>NW_026606091.1:39264166-39940833 GCF_029834395.1 Sorex fumeus
TTTCTCTCTCTCTCTATCTTATCTTTTCTCTGTCTCTCATTTACAATACAGATACTGAAAGATTATCATGTATGTATATTCTTGTCCAGAGTTTTCATCTCCAGCTATCATTGTCATAGTCATAGTGCTCCCTTCTCTATCCTATCCCAACTGCTCTGCCCCCACATCTTGTGACAAGCTTCCAACCATGGAGCAATTTTCCTGGCACTCATTTCTACTCTGTTAGTCTCATACTATACTTTTTAAACACTATAAACACGTGCAATCATTTTATGTCTGTCTCTCTCCTTCTGACTCTTTGCACTCAGCATGACACTCTCCATGTCCATCCATTTATAAGTAAATTCCACTACTTCATTTTACCTCATGACTGCATAATACTCCATTGTGTAGAAGCACCAAAATTTCTTTACACAGCCATCTGTTCTTGGGAGCTCAGGTTGTTTCCAGATTCTGGTTATTGTGAATAATGCTGCAAATGAAAAAAGAAGTGCAGATGGCTTTTCTGTGTCAATGGGAATTTTTGATACCACATTTGAAATAGGGGATCATTATATGAGGAACTGTGAATAGATTGAGATCACCAAGATAAATGTGGATAAATACTCGGTGATTTTAACCACTTTTGTGATAGGTGCTATTTTGTGCTTTCCGGTGAAGAGCTTTCCGAAGCTCTTCTTATCATTAGGCATTTAAGTATACACACCTACTACAATGTACATGAACACAATGGCATGAGAAAACAATGGATGGAAGGCTGATAGGAACGTAAGAAACTATCTGCTAATGCTTATACAGTTCAGTAAGAAAATATTTCTCAGGGATAGATTTCAAGGAAAGAATTTAAGGTAGAACTGCTGGTTGCTAAGTAGTTAATAACTATCATTTGTGAACAATACCAGAATTCTGACCTGTGGGACCTAAAATTCTGGAAGAAAGATCTTAAAATATATTAACATAAGTATAAGCATGGAAGAAGAGTAGACCAAAAAAAAAAAAGAATAACAGGTTGATGAGTAACCTAATATGTCTGCTATTTGCCTAAAATATAAATATATAAATCCTTAACTTGTCATATTATAATAAGATATAATGAAATAATACAATAGATGAACCATATTCCAGGTGTTTCATATGATGATATTTAAATTAGTTTACTAGGCTGCTTTACTGATCTAAGAGATTAAAAATTTTAGAGACTCAAAACAATATGACTATATTATCATTTATGAGATCAAAAGTTGGAATGGGTCTCACTGGGCTAAAATTAAGATGTAAGTAGAAATGTATTCTTTTTGGATACCTAGAGGAGAATTAGAAAATGCATGTTAATATATATATAGTCTCCTTGTCTAAGAAAAGATCTTACCTCTAAAGACCTCTGCACTGCAGCTTTATGGCTCATCTCTCTATCTTCAAACTATCAAGGGCATTTCTGAATCTCTCTCTGATTCTGACTATCCTACCTCTCATCTTCACTTACAAGAGAATCCCTCCAATTACCTAGGACTCACCTGAATTCAAGATAAACACCCCATTTTCAGAAATTGTTTTGTGTTTGAATTTGGAGCCACATCCAGAGGTGCTCTGGGCATCTCATGATTCTGGGCTCATGGACCACTCTCCTTGTAGACTCATTAGACCATATGTGGTGCCAGAGATTGAACTCAGGTCAGCCACAGGGAAGGCAAACACCCTTCCACTGTACTATCGCTCCAACCTCCAGAATTTTTTCATATTGCAAACTGTCTTTCATCAATTCTAACTAATAAGAGTTAATATATTCACAGGAAGTAGACTTCTTTGGGAAGCAGCATTACTTGGCTTACTACAGTGAAACTCAGAATCTTCTCTTCAGAGGTAAGGTGTTTGTTTCCAGAGAATATTTTTCTCCTCACACTAAAAGCAGGTGCTGGGGCCAGAGTGGTAGTACAGCCTCTTTTTCTTCCCACATGACATTCATCTAAAACTGTAAATGGAATCTCCTAAATAACTTCAGAACAGATCTTTCATTTTACCAGTCTTATTTCAGATTCCTGGTATCTCCTGATCAATGATAGCCAATCACTTTCTAAATAATCTCTTACTTTCACTTTTATTCTTTTCTAATTCATTTTCATTCTACTGCTAGATTAACCATCTAAATACAAGTCTCATTGACTTGCTTGAATGGATCGACCTTGTTTTCAATACACACGCACCCTTATCCTCCTTGCCCCTCCCCCCACCAACATAAAAGGTTCAATATGCCTCTATTTTGCCTCTCCTGCGTTATTGTCCCTGGTTACCGTCATTTCCTTATAATAAGTAAGCCTGGAGGCCTGCTCTCTTACTCTTAATTTCTCCATAGAGCACGTTTTGTCATAGAACTATACCATAGTTCTACTCACAATCACTATTTTCTGTGCTCTCAGAATATACAATAGCTGTTTGCCTCCAAGTTAACTCCAACATCTCCTCCCAGAACATCACTTCATCAAAGAAAACTGCCATAATTTTTCACATTGAATATCTACCTCTTATACATGCTTACATAAACATTTGTTTGTGTATTAGTACTAAAAGCACAGTATACTTTATTTGTCTGATTCCTCTTAGGACAGCAACTGTATCTTGACTTTTCAAATGTGAACAGTAGGGCCAGAGTGCAGGGTGCTTGCCTCACACAAAACCTACCTGGTTTCAATCCCCAGCATCCCATATAGTCCCTGAGCAGTGCCAAGAGTGATTTCTGAGTTCAGAGTTAGGACTACCCATGAGCACAGCCAGGTGTGGCACAACAACAACAACAACAACAACAGCAACAACAAATAGTAAGTGATCTCTCTCTTTTAAAAATTTTAAAAAATTAAAGGAGCTTGCTTTATACGACACATCTACAAATTACATTATAGAAAAGATAAAAACATTTTTCAGTGATAGCACCTGGTAGTTTATAAAGTTCACAATATGAAGGAACTTAAAGATCTTGATTCCTAGAAATGCATATATATGGCCTGTGATTAAAACCCAGAGTAATCTTCTCAAGTCTTTTTGAATTCTCCTTATATTAATTCCTCCAAATTTAATCACTGTGTTCATCTCATCTTTAACATGCATTTGTTTGTTCTTTCCTGGAATTTATTTTTTGAGGTAAATATGTTTGTAAGACTGTAGATGATTTTGTTTTAGGGATACAATCTTAGCACATCATACCCCCATCACCACCACTAAAATGTCAATATCTCTATACCACAGTCCACTGAACTCTTCTTGGCCACTCTAACTTTCTACCTACTTGGTATCCTCAATTTGGTAATCAGAATCTATGGAGTTGTTTTCATTGGGGCCTGTCTATTCCCTTTCTCTTTTCCCTTTATATATCAAATTTACTACTCCTTTTTAACCTAACATTTCACTATCATCACATTGAATATTTTTTATTAGGGCTTTCTTTTTATTGCCTCCTACATTAAATGGGAGCTCCTCATTTGTGTGTTCCATTGTCTAGCTCAGTGCCTGGATCATTTTAGACATTCTATACTTGTTGAATTAACCTCCAATTGTTCACTTTGATCATTCTTTTTCATCAAAACAAACTCCTTGCAAAACTGCACTTCCTATCACATGTAACATTATTTTACATTTAAAGGCTTTATAATAGAGACTCAACAGACGGTTTTCAGAGACTTCATAAGATCTGTGAATGAATGCACAAAATGTTAAGCATATATGAGAGGGTAAAACTTTATTTTTGACATTATCATCCTATTAGTAAATCATTCTGTTCATCTCTTGTTCCAACTTTGTCCAAACTATTACTCATGTCCTTAGACATTTTTGGATTGGTGAATGCTTAGTCTTATACAAAGTAGAATAAAGGATGGAAGCAGTTTATTTTTGAGAAACAATTGAATGTCTTAATCGTGTCACTCTTGAATGACCACAGTTACTTTTTCCATAATGAAAGGTCTAATTGCTTTGGGTTCCAGTTTCCATTTTCAAGCTGGTCTGGGGCATTAGTGTCTGTCTCCATTAGCCTTTTGCTGGAAGTTATTTGTATGATACTTTCAGTGCCAGCTGCATTACAAAAATGTTGATGGCTAGTATCTTGGCCTGTGATAATTGGTCCTTTCAGTGTTAGACCTGCCAAGCTGTTAATTAGCTTAATGTAAGGACTCCATATCAACTTTTATTTTCATTTTGATCTACCAACATTATTTTCTTTTTAAGTAGATGTCTGCTGAAGTGTTTTTGAGAGGTGCTTGTTTTCTCAAAATAATCATCCTGGATTAGTGAGTTATGAACAGCTGCCTTGAATGAGATCTGATTTAGTTCATTACTCAAAGCATGAACCAAAACATTATCGGTGCACAGAGAATTTACAGGAAAATTCACTTTTTCCATGCTCTGACAACAGCACAGCAAATCAAGGTGGTGCTCTGGGACTAAAGCAATTTCACTATTCATAGAACTTTGATATCTAATGGTTTCTTGATTAGTCAAGAGAAGATATACATATTAAAAATCAGGAGAAAAGAAAGCTGTTTCTTATGATTTCATTGTGATGTCTTGGTATTTTTTAAATTCCTTCTTGTCTATTCCAAAATCTTGATATTTCTCATTGAAAGCTTCACTACAACAATCCTGATTTAACTTAGAATTAGTATTCTAATTTACATTCCAGCTTTCATTACTCATTTACTGATAGATTTTAGGATTCCAAGTAGTGTTTGCTGAATTGGCAGCTAGGACAATTAAAATGATTAAAGTTGAAAATGGCATGGCCTTGACAATATTTGAGAACTTTGAACACCAGTACTGGTTCAAGCAGCCATTTTGGCATTAGTAATAGCTTCTATTCTAAAGGAGATAATCTAGACAACCTAATCCTTAATATGGGTAGAAAATGAGTGGAAACAATGAGACCTGTATATTATAATACACCAATAATAAGATAAAACGATAATAACAATAATAACAAGTTGTTTACAAAGAAATATGGTGAAATACCAGGTTCTCAAATTTAATTATTGTTAGATTAATGAGCTATAGGTTATTATCTAGTGAAATAGGTCTGGACATATAAAACATGAGGAGACTTGAGTTCTAGGTCAGTATATTAAACTTATACTTACTTGTGGCCTTAAAAAATAAGATAATTTCTTTTCAGCTTATTCCATCATATAATGAAGTTAGGAATGGGTATTAACTATGAGGGGGGCACAAGAAAATAAAAAAACTGAGAGAAATGCTTTAAAAGTAAATGGTAGTGATGGTTTAGTATCTGATACTCAAAATAAGTGAATTTGATGGTGTGTAAATTGCATCTCAATGAATTTGCCTAAAAATCATGAATGTGTTTATTCCTTAGTTTTTCCTTTGTCCCCTGTTGTTATTTGACTAGAGGTAACAACCTAATTGTAGAGTTCAGGCCACAAACTTTGTTGAGGAGTTCAGTGGGGGGTGCTTACTTGGTGGTGCACTTACATACTTTAGTTGTGTTGCTTATACACACTTTGGTTGCAGTGCTAATCAGTAACCTCTCACACTTAGTTGCTGGTTCATGCACTTTATTTATTTTTTATTTTTTTATTTTTATTTATTTGGGTTTTTTTTGCTTTTTGGGTCACACCCAGCGATGCACAGGGGTTACTCCTGGCTCTGCACTCAGGAGTTACTCCTGGTGCTCAAGGGACTATATGGGATGCTGGGAATTGAACTGGGGTCGGCTGCGTGCAAGGCAAACACCCTACCAGCTGTGCTATCTCTCCAGCCCCTGACTCATGCACTATAGCCACAGTGCTACACACGTTTTGTTAGTGCCTGTGATATTCCATTTGTTGTACCAGGGATGGCAGTCAGTCTTTGGGGCAGTTCAGCTGAGATTTAGTTTTTGACTTCATGGTCACTGAACTAAAGCTGGTGTACAATGGGTGACGAATATAGAATGAATAATGGGTGTACCATCAGAATAATGCCACATTCACTCAAAGAGCTCAACGTTTTTTGGTCAAGAATGTGTTCCTTTTAACCATAAGCTTTTTGATAGTCATGTGCATAAAATCATAAGGTATTGAGAAAGGAAGCATACGGAACAACCTCAAATGAACAGGAAAAGTCTTCTAGAATTGCAGAAGTAAGAGTTTGCTCACAAACCCTAAATGAAGGTTATGTTACTCTAATGTGAGAAAAAACAGACAATAAGAAAACTACAAATGCAAGCAATCATAAAAATCTGATCCTCCTTTAGTTTTAAAAGTTTAAAACTTGGGGAATGGAATTGGAATGATGTATGTAAAGTAATCTCAGAATAAAATCAATCCAATAAAAGCTGTGAAAATGTCCAAACAATTATTACTTTCTGAAAACAAAATCATCTTAGGTAGTATAACACAGATACTACAAAAGGCAAAATTTCATTTATCACTTTATACAGCCTAATATTGCTCTTTTGGGAGGAGCAATTTTCTTGTTTTAATTACCTGTTGGAGAGATGAAAGAATTCACGACAGTCTCTATCTGTATTCTGAAGGGAATGTAGGTACAGTCATATGGCTCCTCAGGCCAGTGTGAAATCATTGTCTTTATTTCAATTTCAGATAGCAGGCAGAAGTATAAGAAGGACAAAAAGACTAAAAGTTTATAGGCAAATCCAGTATGATTTCAGCAGATATTCCTTTATTAAGTGCCCTCATTTATAAGCATATGACTGTACTGCACACTTTAAAACATTATAAATTCTATCAGTAAAGTACTATCTTTCTGGGTTGCCCTAATGATTTAAATATTTTCCTCATTTTTATAATTCCTTTCCTGATTGATTATTTTTCCCCCACATCATTTTTTTCACATCAAACTTCACTTGATTTATTCCCTAATCTTTCTATTTCATATTTGCTTTTTCCCCTGAATTTCACCTTTGTTTACATATTTTTTATTTTTAAAATTTTTATTAAAATCTTCATTTATAATTCCCCATTTAAAAAGGTGAATAAGGAACTGGAGCACAATTAATTTGTCTTTAAGCACAGCTTTGGCCACAATTTTAATTTAAATAAATAGTTGTGAGTAATTTGATGAGTATAGGAACTTAATAATATACACACATAGCGTATTTTTTATTGTTAGTTTTAGTCCTTATACACTGACTTTCCTTTACAGTAAGTTACTTGATCTCTGAAACAGACTTTATGCTAGTTTTGATTATCAAAATAGAGGTTATTCATATGCTTATTAAGCATCTCTAGTGAAAATTTGATATTAAGAACAGCACAGCACAGAAACTCATTCAATATTATAAAGTAACAGACATATTGATACAAGAAAAATACAAGTAAAACTGCATAGGAAACTATTATAAATAAATATAATTGTATTCTAGCTTACTTTATGAAATTGATCTAGGTAACCACAGACGAGAAAAATAATTCTGAGGGAAAATATGCACAAATTAACTCAAAAGAAATAGGTATGGGGGGCTGGAGCGATAGCACAGCAGGTAGGGCGTTTGCCTTGCCTGCAGCAGACCCGGTTCGATTCCCAGCATCCCATATGGTTCCCTGAGCACCACAAGGAGTGATTCCTGGGTGCAGAGCCAGGAGTAACCCCTGTGCAATGCCTGGGTGTGACCCAAAAAAGCAAAAAAAAAGAAGAAATAGGTATGGTATGCTCAAATAAGATTATTCAATGAGGAGGAATGTATTGGTGGAACTCTAGAACCTGAATCCACCAACACTGAAAGATTTGCTTTCTGCTTTAATCTGGCTTTGAAAGAGTGCTAGAAGTGTCATTTTTACTTTTCCAGAGGACTGGGAAGTTTGTGACTTTGAGAAAGGGTTAGTTTCTGTGGAAACAGAGAGACGAACTCAGCTTTAGATGGCACTGCCTAGTTGCAATGAAATAATGCCCAGTCTCATATAACCTAAAAACAGACTTGGAAATATGTATAATATGTATGTTATGAAATGATTTAATGTAGACAACAGGAAGAGTTAAGGAAAGATTATTTATTAATATGAACTTTGAGGAAGGAAATTGGGACATAGGTAGAGGGACGTGGACACTTGTGAAAGGATTAGTTTGGGGGCATTATATGACTTGAAATTCAATTATGAATAATTTTTAATTCATAGTGATTCAATAAATTTCTCAAAATGAACTCTGCATCTCTTACTTCTGTATTTCTAATCTAATGCAGTTCCAGTTCCATCAGTAGACAGGCCAAAGTGATAATCTACAAATGAGTAGGTGATTTTCTGACGTTTGCATAGCATCTAAACAGTGTTGGATTTCCATACCATATGGTGATAATGCTGAAGTTCAGACTCCTAGTTCAGAAGAGTCATTCCTTCTCCTCCCATAAATTTGTTTTAACAATATATCCCCAGACACTTTTAATGATATTGCAGAGGTGAAGCCCGATTAAAATGTGGATCCATGCATAGTCTGAATTCAGTTAGCATGCTCTGAACAAGTGTGATAAATAGATTCTATGTTTCTCTAGGTGCCTCTCCATGTAAATTGATGACTGCTGCCCAGGGGAATGAACAGGGTCTGAAAACACAAAGAGAGATTAGTTTAAGTGTGACAAGGCTATAATCTGTAACATGAGACATTTATCACTGCCACACAAGAAAACCAGGATGCTGGGAAGACCCACTCTGCTTGGAAAGCTCTTCCACTCTGACTGACAGCTCAGGCCTCCTTAGCTCAAGTCTACTTGTTTCCCCCTAAAAAGCTCTTTTATTTAAATTTGACAAACTAATTACTGTTACCATTTGGATCTGAATAACTCAATTATGGTTGCAGTCACTTGGTTTAGTAATTACTAAAATTATGATTTGGGCCCAACTCCAGTTTTGTCTTTCCTCTCTTACCCTCAGAAGCAGACAGAGGCACATTTATAGGAAAATAGATGGTGATTCAGGAGTGAGCTTGTAACAATTTATTTTAAATGAGCTCAGTCAATAGGAAAATAAATCTAAATAGCCTGGCTTGAGAACAGGGCTAAATAGTTTCTTGCTTTTTTAAGACACCTGATACCCTGGAACTATTATACAGTTTTAATTTCCATGTATAATTCTAGTTCCTTCACGAATGAAACACAAACTGTTTTTTCCTCTTTTCTGTATGCTGACCTGTTTAACTCGTGTTTTGGTTTCACATAGGAGAATATTCTAGATCTTAATTCTTTCTTACTGGGATGGTTTTGGAGAGAAGAAAGCTTTGAAAAGAAATTTTGTATTTTAGACATTTTGAGGTTTACTTGGGTTTGAGGCTTATCAGGGGTATATTCCTGTAATCACTGGATATTAATGACATTTATTCAAGTTAAGAAAATGGACAAATTTTAAATTTAATCTGTTATTTGTTTCCTATATAAAATTGGCCATAACTTAATTTTGGTAACACTGATTTTCTCATATCAAAATGAGAATTAATGAAATGATTTTTACACAGGGGCTGGAAATAACAATTAGAGTATCAAAAGAGGAAAGACTTGCAATATATATAGCACTTTAAACATGAAAGATGCTAAAAATACTACAATAATAACTTAAAATGTGAATATTTAAATATAACAATGAAATGCAGACATGGTAAAGGTAGAAAAGTTCGAAGTTTAATTTTTTATAGTTTACAAGAAATCCACTTTATTTTTTAATTTTATTTTTATAAAGTTGTTTATAATAATTTATTACATTCAATATTCCAGCACCAATTTCACTAGTATTATTTTGAATTTTCCCAACCATCACCCAAGCCTGTTCCAATAGCAGACCCTAAATAATTTATTTTGTATTGTCTATTATGAATAATTCACTAAAAATGATCAAAAAAGTTTCCTTAGGAGAAAATATGTGAAGATTGTTTTATCTCATTCTGGAGCCATTAAGTCCTTGTACACGAGATTACTAACATGTTGCTACAGGTTGCCTCTTGTGTGCTAATTGAGATCGGTTGCCTTCTATTCTACATTCCATCCAATGTGGTTTGCTATTACTCCTGATACATCAGTGGTGTAGAGTATGAGATGTTGTGCTCCGGGAATTCTAAAATTTTGAATGGGTGATAATGCTGCAGTTAAATTTTTAACTGGTTGGTGACTTTGCGGTCCAGAGGCATCTCTGCAGCTTGTTCACTTCTGAGATTAATTCATGAGTCTCTGGAGCATGGCCAGTTAATGGGTTTATCTTGATCCAGAGGCCATTCGTGGATGTGACTGTCATGCTTCCAGAAAAACAGGAGAATGGAGGCGGGGGGGGGGGGGGGGTGATGGGGAGGTTGCCCAGGCCTGACTCTGTGAGAAACTGAAGATTTTGGTTAAAAAACCTTCCTACCTGAGTTTTTCAACAGATTCATTCTCATGGATAAGGCTCATCCTGAGCCCGTGGAGATCGATGGTAAGCACGGTGGTGAATGGGTTCTGGAGGTTTTTGGCTACCGAGATTCTGTTTAGGCAGGTGGTAGGCACAACCACCACCAGTCTTTGAGTGCCCTGGCATGGTGTGGGGTCTGGAAACATCTCAAATGCTTCAACAATCTCTTCTGAGATTTATTTGTGGATCTCAAGAAATCCACTTTAAATGTAAAGATTAAATGTAAAGAATTATATTCTATAGCAACAGTTATTTTAAAGAAAAGAAAGTTGAAGCAGGCAGAAACTGGAAACAACGCATGTCTAAGAACAGTACTGTAAACTAAGAAATTATGGTATATATGCACAATAGATTATTACCCAGATAAAAAAATGAAATCATGCCATATGTCATGCCTCTACATGGATGGAACTAAAAAGTATTATGTTGAGTGAGGTTAGTCAGAGAATAGCAATAAATGCTGAATGATTTCATTCATATGTAGGATATAAAGAAACTTAAAGGAAGTAACAAATGGTCAAAGTATCAGACTCTTAGAAATTTTCTCCAGATTGAGTTTATCAAAGAGGGTGGGAGAGGACCATGGACAGGGATAGAGAGAAGTTCAAAATCTGGTGGTGAGAATAGTGTTGAAAATTGTATACATGAAAAGCAATTATTAACAAGACTGTAAAACACAGTGACTTTATAAAGTGCGACAAATCTGTCAACTCTGGATCTGAATTCTGTCTTGGTCAAGACATGTATATTAGAGTCACTTAAGACATAAGATACTTTGAAACATAAATGCAAAACTTCATGAAAAACAGAACTTTATCTTTGAAGATACCATTAGTTTCAATGTCATGGAGGGTTTTGCCAACTTTGTCTTCAATGTACCTTATGGATTCCGGTCTGATGTTGAGGTCTTTGATCCAAGTCACTCCACTGGCCAAGCAAGTGAAAACAGAGATAGACAAGTGGGACTAACTTAAACTAAGAAGCTTCTGCACATCAAAGAAACAGTGACCAAAATACAAAGACAGTCTACAGAATGGGAAAGGATATTCTCCAAATACACATCCGACAGGGGGTTGATATCAAGGATATACAAAGTACTGGTTGAACTCCACAAAAAGAAAACATCAAACCCCATCAAAAAGTGGGGCAACGAAATCAACAGAGACTTTCTCAAAGAAGAAA
This sequence comes from Sorex fumeus, assembly GCF_029834395.1. NCBI lineage: Eukaryota > Metazoa > Chordata > Mammalia > Eulipotyphla > Soricidae > Sorex > Sorex fumeus. The sequence goes on from NW_026606091.1 coordinate 39,275,710, forward strand.
TCCGAATGGTTAAAAGGTACATGACAAAATGCTCTACATCATCAATCATTAGGGAGATTCAGATCAAAACAACAATGAGATATCATTTCATACCACAGAGACTGGCCCACACTCAAAAGAACAAAAGCAACCTGTGTTGGCTCGAATGTGGCGAGAAAGGGACCCTCCTTCACTGCTGGTGGAAATACCGACTGGTTCAACCCTTTTGGAAAAAAGTATGGACGATTCTCCAAAAATTAGAAATTGAGCTCCCATTTGACCCAGCAATACCACTCCTGGGAATATACCCCAGAGAGGCTAAAAAGTATAGTCGAAGTGACATCTGCACTTGTTTGTTCATTGCAGCACTGTTTACAATGGCTAGAATATGGAAAAAACCTGAGTTCCCGAGAACACATGACTGTTAGAAACTTTGGTACATCTACACAGTGGAGTACTATATAGCAGTTAGAAAAAAATGAAGTCATGAAATTTACATACAAGTGGTACTACATGGAAAATATTATGCTAAGCGAAATGAGTTAGAAAGAGAGGGACAGGCATAGAAAGATTGCATTCATCTGGGTAACATAAAGTAACAAAATAAGAGACTAACACCCAAGAACAGCTGTGATAAATACCAGGTTGTTCACTCCATGGCTTAGAGGCCAGCCGCACACTCTAGGGGTAAAGGCAGCTCAAATAGAGAAGGGAGCACCAAATAAAGAGTGCTGGGAATATCTGCCTAGGATGGGATATGCCTGCTGAAAGTAGTCTATGGACCGAACATGATTGCCACCCAATGTCTCTTCTGCAGACCACAGCACCCAAAAGGAGAGATAGAACAAAAGGGAGTGCCCTGCCACAGAGGCAGGGTGGGGTGGAGGATGGGGGTGGGTGGGAGGGATACTGGGATTGGTGGGGGTGGAGAATGGGCACTGAGGTGGGCTGGGTACGCAATCATTGTATAAGTGAAAGCCAAGCACAACAACTTGTAAGTCTACAACTGTACCTCATGGTGTTTCACTAATAAAACAAAAAAACAAGAAAAAAAATAGAACTTTATCACTTTAGTCCACAGAAGAACTTGCTTTGTGTTCTAAATTCTGTCTCTAATGTAAATAAAAGCACGGTGATCCACCACAACCAAGTTAATACAGCAGCTAAGGTTCAAATAAGTGTGACTAAGTTTCTGTAAGAGGTAATTTTCTAGACAGTGTAATTTCTGTCATTTTTTTCTTCTTAAGATGAATACATGGTGAAAATATTACCTCTGGAAAGAATGTCTTGAGATCGTAAGGCGAGGGATGTAAAGTTATGAACTTTCTGCTTGCTCATGTTAGTTTCTGATTCTCTAAGGAGTCAAATTCTCTATGATACAAGTAAATTTACATTTATAAGAACATATCTATTATTAGTTTTCTTAAATTATGAATGGATTTAGAGAAAAATTGTCACAAGAACTTTCTCTAATTTTTTATTCTGAGAGAAAAGGAGAGAGGGAGACAGGGAGGAAGTAAGGGAGAGAGTAAGAGAGAGAGATAGAGAGAGAAATAGAGAGAGAGAGTTTTTTGCCAGTTGCCTTGGGTCACTACCAATACAAATAAATGATCCTGTTAAATAGTTTAGTAAAACTGGATCACTTTAATTTAGTCTGAAGACATATTCTAGTTACAAAATATTAGTTATGATTTTTCTGAAGGATCATTTGAGGTGTGATTTTGTTTTTAAATTCTTCAATTCAGTGAGAATGTAGGAGTTTGACACATTATATAGAGGCTTCAAAAACACACTAAATTTTTGATAAATTCCACTCTTTTTTATTGTTTTCAGCTATTGTTCTGACTATAAGAACTGAAGGTCATGAATACCAGATATGGGCAACTAAATAATATTTGATTTCACTTTCTTTCTAATTTCATATTTATTTTTTTATTTTGCCTTTGAGAATTTTACTAATTTCTTCTAGATTTAACATTACAATTATTTATAATTACTTTTCGCATTATTTTGGTTGCTACTGGGGAAATCTTTCAAGGTATCTTTCTCAAAATACTAGCAGAAATTATGGAATTCTCTGCAAGATTTATAAGTCTTTCATTCTTCAAAAAACGGATATTACTTCACCATATATTCATCTCACATTTGTATGAGATGAATGTCTACATATTAAAGAAATGTTCATTTAATAACTTATCTACTGATAGATACTCCATTACTTTCAGTTTTTTCTTTAAAAGAACATGATATATACAGTTACAAATTTGTATATGTAGATTGTCTTAAAATAGTGACATAAAAGGATATGATACTTAAATGTTAATGCTTATTTCTTATTTGATTTTCAGATTTATTACAAAAAATTTGAGATTAAGAGAAAATCAATTTACCTAAATCCTCATTGCCTTATCTGCGTTGTAATTTATGAGAACATCATTATTCATTTAAGGAAATAGTTTAACTTTATTCTAGAATATATTCCATATAGAAAAAATATCATAGAAATATTCATAGAATATTTTAATAAATGTTTTAATGCCAGGTTAGGAGTTAATTTAATTTCTTTTTTAATATTTGACTGTAAAATATCATCTGCTTGGAGTAATCGCATTGTATTTCTCATCAGAGACTGAGTATACTAACTGCTTAGAGAGTACAAGACTAAATGTGATTGTAATTCTAGCAAGAATAGTTAAAACTCTTTATATCTGAGATCAAGAAAAAAAATCTAAGTCTGCTTTTGTGGTAAAAACTTCTTTTCCCTGAATTATTCCACCAGGCCAGAACATGATACTCAGGAAGATTACTTCTGAGGAGGAAAGTTTTGTGGAATCTTCTCAAAATAATCCTCTTTGTCTAAGCCCTGAAGGAATTACAAGGAAATTTAGACCTTTGAGAGAGCTGACAATCCAAGAGTTACTGAATGAGTTTGGGAATAGCTGGAAATTCCAACCAAATTCCATATCTGTGGGCCACTTTAGAGACCAGGCAGTAATGAGGTTCAGAAGAGCTCTGTATTATTCTGGAATATGGGTGTCATATGTTCAAGGCTACAAATCTGAGAAGCATTTTTCAGCTTATTATTTCAAGAGAAATCCTAGTTATCTACAACGACTAGTCCCCTGGCTGAAACGAGAACTAACATCTGTTTATGGAGATTACGGCTACACAGTGAAGAGCATCCTAGCCACCATTCTCCACCATATGACAGAATATGACCTGGACAGCTATTTTTTCATTAACCTCCTGGAACCTTATCTCCAACAGTACACCCATCAATTTCTACATGAGTTCATCAGTTTTGTTCATTCACCTTATAGCATGGAAACCTATGATCAGCGAGCCATCTATCAGTGTCACCCTCTTTCACCATGCATGAAAAAGAAGTCCACTGGATCAAGTCCTACGGTGCCTTTCCCTAACAACCAAGCTGTTCTTGCATCTCAACAGAATACAAGGCAATCTAAAATTGAGGGAAGGTCTTTAATAGGCTTGAACGAGTTTCCAAATGGGAACTCTTCCTCAAAGAAATCAGATATTTCAACGGTCCATCAAGAAACAAGAAGCAAAAATGATGCACCATTAAAAGACAAACTAGAATCAGGTGATCATAAAGATATAACTCTCACTGATAATGTATTCTTATATTCGGCTACAATACAAGAAAATGATCCATTGGATTACCCCAAAAAAATTCAAGAGACGAAGGCAGAAGGAATAAAAGGGTTTTTTGGACAAGTGCAGGGTATAGAAGAGAGTGAGGAAACTGCCTTGAGCTTCAGCGACCCAGCATTGATTAATCAGGAACAACTTGGGGAGAATAATCTAAAAGGAAGAAAGGTTTTGAGCATTGAAGAACAGAAAGACTATCAGAAAAAAAGAGAAAAAGTCAACTACCCAGAATCTCCCCCAAAGATCTTTCAAAGAATATTGCCAAGAAGCAGATCATTAATAAGTTGCAAATCCAGAAAGAGAGATCCTTCTTGGAGTTGTTGCGCTTCAGAAAATAATCTCTCTCTCGTGAAAGATGTTAGAGAGCAAGTCTCTTTCAGAAAAAGGAGGATGAAGGGCAGACAGCTTTCCCAATTTGAAGAAGTTGTTTCACACGCCAGTAGAAGAATCCAAAGACAGTCAAGGCCCAGTAAGTACAGATCAAAGTCCTGGTGTTCTGAAGTCACAAAGAGGTCTATAAGCAATCCCTCTTTAAGAGAAAATCAAAGAGGTGAACACTTAGCCCAGAATATATACCTTGTTAATTCAGATGACAAGAATGTGCGTGGCAGTGAATCTATTTGTGGAAGGGCACCTTCAACCACACTCCGACACTGGAGGCTCTCTTCAGCTTCCGGGAAGAGACCCAAATGTCCTAAAATTGAAGGTTCTTCTCAAGTTAGAAGTCACAGTGTTAGTCCCAAATGCATACGGATTAAGGAAAACAGTTGCCCAAGAAAACAAGAGAGGAAGCTAAAAGACCCATATGTTAGAGATGGTAAAACCAGAGAAAAGAGGTACATAAAAAACACGTGCCAGTGTGCGGGTACAGATACACAAAACACAGAGGAGGATTGTGATGAAGTAGGGGATCTAAATTATGTTCAGCAAATAAGGGATTTTTCTGAGTGTGCATCTTCCCTTAGGAGGCAAATCCAAATTAAAAAAGAGAATTCAAAGCTTCCATTACATTACCCAACTTGGAAAAGATCAGAAACACAGAAGATCACAAAACAACAGAAATACAGAGGCACAAATTGCTTTGGAAGGCAAATCATCCACTCAAGTAGTCACTAAAACTATTTGAAAGCATGGCTATAATCTGAGATTATAACTAAAAAACCCACCGTGTTATTATTTAATAGGTCTAAAAACTGATGAGTAAATATGATGTCCATTTGGAAAATAAACAAGTATTATTAGTGATAAATGTAAGTATTACTTGACTTCTTTTTTCTTATAAACCTAATTCTTTAAATAGCTGACTAATTTTTAGTGACCCAATTTAAATGTAAATACTGGCTTCCTACAGTAACAACACAAAGACTATTGTTGCAAAAAGAATGTATTACTTAACAAAATTTATTCAAATTATTATTCTTATCAATTAAAATTTATGAGATATTTGGAAATATCATACTAGTTCCCTCCCCTAAAAATTATACCTCCAAATACCATGGCATCTAAATGCCTTTATTAAGAAAATATCAAGCTATTGATAACTCTGATTCCTTATCAAATGAAATGTGATCTATTGATGAAGACTGTTTAGTCAAGCTAATAATATTTTGACTACCTAGTTATACAATGGATTAGTTCATTGGTGGTTGAGTTATAAAACATCTCTGAAGTTTTCAAACTGGTTTTGACAAAAAGGGTAATTCTTGTTCCCTGGAAGATAATAGGTTTAAAACTCATATTTCAAATGAACTGTATTTCTCAATTTATAAGAAAGTTGGTTTGTGAAAAGAGACACAAACATTAAGAAAACCAAGTTATAAGGAGAGAACCTTGGAATCAGGATCTGAATCTTTAAATACTTAAAAGGTATACCTACCCTTCCTGTCAATTTTTTAAAATTTCTACCTAGATTTTGAGAGTAGATAAATTGCCTCTATGTCTCACGTTTTTTTAAAATACATATTTAAAGCTATCTGCAGTCACACAACTTGTGAGGAAGCAGAGCAAAGGAATCCTTTAAGAGAATAGACAGCGACTAATATTCTCTCTTAGACACTTCTGGGGGCTTTTTGAAGAATTAATAAAGAGGATGGGTCAAGACAGGTAGTATGAGTTTTCCAGGTAAATATGTTGGCCAAGGCTGTCAAGAAAGAAATGAACACCTTGAAAAGAAAGAGGAGAAAAGATGTTCAGCACATCCTTTCATCACAAAAGATGTTCCCCCACCAGTGCAAATAGGAAAATTTAAGAGGCACATTGAGTAAAGGGGGTCTGATGTTTAGTTGTGAAACTTGGCTTCTTTGGGTCCACAGTAATCAAGAAACACCTAAACGTATTGTAGTACTCAAACTTTTATTAATCGATTGATTTTTGGGCCACACCTGGCTCTGTATTTATGGATTACTCCTGACAGGGCTTGAGGGGCCACATGTGGTACTGGGATATGAACCTGCGTAAGCTACTTGCCAGGCAAGTACCTTAACTGTTGTGTTATCTTTACAGCACTCACACATATATTTTTAGTGACATTTCATAGCTTCCCTAAAAATGTATTAAAGGACTTCACTGATTGAGAGTCAGGAGTTAGGCCCAGGTGTAGCATTAAAAACGAAACAAAATGTAAGTGACATCTGCACTTGTTTGTTCATTGCGGCACTCTTTACAATAGCCAGAAACTGGAAGAAACCTGAATGCCCAAGAACAGATGACTGGTTAAAGAAACTTTGGTACATCTACACAATGGAGTACTATGTAGCTCTTAGAAAAGATGAAGTCATGAAATTTACATACAAGTGGTACAATATGGAAAGTATCATGCTAAGCGAAATGAGTCAGAAAGAGAGGGATAGACATAGAAAGATTGCATTCATCTGGGGGATATAAAGTAACAAAGTATGAGATTAATACCCAAGAATAGCTGAGATCAGCACCAGGAGGATTACTCCATAACTTAGAGGCCAGCCGGGTATCCTAGAGGAAAGGGCAGTTCAGATAGAGAAGGGAGCACCAAATAAAGGATGTTTGGAGGATCCTCCCAGGAGGGGAGATGCATGTCGAAAGTAGACTATGGACTGAACATGTTTGCCACTCAATGCCTCTTTTGCAGACCACAACACCCAAAAGGAGAGAGAGAACACAGGGGATTGCCCTGCCACAGAGGCAGGGTGGGATGGGGGGATGGGGGTGGGGGGATATTATCCATGGTGGTGGAAAATGGGCACTGGTGGAGGGATGGGTATCTGATCATTGTATAATCGAAACCCAAGCACAAAAAATTGTAAATCTACAACTGTAAAGAAAAAAAAATAAAGGGAAAAAATAAATTAAAAAAATGTATTTAAGATGTTTTGCATAAATTATAGAAAGCTTTGTGTAACAGATACATTTCAAATTTTATGTAAAATTTCAGTGCATACAATTTGAAATATTGTCATCTTAAAAGGGTTTTCTTATGCTTTTGGTGCAAGACAATGGTTACATCTGACTCTGCACTCAGAGATCACTCCTGGTTGACTTGGGGTCCATATGGGATGTTAGGGAATGAACTTTGCCATGTGCAAGGCAAATTCTCTAACTGCTGTAACTCGGGACCATAGATATCATCATGTTTTCGTGTACACAAATTCATTCATTCAGTCACAAATTCATTCTTCCAACTTGTCAGGTGAACATTCCACTATGAAGCCAAACTTTTCATGGTAAAGTAATATGGGAATATATGCAAGATACGGAAAAATAAAAACTCAACTATTAAGTCTATTAATAGAAATTAATTTATGGTTACCACAGCTAAGTAGTAGGTAACATTAAAAAATAGAAATTTTTACTGTGGCCAAAATCATACATGTGAGAGATGAGGTGAGGCCAAGATATTGAAGAAGGGTGTCACATGATTTATAGAGCATCCAAAATGCTACTATAGAGAGACTGCGAAGGTTTTAAGGTGCATGCTTTGCTTGTAGCTGACCCTGTTATAGTCGCTGACACCATAAAGGCCACTAAGAATCAGTCTGGGTGCAGCCAGGGAGGCCCCTAAACATCATCAACTATGACCCTGACTGGATGGTCTAGGTAAACCTAAGCACAGCACAGACTGACAGCACCACATCTTCAGGCCTTCACAGTGAACCACTAACCAGGTTGGCTGATTTGGCAGTAGTAGCTAAAAGGTGCCCTGGATCTGCTGAGCACTATTTGGAAACCCCCCTCCCAGACTGCCCCTCTCAAAATAAAAATATTTAAAAATTAATACAAAAGAAAAATGATTTCAAAAATCCATGAGTAACTCCACAGACAATATGGGTGTTGGGTAACTTAATGAATAGCTTTGGGGGCGTTTTTGTATAAGAAACTTCCAAACAGTGTGGAAATAGAGTGATTCAGTCACAAGGCTGGGGAAGAGCAAAGCAGAAAGATTGATCATTGCCCAGAGGAAGAAGCTGTGAACTGAAAAGTCACTCAAAGCCTTATGAATCTCTACCCACACAAGGCCTAGACGGGAGATTAAGTGGAGAATTGCCCAGTCCCAGAATGGTATTTGCAGCGTGTCATAAGTCTGCAATCCCACATAGTGATGAGCACCCACTCTGCATTAAGGGTTAGTTAAGGTGTCAGACAGCTGCTTGTGGTGTTGTCTGTCGTCTCCTCTTCAGACACATTTGAGTGAGAGCAACCAATCATAGTCTCATTCAGAAGACAGATCCAATAGAAAGGGGACATAAAACTGTCTGTCCTGAACACTACTGGTGTCAGCCCTGTGCACGGAGCCATGATGTGTCCCTGAGCACCACTGGGTATGGTTAAAAAAAATTAAAATGTATATAAATAAATAATAAAAATTAAAAAGGCTGGTTTTGGTATTCATAGTTTCCTAAACTTAAGGGGAGAACTGGTAAGCAATACTGATTTTTTACCGAAAAGCCTTAGCAGTGGTACAAATTCAGCCACACACTTCTGCGTGTAATTGGTGAAAGTGATCTGACAATACTCTCCAAACCTGCACAAAAACAAATCACCACCCATAGACCTCACAGCCCAATGTGAAAAATGAAGAGGTGGAGGAGCCCACTAACATTAATAGGAAAAGACAAAAGACTGGAAACATCTCCAGGTAGTAGGTCAATAAAGTCTCTCCAATGAGGACTTCAAAGTGACAATGGCAAAGCTGTTTGAATTGATATTCAACGAAGAAAGAGTATGAGAAAGAATGTTAGGAAACTTCAATAACCACTCGTTGAACTGAAGAGCAAGTGAGATTAAGTAAAAACTCATTGGATGGTCTCAGCACCAGAGTGACAGAAGTCAAGGAATGAAGCAGTATGCATAAAGATGAGACACTTGAAACCATCACTAAAGACCAGAAGAAGGAAACAGGTGCAAAAAGGAAATGGAGATAACAAAAAAAAATAAAGGGTAATTTCTAGAGAACATCCAAATTATAGGAGTCTCTGAAGGAGATTGGACAGAGAGACTGGGAAAGAACTACCAGTGAGAGAATTGACAGCTTTTTCAATTTCAGGATTGAGTCATAATCAATCAATAGACTCAAGAAACACAAAGAACTCAAAACAAAATAAATACAAAAAAAATCTCCAGAACAATCTGTAGTTAAAATGATAAATGCCAAAGATAGAATTCTGGGAGCAGGGAGATCAAAGAAAAAACTTACATATAAGGAAATATCTGTAAGACCCTTAGCACATCTATCAAAGGTAAAGGTAAAGGTAAAGGCCCTCCCGTTAATCATCGATTTGCTCCAGCGGGCCCAGTAATGTCTCCATTGGAGACTTTGTTGTTACTGTGTCTGGCATATCGAATATGTCACAGGGAGCTTGCCAGGCTCTGCCGTGCGGGCAAGATACTCTCGGTAGCTTGCTGGGCTCTCCGAGAGGGGCGGAGGAATCAAACTCGGGTCGGCCATGTTGGCTGCGTGCAAGGCAAACGCCCTACCGCTGTGCTATCGCTCCGGTACTTATACGGCAGTACATCTATCAAATGAGACTAAAAATCAGAAGAGAATTGTTGAACATAACAATCAAAAAGGAAGAAATACACATGCTGTTTAATTCAAATTAAAGGAGTGAGACAAAACTTTGTGGACAAGTCACAAATTCATGACTGTAAAACCATCTTTGTAAAAAGCACTAAATGACCCTCTTTAAAAGCCAAAGAAGTCCTACTTGGGAGAAGTAATATATTGAAAACAAAGTCTTATACACTTCACATCAGACTTACTTGCTTTGAATTTAAGAGGACATACAGATTCAGAAGTTCAGAGGTAAACTGGATGGCAGTGTCAAGGCAAATATATTTAGACAATACAACCAAGAAGAGGCAGTGGAGCCTCACCACTTTATAAAAAGCCATATATAAGTGCAGGGGAAGTAAAAGATGAACAAAGACGTGAAGACAACCATGAAACACATTCATAATCCAGACAAAATGGCAGCAACTAAATCCTTCATTTCAATAATTATACTTAGTGTCAATAACTGAACTCATCAGTTTCATAGTACAGAGTGTGCCATAATAGATCAGAAAACTGAACTCAACATTCCACAGCTCACAAGTGATACACAGTGTAGTCACAACAAACAGGTCCAATGTAAAAGACCAAAAATACTCTTAGAGGGAAATAATTGCCTTAGAAAGTCCAGGAAAATCTTACTTATATCAGACAACAATACTTCAAAGTAAGCAAGGTTGTAAAGAGCAGAGATGGATATTTATGAACATAAAGAGATCTAGACATTAATAATACAAAATATTTAATATTATATTATATTAATATTACATATTAAATATTTAATATTATTTAATATATATTTAATCACTTAATCACTTAACTTCCCATTAGTCATCGATTTGCTTGAGGGGGGGCTAGTAATGTCTCCATTTGTTCCTGTCGCATGCTAGTGTAGCCCAATGGCATCTGTTCACTCTGGGAACATGAAGAGCCTCAAACCGATCGTTCATGATCTTGATGAAGAAGTCTGACCATCTGGTAGGTGGGCGGCCACGCGGTCTTTTGACATCCCGTGGAATCCAGTCGGTAACATCTCTAGTCCAGCGGTCGTCTTTAAATCTCATTACGTGACCAGCCTATCTGATTTTTGACACCTTGGCAAATGAGACAGCATCCCTGATTCTTGATCGTTGACGGATGTCAGAACTCCGGATTCTTTCTCTCATTTGAGTGAAACGTGATATCCAAGCATAGCTCTTTCTATTCTTCTTTGGGAGACCTGAATAGCGTTCTCATCCTGTTTGCGTAGGGCCCAGGTCTCTGAGGCATATGTTAATGCAGGAAGAACAGTGGAATAAAAGAGATGTGCCCAGAGCCGGAGGTTTCTTCGTCCTCTTAGCTATTTCTTCGATGTTCTTGAAGGCGTTCCAAGCCACTCTCTTCCTCCTGCGCAGCTCGGGTGCCAGGTCATTTGTCATGTTGACTTCTCGACCTAGGTACACATAGCTGTTGCATTCGGAGATGGTCGTTCCGTTGAGAGTGAATGGGGAATCAGGAACGAGGCTGTTTCTCATAAACATTGTCTTCGTAAGATTCAGCTGGAGTCCTACCTTTCCACACTCACGGTCAAAGTCGGCCAGCATTTGTGCCACTTGGCTGATGTTTGGTGTTATTAAAACAATGTCACCAGCAAAGCGGAGGTGGTGTAGTTGCCGACCATCTATCTTCACTCCCATTCCTTCCCATTCCAGTCGTCGCATGATGTTCTCGAGGGTGGCACTGAAGAGTTTTGGTGAAATGGTATCATCCTGCCAAACCCCTCTCTTGACATCAACGATCACTTCTTTGTAGAATGGTGAAATCCTGGTAGTGAATCCACAAGACAGCTCATGGAGGATCTTGATGTATTGGGCTTGAATGCCCTGATTGTCTAGGGCTTCAATGACTGCTTCCATCTCAACAGAATCAAAGGCCTTCTTTAAATCAATGAACGTTAGACAGAGCGGCATCTTGAACTCCCAAGAAACCTCAATGAGCTTGGTTATCGTGTGGATATGGTTGATGGTGCTGAATCCTTTGCGGAACCTGGCTTGCTCGCATGGTTGTCCTTCATCTAGTGTTCTGCCAATCCTATTTAGGATGACTCGCGTGAACAACTTGTAGATGACAGACAATAGGCAGTATTATATAAATATAAATAAATATATTTAATATTATATTAATATAATATTAATATTATATATTAAATATTTATAACACAAAATTTAGAACTATGAAAAATATAAAGTTAGTATTAATAGACCCAAGGGAATATAGTGATAGTAGCACAGCATATGTAGTAGATTTAATACCCCACTGCCATTAGTGGGTAGAGCAAGTAAACAAAAATTCAATAAGAAAATATTGACCTTAACTGAAGAATAGGCTTAATAAGAGGCTTAATAAAAGTGTATAGAGCTCTCACCCCTTTCTATCAAAAGGATAGAAATTATAAGTATATTCTCAGACCACAGCGTTTAGAAAGCAGAAATAAACTACAAACAGAAAGCTGGAAAACTTTCCAAACACTTGGAAACCAAACACCATATTACTTAACAGAATAAAACAAAGAGGAAACTAAAAAAAATTAACAATTGTTGGAAACAAAGAAGAAAAAAGACCTGAGTTATCGGAAGAATAAAGACCTGAGTTATCAGAATCTATAGAGCACAAAAAAAACCATTATCAACAAAGTGGTCATAGAAATGCATGCTTTGATTGGGAAACAAGAAACTCAAATAAATAAATTAAGTAGATATCTTAAAATACTAGAAAAAAAAGAAGAAAAAAGAAACCCTAGAATAAGATGAAGATGTGAAATGAAGGTGTGAAAGAACAAAACAGAACAGAAATCAATGCTATGAAATTCAGATGTTCATTAGGTATAGGAAAATTTGGTCTTCATCACTTGTCATCAGATAAATTCAAATTAAAATGACAATGAGATATCACCTCATATCAGTGAAATTTGTACACTTCAAAAATAGTAGAAGCCTTTAATCCATTTTGATCTTACTTTTGTACATGGTGTTAGGCAGAGTTCTGAGCCCATTTTTTTGCATGTAGCCATCCAGTTTTGCCAGCAGGATTTGTTAAAGAGGCTTTCCTTACTCCACTTCACATTTCTTGCTCCTTTATCAAAGATTGGATGATCATATGATTGAGGGGAGATGTCAGTATATTCAACCCTGTTCCATTGATCTGCAGCTCTGCCTTTGTTCCGGTACCATGCTGTTTTAATTATTACTGCTTTGTAGTAGAGTTTGAAGTTAGGGAATTTGATTCCTCCTATTTTTTTCCCCAAGAATTTCTTTAGCTATTTGTGGGGGCTTATTGTTCCATATGAATTTCAGGAGTGTTTGCTCCATTTCTTATTGAAGACAAAGTTGGCAAAACCCTCCATGACATTGAAGCTAATGGTATCTTCAAAGATGTCACGCCACTGGCCGAGCAAGTGAAAACAGATATAGATAAATGGGACTAACTTAAACTAAGAAGCTTCTGCACCTCAAAAGAAACAGTGACCAAAATACAAAGACAGTCTACAGAATGGGAAAGGATATTCGTCGAATACACATCTGACAAGGGGTTGATGTCAAGGATATATAAAGTACTGGTTGAACTTCACAAGAAGAAAACATACAATCCCATAAAAAATGGGGCAATGAAATGAACAGAAACTTTCTCAAAGAAGAAATCTGAATGGCAAAAAGGCACATGAGAAAATAGATAATGAGATAAATAGAAAATAGATAATAGAGAAAATGCTCTACACCATTAATCATCAGGGAGATGCAGATCAAAACCACAATGAGATACCATCTCACACCTCAGAGACTGGCCCACATTCAAAAGAACAAAAGCAACCGATGCTGGCACGGATGTGGCGAGAAAGGGACACTCCTTCACTGTTGGTGGGAATGCCAACTGGTTCAGCCCTTTTGGAAAACAGTATCGACGATTCTCCAAAAATTAGAAATTGAGCTCCCATTTGACCCAGCAATACCACTCCTGGGAATATATCCCAGAGAGGCAAAAATGTATAGTCGAAGTGACATCTGCACTTGTTTGTTCATTGCAGCACTCTTTACAGTAGCCAGAAACTGGAAGAAACCTGAGTGCTCAAGAACAGATGACTGGTTAAAGAAACTTTGGTACATCTACACAGTAGAGTACTATGTAGCTGTTAGAAAAGATGAAGTCATGAAATTTACATACAAGTGGTACTGCATGGAAAGTATCATGTTAAGCGAAATGAGTCAGAAAGAGAGGGATAGACATAGAAAGATTGCATTCATCTGGGGAACATAAAATAACAAAATAGGAGACTAATACCCAAGACTGGCCAAGATTAGTACCCGGAATTTTGCTCCATGTCGTGGAGGCCAGCCACACATGCTAGGGGAAAAGGGACCTCAGATTGAGAAGGGAGCACCAAATAAAGGGTGTTGGGAGGATCCTCCCAGGATGGGAGAAGCATGCTGAAAGTAGACTATAGACCAAACATGATTGCCACTCAATGCCTATTTTGCAAACCACAACACCCAATAAGAGAGAGAGAGAAAAAAGGGAATGCCCTGCCATTTAGGCAGGGTGGGATGGGGGCCATGGGGGGTGGGATGGATACTGGGACCCGTGGTGGTGGAAAATGGGCACTGGTGAAGGGATGGGTACTCGATCATTTTATAACTGAAACCCAAGCAGAAAAATTTGTAAGTCTACAACTGTACCTCATGGTGATTCACTAATAAAAATTTTTTAAAAAGAAAAAGAAAAAAAATTACTATGGGAGAATTAGGGAAGGTTTCACAGGGGAAAAGAAATAGAAAATGGAATTTTCAAAACAGGACTACTCAGGTGACTTGGTAGGAAGAAATCCTACAACTAATTCTACAACTGTACCTCATGGTGTTTCACTAATAAAAATTGAAAAAAAGAGAAAAATGGTGAATAATAAAAAAAATAGTAGAAACAATCAGTGTTGGTTGGATGTAGAGGGGGTAGGGGAATTTCATTCTCTGTTGTTGGGAATGTCATCTGGTTCAACCTCAATGAAAACAGTATGGAAACTTCTCAAAAAATTAAGAACCAGGTCTTTGGATAACCCAATGATTCCACTCTTGGCATGTGCCCACAAGAGCCCCAAAACATAAATCTGAAAATATATTTGTATTCCTATGTTTATTGAAAGACTTTTCATATTAGTTAAGATCTAGAATCAACCCTTACTCAAAACAGATGGTGGAGAGCCAGAGCAATAGTACAGCAGGTGCAGTGTTTGCCTTGCACGTGGCAGAGCCGGGTTCTATCCCTGGCATCTCATATGGTCTCCCAAGCACAGTCAGGAATAATTCCTGAGTGTAGAACCAGGAGAAACCCATGAGCATTGTCCCTCTCCACACACAAAAAGGAAGTGGATAAAGAAACACACACACACACACACACACACACACACACACATATAGCACTGTAGCACTGTCCTCCTGTTCATCGATTTGCTCGAGTGGGCCCAGTGATGTCTCCATTGTGAGATTTGTTGTTACTGTGTTTGGCATATTAAATATGCCACAGGTAGCTTGCCAGGCTTTGCTGTGCGGGCGAGATACTGTCCGTTCCTTGCCAGGCTCTCCGAGAGGGGTAGAAGAATTCAACTGATCTCGGCTGGGCCAGCCTCATGCAAGGCAAATGCCCTACCGCTGTGCTATCACTCCAGTCCCTATATATATATATATATATATATATATATATGTATATATATATAATATATATATGTATATGTATATATATAAAGAAACACACACATACATATAGCACTGTAGCACTGTCCTGTTGTTCATTGATTTGCTCGAGTGGACCCAGTAATGTCTTCATTGTGAGATTTGTTGTTACTGTGTTTGGCATATTAAATATGCCACGGGTAGCTTGCCAGGCTTTGCTGTGCGGGCGAGATATATATATCACAGCGGTAGGGCCTTACAAGTGGCCAACATGGCTGACCCGAGTTCGATTCCTTCACCCCTCTTGGAGAGCCCGGCAAGCTATCAAGAGTATCTTGCCTGCACGGCAGAGCCTGGCAAGCTACCCGTGACGTATTCGATATGCCAAACACAGTAACAAGTCTCATGATGGAGATGTTACTGGGCCCTCTCTAGCAAATCGATGAACAGTGGGAGGACCGTGACCGTGATATATATATATATACACACACACATACACACACACACACACACACACACACACATACATGAATACTACTCAGGTATACACAAAGATGAAATCCTGCAATTCACTGCTAAGTAGAAAGAACTGAAGGGTATGATAATACTGAAATGAGTCAAAGAGAGAAGGAAAGAATGCTTTCTCTCATAGGAGTATAAACGAACACAATAAGGGAATAAAAATGGCAAATGATAGCAGACATTGAGACTTGATAGCAAACTCATTATCCTGAGTTGATAAACATGGTGGGATGAGGGGGTGAGAGAAAATCTAGAGAGATGCTGATTCTCTGGCGGTGGATATGAGAAAGTAACATTATATGCCTGAATCATTTATATAAAAGTATTGTAAATCACAGTGCCTATATTTTAAAAGTGCTGTTGAATGAACCCAAAGTTCTAGAATTTTTCTTAGCAGAGAAAAATCAAAACAGATATGTCCAAACACATGAATGGTCATTCTCTAGGAAAGTACAGTTCTTGATGATTTGGCAAGTGACTGTTTCATTTAACAGTTATAGGCAATTGACTTTATCAGGAAAATCTTTTATATCAGCATGGTCATATGTTTTTCATTAGAGAGAACATATGCAGACTATGGAGCAAAAGAGCTATCATCTTCAGAAGTGTTGATGCTTGCTCATATCCAGTAAAGTGGGAAACCTTACTGGATGTTGTACAAATTTTTATTTACTTAAATTTTAAATACTCAAGGTTAAACCATCACAGAAATTTGCTAATATATCAAGGAAATGTATAAGGAAACAGTGCAACAACTTTTCCATGATGTGGAAAGCAAAAGATTCCAAGGTGACACAGGAACAATAATACTGAAAATTCACTATTTTGAGACTCCCATACAGCAACCATGTGAGGTTTTATTTTAATACATATTTTATAGCTGAAGGACACCTGTAGCTAAATGACGATTCTTGAACAAAGGCACAAAGACTTTCTTTGTAGCACAAAATACTACAATTTAGATTCAAATCCACAGTACTCTAAATTCAGTTCCACTTATCCTGAACCCAACTGGACATAATAGACATATTTTGCTGTCATTTCTTTTTTCAATTGCTTAATATTTTTCTGTCTCCCCTAACACCCACTCCCCAACATTGCCCACTAAACTATTTGATGGGATCTCTTCAGCTGTGCTTGGAACCTCGGGTCTTCTCCCTGTGACACTTGACAAGGCAATGTTGAACATACGTTTTGTCCCAGGTATGCATTCAGTGCTGCTGGGGACCACCAGAAACATGCCCACCAGTTCTGGGAAGGTCATGCAATGCTGAGAAACTCAATTAATGACAATTCAAGGCCTAACACCTATACAAGGCATATCCTGCACTCATTAGGGCTGAAGGTATCTCTCTGGTCCGTATTATCTTTTGACACAAAATGCTGAAGGTTCATATACACTGTCACTTAACATTTACATATAATGGGCCATAGATATGATAAAGAGATCAGGTTCTTGTCTTTGCATATGACTGGCCCAGTTTAATCCCCAGTACTGCATATATCCCCAAGCACTATCAGAAGTGATTCCTGATCACAGATGCCTGAGTAAGTCCTGAACATTGCTGGGCCTGTAGTCCCCCAAAATCAAATAAATAAATTTACATCAAGAGAATGAAATTGGTTGGTAATGCTATCTTTTCAATGAGGAAAGTGAACTTTAAAATGATTATATTATATAAAATAAGCAACAGAACCAACAGCCAAACTGTAGGTCTAACTGTCCCTGCATTATGTTTAGATAGCTTATCATAGTTGACCGAGGTGTCCAAATCTCACTCAAATGCACCTGTGGCCATTAATCAGCAAGTCATCTCCGTTACTAAGAGCACTTTTTCATTTAAAGTCCATAATGCTAATATAACCACGTAGTGTGAGGCATTAAGGGGTCACTTCTTATTTGTAAGGATGAAAGCCAATCCCTCTTTCTCAAAGTTCACCCTGAATTGTCCTTTAGATGTTAATGCAGTTCATCTCAGCTAGCTGGGAGGAGGCAAGTGAATGATTTTTCAATACATATGCTTCAGTTCACACAGGATCTTTCCTGGCATGTGGGTCAGCTGAAAGTGTGCGGTGCTGGGCCAGTTTTCATCTCCGTCCTTGACTCCAGTGCTCTTTGAACTGACACCTTGAGGTATATATTTTATCAATATAATGGGAAGCTGGTAAAGAGAAATGGAGTGTCTGAAGGTACTGGAGAGTCATTCTAGGATGGGAGTATATTCTGCATGGATAATTGATGCTTATATTCTTTGCTGTGCATATTTTAAACTAATGTATTTTGCTCAATCCTCATAGCTGCTGCTTCAGAAAGGCTTTAAGTCTATGCTCTCTGTAACCATTTGTGTAGTCTTTTAGTTTTTCTGCCTCTGTTCTGTTTCAAGTTCATCATTCACACTGCTAAAGTATGTATTCACACACAACATACATATTCATTTATCTCATTTCCATGCCTAAAACTCCCCTTTACTTCCCTGCTGTGCAGAAGATAAAATCCAAAAATTTCTAGATTTGTGTATAAAAATCCCATGTGCCAATCCATTCTTACAACCTTATGTCCTCAAAGACAGCACACACACAAACATAGTATCCACACACTTCTGAACAAGTACATATATATGCTCTTATTCTTATGTATTTATTTCTTATCAATAGAATACATTATGTTTCCTGACTAGGAATATATTCTCTACCAAACACTTACTCCAGTAATTTAAGGAGAACATGTATTCAATAAACGCATGTCATTTCATTAGTTTGGCACTATTAAACTCTATATATCTCTATGAAGTTAGCTAACCTGTCTGCAAATTTTGCCTTAGTTATATGCTATTTATTCAGTTGTTTTTTTAACAACTCTTCCCATATTCTATGAAACAATGTTACTGCCTGACATCTGAACTTTTTCATATTTCTTCGTATCATAGGTTTAACTCATCTTTCACATTTACTTTCTTCATAAAATCAAATTATTGTGGTACAGGGTAGATTTTAAATAGTTTACTAGCCTGCCATGCAAGTGGGGGTAGCAATATTTTGCTAGATTTTTTCACATTTCCTTCCACTAGTAATATTCTATAAATGATTTATTTTTGTGCTTAAAATTTGAATATTGCCCCTCTAGAATGCAAGACGGCAGCCACCTTGGAGCTTTTTGGAAAGTCAGGTATGAGTCAGTCGTGACAGGGAAACTGAGACCTCATGGGAAGGGGGGCATTCCCGGCTTGTCCTTCACTCTGTACCGAGGTCACGAGTTGCCCTCCATGAGTGGCTCTCCTGCACGGCCATGGCTCCAGAGTCACAGAAACCAATCTCATAATTATCTGACTCTTGGCAGAAATACTTCTAGGCTTAATAAGTAAAATACCAGAAATCCAAAATCGCGTGGCCACTATCGAGGCTGCATGACATCATTTGGTTCTTGTAACCAGCTGTAGAAAACAAATTATTTCACAATGCCTTTTTATCAGGTCTGATTTTGGGGTGTAAACTCTAAATAATAATGGTGCATCTTTTGTCGAAACAATGAATCTAATCAAAGTAGATAGAGTGTTAATTAGAATTCATCTGCCTCACGGGCATTGGGAGGGTTGGGGGAGGGTATATTGGGGTTCTTGGTGGTGAAAAATAAATACTGGTGAAGGGAAATGTGTTTGATGATTGCATGACTGAGATGAGACTTAATCCTGAAAGCTTTGTAACTTTTCCCACAGTGATTCAATAAACAAATAAATAAAAATTTAAAAAAATAATAATAAAAAATATAAAAAAATAAAATCAGGTCCAGAGTAAACCAACCTTTGATGGCATAAAGAAGTAAGACTCCATCAATAAATCAAATGATCTTCATTTAAAATAAAAATAATGCTCCCTAAAAAAAAGATAATTGTACTTCTAGAAGTATTGTACAGCTATATGTTGATAGTGACTTTTGTCACATTATAATAAATGACCAAAAAATTACAAACAATTTTTGGAAATTTTTCATGAACACATTTGTTTTCTTGATATGTCACTCATTAATGTAAACAATAAAGTATTAAATAGCTACCCTGAGTATCTTTAAAGATTTCAGTAATGTCCAACTTAGGTCTTAGAGAATTAACCAGTATATTTTTATGTTAGACTTCATAACAAGTATGTTATGTTATTTCCATACCAAATATTACAAAAAACATTTTTAGAAATATCTCTGCATATACAATTACAAAAAACTCAGAGAAATAAGATGCCATACATCAGCATAATTATGATGTCTAGGACTTAAAGAAAGTATGGAACAGATGCAATGACAATGACATAAGGCAGTGATCAATTACTCCCCAATTTAACAATTTCTCATTCACTACTTAGCCTACTGCAGCAAGTTTGATTTTTCTTTTTCTTTTCTTTTTCAAATGTGATCCAAAGTCCAGTTAATGACTCGTGATGAAATTATAACAATAGAATGTCAGTTCTCCTATCATGCCAGGTTACTGTGCATCTTGAGGTTGACCACTAGGAATGTTCTTTGCACTACTTTCTAGAATCTATTTAAGGATCATTTTCCCATGGAAATATTCCTTGATATTTTCCCAAGTGTCAAACTGTAAAAAGTGAACAATTGTTTCTTTGTACCTCTCCTGCAAACTCCTATGGTAGGGCCAAAAATATTATTTGTCTTCTTATTTCATATATTTGAGGCTACAACACTTTTATTTTGCTCTGAAAATGTAAAAACAGGCTTAGTGGATGTACCATAAATTGTTAGTGAATGTTAAATGGATAAATGCATGAAGACTAATATGGAACAAAACCAAAACCATGTATATGTTTAATAGGATTGTTTCTTATAAGAACAATCAAAATAATGACTCAAGTAAGGTCCCTATCATGAAATCCAATGTCACCTATTTAACTCTCTCTTCAGTATTAGAACTTAAAGATCAATTAATTGTACTCAAGCAATATAAAGCCCAAACAGTTTCAAAAGCATGCCCTTAGATAATCATTTGTGTGATAACATGAAATTCTCTATGCATTATATCAGAATATGTCTTTTACTTTGTAGTGCTTTGGAATCTTGAGTTCCAACCAAAGAAAATTTTGATTTTGGTTGGAATTCAAGATTCCAAAGCACTACCAAGAAATGAGTAGAGCACTGAGCACACAGCATGAGTTTTTAACCAAGCCACTTTCCTTTGTTTACCAATGTCTAGCATTGCCCAAATTTTCTCTCTGCTATATTGCTTCCAGGGAGAAATTCCTGGAATCATGTGGTCCTATCTCTTCAGGATGAAAGATTCAGTAACCAGTAAGCACTACATGTGAGAATCTTAATTTTTGGCATTCTTGGGCTCTGAGAACCCACACATTATATGCTTTGGTGCTGGATAGTTCCCCTAGCTCTCTGTGCCAGCATTGTGGGGAATCCGGGCAATCCTTGTGATTGCATTAACCTGCCATCCCTGCTCATTCCTAATTGCCCACTTTAACATAACTTTTATGTAGCATGTGCAAGAAGTGAATATAAAATTATATATTTAAAACACAGGCCAGTGCATATATGGGATTATCATAAATGCAAATACAGATGCATAAAAATATTGGGAGGTATATTTTTGAGGTCCAGTATAATTAAGTTCTGATTAAACAGAAAACTTTAGGGAGCACTAATTTAGCCAAAGCATTTAAAAAATATTTAAATAAGCAATATAGTATAATGGTTAAAATCATAGAGTCTAGGGCCAGGCTGTCTGGAATCAAATTTTTATTCTATGCTTACTAGCTCTGTGACCTTGCATAAGTAATTTAACAATTTAAAAATTTAAAATGTCTGTGTTTTGATATCATCACCTGTAAGTAAGGTATATAGTACCTAACTCAAAGACAGACTATATATACATATATAAATGTAGATGATATATTAAATGCTTTATATATTATATGTACATAATGCTTAAAACAGTTTCTGGTACACAGTTCTACATAAACATAATATATGTGTCTATATTTATATATGATATTTGCTATTATTATCATGGCTATTATTACAGATTTGGCATCTGATAGGACAATAAAGTAATACACATGAACTGGCTCACCCTTAAAACTGTAAAGACCGAAAAGAAAGATAGGCAAATGGGCATTTGTGGTAGAATGAGACTGATTGGGGTTTAGAGGAAACAGTCAGGAAATAGAACGAATCCTGTCAGACTGCCATAAAGGAAACAGAAAGAAGGGAAGAGGTGAGGATGATCAATAACTAAAGGCAGACAACATGACAGGGACAATGCCAGACTTCATACATATGGGTTAGCTTAATCTTCAAGTCCCTGATTGCATCTGCTTTGTTAATCCATATTACAGATGTGGAAGCTGAGATGCCAGGGATCTAAGTAGATTATCTGAGATTTTAAGACGTGCATAACATATTTACTTGAACGTGGAGCTGCAGAGAATTTAAAACACTTTGCACCTATCAAAAGTAAGATCATTTTTTTAATTAGTAGGAAATGGGTTAATTCACTTTCATGTGAATTAAGTGTTTTTTAATAATAGTACTGCTGATAATAATGGTAATGTTGATAGCAATAATAATGGCTATTGATATTGGTAAGTATTATAATAGTGCTAACCATGATAAAAAATATATTGCTTTTGTTACAAAATTGTTACCAATATGATTTTAGTTTTACCAAGAACCCTTTGAGGAAGGGATGTTATTTTGATGCCTATTTTATTTAAAAAATTGAGTGACAGAGTACTTGATGAATTTTCCAAAGTTACAAGGAAAATAGTGACAGAATAGGCTCTTACTTCAAACAGTATAATTTGAAGAACGTGAGACAAAGTCCATCCTCTTAGGAAACATTTTACTGTCTCTTGTAAAGATACTAGAAATTAGAATATGTTGGAAGAATTATAATGAAATTTTATTTTTGAGGATCTTATTCTATATTAAAGTAAATACCAACCTGGTATTATACAGGGAGAAATTTTTGATGTAAAATTTGAAAATTGGAAGCTAAAGTCCAAAACAAATTTAAAGGTCCTAAAAATATTCATGCTTTAGTTAAATTGGGATTCCTAAAAATTAATTTGAAGTCACCAAACTTTTCCTGAAAATGACCAGATAGTAAATATTGTAAGCTTTGTAAGAATCCAGTCTCTTAACAACTAGTTACTTCTGTCATCATATCATGAAAACAGTGTGCCAAAGCTGATGTGTTAATGATTATGATTATATACTACTAATTAAACTTTATTTATAAAAATAGTTGGGGGGTCAGACTTAAATCTTGGCCCATCATTTTCAGATCCCTGTGGTCTACATTAATATAAAGAATATAGCACTTTTTTCATGGTTTTCCAGAGTGCAATTCATGATGAAAAAATTAGAGTAATATTTAAAATTTTTTTTAAGAATTAATGTATACAGATGATACCAAGTGGAGAACTATGGACTCTTAATAGTGTAATAAAAGGCTGATTCTATCTATGGTCTTTTTTTGAAGAGACAAAAAGTTTAGTGCTTTAGTATACTCTACAAATTACAGGTAAGCCAAGAGCACAATGCCCAGTACAATGCCCTAAAGGAAAATTTAAAATTATGAAAAGGGGCCAAAGAGATAGACAGGAATTAAAGGACATTGCTTGCATGTGGACAACCCTGTTATGCGCCCCCGCCCCCCACCCCCGAGCCCGAACACTGCCAAGCGTGATTCCTAAGCACTAACAAGAGTATGTCCTGAACATTGCCAGGAATGACCTAAAAACAAACAAAAACCCCTACAACAACAACAATAACATCAAAGACTTAAATATTTTTTCTTTCAAAAAATAGTCACCAAAGTTAAGTGCCAAATTATAATTATAGATTGTGTCCCCCACTTTCTCCTTCTCCAAGCATTTGTAATAACTCTTTGATGAAAAATTATAGTCATTTCATCTTGAAAGATATATTGCATCCACATGTGGGCCAAGTGATTTAATCTTGATTAGTGCTGTCTGAAGGCTTGTCAGATGGGTTAGCTATTGGTCATGTATTTCATAGCACTGCTATTAAATCCGCTGGGAATTAACATGTTAAATCCATAACCATGCTTTATTGCCTGTATAATCCTGGGTTAACTGCAAAGAGAAGTTGATTCATTTCTCACATGTTCACCAAAGTGAAGTCATATTTTTCCCTTAACTAGTAATTAACCTTTATGACTGTATTAACTACTTTATTAAATTTAAGTGAAATGTTTATTGGAAAGAGTTCATGGGAAGTGTAAACCACAATGACAGTGTGGCCCTGGTGATGTCCTGGTTCTGAAACTTCTCTATTAAAAAGGATCCTATTACAAGTAGCTCACTTTTTTTTATCACAAAGTATGACTTGTAACATAACAGGCAGTATGGTGATAAAATGAGCAATAGCCTTGTAGTCAGACTAGGGATCAAATGCACATCTAATTGCTTACTAGCTGTGTGGCCTTAGGCAAATTGTCTAATATCTCTGAGTCTATTTCCTTTTAAACAAATAACAAATATCATATAAATAATGATCACCATGTCCAAATTGAGCCGATAAAGGTGAAGAGTGAAGTGAGAGGCAATCAATTTGTAAGAGGTACACTGTTTTTTGGTTTCTTTTTGATATGATTTGGCTTTGGGGCCGCATCTGGCAGTTCTGAAGGCTGCAAACTTAAAAAAAGTCACTGGAGTTCATAGATTTCTACTACAGAAAGGAAGTAGAGAAAAGTGTGTGTGGGGGGAGAGGGGGAATGAAGATATTAAAAAGCTAAGGTTAAGGCCAAAGAAACAGTGCAAGGTTAAGGAGCTTGTCTACACACAGGTGACGGGAGCTTGATCCTCACCACTACATATGGCTACCAGAACTTCACCAGGGAGAATCCCTGAGCATGGAGCCAGGGTAAACCATGAGCAATACTGGGGTGACCCCCAAACCAAAACAATGTAACAAAACTGAGGTTCAAGGTTAGAAATACATATTTATTTTATGAGTATGATAATCAACTTACTTGGGGGAATTAAAAGTAAGAGATATTGGAGGCATGAAAATCCAGTTGATTGGAGGTTGCACTGTCCACATAGTCTCTGGAAGCCCTGAGGGACCAGCAACAAGAAGTGACCCTCCCAACTGTACATGTTGATCTGAAAACTGAATGTACAAACCTTTCTGCTGTTTTAGCATCTTATTTTCCTGTCTAACTGCCTTTGGTGTGGGTTCATGGCACAAAACAAATTTTTAAGCAGCTAATAAAATCATTGTACACCTGACATTTACTTCCTTTGTCTTATTGTTTTATGAAGTTTTCATGACACAAAATTTTTATTTCATTGCTAATTATGAAACACTGAATAAAATATGAGTGTGAAAGCCAAAGGAAGGTTAGAAGCATGTGAACATTTTAGTTGCACATGTTTTAAATTTAAATCACAATTGCAAGCTTTCAGAAGCAGACATTTAAGGCTTAAAGAATAAGCTTAACAAGTGAGTGATAAACATATTCAGAGAAATAGTTTAAAATGTACTGTTAGTTTTGATGGGACTGATACCTATTTACTGGACATTTCAAATCCTTGTATTTACTACTCCAGTAGTCATTCTATCTCAGGTTTTATGCTTGTAGATACAAATTTTGTCTACACTCTTACTATGGAATCAGAGCCCTCATCTCTTACTCAAACAAATGACTGAGTTATCTGACTTATTGAGAATGCAATGACCATTTAACTACATGTCAGAGCAGGCCTACAAAATCCAGTGACCCTCTTACTGTCTCCTCATTCAAATGATAGAGCCTCATTTGTCACATCATTTCAAAGTTATGCCTCTTTACACCTGACTGGTTTTCCTTGGGTCAATATTACTGACAAATGACTATCTCCTTCAATATCATGCTAAAACTTTTAATGTGCCTTATAGTTGAAAAAGATTTGCTTAAACTTCCAGTGTACTCTTAGACCGAGAGAAGTCATGCAAAGGATTAATTCTCTGCTGCTTGGGTGCCTAGTACTGTGCCACCTGGAAAAATAGTTAAGCTGAGTAAAATAATAATTTAATTTATGAGTCACCAGTGAGCTGACAGGTTTACATACATCGTTTACCTGTAACTCTGAATCATGTTGATAGGGAAGTACTTTCATGCCAATTTGTAACTGAGAGACAGAGATGTAACAGAAAAGCTGAGAATTCAACTTTGACCCAATGCTTTTGCTTCTGGATATCAACCATAATCTAAGATAATATCAGGATCTTGGCTTTTAGGGTTGGTCATATATTTTTACTGGGTAGAGGGAGATCCAATTTTATATCTTATTGACAATATTTTTATTTTCTATGTCTCTATCATCTTCCTCTATGCCCTGAATATTTAATAGACATACCTTATCTAAGAAATGTGCAAGCAGCAAAGCATCAACCTCGATCTGTACACGGAGTCTATCATATGTCTCCCTAGACTTACTCCACGACTCTTTCCTTATTTGTTTGTGTATTTGAGACCTGAGCCCAGTCTAGTTTTGAACATCAGATCAGCTCTTACTGAGGAAGAACTTACAGACTAGGTTCTGAGGCCTCTTCACTATGTCTCTGTCCCAGATTTATGTTTGTGGACCCTCTCTTTTTCCTTTTTTCTTTTATTTTCTTTTTCTTTCTTTTTTTTTTCTTTTTGAGTCAACCTGGCGATGCACAGGGGTTACTCCTGGCTCTACACTCAGGAGTTACTCCTGGCGGTGCTCAGGGGACCATATGGGATGTTGGGAATCGAACCCGGGTCGGCCTCGTGCAAGGCAAATGCCCTACTCGCTGTGCTATCTCTCCAGCCCCTTCTTTTCTTTTTAAGATTGAATCACTGTGAGATACAGATACAAAGATTTCACAATTGAGTTTCAGTCATACAATGATCGAACACCCATCTCTCCACGAATGTATATTTCCCAACACCAATGTCCCCAGTATCCCTCTTGCCACCCCCACCCCACCTCACTCACTGCCTTTTTGGCAGGCACATGATGGCCTCTCGTTACATATATTGCAAACCATAACACCCAAAAGTGGAGAGAGGGTAAAAGGAAAGTCCCTCTCTTTTACTGACACTTTAATTAGAAGATTCTCAAAGATTCTTCCTGTTCTTTGTTCCTGTGGTGCTTCTAGGACCTATGCTATTTAACAAAGTTCAGTGTTGTCTCTAAATCTTCCTTTTTCATATGTTACATGCAAACACAAAAAAACTGGACATTCCACAAGAGTTTATATCTTAAAGTTTTGAACCATCTTTAAAACATACAGAAAGATGAACAAGTGGAAAAGATGAAATTTGAAAAAAAACCTGTTACTATTCCTGATTTCATAAAGTTGGAGGACCTCTCCCTTTATAATCTCTGAGGATGCAAAGCCCTATGTGATCCATGCAAATGATTACTCATTGTCAACATGAGACACAGACTTAAAGTTTTTGAAGGCTTAAATGGCATGCTAGAGCAATAGCACAGCAGTAGGGCGATTGCCTTGCATGTGGCTGACCACGCCAACCCGAGTTCAATTCCTCCACCCCTCTCGGAGAGCCCAGTAAGCTACCAAGAGTATCTTGCCCTCACCGCAAAGCCTGGCAAACTACCCATGACATATTTGGTATACCAAGCACAGTAACAACAAGTCTCACAATGGAGATGTTATTGGGCCCGCTCAAGCAAATAGATGAACAATAGGAGGACAGTGCTTACAGTGCTACAGTGCTAAATGGCATGACTGATGCCATTTCCTGGAATACCCCTTTGCTTGCCTCAAGCAAGCTCCATTCATTTGCATTGACCTCTTCTTCCCCCGCCATGGCTCCTTCTAGGAATCCTTCCTGGAAGGATTTCTTCCTACCCAGTCAACATGAGTACTACTGTTTTGAAAATTCCATTTCCTATTTCTTTTCCCCTGTGAAACCTTCCCTGATTCTTCCATAGTATTTTTTTTTATTTTTATTAGTAAATCACCATAAGGTACAGTTGTAGACTTACAAATTTTTGTGCTTGGACTTCAGTTATAAAATGATCAAGTACCCATCCCTTCACCAGTGCCCATTTTCCACCACCACGGGTCCCAGTATCCATCCCAGCCCCACCCCCACCCCTTTCCCACCCTACCTCTACGGCAGGGGATTCCCTTTTGTTTTCTCTCTTTTTGGGGGTGTTGTGGTTTGCAGAAGAGGCATTGAGTGGCAATCATGTTTTGGTCTATAGTCTACTTTCAGCAAGCTTCTCCCATCCTGAGAGGATCCTCCCAACATGCTTTATTTGGTGCTTCCTTCTGTATCAGAGCTCCCTTTTCCCCTAGCATGTGTGGCTGGCCTCCAAGCCATGGAGTAAAATTACTGGTACTAATCTCGGTCATTCTTTAGTGTTAGTCTCCTATTTTGTTATTTTATGTTCCCCAAATAAATGCAATCTTTCTATGTCTATCCTTTCTTTCTGAGTCATTTCGCTTAACATGATACTTTCCATGTAGTACCACTTGTATGTGAATTTCGTGACTTCGTCTTTTCTAACAGCTACATAGTTCTCCATTGTGTAAATGTACCAAAGTTTCTTTAACCAGTCATCTGTTCTCGGGCACTCAGGTTTTTTCCAGATTCTGGCTATTGTAAAGAGCACCGCAATGAACAAACAAGAGCAGATGTCACTTCGACTATACTTTTATGCCTCTCTGGGATATATTCCCAGGAGTTGTATTGTTGGATCAAATGAGAGCTCAATTTCTAATTTTTTGAGAATCGTTCATACTGTTTTCCAAAAGGGTTGAACTAGTCGGCATTCCCACCAGCAGTGAAGAAGGGTCCCTTTCTCTCCACATCCGTGCCAACATTAAGCCATGGACTTTTCGGTATTGATTTTATAGCCTGCAACTTTACTATACAAGTCTATTGTTTCTTGGAGTTTCTGGTAGAGGTTTTAGTGTTCTCTATGTATAGTATTACATCATCTGCGAATCGTAAGAGCTTGATTTCTTCCTTTCCTACCTGGAATTCCCTTTATATCTTTTTCTTGCCTAATCGCTATTGCAAGTACTTCCAGTACTATATTGAACAGTAGTGGAGTGAGTGGTCATCCTTGTCTCGTTCCTGATCTCAGGGGGAAGGCTCTCAGTTTTTCTCCATTGAGGATGATGCTTGCTGTAGGTTTGTGGTATATGGCTTTAACTATATTGAGGAAAGTCTCTTCTATCCCCATTTTGGTGAGGGTTTTCATCATGAATCGTTGCTGGATCTTGTCAAATGCTTTCTCTGCATCTATTGATATGATCATATGATTTTTATCTTTTCTTTTGTTGATATGATGGATTATGTTGATTGATTCATAATGTTAAACCATCCTTGCATCCCCTGGATGAATCCCACTTGGTCATGGTGTATGATCTTTTTGATGAGTTGTTGAATTCTATTTGGTAGTATTTCATTGAGAATCGTCGCATCTGTGTTCATCATGGATATCGGCCTGTAGTTTTCTTTTCTTGTGGTGTCTTTGTTTGCTTTTGGTATTAGAGAGATATGGACTTCATAGAAACTGTTTGGGTGAGTTTATGTTTTTTTCAATTTCCTGAAAAAGCTTGAGAAGAACTAGCAATAGGTCCTCTTTAAAAGTTTGGAAAAATTCGCTACTAAATCCATCTGGACCTGCGTTTTTGTTTTTGGGAAGACTTTTGATTACAGTTTCAATTTCCTTGATGTTAATAGGTCTATTCAAGTACTCTAGATCTTCTTGATTCAGCTTTGGGAGATGATAGGAATCCAGGAATTTATCTATTTCTTCTAGGTTCTCTTGTTTCGTGGCATACAGACTTTCAAAGTAGTCTTTGATGATCTTTTGAATTTCTTTGGTTTCCGTTGTGATATCCCTATTCTTATTTCTGATTCGATTTGTTAGGGTTCTCTCTCTCTCTGTTTCTTTGTGAATGTTGCTAGTGGTTTATCTATCTTATTAATTTTCTCAAAGAACCAGCTCTTGCTTTCATTAATCTTTCGGATTGTTTTTTTGGTTTCCATGTCGTTGATTTCTGCTCTAAGTTTTATAATCTCTTTCCTTCTGCCTGATTTGGGCTCCTTCTGTTGATCCTTTTGTAAGATCTTGAGCTGTGAGGTAAAGTTGTTTATGTGCATCCTTTCTTCCATCCTGAGATGTGCTTGCAGAGCTATAAATTTTCCCCTTAATATGGCTTTCGCTGCATCCCATAAGTTCTGGTAGCTTGTGTCTTCATTCTCATTTGTTTCCAAGTATCTTTTGATTTCATCCTTGACTTCCTTCCTGATCCACTTATTGTTCAGCATTGAGTTGTTTAATTTCTAGGTGTTTGATTTGGTTCTCCATGTCTGTGTGTGTTTCACTTCTGTCCTTAGTGCATTGTGGTCTGAAAAGATTGTTGATACTAGTACTATCTTCCTGATTCTATTGAAGTATGTTTTGTGGCCTAAGACATGGTCTATTTTGGAAAATGTTCCGTGCACACTGGAGAAGAATGTATATTCTTTCTTTTGGGGGTGTAAAGCCCTGTATAGGTCTATAAGCCCTTTCTCTTCTATTTCTTCTTTCAAAGCCAATGTTTCCTTGCTGAGTTTTGTTCTTGCTGATCTATCCAGAGGTGATAAGGCGATGTTGAAATCTCTAGCTACTATTGGGTTGCTAGCAATGTCCTCCTTAAAATCTGTTAGCAGTTGTTTTAAATATTTAGCTGTTCCCTCATTAGGTGCGTATACATTTAAGAGTGTGATTTCTTCCTGTTGTACATATCCCTTGATGAAGAGAAAATAAACTTTGCTGTTCCTTCTAATCTTTTTCAACTTGAAATTAATGTTGTCCGATACTAGTATGGCCACCCCAGCTTTTCTGAGGAAGCTGTTTGCTTGCAGGATTGTTTTCCATCCTTTCACTTTGAGTCTGTTTTTTTTCTCTAACTGTTGAGATGAGTTTCTTGTAGGCAGCAGAATGTTGGGTTCTGTCTCTGAATCCATTTTGCCATTCTGTGTCTCTTGATTGGTGAATTTAGACCGTTGATGTTGAGAGAGATTATTGCTATGGGGTTTTGTGTCATCTCTCTGTAAGGGTCTGCTGTGCTTGTAGGGTTTGTCTTGTCTTATAGTAGTCCCTGTAGCTCTTGTTTTAGGTTTGGTTTTGAGTCTATGAAGTTCCTGAGCTGCTATTTATCTAGAAAATAGTTTACCATTCCTTCGATTTTGAGTGAGAGTTTAGCCGGATAGAGTATTCTTGGTGAAGCATTCATTGAGTGAGAGTTTAGCCGGATAGAGTATTCTTGGTGAAGCATTCATTTCAGTGAGTTTTTTCACTATATCCTGCCATTGCCTTCGGGCCTGAGGGTTTCCTCTGAATTCACAGGTCTGCTGTGAATCGAAGGGCTGCTCCTTTTTATGTGATTTCCTTCTTTGACCTTGCTGCTTACAGTATTGTATCTCTATCAGCAGCATTGATCATTCTAGCTATGATATGTCTTGGAGTGTTTTTGTTAGGTTCTCTTTTAGCTGGCACCCTTTGGTCTCCTTGAACCTGAATGGCTGCATTGTGGAGCTCTGGGAATTTTTCAGAAATGATTTATTTACCCGTGTTTTTTTCACTGGGATTGTTTCCCTGAGCTTCTGGTAGTCCAATGATTCTAATGTTGTTCCTCTTGGAATCATCTCCTAGAATTCCGATTCTCTCTAGAGCTATTTTGAGGTTCCTTGCCACTGTTTGTTGTTGCCTGTTGGCTTGGTGCAGCTGATCTTCCAGCTCACTGATTCTCTCTTCAGCTGCAGTCATTCTATTGTTGAGGGCACAGACTGAGTTTTTCATTTCATCTGCTGAATCTTTTATTATTACATCTCTGCTCTCATTTCTTTCCGTAATTTGTCAATTTTTTCTGTCCTGTTACTGGATAGCTGCCTGACTGTTTCATTGAGTTGATTGAACATCTTCATGACTTCGTATCTGAATTCTTTGTCAGAAAGATCCCTTAGGTGAGCAGTATGAACAGAGGCTTCTGGATTCTTTTCGTTGTCCTCCCCATGTGGTGGGGATTTGCATTGTTTCTTCATGTTGGTGTGTAGGTTTGGGGACTATGTTCCCTGGTATGGCTAAACTACCTGCGGCCGATGAAAAACAAGCCACACCCAGTTCTACAGAAGCCATGCTTACTTCTGAAAAGGCCACGCCCCCACTGGTACCTAGTATGTGTGGGGGGAGTAAAGACTGGCTAGGGGAGAAGACCAGCACAGCTTGTCAGAGAGGACGCCTGGGGGGCTTGCAGGGAGAGATCCAAGTCCTGGGTTTGAGTACCGGCAGATGAACTGACCTGGGTTTGGGAGAAGATCAGCAGAGTTTGGGGGGTGAAGAGGAAAAGGCAGCTGCTCAGGGCTGCTTTTCTCTCAGCATCCGGGAGGATGCCTGGGGGGCTTTCAGGGAGAGATCCAAGTCCTGGGTTTGAGTACCGGCGGATGAACTTACCTGGTTTTGGGAGAAGATCAGCAGAACTTGGGGGGTGAAGAGGAAAAAACCCCATAGTATATCTTATAGGGATCATCCAGGTCCTTGTCTCACTGCTTGTAATCATGTTTATGTGCCCAAGTCTCCTGCTTGAATGAGATGTTTTTGATAGCAAAAATCATGTTCTGTTTACCTTTGGGCACCCATACAATTTCCTGAAAATGTATGTAATCTAAAAAACATCAAGTTTATTGAGCACATGAATAAATAAATGCAAGAATAAATGGATCAATATGCTTGAGATGAGGGTGATGATTATCATAACCATGTGTCATATAGCCCCAATTCAGGAGAGTAACTGACAGTTCTATAAAAGTACTGTATGTATAATGTCCCTATTTTCATCATATTGCTACAAGGTTCTGGCATTTTATGCTAGTTTTATGCTACCTAAGGCTGTGGAAGAATTGTTCTCCCCCATCAAGGAGAAACATTATGTCAGTCTATTACATGTTCTGTGGCAGAATAGTATCCACCATGAAGTGATTGCCTGTCAGCCTGTGACACATTATGGCAGGTGTCACAGCAAGCCAGCTTTCTTTGACATAAAAGAAAGTTCATGACGGAGTTTGAGGAAGGGCTTCTTGAATGATTCAGGCAGCATGGCTGGGAGTTGGCAGGCAAAGGCTTCCCTCCCTTGAAAAAGAGTCAACTTCCTGATTCATATGTGGAAAAAGTTAGTAGAGTATTGTGCTGTCCCACTTTCTCAGGCAGTTAGATAAGACTTGTGTCCCCCACCCCTTGGGAATCAAGTAGTCAATGTCTTCATAGAGATCGTTTTAGTATCAGCACCATCGAGACCACTGTGCCCATCCTCAGCTGTTTACGTAGGTGTGAAAAGATGATGACTGATCTATTGATCTATTATGACTGAGAGAGATCTTTCTACTTCATATCTTAAAGATAATATCTGGGAAAAAAGAAACCCTGTTCTTTGGGGGTAAAAATTGATTAGAAATGAGCACAGTGATCACTAATAATTGTAGCTGGTATTGTGGCAGATCAAAATATGGGTCTAACTCTCAAGGGGATATTGCTAAATGGAGAAATATACAAATTACTGATAGTAGACTAATTTAAATTTAGTGGATAGAAGAAACATGCAGGTGAAGTTCTCAATCATATTCTATGATTAAGGAAAAGTATTCTGGAGAAAATAGAGCTTGAGTTGAGTAACTAAAACCATCAAGAGTTAAATAGGTTAAAAATAGCAAACAAAAGTTTTTAGACGAAGGGTACAACAAATGTGAAGATATGGGAACATAGTAACTCTTTGGGAAATTATAATTTGACAGGATTGGCCCAGAGCCTGGCATTATGGTCCAACTGGCCAGCTACTAAAGTTGTTATGTTGGGCATATACTGATTTCAAATGCGTTCAAATCAAATTAATTAAGTTACATGGTTCTCTATGATAAAAATTAGTATAAGAATATCTATCCCACAGACTTTTTCAGAGTTTTAAATAGCATGGAAAAATACATAGTACCAACTGTAAATGAATATTTATATACATAATTCAGTATGTGTCAACTATTTATGTATGTAAATATTTTAATATTATATAATTTATATTTACTATGCATGGTATACATTTTAACTATAATACATGATTATAGAATACACATTGTGCATTCTACATATGTATGCATAGATTTATAAATACAAATACAATATATATCATATTTTGTGATATATTCACTAAGACTCTGTGTCAATCCTCTGACTGAATATATGATAATAATGGAAATGCTTTATGTCTGTTCTGTAATGCTAAAATCTCCATCAACATTTGATGACTACACAACAGAAACTAACCAGGGCAACTGTACAACTAAGTTCTTCCATTTATTTGAATTAATTTTAATTTAAGAAGCTACTTATAAGAAATGGCTAGCATAGGGGCTGGAGAGATATCACAGCGGGTAGGGCATTTGCCTCCGACGTGGCAGACCTGGGTTCGATCCCAGCATCCCATATGGTCCCCTGAGCACCACCACGAGTAACTCCTGAGTGCAGAGCCAGGAATAACCCCTGTGCATCACACGGTGTGACCCAAAAAGAAAAAAAAAATGGCTAGAATAAGGAACAGCATACCTTTGATTTCTGCAAAAATTCTTTACATTTAGAAACTTTTGTTCTAAAAATATAAAAAGATAAAGTTGTTAGATTTCTAATATTGCTAACCCCTTAAAAACATTGTAGTAATTTTTAAAAGACTTTTATTAGTGAAACACCATGAGGTACTGTTGTGAACATTACAAGTTTTTGTGCTTGGGTTTCAGTTATACAATGATCAAGTACCCATCCCTCCACCAGTGCCCATTCTCCACTACCAATGATCCCAGTATCACTCCCACCCCCAACCCCCCCCCCCTCCCCCATCCCATCATGACTCTGTGGCAGGGCATTCCCTTTTGTTCTCTCTCTCCTTTTGGTTGCTGAGGTTTGCAAAAGAGGTATTGAGTGGCAATCATGTTCAGTCTATAGTTTACTATCAGCATGCATCTCCCATCCTCATAATACCAATTACTTAGTGTTCCCTTCTCTATCTGAGCTGCCATTTCCCCTAGCAGGTGCGGCTGGCCTTCAAGCCATGGATTGAACCTCCTGGCACTTATCTCGACTATTCATGGGTGTTAGTCTCATAATTTGCTACTTTATATTCCCCAGATGAATGCAATCTTTCTATGTCTGCCCCTCTCTTTCTGACTCACTTCACTTAGCATGATACTTTCCATGTATGTAAATTTCATAACTTCATCTTTTCTAACAGCTGCATTGTACTCCATTGTGTAAATGTACCAAAGTTTCTTTAACCAGTCATCTGTTCTCGAGCACTTGGTTTTTTTCCCAGATTTTGGCTGTTGTGAAAAGTGCAGCAATGAACATAGAAGTGCAGATGTCATTTTGACTATATTTTTTTGCCTCTCTGGGATATATTCCCAGGAGTGGTATTGCTGGATCAAATGGGAGCTCAATTTCTAATTTTCTGAAAATCGTCCATACTGTTTTCCAAAAGGGCTGAACCATTACACATTCCCACCAGCAGTGAAGGAGGGTCCCTTTCTTTTTACATCCGCACCAACACTGGTTGCTTTTGTTCTTGTGGATGTAGGCCAGTCTCTGTGGTGTAAGATGATATCTCATTGTTTTTTGATCTACATCTCCCTGATGATTAGTGATGTAGACCATTTTCTCATGTGCCTTTTAGACATTCGGATTTCTTCTTTGAGAAAGTTTCTGTTCAGTTCATCACCCCATTTTTTGATGGGGTTAGATTTTTTTTTTGTGGAGTTCAACCAGTGCTTTGTATATCCTTGATATCAACCCCTTTTCAGATAAGTATTGGGTGAATATCCTTTCCCATTCTGTAGATTGTCTTTGTATTCTGGTCACTGTATCTTTTGAGGTGCAGAAGCTTCTTAATTTAAAATAGTTCCATTTGTTTATCTCTGTTTCCACTTGGTTGGTCAGTGGAGTGTCGTCTTTGAAGATACCGTTAGTCTCAATATTGTGGAGGTTTTTGCCGACCTTGTCTTCAATGTATCTTATGGATTTTGGCCTGATGTTGAGATCTTTAATCCATTTTGATCTGAATTTTTGTGCATGGTGTTAGGTCGAGGTCTAAGCCCATTTTTTTGCATGTGGTTGTCCAGTTATGTCAGAACCATTTGTTGAAGAGGCTTTCCTTGTTCCAGTTCACATTTCTTGCTGACTTATCAAAGATTAGATGTTCATACGTTTGGGGTTCTGTGTACAGATATTCCATCCTGTTCCATTGGTCTGAGGTCCTGCCTTTGTTCCAGCACCATGCTGTTTTATTACTGTTTTGTAGTATAATTTGAGGTTGGGGAGGAAATGCCTCCCCACGTCTTTTTCCCAAGAATTGCTTTAGCTATGTGTTGGGCCGTTTTTGTTCCATACAAATTTCAGGAGTGCTTAATCTATTTCTTTGAAGAATTTTATGGGTATCCTTATAGGGATCGCATTGAATCTGTATAATTTTTGGGGGAGTATTGACATTTTGACAATGTTAATTCTTCCTATACATGGGCATGGGATATGTTTCCATTTCCTCGTGTACTCTTTTATTTCATGAAGTGGCATTTTGTAGTTTCCATTGTAGAGGTCCTTTACCTCTTTAGTTAGGCTGATTCCGAGGTATTTGATTTTCTAGGGCACCATTGTGAATGGGATTTTTTTTCCTGTCACTTTCCTCTTTCTCATTATTTGCGTATAGAAAGGCCATAGATTTTTGGGCATTAATTTTATACCTGCCACTTTACTATACAAGTCTATTGTTTCTAGGAGCTTCTTGGTAGAGGATTTTGGGTTTTCGAGATATATTATCATATCATCTGCAAATAGTGAGAGCTTGATTTCTTCCTTTCCTATCTGGATGCCTTTAATGTCTTTTTCTTGACTAATCACTATTACAAGTACTTGCAGTACTACATTGAACAGAAGTGGTGATAGAGGGCATCCTTGTCTTGTCTTGTAGCAATTATTATTCGACTCTACCACTTTTCTGTGTTTTAACTCTTGGATAGAAATAAGAAAGATTCCTTGACAATATTCTTTATTTTGACAATATTTGAATACACATTATAAAATAAGTGATAAAATTAAGTTCCCATTTATTTGCAGAAATATATACTAAATTTTTAATGCTTTCCCACAGAAATATAAAGTTAAATGTGGTCTGTACTTATCCCTTTTTGGAATATGTTATGTTGCTTTAAATCAAAGTGTTAATTTTATAATTTGAAACATTTTGCTATGTAAGAAAAACCAAATGGATTAACCAAAAAAATTCTGGAAAATCAAAATAAATTACAATTCCTAGCAACATTGCCTTTGTTTATGTCTCCATTTAAGCTATTTAAGTTTGTCTTTCTTGGGTAGAGCAGGAATATATCTTTGTCTTAATATAAAATAGGGAGAAAGAACTTATCTGAAGTCTATATATTCCCTTTCTGAAGAGTGTGTTATTTGGTAATAGCACAGAGGATAGGTGACCCCGTCCAATACTGTTGTGTACATGACAATTACCCTTTTGGATAGATGATAAAATAATACTAGCCAGGATATTGATTCTTAATGGGTTTTTTTGCTATTCATTGGTTATAGACTATAGAAATCCATGAATTAATGAAGTATAGGGCCAATAAAATGGCATACAAGCTTCATTATATAAAAATTCACAGTGGGATCATTTTGAAATTAAATGTTTCTCACTATAAATTTATTAATCCTTGTATTTTATTTGCAAGTCTTGTCTACTACTAAACAGAAAATTCAAAGCAGAATGGAGAATCTGGGGTATAGTCCTCAGTATCTCAGACTTCTGCAGCTAGCCTGAGTGTCTAAAGTCGATGTCCTTGAAACTGTTTGTAATATTTGACACTGTACAATATCTGTTTGTGTGAGCATGATCTGACAATTCAACCTCTGTGTTAACTAAAGCATCTACAAACCTCATTTAGTGTCATATCTAGTTGCATCTATTGCCTAAAAAGAAGACAGGCACATGAAGAAAAGAACAAAGGTTTCCACAATTTTTTATAAACTTCTGTCTTTCTTTAAGAGCTTCATCTGGAAGTGTTTGCAGAAATTATAATTTTTGCACATGCTCTGCCTTTTAGAAGATTTGATACCCGATTTGATGTATTTAACATTCCATATTTTTACTACTTTATATCTGCTTTCTGTTTGGATGAGTTCTCCAATGAGAAGAGGTTTCATTTATTTTATATCCTTAGCAAATGTGTAAAATAGGGGTTTTTATTTGTGTTTGTTTCTTAAACTAAATTTATATCTGACTAGCAGCAGAAAGTATGAATTTCATCACTTCTGAGAGCCCTTAATAATAGTCTAGATTTTCTTAGCTTTTGGAATAAATACAGGTTTTATCTGAATTTAATATTTGAACTCATCAATTTTATGTTTAACATGTTTAAGTCTCTCTCCCAGGTTTCATTCACAAAACAGGACTAACATGCAATGGGTTTGGTACTAAATTCAATGGACCAATGTTTTTATATATTTTTTTTAACTTTTTGCCTTTTATACCTGCAGACTAGCCCACTTATGGACTTAAAACCACCATACACGTAGGTTTCTTATATTAAACCACGACATTTTTTGCAATCCTGTACTGTCTCCCACTCCTCCAGCAAACACAAACACACACGCGCACACACACACACACACACACACACACATATTCTAAGTAATTACCTTAGCTGTTACACCTGCTTATCAGGTCTATGCAGACTCACTCCAGTCCCAAAGGTTTATGAACTAACTTCTCTGAGTTATTTTTGTTTTTCTCTGAGAAGTACAGAAAATTTGTATACTTCACCATATTTAGATGCTTAATCTGTAAAATTGCCATAATCCTCATCCACTTAGGTATGAGTAACACTCAGGTCAGGTTTCTCTCTTTTTTCAGGTACTGTGTTTGATATAGATTATTTCTATAATATAAATTTGTAGTGAACATTGCCTGAAAAGTGAAACTTATGCCTCACAGTCTTATTTGAAGTTGCTAATCTTGTCACTCATGTTAAATTGAGGAAAGATAGCAGAATTTGTGATGGTACATCTCATAAAACCACAGCAGCAACTACTTTTACTGCTTTTCTACTCAATATTCTTCAATAACATCATTAATTCCCTTCTTTTAGTCAAACTCAGCCTCCTCATGATAGGTGAGAAAAAAAAGATACTTATTTTATAAACTAGTATCAAGTCATTTAGGCTTTTGGTCTTGATAATCTATAGTTTCAGAATTTAATGGATTGGATCATATTTCTTTTAAAAATCACAAAAACAAAAAGCCTAAATTCTGTCACTCATGCCAATATGAAACTTTAATCTTTTGCCTTTTAGCTGACTTAAAGAATATCTATGAACCTAAAATCATTTTTTGCTTTCCTTGAGGTTGTGATTTCCTTCTCTGTATCAAAGTAAAGCAATAAGACCACAAAGTACATGACATCAGTGGGTAAATGATCACTCCGAGTGAATACACATTTTCCAACTGCATCTTATCTAATGTTATCTGGACTCAAACAATTGGGCATATAGACAATGAATAATAAATATTCCAGGGCCAGTTTATCATTTAGTACACCAAAAATTTTATAAGGAAGCCATAGAAGATAATTTAATATTCTACTATACATGTGAATAAGTTTAAACTCAAAATTGAAGGAGAACTCAGATTGAAATGTAGACATTTACTTCAAGTCTAGTCGTCTCCTTTATCCCACAGCAGCTCCTTGAATTCTTTAATTTCAAATATACCACATTCATCAGAATATTGACAGTTTTTTCCAATACTCATATTAACACATTTTAATACATTTTAAAATTGTATTTAAAAATTATACACAATTATATTCACCTTGTGAAAAATTATACACAACTTGTATTCACATACAATTAGACAAAACTAATGCTTTATGAACGACCACCAACTGGGAGCTCTTTGGCACTATTGCTGCAACATGGGAAGATGCCATCGTTGACAACATTGATGAGGAATACGATTAACTGGTTCAGCACCTCCATGATTGTGTGAGGAATGCCAAGAGAGAGATAGCCACAAAAAAACACCTGTCTTTGAAAACTCCTGAGATTATTTGCCAACGTGGTTTGGCGCAGGCCTCAGGCAACCGCAAGTGAATATCCGAGCTTGCAAAGCAGTGCCGAGAAACAATAAAGGAATACCTCAAAGAGAGAAGAGCAGAAATGCTGGTAGATGCTGCAGAAGGCAGAAAAAGCATTCGTAACGCCTGCCTGTCCTTCACCAACTACAAGACCAAGATGACTGCCCTCCGACATCCCGATGGATCTATCACATCTTCCAGAAGGGCAATGGAGAAGATTATCCATGACTTCTACTCAGATCTCTTTGATAGCCATGTCCACCTGCCCACATATCAAATTCCACAGGATGGATATGTCATTCCCAATGTTCACCCTTCTGAAATCTAAGATGCCATTTCGCTGGTAAAGAAACAAATAGCACCTGGCCCAGACAAGGTCAGACCTGAACACCTGAAGAACCTGCCGTCAGTACTCATCAATACACTGACTCGGCTCTTCACACGCTACCTGTCTGAACGCAAGGTTCTGTTCCAATGGAAAACCAGCAGGACTGTACTACTCTACAAGAAGGGAGACATCCATGACATTGGCAACTGTCACCTGATCTTCCTATTGTCTGTCATCTACAAGCTGTTCACTCAAGTCATCCTGAATAGTATAGGCAGAACACTAGATGAAGGACAACCATGTGAGCAAGCTGGTTTCTGAAAAGGATTCAGCATGATTGACCATATCCACACGATAACCAGGATCATTGAGGTTTCTCCGGAGTTCAGGATGCCACTCTGTCTAACATTCATTGATTTAAAGATGAGAATGCCTTTGATTCTGTTGAGATGGAAATGGTCATTGAAACCCTAGCCAATCAGGGCATTCAAACTCAATACGTCAGGATCCTTCATGAGCTGTATTACAAATTCACTACCAGGATCTCACCATTCTACAAAGAAGTGATCATCCATGTCAAGATAGGGGTTCGGCAGGGTGATATCATTTCACTGAAACTCTTCAGTGCCACCCTCAAGAACGTCATGTGATGACTGGAATGGGAAGGAATGGGACTGAAGATAGATGGTCTGCAACTACACCACCTCTGCTTTGCTGATGACATTGTTTTAATAACACCAAACATTAACCAAGTGGCACAAATGCTGGCCAACTTAGACTGAGAGTGTGGAAAGGATGGACAACAGCTGAATCTCATGGAGACAATGTTTATGAGAAACAGACTCATTCCTTATGTTCCATTCACTCTCAACGGAATGAACATCTCCAAATTCAACAGTTATGTGTACCTAGGTCGAGAAGTCAACATGACAAAAGACCTGGCACCTGAATTGCGCAGGAGGAAGAGAGCGGCTTGGAACGCCTTCAAGAGCTTCGGAGAAGTAGCGAAGAGGACGAAGAACCTCTGGCTCCAGGCACATCTCTTCAATTCCACTGTTCTTCCTGCATTAACATACGCCTCAGAGACCTGAACCCTAAGGAAAACAGAATGAGAACACTATTCTGGTTTCCCAAAGAGGAATTGAAGGAGCTATACTTGGAGTATCACGTTTCACTCAAATGAGAGAAAAAATCTGGAGTTCCGACCTCCATTGAAAATCAAGAATCAGGGACGCTGTCTTGCTTGCCAAGGTGTCAAAAATCAGATGGCCTGGACATGTAATAAGACTTGGAGACAATTGCTGGACTAGAGCCATTACTGACTGGATTCCATGGGACGTCAAAAAACAGCGTGGCCACCCACCTACCAGATGGTTAGACTTCATCGTCAAGACCCTGAGTGATCAGTTTGAGGCTTTTTGTGTTCCCAGACAAACAGATACCATTGGGCTACACTAGCACAGGACAGTGACAAATGGATACATTACTGCTGCCCACTTGAGCAAATCTATGATTAACTGGAAGTCAAGTGATCAAGTGATCAATGCTTTATGAAACAATATTGTTCCCTAGGAAGTCTATAACCCTCTCTATTTTTTTTCTATTTGGTTTTATTTCATTTGAAATAATACTGGCCATTATCTAGTAAATTGATTTTATGACCCAATAATGGAAGGTAAAAAACATTATACTAGAAAATTGTTTATCTCCCCACCTCTGTCCACTAATCTCTCTCTCTTTTCTCTCTCTCTCACATACACACATTCATTGTTAAC
Source organism: Sorex fumeus (assembly GCF_029834395.1). Taxonomy (NCBI): domain Eukaryota; kingdom Metazoa; phylum Chordata; class Mammalia; order Eulipotyphla; family Soricidae; genus Sorex; species Sorex fumeus. The sequence goes on from NW_026606091.1 coordinate 39,317,898, forward strand.
TTTGTTATTGGAAAATATCAAAAACATGGGCTATCTAGATACCATTTGTGGTAATGCCCATAAAAAATTGTTTATAACAGCTTTCCCTGAGGCATAGAAGTCATAAGACCAGGGTCTTGGAAAAGGAATCTTCTAAGGACTTTAAGAGAAAGACCTTGACTAATTCATCAAGAAAGTATCTCTTTAAAATATTGGTCACATCAAAAGTTGAACTCCTAGGCTTTATCGGGCACTGCTCACATTTTTGAAACTCATGAAATATTTGTTTTTCTAAAAGGAATCAGACAAATAAATTATACAGTAGTATTAATACTAATACCTAATATATCAACAAACTGTTATGTGGGCATGTATGAAAGATAGATATTCAGTCTGAAAAAATTATATCAGTTTTCTTTGCTAAAGTGATATTCTTGGAGGATATATTATAGTTACTTGGCAAGTAGCTGTTGGATATTCTGTGAACATAAAAATAATGATTGTGGATAGATACATGGTATAGTTCTGTGACAAAGCTTGCTCTGTGGAGAAACTAAGAGTATGACAGAGGGTCTCTAGCTGCTGTCTAGAATAGAGCTCTAGCTCTATTATCTTCTTATAAGGGAAATAAAAACAACCATGGCATGTACAATGATGCAGGAGAAGCAGAACAGAGGTATATTGGATATTTTATGGTGTGTGTGTGTATGTGTGTGTGTGTGTGTGTGTGTGTGTGTGTGTGTATTAAAACCAAGGTCAGTTCATATAAGCAAATCAATGACACTTGTATTTAAATGGTTTTCCCAGCAGTAGAATGAAAATAAATTAGGAAAGAATGAATAAGATTAGTTAGAAAGTTATTGGCTGTCATTGATCAGGAGATAGCAGGAAAATGAACTGAGGTAGAAGGAGTGAAACTGGGGAAATGAGAGAGCTGTTCTGAAGTCATTTAGGAAAGTCCATTTGTAATTTCAGATAAATGTAATGTTGGAAGAAAAAGAGAAAATTGCAAAGGATGGTCTGGGTTTAGATTTGGAGGGTAGAGTGGGTAAGACTACCAAAAGACTGAGTCAATTAAGAAAAGTTAGTTTCGGAGCAGAGAGCAGTACTGTGTCTAAGGAATTTGTTTTACAAGTCGCTGAACTGTCTTTGATTCCTGGCACCATATATGGTCTCTTGAGCAGTCCCAGCGGAGATCCCTGCATAAAGAGCCAGGAGTAAGCCCGGAAAATACCAGATGTAGCTCAAAACAACAACAAAAATTTGTGGAAAATGAGTTATTAATTCAGTTTAGTGTTTAAACTGGAGGTGTCACAATGGTAGAACTGGAAATATTTGATGACTGCATGTAATGACATCTGAAATGTAGAGATGTAAGCTAAAAATATAATTTGAAGGTTCTCGCATTGTTCACAGGACAACACTGAGTTTCTCAGGAAGCTTAAACATCAATTCCATAGGAAATGGGAAAAAATAATTCAGGATTGGGTCTAGACACCAATATTCCAGAAACACATGTACAAAAAAGAATCCAAAGAGAAAGATCTGTCACGGGAGAAGAGAAAGTGGCAGAGAAAATACAGAATATAGAGATTGAGGGAAGTGGAAAAGAATGACCCATTTACCAAATATTTTAGATTTGTGAAGTTCAAAAATTCTCCATTGTAAACCATAGTGCCTCAATAAAAAGAATTAGAAACATATTTAAAAAATTCTCCATTGTTTTGAAATTCAAGGAGATCACTGACAGATTTGGTAAGAGTAGGTTCATGAACATAGAAATTGAGTTTTTCTCTCAAAATACCTCTTGGAAGTTTTGCTGGAAGCTATTGCAAAGAACAGGAGTATTCTTAGCAAAGTCTCCAGATTCCTGGAAGAGCAGCTAGCATTCACTCTTTAACAAAAAATTTCTGAGACACTGTCAAGAAGATGATGTATTCACATTAGTCTTATTTTCTTATCTTTGGGGAAAATAGAGAACTTCATGCTTTTTTGGGTTGCATTTATAGTAAAAGGAAGTTTGTTCAAATTTGATCTTGTCACTTTATAGTTTTGTGACCTTGAGTGTACCATTTAAAATTATTTGTAACATAAAGGTAAATACATGCATGAGCTGCACACCTGAGAACTTGTTAAAATGTATGTTCCTAGTTCCATGCAAAGATCATAATTCATTCATCTAGAAAATTATTTTCTCCCATCATCTCCCCACCCACACTCCCCAGTCTGTCCCTCTTTCTCTTTCTCTCTCTCTCTCTCTCTCTCTCTCTCTCTCTCTCTCTCTCTCTCTCCTTTCGTGCATTGTGGTTTGCAATATTGATAGTGAAAGGTTATCAAGAATCTAGTTTTAACCTACCATTTGGTACTGCCCCAGACTTTTGTTCTCTTGCTTTAAAGTTGTCTTACTGCTAGCACATGAGACTTTTGTTCTCTTGCTTTAAAGCTGTCTTACTGCTAGCACATGAGACAAACGTCACAGCTCAGTGTAATTTCTTCTGTCATGTACAGTCTAAAGTTTGTAACTGATAGAACACTTCCATGATTAATCAAACATTTAATTATTTGTTCATTCACCATTTTTTCCTATAAATATTTGTTGAACACATTATCTGTCAGGAACTAGTTCATATACATAGTCCAGACTGAGTTTAGAAATATCATTTCTAGTTAACAATCCTGTCATTATTCTACTTAAGATAACTTCTCTGAGTAGTTATGTACTTAATGTTACTTATGCTCCAATAGAAAAATAATTAGTTAACTTTTTGTTGAAGAATTTGCAACTTTCCTGGAATTCTCATGTGTTTATGAAGGTATGTATATACACTTGCGTTTCTCCAAATCCTTATTTTCCTCTTTTACTTTAATTTCTTCAAAACATAGTATCCCGCTAATGTGCATTTGAATATTCACTCATCCTCTGAGCTAAAAGTGTTAAGGTTATTCGAGATTAAAATAATTGGTACTATGTGTCTCTGTGGAATATCTAGATCGAAAAGCCCTTTATGTCCTTATCCTCATTAATCAGTATAATAGTCTAAGGAGAGACCAACTGGGTCAAATTAAAATATCAATTATTATATTATTCTTAATGCATTTAATGAAAATATTTCAACCTACAAGAGATTTTTAATTTATCTTAGGTTGTGTGGAAACTATAAACCCAAAACTGGAAAGATGAGAAATAATATGATCATAGGCTCAGAAAAGAGAAAAAATAGGAGGGAAGTTGCTAGGAAACTAGTGACAAAGGTGGATTAATAAAATAAGGAAATAAAAATGAAAATAAAAGGAAGCAGCTTCTCCATATTGCCTAGCAAATCTATAGAAGGGAATATAATCTGTGCATGTGAAACAGAAAATATGAGAAAGCTTTTAACTATTACAGTTGGATTCTATTAACATACTATAGCACATCAAATGTTTTAAATGTTTTTAGCTCCCAAATATGTCATATAATTAGCTGAAATACTTTATAGATATATTTCACATTGTTATCTATATAAGTAATCTGGGAAAATAGGATTACTGGGTAGTTTTTCTTTGTAGTTTTCTATACTGGTCACAATGCATATTTTTTCCTATTTTGGAGAAAAATCAATACTCATTTTAAAATGAAAGTGTTGTCTCTATCTATCACCACAAATAATCATTACCCAGCTTTGAAAAAGTCTAAGTTTATTACAAAAGGAAAATTTTACCATTCTATGAGCATGTAACTGAGTCCATGCCTTCCATTCCAATTTCTCTTTTAAAAACTGAATGTGGATATGTTACAGTTTGAAGTGTTTTTTTTTTTTTTTGTAATCTTTTCACAAATCTAGGCACCAGTAGTAGATCCCTTGCTTTAAATAGCAAAATAGGGCCAGGTAGGGTACGGATGAAGGTGCTAGCCTTGCATGTTGCCAACAGGGATCTATCCTCAGCATCATATATGGTCCCAGGAACATTTCCATGAGTGCTTAATGAAGCAAAGAGCCAGTATTTAGCCCAAAGGACAGCCGGATATGGTTCAGGAAAAAAAGAACAAAAACAAAGCAGACAAAAATTACTAGCAAACTATTAACCACTCTTGGTGAGCAAAAATTAATGAAAACTGTAGTGATGCAGATAAATAAATTCATTCCCCCAGTGTCACCATTGGATGTGTTATGGGTGGCAAAATTAATCTGCAACTAATGAAAACCAGAAAGTTTATCTGAGATATATTTCAAATATAAAAGACAAAGGCAAGGGTTTTATTATCATAGAACAATAAATGTAGCCCTGGATGTTACAAACCCTGATTTTTTAATCTCTTTAGGCTAAGATAACTACACCCAAATATGAAGTTTGAGGGTTCCACCTGAAGGACCCTCACACTCATTGCTCTGTTCTCTATACACAAGAAAACACAGTTCCTTTCTCTCTGACCTCAGGGACTAATGTGAAGATTGCACCTATTGAGAATTAGTACGCATTATTTTTCACAGATCTGACTTATTCCTATCTCTAACTCTTGTCCAGAGCCACAGCCTACAATTTATTTAATAAGTTACTGTATCCCACAGATTTCAAGCCCTCTAAAACCTGGTTCTGGTGTCATCAGTTTTAGCAACTAGGCACAAGCACCCCCAAACTATATCATTTCAGGAAAAAAGTAAACAAAATATGTTAAAATATAAGTATCTTTTAAATGACATATCCAAGTCTATTTAGTATAGACTCTATCATTTGGTATTTTTTTCTTTTGGGGAAATATCCATTTCATGCTGAATTTGATATCCTTGAATCATTGTGGCAAATGTATACATCCATAAAGTTCATAACTAGCTCACCTTCCTGTACTTGCAACTCATCTTTTCATTCTGATATATCCGTGCTTTGTAGTCTTATAATAATTTTTATATGTGTTTTGGGTTACACTGGTTGGTGCTCAGACTTTTATTCCTGGCTCTGTGCTCAGGGGTCACTCCTGCAGGTTGGAGGAGATATATTTGGTGCCGGGATCAAATTAGGTCAGCAACATTCAAAGCAAGAAACTTAATCACTGTACTATCTCTCTAGTCCAAATAAATACCCCTCTTTTGTTGTTTGTTTGTTTTCTTGGGGGCCACTACAAGCAGTACTCAGGGCTTACTCCTGTCTCAGGGACTACTACTGACTCTGAATTCAGGGATTACTCCTGGTGGTACTCAGGGGAAGAGAATTATTCACTAGACTTACTCTCCAATCCCTCCATATAAATTCTTTTTTTTTCTCTTGGGTTACGTCCAGAAATTCTCAGGAATTATACCTGACTTTGCACTCAGGAATTACTCCTAGTGGTGCTTGGGGAACCATATGAGGTGCCAAGGATTGAACCCTGGTAGACCAGCCGTGTGCAAGGCAAATGCCCTACCCACTGTGCTACGCTCTGGCCCCTCAATATAAATTCTTAAGAAAGATATATTTGGGGGTCAAACCCAGCAGTGTTCAGGAACTACTCGTGGCTCTTTGCTCAGGAATTAGTCCTCAACATCAATTCTTAGCATACTACATATAACAAAATCTAGTAGCCAAATCTTTAATCTTCATATTGTGGAATCTCAGAACACGGAAGCAGTGGGCTGATTCTCTAATAGTTTTCTCACTGTTATGTCCACTTAAAACAGTTCCCAGTCTGTTCTGTCTTTTTATGCTCCAGCCACATTAAACCCATAACAATTCTCGCTTCAGGTTTAAAGTGGCACATAGGTCTACTTCCCTTCCTAAATCCTATATAAATATTAGTAAAAAGAAAATAATCTTTAGACAGCCCTTTATAAATGACTTTATAAATGACTTTATAAAGCCTAAAATGGGGCCATGTAATCAGAGTTACAGGGGGATTTTTCTTATATGACAGTAGTGTGGGCTGTTTTGTTTAATAAATCAGGAGGAAGGAAAGAGGCCGAATCACACATAAAGAAAATCTACAGGTAAGGAGAAAACTATGATATAGAAGGCAATTAGATAATGATGCAGAATTCCTTAAGTAATTAGGATTTTGCATTTGAACCAGAAAAACTCGAGCAATTTCTCCAGTCCTCTGCCTCTAACACACACACACACACACACACACACACACACACACACACACACACTGAACAGCAGTCAGAACCTTTTGTTTCAGCCACTACAGTCCTATGCTCTACCAACTGAGCTATCGAAGGCCCTGCTAGAACCTTTTGTTTTAAATAAGCAGAGGTTTCCTTGGAGGCAAAGCTAGAGCACCTATTAAATGGTATTCCTCTAGATTAAATCCTTCTTGAAGAAATTCTGCCTATGTTTTCCCATCAACACAAATTAAGGCAGGATGACAAACATTGTCCATAATCAAAAAGCTAAATTCATCACCTGAAACCATGTCACCTGGGAATATATGATTAGCTGGTGCCTCAACTCGGTATGTTCCTCATCAGTATTCACTTGGTTTACTTATTTTAGGCTTCGGCTCTAATTGACATATTATTATAAAGCATTTCATAAGCAACACATGTAAAATGTTACATAATTTTATTCATTCAGGAAATTCTGTATTCCTCTTCCTCTGCTTTACCTACACTGCTTGACCACTACTCTTCCTTACCTGATATCCTCTCCACTATGATGAAATATATACTTGATAAGTACAGGAACCTGATTTTATTCATGACGCTTTTCAGGGCTCATGGTTGTATCTAACATATAATGGGCATCCAAAATACTTAATGAATGTACAAATGAATTAGCTCAGGAATATGATATGACTAATGATGCCAGTTGTTTATCAGGTAAGGAAAGTAAATAATTGTAAGTATTCTCAGGCTCTTGAACATCATATCTTTATGAAAAGTGGATTCCATTAAACATCAGCATTAAGAAAGCAACTGGGGGTGCTAGAGAGTTAACATTAAGTTAAAGCCCATGCAATACATAAAGCCAAATTCACTTTGATCCCTGAACCACATAGTCCTCTCTGAAAATTACCAGGGGCACCCCGAAGATCCTCTAGTACCGCAAGGTGTGACCCCAAAGACTCCCAGGCACCATGTATGGCCTGGATAGTCTTAGCACCTATGGGACCATAACAGCATCATATTCTCAAGACATCACATTGAACAACTGGCCTGGTTTGCCAAGAACTACCAGGAGGACCTCTCTGGGGTCCTGAGCAGTGCTTGGAAGGACCAAACATAATACAAATAGAAGGGAGGAAAAGAAGGAAGAAAGGAAGGGAGGGAAGGAAGGAAGGAGAGAGGGAGAAAAGAAAGCTCTTGATATTTTTGAAGACATGTAATTCTTCTTCCACCAGATAATGTTAAAGCTTTTAGAATTTCATAATCAATTAATTAATACAGGCAAGAATATCCTAGTCAATACATGAACCAAAGCAAAGTGTATTGTAATTTTGATCAATAAAGACAATGAAAGGGGGCTGAAGTGATAGTACAGTGGGTAGGGCATTTGACTTGCACATGACCCACCCGGTTCTATCCCTGGCATTCCATATCTCCTCAGAGCAACACCAGGAGTGATCCCGGACCCAGAGTGCAGAGATAGGAACAAGTCCTGACTACCACTGGGTGTGGCCTCAAAGCAAAACAAACAAACAAAGACAATGAAAGACACGAACTTAATTTCAAACTTGAAATATCCCACTCCATCTGCAGATTCAGCTATTGACTCTTCCACCCACCTCTCTGACACAGCTCTCCCAGACACCACCAAGTAGCTGAAGGGGGCGGGGGGGGGGGGGGATGCAGAATCTTGTTCTACCCTTGTCTGTGGCTTTAAAAAAAAACAGTAAAAGTCAACTACCTACCCATTTTTAAAAAAGATAATAGCATTTAAATTTCACAAAGATAAACATTTCTTTCTAGTTCTACTAGCTCCACAGCTATTGATGAATGAAAGAAAACACACCAATAAATAAGAAAAATGAACAGTGAGGAAATTTAGATTTTAACCATCACTGAAGCTCCTATTATTTTTACTAATCTTAGAGACCAATAGAAAAATGAGTCAAAGAGCATGTGCAATTTTATATTTTTTCTATGTACACGCAGTTGGAAAAGCAGCAGAGCCATATTTGCCTGTAATATCTTGTGGAGGAAGGCTGATCACAGCGGGTAGGGTGTTTGCCTTGCACACAGCCGACTGGAGGATTGCTGGGCTCTCCGAGAGGTGCGGAGGAATCGAACCCAGTTCAGCGACCTGGCTGCTTGCAAGGCAAATACCCTACCGCTGTGCCATTGCTCCAGCCAGCCCGGCAAGCTACTGAGAGTATCTCGCTGCACGGCAAAGCCTGGCAAGCTACCCGTGATGTATTCGATATGCCAAACACATTAACAAGTCTCACAATGTTACTGGGACCACTCAAGCAAATCCATAAACAACAGGCGGACAGGGACAGTGACAGTGATATAAAATTATAAACTTGTCTCCCCTTTGCTTCATACCACTCCAATTCCTGCTGAAAATCTCTGTGTATATTCTGAACTGTTATCATTGTTGAATGATTTTAATTTTAATATATCTCTGTTCTCTTATAAGCTAAAACATCTAGATGACCTTCTAAGCAACTTGCAAAACAGTATGTTTCTGTGATCAAAAATATGTAAAAGTTAGCATTTGTTTTTCTGTTTTCTAGCACAGCGGTAGGGCTTTCGCCTTACAAGCAGCCAACATGGCCGACCCGAGTTCAATTCCTCCGCCCCTCTCGGAGAGCCCGGCAAGCTACCGAGAGTATTCGATATGCCAGACACAGTAACAACAAAGTCTCCAATGGAGACGTTACTGGGCCCACTCGAGCACTAATAAAAAATATCCCTGCTAGTTTAAATTTTCTTTGGCGAATTTTAGAAGAGCAATGTTCTCCCTCCGCTTGATGCATTTCATCATTTTTGAAATACACTGCAACTTATAAAATCCAAATTTTTGGATTATTTTATTTCCAATTAAAGATAATTCTTTGTGGGAAATAACAATATTTGAGTCTGTATGTAATAATTTTCATGTGATCATAATTTTGTAAGTTTGTATCATTGAATTTTTTAAATATAAAATCATGGAAGGAGTATTGAATTTGATTGAAAAGAAACATAAAATCTGATTGAGGGCTTGAAATCAGCCACAAAAAGAGATAAATGCTAGAAATCATCCTCCTCTTCACCACCAGTGTTAGTTTACCAGCAAATTACTATACATGAGGTTTTGCATATTTATAACTTCATTATTTAAATGGTAGTTATCATGGTGTAGCCTACACGATGAGAAAAACAGAAATAGAAACATATGTGTGTTAATTAGAGCTATAAATATAACTTGATGTAACTAGTAATATAAATACCAAAATTATAGAGCATAAGAGTATAAATATCTAATCCTTTGTAGGTAAAATTTATAGTTACTATTTAAAATTGATGCATTGGGCAGAATAGCTATTAATATACTATTTAGAATAATCAGACTAAAAACAATTTGGGGGCAAAAGGGCAGGATTTTTTTTTGTCACTTAATATCGCCTTACATATTTGAACTTCTACTATTTAAATATAAACTTTCTAAAATAAAACACTTATAAACTACCACAATTGCCTTGTTATTCAAATCATTCCACAAGATTCAATGATTTGTGGCTGAATTTGAAGTGCTCGAAGGAACTAAAGAAACACTAAAGAAAAAACACAAAGATTTCCTAAGCACACACAAACTATACATTCCTACCGGCTTTTGCATTCATTAATTCCCAGTTCTATAAATTCTCTGATTGTATATTGAAAATGGGTTTTACAGAGGAATATTCTTAGAGTTTGGCAACTTGGAGCAATAAGGTCTATATCTGATATTTTGATACAGTCCCTACAAAACTAGGGATATCTAATGTATAAAACCAATATCACTAGTACTGTCAGTTGGAACTGCATTTCTTACGGAATTTCTTTTCATTCTTGTTAAAAAACAAAGACTGAGATGGAGATTGAAGGGAAAAGTATATTATTCTTTGACCGTAGTTGTTTGGTCACAGGTGGGCAAACAGATTGACCTGTCCATCCAAGCTTAGTAATTCCTCACTCCTTCACTTTTTGTTTATGACTTTATTTCTTCATTCTTGGCAAGAACAGAAAGTAAATCATGACATTTCTTGGCTGGAAGGCAGAATGAAACAGCTGTGACCCCTGAGATATTGTTTACTTTACTGCCTCCTCATACACTCTCAGTCACTTTGTTGGACATGCTTGATGGCTTTCGTTCACGCGGTTGGCTGTTCCGTCTGTTTCACGAATTGATGAAGAGTCAGAGAATAGTTGCTTTAAGCCACATTTATTATTCATTAAGCATTTATGAGCACCTACTATCTGCCAGATATCAGGATGGCTACAAATCAGAACAAATCAGTTACCTTACCCTTAAGGTGTTAACAAACTAGTATGTGAAGACAGACATGTGAATATTAATCTTTATGGTATTAGGATAAATACTAGAAGTCTGAATAAAGTGACATAAGAACAAAGCAATGAAAAAGACTAACTCCTTACAGAAGAAAAGTAAAGAAAGGCAAGACACAGAAAGGTTTATAGATAAAATCATTTTTAAATTTGACCTGCTTGACGGGCTAATAAAAACTGTCATGACACAATAAGAAATAAAACCCAAGAATCAGCTACTGTGGCATAGCTCTAAGCCACAAATGACACTAGGTGGGGGTGATATCATGATGTGCCATTTAGATCACCCCTCTAAGACATTTGATCTTCACTGCCAGCGCCATAAAATTGCTAATCACCCAAAAGATAACTATTTTCCTTGGATACAGACTTCCTTCAAAGTAGTCACTTCCTTTATTATTATTGTAATGGTAGTCTGATTTAGGTGCAAAATCTTGCCTCTTTGCTATTGAAAAAGGATAATTCTGATGGGCCATCTAAGTTCTGGGGCCTTCTATATGAGGTAGCATGAAAACTGTCACCTCCAGTCGTAAGATATTAAATCTAATCTTTATCTGTGACAAAATGTCTGAGCATTTTATACGGAAACTGGATCTCACCTATGATAAAATAAAGAGTTGAAATCAGGAGCTGCTCTTGGATTACTGAGAGATCCCTAAATGCAATCCAATGAGAGGTGAGCAATGTGAAGACAGAAAGAGTGGTGTGGACAATGAATGCCAGGGACCACACATAGAGGGAAGGAACAGATTCTTTTCCTCCAGAACATCCAAAAGAAGTATGGTTCTGCAGACACTTAGGTTTAAGCTCAGGGATGTTTATTTTAAAGTTCCTGGCCTTTAGAATATGGAAAAAAATGTGTGTTGTGTAAAACAAATTACTTTATGGAAACTAACAAGTTACAGTAGCTATGGGAAACTAATATAGCATGGTCTCATTTGAGGTGTTTGCTGTAACTGTCTCCCAGTGCCTCTTTTTCTATGGCCCCATTCTATAAAAGAACTTCATTTTTAGCAGTCATTCTCTCCATCCTCCAGGCTAGACCACTTTCTTGTGGTCCAATTCATCATTTAAATATAAATAATAGCCAAATAGAGCAGCAAAGTCAGGCTGGGAACATGAGTAAATACATGAAGACTTGTCCCTGTGTATTTGGATAACTTCAGCCACATTAGGACATATATGTTAAAATTGGCCTCACATTTTGAATCTGCATCAGGGCTTCCTTAAGTCCTAAATTACTATCTTGTTTCTGACTGTAACTAAAGGCTGACTTGAAATTAAACACTTAGGTTAATCTCATGCAGTGTTCTCATTTCAGTTTAGGTTTAAAATATTATGTCCAAAACAACCAGGTGATACTGCAGGACTGTTTTGCTGGAAAGTAACATAAAATATGTGTATTTTAAGATCAATTAACTTAAGTGTGCAAACTGAGATGAGGGGGAAAACTATTAGAGTAACAAGAAACGTAGAAGCAAAGGTAACAAGATACCATGCACTTAAGTCTGTTGAGCTGAAAGGAGCATCTTCAGAATAGATCTATCCAGGTAGAGTTCAATTTGAGTGCCAGAGCTAAGTGTTTAGAGGCGAAATAATTTGAGAGGATGAAAGTAGTTTTAACTCTAAGGACAGTGTATAAAACTCATGGTCAGTGGGAAGCCATAGGGTCGAGGCTCATATTGTCTGAGTTTGAATATAAGCTCATTACCTACTTGTTATACATATTTAAGCAAGTTTAAAAATGAGGAAAAGCATTATTCTCATCTATATAATTGGTATCCATCTCATGAAGTTGCCATGAGGATTAAGTGTTAGCACAGCACAGCGGTAGGGCGTTTGCCTTGCACGCAGCCAACATGGCCAACCCGAGTTCGATTCCTCCGCCCCTCTCGGAGAGCCCGGCAAGCTCCCCGTGACGTATTCAATATGCCAGACACAGTAACAACAAAGTCTCCAATGGAGACGTTACTGGGCCCGCTCGAGCAAATCGATGAACATCGGGAGGACCATGATCATGATGATCATGATCATATACACATATACATACATATGTATTATATAATACACTTGAAAGAATTCTTGACACATCACAGATAATGTTAACTTCATTAACCCAGGCATTTTCTCAAATGTTTTTATTGATGCTTATACTAGACTCAGTCATCAACCAGTGAGACTGTTGAGTCAAACAAGGGAATCTCATGCTTTGATGTTAAAAGGGGCTCCAACTTGGGTAAAAGACTCATCTCAGGTTCTTACTACAACCTGCTACATCTTTTGGTTCCAGCAATGGGTGTGAACACCCTGAATGTGGAAAGTCACACCATCTCCATCCTCACAGAATCCACAATCTAGTGGATGGTATAGCCGTAAATGAACAATGATCTCTATATAACAACATAATAAATGTTATAATAAAAACCAACTGGGGAAGCCAGGGGAATGAAAAAGAAGAAAGAACTAATTTACCATTAGAGCGAAGAGGCTAGGTTTCACCAGGATAATTACATCTGTGAGAATAAAGCTTTACTAGGACAGCAAAGCTGGGAACATAAACATACTTGATACAGAAGGAACAGCTGACAAAGGGTCATTGTCTGTAAAGGGTCCAGTGTTCAGAAAATCTTAATAACTGGAACATAATTGGAAGGGTGGGCTGGTTAATAATGATAAAATAGGGGCAGTCTGGGTCAGAGAAGTAGGTTTTGAAGGGTGAGGAGTAGAAAGTGCTTGAACCCACACCTCTCTGATCCAAGCTTTTGAATGTCTCACCAAGAGTGAAACCATTTAAACAAGAGCAAAGCAAGTTTATTGAAGAAATAGAGAGCACTGCTTTGACAAACACAGCTGAGGCCTCCAGAGAAAGAGGTCTGCCTGGCATTCTCAGGGGACACTTTTATAGCACAGTTTGGGGCTGCTCTAGGAAGGAAAATTTTTTGTCTATAGATTAGTCAGTACTGCAGAGGGGCAAGCAGAGACATGTATACAATTTTGGAGAGAAAGAAATTTGAATATAAAATATTCTAAGCCAATTATATAAAAAGGATAAGAAATACATATAATAATTTGGATCAACTATGAAATGTTTTAAGCCAATCACACAGAAATAATGAAATGTCGATAAAATAATTTAAGCCAATTTCAGAAAGAAATTTAGTGTGGCCTGGGTGGCAAAGGCATAGAATATATATCTGGCTGTGCCAAAATGATAGGGGGCTTTAGCCACGTCCAAATGATAGGGGGCTTTGGTCCATCCTTCCTTCCTTCCTTCCTTCCTTCCTTCCTTCCTTCCTTCCTTCCTTCCTTCCTTCCTTCCTCCCTCCTTCCCTTCCATCCGCCCTCCTTCCCTTCCTCCCTTCCATCCTCCCTCCTTCCCTCTCTCCCTTCTTCTGCCCCTCCCTCCCTCACTCCCTCCCTTCCTCTTTCCCTCTACATCTGGGTATGCTCAGATCTAGCAGAAGTGATGTCTAGCAGAGCTAAGATCTGTTTATACCTTGGAGGCAATGGGAGATTTTGAAGCATCCTAAACAGAGAAACATAATCATATTGATGGTTTACAATAACTTCTTAGTGATGCTACAAATAACAAATGCAAGAATATTAATAAAACCTGGACTAATGAGGCAGTGAGAGCTCTTTAAGGTACAAAACATAAAATTTCACTGATAATGTAGTTATTTTTTTTATCTATTAATTTTGATTGGGTCACACCCTGCTTTGCTCAGAGATTACTCTTGGTTCTTGTGCACAAGAAGGGATTACTTCTTGTGGGCTTAGGGGAGTATAGGAGATGCTGAGTATCAAAGCCTGGGGAGCCCCCAATTACTATTGTAATTTTTAAAATGCAGAATGCAATAGCATGGTTTCCTCAGAATTTTCCATATAAAGGGTTTACTTAAACTCTTTTTTGAGGGGTGAGCAGTGAGCAAACCTGGCTATGCTCGGGGGTTACTCCTGGTTCTGTGCTGAGGGATCACTCCTGCCAGATTCATGGGATCATCTAGGATGCCGGGGATTGAACCTGGGTCAGCCAGATGCAAGGCAAGCACCCTACCCACTGCACCACCTCTCTAGCCTCTCAAGTAATTTATTTTATTTGAAGTGGATTTGCGATTGGTGGGGTTGGGAACTCCCAGCAGTGGACAAGAGCTATTCCTGGCTCTGTTCTCTAGAGTGACCTCTGGTGGAATTCAGGAAACCACGTAAATGCCAGGGATCGAACCAGGGTCAGTAAAAGAGGCTGCATGCAGGTAAAGCACTTTACTTTCTGTACTATCTCTCCATCCTCTCAAGGAAGCTTTTATTCAGGGATTTTCTCTTCATTTATATTTTATGTTCTTTCACTATTTTATAGAAATGCAAATTCTAAAGACATACTTGCATTTTAGCTCAAAATAAATGAAGAAGTGACAAGGAAATGTGTGTGTGTGTGTGTGTGTGTGTGTGTGTGTGTGTGTGTGTGTGTAGAAGGGGGGGAGGTAGCACCTAGAAAAGCAAAGTACGTATTGTCTGAAAAGAATTGCTCTATCAATCTCTACAACTGTTTCCATTCCTGGGAAAGATCAGTGTGCATGACTCAACATAGGTACCCATCAATCTCTACTAGTCTGAGCTGAGAGCTGAGTCTGGTAAAATTTCCCAAGAGTTAACAAGTGCTGAAGTGCTACTTCCTAAAACTGAGGCTTTCATTTCACAAAAGTAAAATTAAAACATAACTTTGGGATTTAAAACAAAACATTAACAAAGTGCAATATACTTTGGAAGCAAAATGTGTTAATAGTGTTTCACAGATTTTTTTAAAGGTAATAAAAACATCTAGACGTTATCAAGTGTTAAGAGATATAATATTTTTCTGTTAAAACTATACTGAATGTTTTAAGCAGAATACCGGCAATTAAAGTATAAAAGATAAAGTAAAAATTGTTCATGAAATGAGACTACTACACAGGGAGCAGTGCCTGGAGCAGCAAGGTGGTATATGCGTCTTCCATAGAAAGAGAATTACAGCTCTCCCTCCCAATTACTGATTATGCTCTCTTTGGTTAATCATTGACTGATTACTCTTTCTCTAATCATACCTATTGTTTTGTACATGCACCAAGACTCGCTCATGAAAAACCCTGGGGAGCCTCACCCCTTTATCTCTAAGTCTATATCAGTCTGCCCACTCCTTTGTTCCTTGTCCCACTTAAAACCTTTGATTAATCACATACTGAACCAGTAAAGGTGTTTATTTATTATTTCATTTTTCCAATTTTTTTTACAGTTGTAGATTTACTATATTTTGTGCTTGGGTTTGATTATACAATGATCAAATACCCGTCCCTCCACCAGTGCCCATTCTCCACCACCATGGATAATATCCCCCCCACCTCCATCCCCCCATCCCCCCCGCCTCTGTGGCAGGGTAATCCCCTGTGTTCTCTCTCTCCTTTTGGGTGTTGTGGTCTGCAAAAGAGGCATTGAGTGGCAAACATGTTCAGTCCATAGTCTACTTTCGACATGCATCTCCCCTCCTGGGAGGATCCTCCAAACACCCTTTATTTGGTGCTCCCTTCTCTATCTGAACGGCCCTTTCCCCTAGAATACCATTTTTCCAATTTTTAACTGAGTTCTCATAGTTCCCAATAGTATTGAAGTTGTTGTATAGCAGCTGTGCCCCTACATCACTCCCTCCACCAGTATTTCATGATCTCAGTGGTCCCTTCCCTACTGCAAACTCCAGTCTCCTTAATTCCAGTCCTGTTGATCATAGCTCTTAATCATACCTTTTGATCATACCTCAATGGGGGCAGGTTTTACTGGTTCATAACTGCACTAGGAATACGTAGCTGAGAGGCAAAACGTGGTACACTATCTGTATTTACTTTCTTTTATAAAATGTGAAACAGGGTGTTTTCATAATATTTATTGGACATCCATGTTCTGTGAAGTGATTTTTCATGCCTTATTACCAGTTTTATATTGGGATATTCTTTTAATCTTACTTGGGGGGGGGCACATCTGGCTGTGTTCTGACTCTGGGCTCCGAGATCATTCTAGCTGTCCTTGGGGGTGATGGGGGGAACGGGTGGGGACCATAAGCAGTGCCAGGGAAGGAATCAAGGTTTGCCACATGCAAAGCAAGTGACTTATCCTAATACCCTAAGGTATTTTTCTTTATTTTATTTTTTAATAAAGGGGAAAAGAAATTTTCTTTGTATTACAGATGCTGTAGGATGCTCAGGAATTCCTCTGGGAGTTGGGGTTTACCTTTCCTTTCAAGCCGATTAGGATATTGGTGTGAACTCCAGACACTGCTATCACAGGGAGCCCCTTAAGAACATCTGGGTTAAGATCAAGACCACAAAGCACAAAATTATCATTTTATTTCATGCTTTAGCCTGTCATATGTGTTGTATTATTGCCCCTATATTTTGTTTGCCTTTTATTATTACTTCTTATTTGACATAAAGATATTTTATGCTGCAATAAAATAAAATTATTTCTTAGTATACTTTCCTGATTTTTTGTAACTATTTATATAATTTATGCCTATATATGTTGACTATCTTAAGTAAATAAAATAATCATTATATTTTAGTATACTTATTTTATATTCTAATTTTTAGTTTTGCTTTATGGATTTTGTTATATTTAAATAATATTTATAACTCAAATTGACTTTTAATCATGATATAAAAGACCGAAAAATTACTTAAATTTATCTTTCCTAATATCAAATTTTAGTGATATAATTATTGCCATAACTGCCATTTTCACTAAAGGGTTTTGTGTTTAGTGGGAAAGTGATTATATCAGTAAAGATAAAAGTGTGGGATTATTTCACTCCTCAATGCAGCTGCATATCATCCTCAAGAATAACACTTTTTGCCACCACAAAAATCAATCTCATCTGTAAGTCTTCCATAGTTATTTTGAAATTCATATTCCTCTTCTGAACATATTTTGAAAGCTGTATTTTGGCAATTTCTATCTTAATAAAACACATGAAAGTGATTTTCATAATTCAATCTTATTGCTTCTGAAGATATCCTACATTAAATTGACACTAAAGTAACTGGAATGGTAGTACAAGATTAGAGCACTCGCTTTGCAGGTAACTGTGTTTGAACCCCCAGCACCACAGGGTCACACTCCCTCCAGGAGTGGCACTTGAGCACAGAGTCAGGAGTAAGCCCTGAGCACTGACAGGTTTGCCCCCCCCCACACCCTCCCTGCCATGAATAAATACATTCATTGACATTAAACCATATCTGAAATTCTTTGTTTTTCTCCAAATAGTAAGAAGAGGTAAAGGTAAAGGTAAAGGCCCTCCCGTTGATCGTCGATTTGCTCGAGCGGGCCCAGTAACGTCTCCATTGGAGATTTTGGTGTTACTGTGTCTGGCATATCGAATACTCTCGGTAGCTTGCCGGGCTCTCCGAGAGGGGCGGAGGAATCGAACTCGGGTCGGCCATATTGGCCGCTTGTAAGGCGGACGCCCTACCCGCTGTGCTATCGCTCCAGCCCGGGGCATAGGAGATGAGTCCAAGGGCTAAAGTGCTTATAGCTTCTGGTTACATCCTAGGCACTGCACAATTCTGGAGAGACCCTAGCACCTGAGCTAAATTAAACAATGCCGTTAAGAATTTTCCTTTGGTTCTATTGACCAATCAACAACGTCTGACTAATTCTTTGAATAATTGAACAAAAAAAACACCTTTTCTTTTAATTTAATTTCACTCAAGCTATTCTAACAGTTAAAAAATAAACTTTGAAAAGTTAGTTATTTGAGGGATATTTATTCAATACAAGTTTAAATTAATTTATCCAAATAATAATAAAATCAATGATGTATAAATAATGGATTTTTTAGTACTTGTGTGGAAATATTGCCTGGATAAAATTTTGATAGATTCTGTTGCTGGTTCTCCATGATTTTTAAAACAAAAGCAATTATCTTTTTTTTTTTTTTTTTGCTTTTGGGGTGACACCCAGCAATGCACAAGGGCTACTCCTGCATCTGCGCTCAGGAACTACCCCTGGCGGTGCTCAGGGGACCATATGGAATGCTGGGAATCAAACCCGGGTCAGCTGCGTGCAAGGCAAACGCCCTACTGGCTGTGCTATTGCCCCAGCTCACAGCAATTATCATTTTTATTTAAAAGAAACATTACAAAAATCTTTCAAAATTAAGATTAAGTTTCATGGTTAAATGTATGTGAATTTAACATGCCTGCTTTATGTCAAAATTCACTATGCACACAAAAAAGTTCATTGCAGCAAAGGAACTAGCAAGACTGAGAATTTGCAAAGTAAACTTTAAGCATTTGTAACTCAAATAAAAAAAAAATCACAAAACCAATCTCTTTCTTGAATTTAAGAAAACTAAATACCTACCTCAGAATATACTTACTATACAACTCAAAATTTATGATAATTTCCCACTGTAAAAAAACTGCAGTGTGCTTTTCATTTCCAGAAAAGTAGTGTGTGGCTATTCTCTATAAGTGTTGGGAAGAAATAAAAATATGTAGAGAAGAAATGTGGACAATTAAAGGCATTATGATAGCATCCATATCATCACCAAAGGATACAGTCTCTTAGGTATTCCTTTGATGAAAGAGATCAAATCTTTCTATTTATATTCTCTAAATCAAACCGCTCATCTTAAAAATTCATACATTACTTCATTTTGTACAAATAATAGAAAAAAATTTGTTTTATCTGTGAACAAAGCCAAGTTACCTCATACAGAAGATCCAATTATAACCCACTCCACTCCCACCTCCTGGAACACTAAGGTCCTTGGCTCATCGGAGAGGTGCCGTTTCGCATCAATTCTAATAACATCAATACAGAAACAAGGAAAGGCGGCACGCAATGCATGCACATGCATAGACAAACAGTGTTACAGGCACAAAAAAGGTCGGGAATTGAATTTACACAGGGGAAATGTTCATATTGTGTTTTCTAGCCTACATGTGTCTCTAGTTCATATCCCCATTTAGAAAAGGATTTTTCTCCCCATTTCTACGGCAAGCTGCTGGTGTTTCCCATTGAAATTCTGTCACATTATTAAAAACTAACATTTGTCATTTTTTAATATTTCACTAGTGACTCAGGAAAAAATAATGGACTCTTATCAAAAACCAAATTTCAATTTATACATCTTTTGCTCAGTCAAGTTTCAAAGTTTGCTTGGAGTTCTCCAAACCATGCAAAATGTAAATAATGTGGTGGTACCATGAGAGCCATTTGAAACAAAAGATAATACAGTATGGTCCAATTTATTCAAAGTCACTTAAATATCTCCTTATGCATTGGAACTTATTTTTTTTTATTGTTATTTATTGGAGAGGGGTCACTTCTGGTGGTGCTGAGTCTATTCCTGTATCTACGCTCAAGAATAAAGTCTAGTTGTGCTCTGGGGAACATGTGTAGTACCAGAAATGGAACCAGACTTGCTTGCTTGCTTTTTCTCTCTCTCTCTCTTCTCCCTCTCTTTCTTCTCTCCTCTCCTCTCTCTGTCTCTGTCTCTGTCTGTCTGTCTGTCTGTCTCTCTCTCTCTCTCTCTCTCTTCTCTGAATGCTAGAAGTGGGAAGTGCTTCTTAAGAAAGTAATTACCCTTGGGGCTGGAGCAATAGCACAGCTGGTAGGGCATTTGCCTTGCATGCGGCCAACCCGGGTTCGATTTCCAGCATCCCCTACGGTTCCCTGAGCACTGCCAGGAGTGATTCCTGAGTGCAGAGCCAGGAGTAACCCCTGTCAATTGCTGGGTGTGAACCAAAAAACAAAAAACAAAAAAGAAAGTAATTACCACATATAGATTTGAGAGCAGGGATTATCTGGAGTAGTTACTATTAATGTCCACAGAGGGCCAGAACTAGCCATGGAGGAATGTGAGTCAAATTTACCACATCTGTGGATGTTAAGGGCAAAAGTTCACGAAGAATCACAGTTGCAGATCTATCATTTCTAGAAATGACATCCTGGATGCTATCATTGTTAGAATAAGAATGTGAATAATAGTTGTCTTCCGTATGAATTGAAATGAGCAGTATTAGGCTTTGTTCTAAAGGCATTGAAAACCTGAGGGAAGCACAAATTTGGGCAAAATCCATTTGTGACTGAAGTATTTCAAAATGAAATCGTCTATTGTCAAACTAGACTGTTCTTTGGGAAAAAAAAGATCTTTGGCAACAAAACAAATTCACTCCATTATCTGGGTGGCTGGTACCCAGGACCCCGGATAATGGAAGCAATCAGACTAAAGTTAACGCAATAAATATTTGCTGCTTAATATCTTCTTTGCAATTCCTAAGCCAAAGTCCCCAATGAAGTTTCAAATTAAAGTCCCTTTTTCAGATTGGATTTCCTGTTCCCTGCAGATTGAGAGAACTGAAGCAAAGTTGCAGGCAGAAAGGGGGGGTCCCAGTAATGTACAGGGGGAAAACATTGTCTAGAACTCAGAACTAGCCTGAAGGCCTGAAAACCTTTAATACAAAAGACCCCTCTCAGGAGCCCTCTGAAATTCCAGACCTAAATGAATGACTTTCCATGAGGAGTGGCTCCACCCCTTGAACAAAGGTTTGCCAAAGAATGTCAAAAGATTCCAACTGTTCCAAGCTTTCCCCTTTGGCAACCACCTTAGCATCAGATTGGGTGTGGGGCAGTTTGGGAATATTGTGTATAAACTAAGTTGGCAAAGGTAGAGGTTTACTTGTCCACCTTTCTTCTAGAGATGTGGACTTTCTTGTCTTTGCCTCTTTGACCCACATCTGTCTGAGATGCAGACTTTCTTAGTTTCGGACACAACAGCCAGTACAAGCAGGGATGTGTGCTTCTCTTTTATAAATCACTCTGAGAAGTCCATGTTCTCTTTAATGCACGTATCTAAGTAAATCTCCTTTCCCTCCCTTTGTTTCCCAAATGAACTTGTTTTGCTTCTCTATTCCTCTCCACCTAAAGTTCTCTTCTATGAGGGAAAAGCTACAGAATAAACAAACCAGGATAAGATTTAGTACTGACTTTTTCTTCCATTTTTTATAATTTTATTTATTGAATCACTGTGAGAGCAGTTACAAAGCTTTCGGGTTTAAGTCTCGGTCATACAATGAAACACCCATACCTTCACCAGTGCCCATTCTCCACCACCGAAAATCCCAGTATACCCCCATCTCACACCCTCCCCCTACCTGTGGGGCAGATGATTTCCACATTACTCTCTCTCTACTTTGATCACATTCAATATTTTGACACCAGACCCACCATTATTATTTGGGATTTTACACCAACACTCAGATCTGCTGAAAAGGCAACAGTAGACAATTTGGTTTTTATTACTGGTTAAGAATAAATATGATGTTGCATGGCTGCAATAGTGGCTGCACAATTTTGAAATTCCAAAATTTTAACACTTAAATCTGGAGGGATTTCTGCCCAAACCTGCTGTGTTCTGAGAATTGTTCCTGACTCTCTTGGATCATGGCTGTTAAGTAGCTTGATCAGGAGCCAGAAAGGCCGTTCATGGATGGCAACTCAGGATCTCATTGGGATGGGGAGGAAAGGACCGGCTCCAACCCCATCCCATGAGACCGCACGTGTCTCGTCACTGAGGGCCCAAACCTGACTGTCCAGTGGCCTCTAGTGGATGGCGGCCACCAGGCCACCAGGGGGAACAGGCCAAGGCACGAAACCTATTCCCACCTGGGTTGACCCAGTGCTGGTAACTTTCAGGGACCAGACGCATTTCTGCCAAAGTCATTGGGTTTCGAGATTTCTTTCTGAGTTTCTGGGATCATGGCTATTAAGCAGTTCCATCAGGAACCAGAGAGGCCATGCCTCCACTTATATAGCTGATTTGTGGGTATGTCTCCCACATACTTAACTTTTGGCCATTTACTTTCTTGGTAAACTTTGCCCCAAGTTGTTGGGGTCTGGCCAAAGGCACAGCAGCAATTTTGGGGTATCTGGAAGTCTGAAGGCACCATCAGGCTGCTGATGCACTCACCTCACAGATACAGACTGACTTGCTGGCAGTCATACCCCCAGGACTGAATTTTTTCCTGCAAAGAGCAATTTCTTCTTCCAGCCTAAGCCCATGGATCTTCAAGAAAATGGGTAGCAGCGATCATTTCCCACACTGGATAGAACAAGTGGACTTCAGGTGCAGCTTGAGGGCTGCCTCTTGGGGTATGAGGTCTCTAACGTGTAGGGGCTTACAGCAGACTTACTAGTCCTAAATTTTCTGGACACACTCCTGGTTGACTAAGGTGGGTGGAGAGGGAAGCAGAAAAATTCTCTTCTTGAGGCTGCTGTCTCTGTCTCTCCACTTCACATAATCCACCAGGGAACTCTGCTCCATGCTTGGGGAATGTCACATCTCCCACAGACAACTTCTTGGTGCTGGCCAGGTCGTAAGTCCCGTGTGACTTGTAGATATGGATTGTTTGAAGTCCAAAAGGTAATTGTTATCTCACAATATAAGACACAAAGGCCAGTGATAGACCTTTCAAAGATAAGGAGCTATTAGGGACTATGTAGGCATGTAAATCATGGGGTCAAAGTGACCACTATTCTACCTTAGCACCTCATCCCTCAGCTTCTGCATTAGTTTAATTTAATAGATATATTTTTGTCCTTCAGGATTATCGTTTCATTGAACAAGTGTTACAGCTTCATTTTCTACTACAAACTGAAGCTTACCATTGCAGTAAAATGTCCACTGAGGACAATCTGAAGAAGTGCCTGGATAGTGTGATCATATCCAACTATTATTGTCATACTGGTCCCTTCTCTAATACTCTAATAGTTGAAAATGATCACACTGGACAAAACCTGTTTTGAAAGTAGGTAAAGTGATATACGTGATAACCTGTACTGCAAAACATAATGAGAGAGAGATAAATACAGAAACAGAGAAACAGAGAGACACAGAGAGAGACAGAGAAGTGTCTGGCATAGAGGCAGACTGGGGATGGGAGATGTGGGTTGAAGGAGGGAAATTGGGAAAACTGATTATGGGAAATGTATACTGTTGAAGGGACAGGTGTTGGAACAGCGTATGACTGAAACCCAATAATGTTCAACTTTGTAACTGTTTATCTCACGATGATTTAATTATAAAAAAATTAAAGAAAGAAAAAGAAAATCATCTGCAACCAGGAGGTCTTCTTACATCCTTTGTATTCACATGACTGCAAGGCAAGGCCATAAGTTTTTTATTACTTTAGAAAATGTAATGTTATTGGCATGTAAACTCTTTTGAAATTAAGATGACTTTGAGGGAATTTCAATGAGATTATTTTGGAATTGTGTTAGAATGATCAAAAAGTTCAATCAAAAGAACTATTTTGAAAATAGTCTAGAAAATGTTGGAAAGACATAACATTTAACAATTTTTTAAGGCTTTATCAAAAGCAGCAGTAAATGGTGTGATATGAAACTAGTTTAAGAAAAGATAGACATTGGAGGAATAATAATTTTTTAAACTACTTATTCAAATATAAATTTAGAATTAAATGAAGTGACACTTGAGATATGTAGAGAGAGAATAAACCACTAATAACTGTCAATAAGAGAACAATAGGCTAATCATTGTATCCAAATTAAGTTCAGACTGCTAAAAACTTCAAACATTTCTTTTAAAAACAGAAAAATGTTTTGTAAAAAAACTTCCTAAGCCAATGTCACTAAATTAAACAAAAATAATAGAGCTGATATATTTTACATGAAAAAATAACATCAAAAGTGAATAAAAAAGAAAAAATTATTCTCAAAATCGATTTTATATATACATATATATTATTTTCTAAATAAGGAAGATGAACAAATAAAGAAAAAATATGACAAGGAACATAGAGATAGTCAGATAAAGCAAAAAAATTGGTGGTCCCCTGCTGTGATTATGCAGTATTTAGAAAAAGAAGAAAACTTTTGATTATGTAATCAAAATTAAATGATTATGATGTAGAAAAAAATTTCCACAATTCTAACAGAAGAACAATCTATATACTACATAATGGAAATCTAGAAATGGTCAAGAAATACATAAAATTTCAATCTCATTAGTTGGAAAGGCTGTCAATGAGAAAGTGAGAAAGTTTTGCTCATCAAAATGAAGAATAATTTTATAGAATTTATAGAGAGGACTTTTTTATTTTATTTTTATTAGTGAAACACCATGAGGTACAATTGTAGATTTACAATTTTTTGTGCTTGGGTTTCGATTATAAAATGATCAAATACCCATCCCTCCACCAGTGCCCATTTTCCACCACCATGGATAATATCCCTCCCACCCTCATCCCCCCATCCCATCCTGCCTCTGTGGCAGGGCATTCCCTTTTGTTCAAGAGAGGACCTTTTGACCCTGAGTTGAGATATGTTGGTACACAATATAATTGTACCATATTAGGTACAATATCATTTTGTTAATGTTTTATTT
Organism: Sorex fumeus; assembly: GCF_029834395.1. NCBI lineage: Eukaryota > Metazoa > Chordata > Mammalia > Eulipotyphla > Soricidae > Sorex > Sorex fumeus. Next base: position 39,342,741 of record NW_026606091.1, read on the forward strand.
GGAAACTAATTGTGGTTTAAAGAAATAAATATGAGTGCTAATGTCAGTGGACCCCTGGGTGACATATGTGAAGTGGAAAAAGACAGCCACTTTCTTCCTCCACCTCTGCTATCCTTGGACCGACACATTTGACGCCCACTTGTTCTTCCCAGCAAGGGAGTTAATCTTTGTCCTTCTCAGTAAGGAATTTCAAAAGGAGATGAGCAGTGAAGTAAAAACAGATTTTACTTGGAGGCTCTTTGAGGAAAGGCAAGGAGGAAGAGACAAAGAGAAAGAGTAACGTGATTCAAGAGAGAACTCGGGCTTCTCCAAAGGTGGAGAGAGCCTCCTTGAATGGCCTTTAACTGGCTTTTCTATTGACATTCTTCAGGGTGTCTTGGTCTGGAGTTTTCTGTCAGTTGTGAGTTGACCAGGTGAAAGCACTGCACTGTTTTCCGGTTGTTCATTGATTTGCTCGAGCGGGCCCAGTAACGTCTCCATTTTGAGACTTCTTGTTACTGTGTTTGGCATACTGAACACATCATGGGTAGCTTGCCAGCCTTTGTCCTGCGATACTCTCGGTAGCTTGCTGGGCTCTCTGAGAGAGGCAGAGAAATCTAACCCAGCACGGCCTGGCTGGCTGCGCGCAAGGAAAATGCCCTACTGCTGTGCTATCGCTCCAGCTTAGACATTTTTTTGGTGAATCTTGTTTATGATAATCTCTGTCTCTGCTGAAGTTTGTAGTCTCTATAGGGGTTCCAGCCTCCTCAGGGTCTGTTGTGGGTGCCAGAAAGGTCTTGTTAGGTCTTATCAGTTTTTAGTGCTCACAAGGTGGGCTTTTTGCAGTCTTGGGGCTATTGGTTATTACTTCCCAGGAATTCCATTGCCATGGGCTCTTTCTTATCTACCTGCTTATATCAGTGCCAAACTTACATAGGGTATATCTGTAAGAGCTGACTGATTTAGGTCTCCCCAGATATCTGGTGAAATATTATTTCTCAATGTGTTTGTGAGGGAGTTTCTGGATGAGATTAACAACTGAATCTATAGACAAAGTTGAGTGTCTTCTGCAATACAGGTTGGTATTATAGTTTGTGGTGAGGATTTGGACAAAATTAAAAGGCAGGAAAAGGAGGAATTCGCCCCTTTCTCTGTCGCATTAACTATGCAGGAATATTTCATCTTTCCACACTAAGACTGGGATTTACAATTTTCTTGTTCTTAGTTCTTAAATTCAGAATAAATTACATCATTAGCTTTCTCAAGTCTTCAGCTTGAAGAAAGCAGATAGTAGATTTTCTCAGTTTTCATAATTATATGAGCCAACTCTTCATATTAAAACTCCCCTTTTGACCTATTAGTTCTGTTTCTCTGGAGAATCAACTCTGTAAGTATACACACCATACATAAACAGTTGCCCTTGCATTGCTGGCTAAGTGCTACAATTCTTTCTGAAAGGAATTTGGGAGTACATTAATGGGTGTAAAAGTAACCTTGCTTTTGCAGAATACAATTTTATAACTAGAATGTTATCCAATAGAAAGTATTTATGGGATAATTTATGGATTCCTCCACACAAATGGGCATCTCAGTAAGACTTAGAATCCCACAAAAACCTGAACATAAATGTATCATCATTAGACATTTATCAGGGAAATTATTTCATCATTCATTATACTGAGGCCATATTTAAATTTTTTAAAAATCTATTTTCATGTAGGAAAAAAAGCCATCATTGTTGATACAATTCTACAATTAAAACTGATTAGGTTACGAATCTCCAATATTAAAATTAATGTGTAAAAAATCAATTTATATGAAAATGTTATACCTAATTACAGGGTTGTTAAGTCCTTGTCTAAGAATTTATTTAGATGTTTGTTGCTAGTTAAACCATCCCTGTTATTGTTTTTGTTTGGTGGTTTAGTTGACTTCTATGTTACTTTCCCATCTAATTTGATGTGCTCCTATTAGAATTTCAGCATTAAGAAATTAGGAGGTATGACATGATCCAGAGACTTTAGGATGAATTGTTGCTGTGACTTTGGGAGATGGGAGTGACTAAGGAGGCCTCTAGAAGTATGGGAAATGGGAGGCTGGAGAGAGACTACTTTCCGCAATGCCAAAACATACCAGTGCTCTCAGCCTGGGCACCAGGTACCTAAAATTTTTCCCAGAGTGGCATCTCTGCAGAGAATATTTGTGAAGCATGGGGATTGAATCACCAAGGCCCTACTTTTTGAGAATAGTGATAGTTTAGGACCATACCTGGCTATGCTCAGGAGCTATTTCTGGCCCCTGTGCAGAACTTATTCCTAGCAGTGCTCTAGGATCAGCTGCATGTAAGGTAAGCATCTTACATCCTGCACTACCTCCAAGGTCCCAAAGTCTTTTTGCTTTGTTTTAGTTTTGGGCCACAACTGGTAGTGATCAGGAGCTACTCCTGGCTCTCAGTAGAAGAGATTGAACCCAGGCCTCCTGCATACAAAGCATGCACTCCATTATAGTGAGTTCTATCTTCAGCTTCCAGGAGACTGTTTTTTGACAGAGAAAAGTACTACTGCATTAGTCTGATATAGCATAAGGTTATAAAACAATGTACTTATAATGGCACTTTTATACATCATTTTTGACACTAATCTGCATTTCTATTGAGAATAGAGTTCTAGTTTAACAGTAAAGGTGCAAAGAGGGGAGAATAATGGTAATATCCCTCTCAGATTTGAAAGCTGAGTCTATAAATGCCTCTGGATCTAATAACTATCTTCAGAGGATTTAGGAAGTAAAGGTCAGGGACAATATTTTAAATGGTTCTTTAAGAACCTCAGAACTTTTGCCATTTACCGTTTTCAAAAACTGTCTTCCTATTTCCTCATAGTAATCATATCTTTATTTAACAATATTTTTTTCAATCACCCATTATATACTAAACACTATTTTAGATACTAGGGTACCAGCAGAAAAAAAAACAAAACTTTGCACTCATTCACAGTGAAAGACATATACATGGCAGTCAAATAGCATGAATGCACCTACCTGGGTTCGATCCCCAGTACCCTGTATGGCCCCCTGCACCTGCCAATTGTGGTACTGAGGACAGAGCCAGAAATAAGACCTGGGCACAAATGGATGTGCACTTGTCGTCCAAAAATAAACAAAGAGCTGGAGAAGGAAAAAAAGGGAAAAACAGAAAAAGAAAACAGAGTGAAGAAATTGAGAATGTGGCCCCTTTGATTAGCTGACATTTGAATAAAAACAGAAGAAGGGAGGAGGTACCCCAAGCACAAAAATTTGTAAGTCTACAACTGTACCTCATGGTGTTTCACTAATAAAAATCTAAAAAATTTTAAAAAATTTAAAAATTTAAAAAAATTTAAAATTTAAAATTTAAAAAAAAATTTAAACTTGAGGAAGTGGTGATGCTGAATCAAGGAGGAAAAAAGGGGGATTGCAAAAGGAACTGATAGCAAGGCCAATGGCCCTGAATCCAGAGGGTCCTTAGTGACTCAGGAGTAGCAATGAGATCAAAGAAGCTGTAATGGAGAAAGATAAAGGCAATTGGGGCCTGATATTATCATGAGATATGTGTTAACAAGAAAACTTCCAAATACAAAGTATTATTTCCAAGTTATAAAGAAAAAGTCAAGGAACTGGATGTATTTCATCACACTTTTATCATTCTTCAGGAAGGGAATACTTAAGGATAATGACCACCAAGATGAACAAAACAAGGTGTATATATGAGATTTATTGACCTCCATGGAGTCACCATAAAGGTGAGAGGATGGGTCTCATCTTTTCTTAAAGCCCTGCATGGTTTAGAATAAATTGCACAGTGCATGCATTTTAAAATAAAACTTTCTTTTGAAAATACGGTAGATCCCTGATCCAGAGGGAATATATTCCAAGTACTTCATGGGTACCTGATACCAACAATAATATTGAATCTATATATATTACATTTTTCCTCCTATAAATGCATATATTAAATAGAATTTAATTAAATAGAATTTAATTAACACAGTAAAAGATTCACTGCCACTGTCCTCCCATTGTTCAGGAATTTGCTCAAGCGGGCACCAGTAACGTCTCCATTGTGAGACTTGTTGTTACTGTGTTTGGCATATTGAATACGTCACGGGTAGCTTGCCAGGTTTGCTGTGCGGGTGGAATACTCTCAGTAGCTTGCCAGGCTCTTTGAGAGGGGCAGAGGAATCAAACCCAGGTCAGCTGCTTGCAAGGCAAACGCCCTACCCACTATGCCATTGGTCCAGCCCACAGTAAAAGATGAACAAAAATAATAAAATATAACAAATGTTACAATGTAACTATACTAAAAGTTATTTGAATGTGTACTCTCACTCTCAAAGAAAATTTTACTTTAGATAATAATTTTACTCTATAATATTACAGTAGATTTCATGTCACTTAAGCCATGAAAAATTAAACCATAGACAAATGGGGACTACTGCATGATAGAAAATGTCACTGAGTGTTCTCACTGAGTATCTAAGACTGAAGCATGAACTCCATCAGTTCATTTCTGTAGATTGCTCCCTTATTTTTATTACAACAAATGTACACATGAAGACTGGTGATTACTTGCTATAGAGAAAATGAGTGATAGAAATTTTTGTTCTGGACTAAGAAATAATCCAGATTGTCTGGCAGGTTGACTTCTTCCAGTTTGTGTCGCATTTGCATTTTAATACAATGCCAATAGACATAACTATCTTCTTTGAACATTTTATTCCTTTCTTTTACAGAGTAGTTGTTCTGATCAGAGGATAAAATAACTTAAAATGAAGTATCTCATGGAAATCAGGCCAACCAATTGAAATAAACTTGAATAGAAATCCTAACTAAAGATGTATGTGTGATAAGGTGAAATGAAACACTCCTGCTGTTTCAGAAAAGACAAATTACCACAAAGGCATCTAAATAACAAAAGAAACCAAAATACTGGCATCTGAAAAGAAAAAGATGGAAAAAACATATATATAAATACGTGTTTGATGCCATGTAAATCATAGATGCCTTAAGAAGATTAACCTTGCTTGTTAATTCATAATCAACTTTACTTGTTAATTCATACAGTATTTTTGTGTGATATCCTGTGCCAGAGACTATTATTGGCACTAGGAAAACTCAGTCTCTTGGGGAAGGGTAGTACTTGAAATAACTATATTATAAAAATAAAATAGGAGCTGTAGTGATAGTACAGCAGGTAGGGCATTTGCCTTGCATTTGGCCAACCAGGGTTCAATCCTCGGCATCCCATATGGTCCCTGCACCCCCTACACCCCTGCATCGCCGGGATTGATTCCTGAGTGCAGAGCTAGGACTCACCCCTCAGCAGCTCCAGGTATGACCTAAAAAACAAACAGACAAAAGATAGAAAACAATGTACTAACGGCCGGGGGAGGGGGGGGGGATTTAACTACAGAAACAGGATAAAAGGGGGTGGGGACCCCTGCAGCACTGGAAAAGGCATCTTGAAAGAGATTGTTTGGAAATTACAAACATCAGTATTTGAAGGAAGGAACCAAGAGAAGGTCTTTGGAGAGCAATCAAGAGACCTAGTTGTAAGCATAAAAAGTGATGGAAAATGAGTGTAAAACAGAAAGACAGGAAGGCTGGAGCGCTAGCACAGTGGGTAGGGTGTTAGCCTTGCACGTGGTCGACCGGGGTTCAATTTCCAGCATCCCATATGAGCCCCCAAAGCACCGCCAGGAGTGATTCCTAAGTGCAGAGCCAGGAGTAACCCTTGTGCATAGCCTGGTATGACGATAACAAAACAAAAAACAAAACAAAACCCAGAAAGGCAGGAAAAGCACTGTGGAAGAAAATAAAGCCAGGCACAAGTTTGGGAAAAAGATTAAGGACTTTGCAAACTGGGCTGTTGCCTTTTGACCAGCAATGGTTTGAGAGCTCCTGTTGGGGTTTCTTGAACTCAGAAGAGGCAGTACTGGCATTTTTGGTATCTTTCCATTGTGTACTCTTTATTTTCTGTGGACTTTTTTTCAAAATCTGAATTTCTAAGAACAAACTGTGATATAATTTACTGATTTTCAGTTGGTGCTTCAGAGCCTGCAATAACATAATAAGGGTCCTTATTAAAATGCAATACCATACCCTTGGATCTTGCTTCAAAAATAATGATTGGAATTTCTGGGTTTAAAGGAGATTTGTATTTTAACACACATACTAGGTAATTTTGTTTCCACAAACTCATTCTGATATAGTCATTTAATCCTCACAGTTATCAATCAATCAATCAATCAATCAATCAATAAAAGAACCCACACTTAGATCTCTAAAAAAGGCCACTACAGGAATGGAAACAGATAATTCTCAATTCTCATTTGAGTGAGTTTCTATTCCATTCAGTGATTTCTCATTTATCAACCAAGAATTTAAACTTGCTTAGTGTTTCCATGGGATGGAGCAATAGCACAGTGGGTACGGCATTTGCCTTGCACACGGCCAACCCAGGTTCGATTCTTCTGCCCCTCTAGGAGAGCCTGGCAAGCTACTGAGAGTATCTTGCCTGCATGGCAAAGCGTGACATATTTGATATGCCAAACACAGTAACAAGTGTTGTAATGGAGACGTTACTGGGTCCGCTCTAGCAAATCGATGAACAACGGGAGGACAGTGACAGTGACAGTGTTTCCACAAACAGCTTGAAGAAGCTCTCTTGTTAATTTGTTAAGAAAATAAGGTGATTCTTTGGTTTTTATCAATGAATACGAATATACAATGAACAAATAATGAAAAGGAACACAACCAAATGTTAGCCATTTTTTTCTTGACTATTCACAACATCAATTTCTGTTTCCCCACTATTTCAGTCTCTAAAAAAAACCACATATGTTGTCATTTAAAATAGCAGAATAACTTTGGCTGGAGTGATAGTACTGTGAGTAGGATCCTTTCCTCCCCTGTAGCCAACCCAGATTTTATTCCCTGACATCTCATATGGTCCACTGAGCTCATGAGCCAGCCATGGTTAAGCCCTGAGCACAACTGGGTGTGGCCCCAAACAAAACAAAAATTAAAAAAAAATAGATAACAATAATGTCATTTAACATGGAACAAAACAAAAACATAGCTAAAAGATACTCAAAGAACTTTCAAAGCCTCTGATAAATTGTATGTTTAAGAAAATGTAACAATCTTCCTTGGATCTGGTCTCCCACATGATATAGATATATTCAGTGATTTCTGACCCCATTTTCAGTTTTGAAAATGTCCTCTGCTCATCAATCTTTTCTCTATTTTTCCTGAGAAATTTAGTCACCTAAAATTCTGATTCTGAAACACAAAGGGTTTAGAAGACTTCAATTCAGAGAAAGAATGAAAATTACAGGGAGTAACATCTGTTCACTTCTAAAACTCTAAATCTTCTCTCTGAGAAATTTTAAAGTCAGGATTTAAATTCTTGATCCAGGATTTAAAAGTTGATGACGGTCTAATAAAATTCAGGTTTTTTTCCCCGTACATATAGAGAGAAAGCAAAATTTTTTAAAAATGTAACTTTCTTTGGGTAATTGTTTTAATTATAAACTGAGTGATTTGGGGGAAAATTTTTACATATGCAGTATTTTATACATAATTTTAAAATAAAAATATTAATTACCATGATTTTAGTACACATTAATTTTACTAGTATACTTATTTCCCCCTAGAGAAGAGTGTAAACACAGTCCCCCATTATCACAAATTATGCAGTGGGTTCCCCACATTTGGGGAAATCACAGGGGCCAGTATACCCAGAGTGCAATGGATAAGTCTCACCCTGGGGTAAACAACTTCGTGATAATGATATCTCCCCTGCCAGGTAAGCATACCAGGGTACTTTCTCTAGTATATGTATAGAACTATAATCAATTATATACCACTTTATTCTTATACCCCTTTATAATATACTCACACATATATTTTACTAGATTTAGAAAAATCATTGAACCAAAACATTCTTCATGCTAAAATCTTCAGACCAAAATTTTCTTCTGTTCAGATTTTTTGCATTTTTTATTTCAGGGTGGGGAAAGCTTTCAAGCAGCAGTCTGGATGCCTAAGGACACCTCTCTCTCTCTCTCTCTCTCTCTCTCTCTCTCTCTCTCTCTCTCTCTCTCTCTCTCCCCAAGCCCTCAAAATGCTTAGCCAACAGGCCTGTGGTTTAGTGTGTAGGCCTGAGGATGCAATGCTGCTCAGGCCTTGCAGTGCTGGGATTACCTGCACCACATCCAGTGGTGCTCTGGGGCCTCCAGAACTACACAGAGATGCTGATGCTGGGGGCCTTGTGGTGCCAGGAATTGATCCTGGGTCATGCACGGACATGCACTGTACTGTCTCCTGAACCCTTATCCATACATTAATCTGTTTCAAAACACCTAACATATAGTTTGATGATTTAAATCATGACAGATTTAAATATGCAAGAGGATATATATTCTATTTGCCACTGTTCTATTATATATTAGTATTACCTGGGGTAAACAGAGCTGATGGGTGGCATAAGCCTAAAGTAAGAAGCAACCCATCCTCATTAAGGTGTCTTTCTAATGAAGAGAGAGTCATATAAAAAGTTTATGGCTAGGGGCCATAGTGATAGTCCAGCAGGTAAGGCACTGTGTTGCACACAGCTGATGTGGATTTGATAATTCACACCAAATATGGACCCTGAGTTCAGCTAGAAGTGATCTCATGAACACAGAGTCAGGAGTAAGCCCTGAAGATTGTTGAGTATTGGCCCCCCAATAGACAAAATATAGTTTATGACTGAATAATACTGAATAGTATTATTAGAACTTGTGAGAAACATGTTTTGGCCTCAATTTTAGGGTTTTTTTTTTCATATTTCACACCACATCCTACTTTGGAAGCTGTAGACCCTGTCTACTCTGTATAATTTAGAGGAAAATAGGCAGCCAGAGGACTTGGAGAATCTTAGGAAATATTTAGTGAGCTGAGCATAAAAAATATCCAGATGGATCTGTATTCTCTAAACATCTGGGTACTGATATATCACCTGGAGACGTCCCCATTTATTCTTCAATAAATCAGCTAGCATCCGAAGCTCAATAAATTTCTTCACTCAGAGAAAGAGGAAGGCGAAAAATCTTGAAATAAATGATAAAGTGTGTAACTACTTGTAATACATATGAAAATACTGGATATTTGAAAGCGTTAATAGTGACTGAATTTGGAGAGTGGAAATGACAATCCCAAGAAATCTTAGTCCGGACCTTCTCTCCCAGACTAGCTGTCCCCTTTTCAGTCGAAACCTTTACAATAAATTCCCTGAACAGTTTCTGTATTATAATTTGACTTTCCTTCCCAGAGTGTCACTTACTTCACACTTAACATTGTTGCAGCAAATGTTTCTAGAACTGTGTTTCGTTCTGTGCTTCAGAAAAGATAAAGTGATTCAAAAATTACAGTGCAAAGTTATTGTTGTCTTTAAATTTAGTTACATAATGTTGGTATCTTAAAATTAGGTACTTTATTTATTCATTTATTGCTTTTTGGGTCACACCTGGCTTTGCACAGGGGCTAGTCCTGGCTCATGCACACAGGAATTACTCCTGGTGGTGCTCGGGGGACCATATGGGATGCTGGGAATAGAACCCGGGCTAGTCACGTAGAAGGCAAACTCTCTACCTGCTGTGCTATCATTCCAACCTCTGGTGGGAATACTTTAAACTACAGAAATGAACAAACACTTTAATTCAAAGATCCCCTCCCCAGCTTCAGCTAGCTTTTATGATCAGACCATCACCGAAAACTCCACATATGGTTAAACCCTGAACTTATAGTACAAGTGGTGACCTTGACCTTGTCCTTGGCCCTAACATAGATGTTCTTAATTAGTTTTCACTGGTAGGGTGATCTACAGTCTAAATACACCACATTAAGAAGCTTGCAAAGAAAAATGAAAGTCGAAGTTCTTTCTTAAGAGCGATCTAAAGTGACCTGAAGTATCACTCATAGAAAACTCTCCCTCCCTTAAATTCAAAGGAGAAAGAAGATGACACAAGTGAAGAAGAATGCAGAGGAGGAAAAAGTTGTGGAGGAGGAATAAGAGAATTGAAGAAATAGGAAGAAACAATAAGAAGGATGAAAAAGGAGCTTGTCAAAAGTCCTGTTTTTTCCACAGTAGCCAAAATGCCCAGTCATTACTCATCCTTTGTATCAGAGGCAATTTTACTGTGGATTTTATTTCTCTCTTTTTTTTCTTTTTCCAGAGCAGAATTTGAATACTCTGCCAAACGCTTTACTTTTGCATCTCAAAATCCAAGATTGTCCTATCCTTTGAGGTTCAGAAGCTTTATTAATGAATCCCAATAAATTTTTCTATTTTAAAAACTCAGTGATACAAGTAAGAAATTCTCAGACCAAAACTATCAGTCACAATCAACATGAGATTAGGCAAGATTGAATCATTGCTTATAGAGAGATCTGAGAATTTAAATAAGACTACAGGGTTGTCTTTCAGTATATTAGCTATCTTATTAAACTGAACTTGACTTTAATTTCTCAAAGGCCCTCATTATACTTTAACTTAGTTTAGTATTACTCAAACACTTGAAAGATGTTAAGTATACTCTATTGGGACTTTCTGACTATTAAATACATAGTCAAATGAGATATTAAAATTTCTGACCTAAAATTTCTCAACCAGTTCAGACTCGAAGACTAGATAAATTATGTTAATGGTATCGCACATACTCTGCAGTGTCAACATTTAATTTAGCACAATTTCCACCAGTCCACGTACAGTTCTAAATATTGTTGGTATTCCCATAAGTCATAACCAAAAAAGAAAAAGTTCAAACATGGGTACTATAATTTTCAGTTTACATCCTATTTCAAGAATTTTTTGCTTTAACGTTGAATTCAGACGAGGCACAATAATTATAGTTACCCTTGTTAATACCACATAAACTTGTTCTAATATTCAGCAGAAGCATAAAAAAAACCTAGAAATTAAGTTCCCAGTTGGGAAGAAATTTTGCTTTTTTAAAATTTGTATCTCCCTATGGTTTAGGGTAGTTATTTGGAGGACTAGATAATAAATAAAGAGAATCTCAGATTAATAACGTTATCATTTTTCTACAGGTTTCACTGCATTTTGAACCCATCATGATAGTGATTCCCTTTTTTCTTTTCAGGATAATGGTATATTTCTCCCACAGAAAAAATAAAGCTACAATCCATGATTTACAATTCTACAAATTAGCTGAATTTTTATAAAAATTTCTTTCTAAATTAAGTTTGACATATCAGAAAGTCCCTCAGCCAAGAAATAATCAACAAAATTATATCAGAATTTAATTTATAATCTTTCTCACTAAAATTTTAATTCCTTATATATTTCCATCAATCATTTCATTCTGTCCACAAAAACACCTCGCTTTGAAGAAATAAGGATAATAACAAAAATGCTGATTTTTAATTTTGTTTTGGGGGTGCTAAGCTATACTTAGGGCTTACTCCTGACTGTGTGGTCAGGGTTCAAACCTGGCAGTGGTTGGGGTACCATGTGTGGTGGCAAAGATCAAACTATGGTCAGCCACATGAGAGGAAAGCACCTTCCTTATACCTTGTGCTATGTTCCAACTCTGGTTTTTAATTCAATTTAATTAATTTCATTCATTTTTTTGGCCATAGCCTGTGGTACACAGGGCTTACTCTGGGCTTTGAGCTCAAGGGTCACTCCTGATGGGGCTCAGGGGACCATATGTGGTTGCAGGAATTGATTGAAACAAGGTCCATCTCATGCAAGGCAAGCTTGTAAGGCAAGCACAATAGCTGTTACATACTACTGCTCTGGTCCTTGGTTTCTCATTTTAAAGGAATTCTCATACTATTTTTCTAACAAAGCCTCTGAAATCATCCCTGATTTTTCAGTATTCTTGTGCAGTTATTGATTCACCTAGACAAAAGGCACAATCACTTATTAAAGGTAATTTATGAAGAGAAGAAATAACATCTCTATTTCTGGAAATCTATTTTGGAGATGTTTTATGGTTGAAAATATTTCATGGAAACTTTAGGACCAAGCATTTTTGAGAAGGAGAAGCAGATTAATCACTTCTGTCAATCAAGGTCTAATTAATTCTAACAGTTGATAAGGTATTTATTAATAAATATGTACTCTTTCTATTTTGTGCAACAAAATCTGAAAATTTCTTTTATTTATTTATTGCTGTTAGGGAGGGCCGCATCCAGCGATGCTCAGGGGTTACTCCTGGCTCTGCACTCAGGAATTACTCCTGGAAATACTCAAGTGATCATATGGGATGCTGGGAATTGAACCCAGTTGGCTGCATGCAAGGCAAATGCACTACTCTATATACTATCTCTTGGCTCTTTTAAGTTAGTTTACAAGCAGCTATATGTGAAAGTATTAAAAACGTATCTTAGTTTAATTTTCAGGAAAACCACGAAAATAAATTAAATTAGAACTTTTATTTTGAAAAGTAAATTCTAAATTTCCCTTTTCAAATCAAGAAGTTAAGACTTTTTCTCACTTGAAAAATAAGGAAATAAACTTAGGAAAGTCCCACACTTTCAACACTATGGTAGAAAATTTTATCGTTGTAAGTAGCAAATTCTCTTAAAATCTCATAGATAAATTGCTTAGATGACTTTTCCTAATTTGAATAGGTATAAAAAATTCTCTGAGTCTTGGCCGTTGATGGGATTACATGCGCCAGGGGGCCAGTTGGTAGGTGTGACCCCCGCCTACTGGAGTTTGGAGGATCTGGGTGGAGGATGCTCAGCCCCGATCTGAATAGGCTTGGAGATCTCAGCCCCGGGACCCGCATGCCTTTGTTCCCCTGCCGGTACCTTCATGTGTGCAGAGAGTGGTCTTAGCATGGTGGTAGCTGGTTCTGGAGGTCAAGACTCAGAGACTATAAAACCTAGCTCCCGGAAGAGAACAGTGCAGAGTCTCCTGCCCCCGCACCTGGCTGTCCTCGCCGGGACCCCTTGGAGGGGAGCGGGTTGAGATTTCCTCCCCACCCCGATCAGGGCTCCAGCAGCCGAAGACCTCCAGAACCAGCCACCACCATGCTGAGACCACTCTCCGCACACATGAAGGTACCGGCAGGGGAACAAAGGCACACGGGTCCCGGGGCTGAGATCTCCAAGCCTACTCAGATCGGGGCTGAGCATCCTCCACCCAGATCCTCCAAATTCCAGTAGGCGGGGGTCACACCACCAACTGGCCCCCTGAAGCCGTGTAATCCCATCAACGACCAAGACTCAGAGGTTATAAAGCCCAGCTCCTGGAAGAGAACAGCACAGAGTCTCCTGCCCCCGCACCTGGCTGTCCTCACCAGGGCCCCTTGGAAGGGAGCAGGTTGAGATTTCCTCCCCACCCCAATCAGGGCTCCAGCAGCCGAAGACCTCCAGAACCAGCCACCACCATGTTGAGACCACTCTCCACACACATGAAGGTACCAGCAGGGGAACAAAGGGGCTGAGATCTCCAAGCCTACTCGAATCTGGGCTGAGCATCCTCCACCCAGATCCTCCAAATTCCAGTAGGCGGGGGTCACACCCACCAACTGGCCCCCTGGCGCCGTGTAATCCCATCAGCGGCCAAGACTCAGAGACTATAAAACCCAGCTCCCGGACATCTATAAGGGACATCTCAGTCAGGAGACTCTGCACTGTTCTCTTCCCGGAGCTGGGTTTTATAGTCTCTGAGTCTTGACCTCCAGAACCAGCCACCACCATGCTAAGACCACTCTCTGCACACATGAAGGTACCGGCAGGGGAACAAAGGCATGCGGGTCCTGGGGCTGAGATCTCCATGTTGCAGCCGCGCGACATCTTATTATCTCATTCCTACTTAGGACAAACTGGCAAGCTACCAAATGTAACCTGCCCACACAGCAGAGTCTGGCAAACTCCCTGTGGCGTACCCAATATGCCAAATACCAGTAACAATGAAGGGTCTCATTCTCCTAACTCTGAAAGAGCTTGAATATGGCACTTTTTAAAAAAATCTCAGGGCTAGGACGAAGGAGAAGTTACTGGGGCCTGCTCGAGGCAATCGACAAATAACAGGATGGTCGTGATTGTGATAAAAAATTCCTGGGAAGCTTTCAAGTATATAGGTCACAGGATACCTGCATAGATCTATGGCATCATAATCTTTCTAGAGAAAACCCAGGAATCCATATTAAAATACTTATTTTCTATATATTTATTTTTGACTTGTAGACAAGATTGGGAATAAAATATTTTAGATAGATACAATTCTCCCATCACTCATTATTTCTATTCTCACAAGATTTAGAAAATATCCATTAAAATTAAGCCGACGATCAAGTTTAGAGTGTTTGTAGGGTCTGACTTACTTTGTGACTTGACTGCATTCTCTTTATTCCCCATTAGGAATTGTCCGGCATTTGGAAACTTACTTCTTGAGCCTAGGTTATATGTTGTTAAGAAAATTGTGCATTTTTGTATTCCTGTTAAGTGAAGAGATTCACAATTTCACAGCAACAGAATGATTAGATTCACTTGCACTTATGCCGTATTACCTATTACTCTGCAGGAACTCCTTCAAATTGAGTCTAATTTAAAACAAGGCAGAAGTAGAGTGAAATAATTTATTCCATTACCCTTATTTTTGCAGTCATATACATAGTTCACAGTAATCTCACTCTTTAATCATGTTAGTTATGATTCAATTTCTGTGTAAAAGAGCAAAAGGGGAGACTAAAGCTTTAAAAAGGGGAGAAATATTTTAGTTCATATAAATGAACAATTAAGAGTGTTTAACTTCAAATATGACTTTACCTGATGTTTAATAAGAGGAAAATAGACTTCAACATCTCCATTTCTTGATTATGCTTCCACAGTATTTGTTCTCTGAAAACCCCCACTACTAGTCAGAAATTTTATAGTGACTAAAGCAGTTCCAGTCTCTCCATACTTTTATGAAATGGAGGAAAAGATTAAGAATATTTTTGAGGATTCATAGTGAAATGTCTTTTACGCTTTTTGATCCTAACTGGCTTGTACATCTTTATTGAAATTTTATGTCCTCTTCAACTCCATATGCTAATGTCCTAACCCCTTAGTATCTGTGAATGTGACCTTACTTAGAAATAGGGTCATTCCCTGTGTAATTAGTTAAAATGAGGTCACGTGGGAGTAAGGTAGATCTTAATTCAATATGACATGTGTACTTAGAAGAAAGGGGGATTTAGAAATAGAATCACAGGAGAATGCTATACTTAAAACAAGGCAGAAACTGGGTGATAATATTCGAGAAATACAGTGGCAAGCACAGCACCAGAGGCTAGCAGAGGTATGAAGAAAAATCTCCTTTACAACTATAAAAGGAAGTAATCCTGATAATGCTTAGACTTGGAACTGGAAGGCATAAGACAATAGTTTTCAATTCTTTGAGCATATCATTTTTTGCTATAGCAATTCCAAAAAACTTTGCCCAGGTTAAAGCATACTCTAGCCAGTCTTGAGTCATGTGTAGGTTACCACATAAGAAAAGGAATGATCAATATGGAATAGACTAAGACATGGTGTAATTCTCAGGAGTAAGATATAATTGGAGGATGAATGCTAGCTGGGTAGAATAAACTTCATTTGTCAACAATGTCTCAAATTTGGGGGCAACAAGTGATAAATATTAATTTATCCAAGTGATAAATATTTTGCTCGAGCGGGCCCAGTAACGTCTCCATTGGAGACTTTGTTGTTACTGTGTCTGGCATATCGAATACTCTCGGTAGCTTGCCGGGCTCTCCGAGATATCTTCTCCTGTCATTCAATTACACATGATGTTTTATCTTCTGCAAAAGGCTAAGTTAAATTTTCAGACCACTTAGAAACAGAGGATAATTCCATAATGTTTTTACAAGGTTGAAAATGTTAATGATAACAATGATAATATAAGGTCCTGGTTAAAAAAATTAAAATAATATCTCAGTAATCCAAGCATTTTGTGAAAGTTTATTTTCTTTTTATACTCATACAAATACCCACTGTATATCAGAGAGCTCTTGCTATATTAATATTACAAAATCTAAAAAATAAACATGTAATATTCTGTATAAAGCTAAATTCCAAAATAGTATGCCCCCAAAAAAGACCAATAAGAAATATAGTTCTTAGAGTAATGCAAATTCCATGTATCTCTAATATATGAGAAGTACAGAATTCTGCTTTAGGGAAGAGATGAAGTTATTGCTGGTATTATCAACACATTTGAGATAATACAGGTTGAGCCATTGGTATATATATTCATGAAATGGACTATTATCATTTCGTTCATTTTATATTTAACTCTGTAGGGTCTACTAATTTACAATTAAATTAAAAAATCCACTAGGACTAATGAGCTAATAATTGCAAAGAATTCTGAGCATGGATAAAAGGCACGAGGGGAGGACAAACTTCTATTTGTGAAAATCGAAACATCTGAGACTTTAATTACATCCCTTGCTGGAACTGACTTGTAATCAGTTATGGGGACCAGCTCATTAATGTACTATGGGATTCCTAAACAACATTTTGAAAGCCATTTCACTTATCAAATTTGAATATACTTGAAAGCAGTCATTTTCTAATAATTCTGTCTCAATACAGCAGGTTGCTTCTTTTCGTTGAAATTTAAAGGATTCTAATTAGTCCTAGAGTATGACAACCTGTGCAGTGTCAGAATCTTCATTTAACTTTTTAAATTGGGCAGTGATTGTATGTTCCAGCAATCTTCTAGGACTGGAGAAAAAGAAATAAATTTTAGAAGCTCTTCAAGTTTCTACATAGAACTGCAGGATTAAACTCAGTGAAGAAGAGACTCAGACCATTTGCTTCTTAGGGTTGGAAGCTTGATGTTGCTCAAAGAAATATTGAAGGAAGTACTAAGTATGGTATTTGTCAGTCAAATGTTCAAAAATATGAACAAAGTTATATACATATAGGTATAAGTGTGTGATATACGGTATCTAACTTGAAACTTTTTATACCTACTGAAAAACAAAATTAGTATAATGAAATCACTTAAAGCATTCACTTTGATTCTTGCATGCATAATTTGATCCACTTTTGTGAAATTCATTCTAATATTCAAATTTATATTTAATATTTACAAAGATAGATAATCAGTAATCTTAAGTGTTGAACAATTTAAATCATTAATCAATTTGAATGTATTGATCTACATATTCTAATACAATGATCATGTATTGCTTATATAATACTTAAAAGACACATACAATAAAGATTCTGTATGCCTTTTTTGGAAAAGTGTTACTCATCTCTTTTCTCCTTTTAAAAGGGATTATTGTTCTTTTGTTGTCGACTTTTGTGCTTGCTTTATATATCTTGGATTAGCCCTTTATCTGATGTACAAATATTTTCAATTTTTTTCTCCCTTTGAGTAAAGTCTACTTTTATTTTAGGTTGTTTTCTTTTTACCATGAAAAAAATTACTTGTTGTAGACATATGCATAGCCAATAGGTATATGGAAAAGGCTGGAGCAATAGCACAGCGGGTAGGGCGTTTGCCTTACAAGTGGCCAACATGGCCGACCTGAGTTCGATTCCTCTGCCCCTCTCGGAGAGCCCGGCAAGCTACCGAGAGTATTTGATATGCCAGACACAGTAACAACAAAGTCTCCAATGGAGATGTTACTGGGCCCGCTCGAGCAAATCACTTTTAAGAAATATGCACACTGAAGGGTGTGTGTTTGCGGGCTCTCCAGGCAGCTCTCTCTCACAGCCCGAGTTTGGTCGAACTGCTATATATGGACTGGATCGGGAAGGCTGTTGGCGATGGGCAAGCAAAGGAAGAACGAGGGCCAAGCCAGTTGATGATTAGTTGACATTTATTCAATCTCCAGTTTCTCCCATCCCACGCACTTGACCTTCCTAGCCCCTCATTCCTTGATCTCAGCTCTCTGCATTCTCTCTCCAACTCCCCTGCATTCTGGGCTGATACTGCACCCAGTCTGGTAGCCAAATCAACATAAGAAAGCCCTTCCTGAGGGCCCAGGTTCAAAGGAAACACCACCTAAGAGGTATTCCAAAGCCCTTCCTGACTGCCCAGGGGCAAAATACCTCTTAAGGTGTTTTTCTCCTTTCCTCAGTCCAATAACTCTATCAACTCCAATCAACATCTTAATACTAGTTATTTTTGTATGGACAAATTAAGAGATACACTGAGGCTTGTAGGGCAGCTCTCCTGGGAACATCTTGCCATAGACTCAGACTACAGAGCTCAGGCCAGATTAATCTTTTCTAACCCTAGCAGGCATCTTCCCATATTGCTGCAACAGAGCCAAAGAGCTCCCAGTTGATGGTCGTTCCGGGAGTTCTCTTCTTAAACTTTGCATTCTTTTCTCCCCATTCTGTGAGGTAGAATTTTGCACGAAGGAGATGTTGGTCCGATCCCATTTGGAATTTTGGGACAACAGCAACATCGGTGAGGTAAAACCGTCGATTGAATATGATGTGGTCTATTTCATTGTGGAATGGTCCACCGGGAGACTCCCATGTCCAACGTTTAGATTCAGCCTTTTGGAACTGTGAATTACCATGCATGCTTTTGGCTGACATGATGAACTCAGACAGTCTGTCACCCTGTTCGTTCCATTCTAGGCCATGGGTCCTGATGATCTTTATCGGCTGATCTTCTTGGTCCTATCTTGGCATTAAAATCACCAACAATGATCTTGTAGAAGGTGTGGTCTTCTTTATAGAACTTTTCCAGCTCCATGTAGAACTTCTCAATTTCTCCTTCACCATTATTGGATCTTAGTGCATAGACAACAAAGATAGAAACTGCTGGCAGTGAGCGACATCTATTTAAGTGTAATCGTCCGATTCGGTTTATTAGGCATTCAAATGAATCATGCTCATGGCTAAATTCATGTTGACAAGGATATCAACACCACCGATGCCTCTTTTGTCACATGTTCCAAGGAACAGTTCTTCTCCAGTGTCAAAAACAGCATGATGTGATTGATGTCTTCTTGTTTCGGTCAGACCAATGATGTCGTACTTGATCTTTCGCGCTTGTACCATCAGGTCCTCGATGGATGCATCAGATTCCAGCATACGTGCATTAAAAGTACAGACAATCATTTTTTTTTTTGCAGTTCTTTAGTGTTATTATATTATATTCTGTGCAAAAAACTCACACAAAACTGTACACAGTCAGCAGAAATTTCTATTTACAAATTATTGCTCTTTACAAGAATGCTTACATACATAAAAGGTTCATGTCTCTCCTGGACATGGGAGAGTCAAGTGATTTTCAGTTTTATACATATTCTGAGCTTGAGTATTTTTTTTATTAGTGAAACACCATGAGGTACAGTTGTAGATTTATAATTTTTTGTGCTTGGGTTTCGATTATACAATGATCAGATACCCAACCCTCCACCAGTGCCCATTTTCCACCACCATGGATAATATCCCCCCCACCCCCATCCCCCCATCCCCCCTACCTCTGTGGCAGGGCAATCCCTTGTGTTCTCTCTCTCCTTTTGGGTGTTGTGGTCTGCAAAAGAGGCATTGAGTGGCAAACATGTTCAGTCCATAGTCTACTTTCAACATGCATCTCCCCTCCTGGGAGGATCCTCCAAACACCCTTTATTTGGTGTTCCCTTCTCTATCTGAGCTGCTCTTTCCTCTAGAATGCCCGGCTGGCCACTAAGCTATGGAGTAATCTTCCTGGTGCTGATCTCAGCTATTCTTGGGTATTAATCTCATATTTTCAGACAATCATTTTTGTCTTTCTTCGTTTTGGCAGCCTAGTTCGGCCTTGAGATTTTATCAGCCTCTCCTTCCACATCCTTCTCGACTCTGCCATATTCAGGGGTCAGGGGAATAAGATCCATTTTTTTACTAGATTTTGCATATCGAATATGCCACGGATAGCTTGCCAGGCTCTGCCGTGTGGGTGGGATATTCAAAGTAACCTGAAAAATAAATAAACATAAATAAAAAGTCATGTGGCTGCAACACACCATCTCGTCAGTAAAGAAACAAAGAGCACCTGGCCCAGACAAGGTAATACCTGAACACCTGAAGAACTTACCATCAGTACTCATCAATACACTGGCTCGGCTCTTCACACACTACCTGTCTGAATGCAAGGTTCCATCCCAATGGAAAACCAGCAGGGCTGTACAAGAAGGGAGACATCCAGGACATTGGCAATTATCGCCCAATCTGCCTATTGTCTGTCGGAAGCAGCCATCAAAGCCCTAGTTGCTCTCTTCCTCCTGTGCAGCTCGGGTGCCAGGTCATTTGTCATGTTGACTTCTCGACCTAGGTACACATAGCTGTTGCATTCGGAGATAGTTGTTTCATTGAGAGCGAATGGGGTGTCAGGAACGAGGCTGTTTCTCATAAACATTGTCTTCGTAAGATTCAGCTGAAGTCCTACCTTTCCACACTCATGGTCAAAGTCGGCCAGCATTTGTGCCGCTTGGCTGATGTTTGGTGTTATTAAAACAATGTCATCAGCAAAGCGGAGGTGGTGTAGTTGCCGACCATCTATCTTCACTCCCATTCCTTCCCATTCCAGTCGTCGCATGATGTTCTCGAGGGTGGCACTGAAGAGTTTTGGTGAAATGGTATCATCCTGCTGAACCTCTCTCTTGACATGGATGATTACTTCTTTGTAGAATGGTGAGATCCTGGTAGTGAATCCATAATAGAGCTCACGAAGGATTCTGGTGTATTGAGTTTGTACGCCCTGATTGGCTAGGTCTTCTATGACTGCCTCCGTCTCAACAGAATCAAAGGCCTTCTTTAAATCAATAAATGTTAGACAGAGCGGCATCCTGAACTCCTGAGAAACCTCAATGAGCTTGGTTATCATGTGGATATGGTCGATGGTGCTGAATCCTTTGGGGAACCCAGCTTGTTCTCATGGTTATCCTTCATCTAGTGTTCTGCCAATCCTATTCAGATGACTCAAGTAAACAGTTTGTAGATGACAGACAATAGGCAGATTGGGCAATAATTGCCAATGTCGTGGATGTCTCCCTTCTTGTATAGTAGTACAGTCCTGCTGGTTTTCCATTGGGGTGGAACCTTGCATTCAGACAGGTAGCATGTGAAGAACCGAGCCAGTGTATTGATTAGTACTGACGGTAAGTTCTTCAGGTGTTCAGGTCTTACTTTGTCTGGGCCAGGTGCTCTTTGTTTCTTTACCGACGAGATGGTGTGTTGGATTTCGGAAGGGAGAATATTGGGAACGACATATCCATCGTGCGGAATGTGGTATGTGGGCAACTGGATGTGGCTACTAAAGAGATCTGAGTAGAAGCCTGCTTTGCTGATGACATTTTTCTAATAACACCACCTCCGCTTTGCTGATGACATTGTTCTAATAACACCAAACATCAGCCAAGTGGCACAAATGCTAACCAACTTCGACCATGAGTGTGGAAAGGTCGGATTCAACTGAGTCTCACAAAGACAATGTTTATGAGAAACAGTCTTGTTCCTGATGTTCCATTCACTCTCAATGGAACCACCATCTCCGAATGCAATAGTTAATATATACCTAGGTCGAGAAATCAAGATGATGAATGATCTGGCACCTGAGTTACACAGGAGGAAGAGAGCGGCTTGGAATGCCTTCAAGAGCATTGAAGAAATAACTAAGAGGACAAAGAACCTCCAGCTCCGAGCACATCTCTTCGATTCCACTGTTTTTCCTATATTAACATATGCCTCAGAGACCTGGGCCCTATGAAAACAGGATGAGAACGCTATTCGGGTCTATCAAAGAGAAATCGAAAGAGCTATGCTTGGATTATCATGCTTCACTCAATGAGAGATCAAATCCGAAGTTCCAATCTCCATCAACGCTCAAGAATCAGGGACATTGTCTCATTTGCCAAGGCATCAAAAATCAGATGGACTGGACACGTAATGAGGTTTAGAGATGACCACTGGACTAGAACCATTACTGACTGGATTCCAAGGGACCTCAAAAGATCGTGTGGACGCCCACCTACAAGATGGTCAGACTTCTTTGTCAAGACTCTGAATGATCGGTTTGAGGCTCTGAATGTTCCTAGAATGATCAGATGCCATTAGGCTACGCTAGCATGCTACAGGGATGGATGGAGACATTACTGGCACCCGCTCGAGTAAATCGATGAGTCACGGAGTATCAAATGATCAAGTAACCCTAGCAGGGTCCAAATCTAGTCATTACTTTTTGGATCATCACAGCATTTGTCCATGACCAACCTCTTAACTTATAGTTGAGCACTATGGCACCTTGACCAGGCCCATATCAATGCCAGGGTAGCACATAGCTTACCGTTTGCTCTGGTTCCATCCAGTCCCTTGTCGGGACTCCGCCTTTGGGGGTGCTAGGAAATAAGGGCAACTGAGGCATAGGTCCAGAGAACAGATGCCCAGGAGAAAAATGTCACTGAGAATCACATTACAAAAGCATATCATATACTGTCTTCTTGTGTCCAAACAAAAAGGACATTGCTCTGAGTAAACTATGCAAAGGACTTTGGGAGAAGAGAAAAGCAATATTTACAAGTAACAAAGCACAAAGAAAGAAATCATAAATAAACACAGAGAAATGGGAGTGCTGTGATGGGAGCAACCCAATAAACCTAAACTACCTGAGGCTATGAAGGAAGGACAAACCAAGGTAATCCTACAACCACTTAACAACTTATCATCAGGAAAATAAAAATGCTAATGAGAAATTATTTTACATAAGTGAGATTGACATATATCACAAAAAGACTGAAAAATCAGTATTGGTAGGGATATACTATAAAAGCAACTCTATTTCACTGTTGGTGATAATGTTACCTGGTTCAACCTCTATGGAAAATAGTAGAGAGATTTCTTAAAAAATAAGAATTAAATTTCTATTTGATGCAGAAATTCTATCTCTTTGTATCTTCCCCTAAAACAAAAAAAAAAGTATGGATTCAAAAGATCTATGCACACCAATGTTTATTGCCATGCTTAGTACTATGGTTAGGATCTGAAAACCATCCAGATGTCCAATGACAGAAGAATAGATAAAGAAATTGTGGTATATAAATGCGGCGGTGGGGGGGGGGATTCTATGGGTTTGTAAGAAAAGATGAAGTCTTGCAGTTCACTGAAATTTGGATAAACTACATGTTTTGTAAGATAAGTCAGAGGGAGTAAGACAAATACAAGAAGCTCTCTCATTCATTTGTGCTATATGAAGAAGTAAAACAGAAGAACAGATGCTATTAAATGATGGAAGATCCTGAACTTAAATTACTAAAGTTAGATTGCTAAACAATTGGGAATATATTAGGGTGAAGAAGAGTTGAACTAGGATTATCATTGGGAAGTCTTGAAAACAAGTATGTGATGACAGGGTACAGTTACTCTGTATAAAAATACCATAACCATAACATTGTTATAATCGTTTATATAAATTATAATATATACCTAAAAACAGGATTAAAAAACTTCTTATGAGTTATCTAAAAATAACTTCATTCCCTGGAACCACATACGGTTCCCTGAGTTCTGCCAGAAGTGACCTCCGAGTACATGGCCAGGAGCAATTCCTGAGCTCTGCAAGGTCTGGCCAAAACTTTTTAAAAAATTCATTGCTGAGATATCAAAAATTTCATAAATTTCAGGTTTAAATTCATACAATAATCTTCAAGTCTTATGCATTCATACATTTGAATCTATGTATAGAGTCAAGATTTGTGACCAGCTGTATTAAAAGTTTGGGGGGATAGTAAAATTTAATGTTTCCATATACCAGGGAGTTTGTAGGTAGAAAGTCTTGAGTAGTTTTATTGTCCTCAGCAAGCCTTAAAATATTCAAGTTATTCCCATCTTTCTCCTAGTTATCCTTGTTATTGTATTAAAGGTTACATGGTCCTGGGAAGCATACTTAAATTCTAGTATTAATTAAGACCTCATTCCAGAGGAATAAGAAAGACATAAATCTGCAGTTGTTTGTTCTTACTCATTTAAAGAACCAACCTTCCTTCCTTCCTTCCTTCCTTCCTTCCTTCCTTCCTTCCTTCTGTCTTTCCTTCCTTTCTTACCTTCCTCCCTCTCTCCCTCCCTCCCTCCCTCCCTCCCTCCCTCCCTCCCTCCCTCCCTCAAAGTTCAAACCAAATCAGTGACATCAGTTACATCTCTTTGTTCAAAAGTAACTTACATAATACTCAATAAGCAAAACCATGGTCTTTTACTATCATGGCATCTTCTCCATTAAAATTAATCTAAATGAAAAAACATAGTTTTATATATCACAAAAAATGGTAAGCAGGGAAAACTGTCATGCTTGTAAAACTCTTGCAGTATCTTTTTACTCGGGTTAGAATGATAGAACAGTGGTTAGGACACTTGCCTTGCATGGAAGCTGAACCATATGGTACCTGAAGTATTGTCAGGAATAATTACTGAGTACAGAGACAAGAGTAACCCCTTAGCATAGCTAGGTGTGACCCAAAAAGCAAAAAAATTCTTTTTAGAATATTTATTTGATATTCATTGAATCTTTTTAGTTTTTAACTTGGGCCTTGTGTTATAGGATCAAAATCTGCTGCGATAGTAGAGCACACACACGTGCAGAGGAAACGTGTAAAGACACGTGCCTGCCGTTCTTGATGACCCCATTTTCCAAATGTGTAGTATTGCAGTTTCTCCCACCATCTCTACCTTCAGCACAAAATTCTGGAGAACCCACAATGCCTGAACATTTGGTGAGATGCAGAGCATTTACAAAATAAATATGTTGCACCTCTGACTCAAGGAAAGTCCTATCCGCCCCAAGAGGCCAGGCTTTCTGTGCAAACTAGAACTTGCCTCGATGCCAAATGATGGGACTGGCAAAATGTGAGGAGCAACCAAGGAACTCCATCATGTCTTACTCATGTCGTTTTCCCTTGTTGGTTGAAATAATTCTGATGTCAGTGACCTAAATGCAGAGGAAAAGGTAGGAGGAACCACAGTACCTTTTCTTTCCAGTGTGAGAAAATTTGGGCTGGAGCCATAGCACAGGGCTGGAGTGATAGCACAGTGGGTAGGTTATTTGCCTTGCATCTGGCCAACCCAGTTTGATTCCTCCATCACTCTCAGAGAGCCCGGCAAGCTACTGAGAGCACTCCACCTGCACAGTAGAGCCTGGCAAGTTCCCTGTGGTGTATTTGATATGCCAAACACAGTAACAAGAAGTCTCACAATGGAGACGTTACTGGTGCCTGCTCGAGCAAATCAGTGAATAATGGGAGGACAGTGCCACAGTGCTATCCATTTAAAAAAAAACTTAAATATTTTAGACTAAAAACGTTTTTGTATAACCTGCTATTACATGTCTCTGGCATTTTATTTCTTGGTAAAACACAATAATATTTGTGGAGGCATTATAAAATTTGAAGTCAAATGTGTAGCACCAATGCACACACAGTTGAGATAATGTGGTGACAATATGATAATACTGACAAATTTATACAAACTTAAGGAATAATTATATCATGACATCTCTTGGTCAACCGGAAAGGCAGGACTACAATTTGGCAAGGATAGGAAATAAGCTTGTCCTAGAACCAGTCAGTACGGCACTAAAGAATTAATGAGAAAATTTGGGTATAGTTAAGTGTCTGTAAAATCGCCAAAATCTGCAACTGAAATTTTATGATTAATTTAGACTCTAAAAATAAATAAATATCTTTTAATATTTGTAATTCATGGTGATTACACTGTTGCACTGTCCTCCCATTGTTCAATGATTTGCTCCAGTGGGCCCAGTAACATCTCTATTGTGAGACTTGTTGTTACTGTGTTTGGTATATCGAATATGCCACGGGTAGTTTGCCAGGCTTTGCCGTGCCACGGTGATTGAATTTAAAAAAAAATAGGTTAGTTGTATTTTCTTACATGAAACTAAGAATTTAATGTAACTATTTCCAAAAAGTAAAAAACAAAGACTAGAAAAGGATTTTAGATTTTTATAAATAAAATCAAGGGGGAAAAAGCATACTGGGTCCTGGGAATTTTTTTTTTTTTTTTAAGAATAAAACAAAGAGTAGAGTAAAAAGAGACACTCATTCAAAGCAACCTCGAAAGAGATCACGAATTGGGAGGAAAAGTGTATCCAGGCATTGAAATTGTGTCTCTCAACATGATAGGGACATAATTAAGCTGAATATGAGGGACAAGGAGACTGGAGGAGACAACTCCTGCCGTGACTCCACTCTCATCATAGTATAATTAAGATCATGTGATTTCTCAGTTTTCTTAGTATCTGGGTTATAGAAATGCTCAAAACATTTAAACATTTAGAGCATTGAGTTGAATTAATAAGCTGAAATTTGTCATTGAGTTGGGGAGTTAATGCTTACAAGCGCTTTTGGGGTGAGGAGACTGGCCACACCTGGCAAACTCAGGGCTTACTTCTGGCTCTAAACTAAGGGGTACCAAATGTGGTGCTGAAGATCTAACTTGGGTTGGCCTTATGTGCCAACTTGCTGTACTATGTACTATGACTCCATCCACATTTTTTCTTTTTTTAATCCCTCCCTCCCTCCTTCCCTCCCTTCCTCCCTCCCTTCCTTCCTTCCTTCCTTCCTTCCTTCCTTCCTTCCTTCCTTCCTTCCTTCCTTCCTTCCTCCTTCCTTCCTCCCTCTCTCCTTTCCATCCTCCTTCCTCACTCCCTCCTGCCATCTGTCCTTTGCCTCCTTCTTTTCCTCCTTTCCACATTTCTTCCTTCCTTCTCTCCTTCCTTCCTTCCTTCCTCCCTTCCTTTCTTCCCCTCCCTCCCTCCCTCTCTCTCTCCCCCACCCTCCCTCCCTCCTTTCTCTCTCTCTTTCTTTCTTTCTTTCTTTCTTTCTCTCTCTCTTTCTCTTTTTCTTTCTTCTCAAGTTCTACAGATTTAAAATTCCTCTTCAAGAAATCAGTAGGGAGGAGTCAGACATGTCTATCAAAACTAAAAAAGCTGAGTTAAATGTTTCATGCTAAAAGAATACTCTCGTCTGTCTTCTTACAAGACAAGTATGGGATCTACTGTCAGTAAATAATAGATTCTGAATTTATACTAGATGTCATTCAATCACATTTATTATGCATCTGCTCTCTAAGACTTTCTGAATTGGATGCTATGGGAGGATAACACAAGAGATTGTTGAGACTTGGATTCAGCAACCTGTCTTTCACACTGTACTCCAGCTGCACAAATCAGTAGCCCTGAAGTTTTGACTCCATTGTCTGCATTTTAAAAAAATATGCTAGCATCATTCTGACGTGAAACTTGTTTGGAATCCTCTAGTATGGGTCATTTCTAGATTTCTTTTCAGCTTTTAAAATGGATACTGCAGTATATTCAACATCACGTATTCAACATACCTACTTAGATTTCACTAGGATTGGTCAGTTTTCACCTCTCCTTAAAATAGAGACCATGAGTGCCTCAAACTTGGATAGACTTATCTATAAAATTCTAGAGCCAACTAAATCTTCCACAGATGTAGAGCCTGAGAAATTCCTGGAAGTGTGAGAGAAAAACAAGAGTGTTCTAATATACTACAATGTTAATATTTCCCCCTCCAACTGTGGTCCTATATTCTTCTGTAACACCACATTTAGGGGCAGAGGGGTCTTCCCAAGAGGTGTTTAGGAGGCAGGGTAGTGGTGGTGGGACTCACCAGCAATTCTTAGCCAACCAGGCTGATATTCAATACAAGGGCTCAAGTAAGTGAAGCTGCTCCAGCCCTATAGTGCCAGAGATTCCCTGAATCATCCTGGGGGTGTCCAGGGCAATCAGGGCCACACTCAGCAGTACTTGGGGCCTCCAGATATGCTCTGGAGACCACGTGGAGGCTGCAATCAAATCAAGAACAGATGCATTCTAGACATGTGCCCTAATCACCATGGTATCTCCTAGCCCCAAATAACAAAGCTTTATTGCTATCAGAGTAGCCTATGCCATGGAGACCACCAAAGCACCATCAACAATGAACAAGACTGATGGATCAAAAACTGTATATGATGGGTAACTATTATATTAAGGAAGATAGGATGACCATTTAAGTGTCACTATATGTAATGGGAAAAAAACCAATATATTCAATGACATATAAAATATATTAACATACCAAAGAGTAATTATTGAGTTTTTGAGACTCAGCACACAGTACTCATAATAACATATTGTTTGAAGAGGTAGAGTAGTGAATTTGATCATTTATTCATGTGAGAGAACTCAAGAAACAAACATTTCAGACTTTAAGGGAAACAAATCAGGTATTTCTCTGTCAGTCATCGGTGTAATTGGCCTGAAACACTGTTAATGAAACAAACATGATATTTACTTCCAAATTAGAAACCTTCAAGCTCAGACTGTGACAACAGACTGCAGGGGCCTCAGATATTCAATGACATATACAGCTGTGGCTATTGTGAAAGAAATGAAAGAGAATTGGGTACTTAGAAACTTCCCAATAAGAATAACTCTAAATATGCCACATAGATTCTTCAAGCAAAAAGCACTTTTATAGATTTTATGATTTCAAGAAGAAGAGGAAGTTGTCAAGAGGAAAATCAAGACAAAATATTCTGATCAGTTTAAATGTTGAGAAACACGCATAAACAGCACATCAGGAAAGAGTAAACTGTGAAGTATAATAAGGAGAACGTTCAACTGAGAGACTGATAAAAGTAAGATCATGGGGATGTGATGGATTGAATGTTTCTCTCAAGTTTCCCCTCCCTGACGGAGAATTATTTCATACTTTATTGATATTTTTCATGCTTCTATACTTTCCTTTTGACCAAAGAAATGAGAGTAAAATTTACGGTCCTTGCTTGTCTTGAACTTTTAAAAATCAATGTACAGGGGCTGGAAAGATAGTCCAGTAGGCTGTGTGCCTGCCTTGCACAAGGCTGACCAAGTCAAATTCAATTTTTTATACCCCACATGGTCCCCTAGGCACTGCCAGGAGCGATTCCTAAGAACAGAGTTAGGAGTAATTCCTGAACATTGCTGGGTATTGCCCAAAAATAATAATCTGTGTAGATCCCACTAGATATTTTTCTATTTGTTTTACACCAGATTGCTTGTTCCTTCAATCTGACTCTGAGAATAGAAAGTATTTGAGGCAGAGTTTCCATCAACTTACTAATGGCATATATCATGCATGTTGTTACTCTAGGTCACTGAGATTTGGCAGGAAAAAAGGGAAAGAGGAGGAAACTTGTTTCTGGTGTTGACACCACTTCAGCTGTCTGCTACAAAGTGCTTTGTATATTATTCTAGGAGATAGATTTAACATGGAATTTTGTGGAGAGGCATTACAGTTTTTAAACTAAGGATCTAAATGTATAAATAACTATTAGGGATGAAATGAAAGATACTGAAAACTGTAGACCAAAAGGGTTGAAAGGGAATATTTATACTATTGCAGGTCCCAAATAATGCTCTGCTTAATGTTCGTATCATTACCCATACTGACATGTTTCAAAATGCTACATCTAAACACACAATAAATTACTTAGCATACAGGTAAATTAATGACATACTATCATGTTTTACAATGTTTCTAACCACTTTGTTGCAAAAGTTAAGAAGATACAGTTTATTATTTGTTAAATTATGATATTTAACAATATTAAAAGGATGGAGTGCTGGCACAGTGGGTAGGGCATTTGGCTTGCACGCGGCCGACCTGGCCGACCCAGCCAACCCAGGTTCAATTCCTCTGCCCCTCTCAGAGAGCCTGGCAAGCTACCGAAAGTATCTCATCCACACGGCAAAACCTAGCAAGGTACGCATGACGTATTCGATATGCTAAATACAGTAACAAGTCTCACAATGGAGATGTTACTGGGCCCAGAGCAAATTGATGAGCAACAGGACAGTGACAGTGACAACAATAGTAAATATTAATAAAGATAAATTCAAACAACTATCTTTCCCCAAAATTAAAATGTACGTGACTGGCAGCTCTATCAATACTCCTAAAGATTAATTATAATATGTACTCTTTTTTTTTCTTTTTGAGTCATACCTGGAGATCTCAGCGGTCACTCCTGGCTCTGCACTCAGAAATCATTCCTGGCGGTGCTGAGGGGACCATATGGGACACTGGAAATTGAACCCGGGTCAGCCATCAGCCACATGCAAGGCAAACACCCTACCCGCTGTGTTATTGCTCCAGTCCCAATATGTGCTCTTATGACTAGTATTGTCTAGTATAGTCTGTAATTATGAGTGATTATCAAAGGCAGTAATGGGGGAAAATCTATTCTGATATCAAGAGGAAAGTTTACTGTAACTAAAGAGAAGAGCAGAAAGAAAAGTCATTTAAATACAGATTGATTGTCTGGTTTCATTAAGTTTGCCAAATGAGCTTGTAATGACTCCCTTCACCTTGTTTAACTGGTCTAGAGATTTAAGGGAGTTTTAAGCTTAAATCGGAGCTAGTAAGAAAAAATTTCTCAAATTGCAAAATATGTCCTTAGAAATCCAGAAAATCAACTCTTTGGTGGAAACATTCAGAAATGCAAGTCTAAAGGCTTTTTTGGGGTAGATATTATAATGACTATGTTCAAAATTTTCTGAAGTAGCTTATTATGCATTTTTCTAAGTATGTTTTCTGAGTAAGTGCGAAATATAACAAAAACCCCATTTATGCTCATCTAAACTCAATCAGCTACCAACTGAAAGGTAACATTTGAAGGGTTGGAGAAATAACACAGTGGGTAAGGTGCCTGCCTTTCATACAAGCAACCTAGGTTCAATCTCTGGCACCACATATGATCACAGAAAGAAGGATGGAAGGAAGGAAGGAAGGAAGGAAGGAAGGAAGGAAGGAAGGAAGGGAGGGAGGGAGGGAGGGAGGGAGGGAGGGAGGGAGGGGAGGAAGGAAGGAGGGAGAAAGAGAAAGAGAGGGATGGAGGGAGCTGAGAGAGGAAGGAAGGAAGGAAGGAAGGAAAGAAGGAAGGAAGGAAGGAAGGAAGGAAGGAAGGAAGGAAGGGAGGGAGGGAGGGAGGGAGGGAGGAAAAAAGGGAGGGAGGGAGGGAGGGAGGGAAGGAGGGAAGGAGGGAGGGAGGGAGGGAGGGAGGAAGGAAGGAAGGAAGGAAGGAAGGAAGGAAGGAAGGGAGGAAAAAAGGAGGGAGGGAGGGAGGGAGGAAGGAAGGAAGGAAGGAAGGAAGGAAGGAAGGAAGGAAGGAAGGAAGGAAGGAAGGGAGGAAAAAAGGGAGGGAGGGAGGGAGGGAGGGAGGGAGGGAAGGAGGGAGGGAGGGAGGGAGGGATGAAGGGAGGAAGGAAGGAGGGAGAAAGAGAAAGAGGGATGGAGGGAGCCAAGAGAGAGGAAGGAAGGAAGGAAGGAAGGAAGGAAGGAAGGAAGGAAGGAAGGAAGGAAGGAAGGAAGGAAGAGAGGGAAGGAGAGAGGGAGGGAGGGAGGAAGGGAGGGAGGGAGGAAGGGAGGGAGGGAGGGAGGGAGGGAAGCATTTGGACCTATGTCTGAAATTTTTCAGTAGACCTAATTATCTTAAAGATAAAAGTAATCCAACATGAATTCCCAGACTGAATTATGAGCACCTTAAAGCATTTAGTCAATAGAACTGATATTAATTGATAATTCTGATTTCAAGCTTAAGGCACAAATTGAAAATTTCTCAAAGAGAAGTTTTAAGAAAAATTTGGGCCAAAGTTCAAAGATATTCACTGCTCAGACTCACTAAAGAACTAAAGAAATAATGAGACATTTTGACAAAAATTAAATTACCATCTCAGACAAAAAGGTAGAAAAAGTGGGGAACATCTCTGAAGACAGGGAGAACTATCATTCCTAAGGAAAAGAATAGAAATAATTTGAGAAAAACAAGTGAGTATGTCTAAAAGCTATGATAAGCTTAAAATCAGCCTAGACAAATACTTTCAGTGAACAGATTCAAGTGTAATCATTGGAAAGGAAAGATAAACTCATAGTTTTTTTTTCTTTCCTTGCTGGGGAGCCTGGAATCCAAGGTAACGAAGTTCTGCTTACCTGGTTCTGTGGGGCTTCACTTGTGCATGAGTCTTAGCCCGAGCGTCTGGAAAGCATCCTAGAGCATGACGGTGACTGGGTAGTGGAGGTACCCATCTTCCAAGATTAGAGGCTGCCCTAAAAGCCTCTATCTCTCTCAGAGAGCCTGGCAAGCTATCAAGAGTATCCCACATGCATGGCAGAGCCTGGCAAGCTATCCGTGGTGTATTTTATATGTGAAAAACAGTAAATACAATGGGTCTCATTCCCCTGACCTTGGAACAACCACCAATAAAGCAGCATTAAGGAGGATGAGGAAGGAGAGGCCGATAAAATCTCAAGGCCGAACTAGGCTGCCAAAACTAAGAAGGACTAAAATTACTGCCTGTACTTTCAATGCACATATGTTGGCATCAGATGCGTCTATCCAGGACCTGATGATGTAAGTGCAAGTGATCAAAATCAAGTACAGATCAGTGGTCTGACCGAGACGAGAAGGCATCAATCACATCATGCCATTTTTGACGCTGCAGAACTGTTCTCAGAATATGCTACAAGAGGAGTCAGTGGTGTTGGTGTCCTTGTCAACACGAACTTGGCCATGAGCATTGATTCATTCGAATGCCTAACAACCCAAATCAGATGATTACACTTGAATAGATGTGGCTCACTGCTGGCAGTTTCTATCTTTGTTGTCTACGCACCAACATCCAATTATAACGAAGAAGAAATTGAGAAGTTCCACATGAAGCTGGAGAAGTTGTATAGAGAAGACCACACCTTATACAAGATCATTGTTGGTGATTTTAATGCCAAAATAGGACCAAGAGATCAGCCAAAGAACTCCACTTCAGGACCCATGGCCTAGAATGGAACAGAGTGAGAGACTGTCTGAGTTCATCATGTCGACCAAGATCATCCATGGTAACTCAAAGTTCCAGAAGGCCGAATCTAAAGGTTGGACCTGGGAGTCTCCTGGTGGATGGGTCCACAATGAAATTGACCACATCATATTCGATTGATGATTTTGCCTGACTGATGTTGCTGTTGTCCCAAAATTCCAGCGGGATTGGATCACTGTCTCCTTCATGCAAAATTCTACTTCACAGAGCAGGGAGAAAGGGCTGCAAAGTTTAAGAAGAGAACTCCCAGAATGACCACCAACTAGGATCTCTTTGGCACTATTTCGGCAACGTGGGAAGATGCTTTCATTGACAACATCAATAAAGAATCCGATCAACTGGTTCAGCACCTCCATGATTGTGCGAGGAATGCCGAGAGAGTGATAGCCACAAAAAGATGTCTGTCTTTGAAAACTCTCAAGCTCATTTGCCAACGTGGCTTGGCGTGAGCCTCAGGCAACCACAAGCAAATGTCTAAGCTCATAAAGCGTGTAGAGAAGCGATAAAGGAAGACCTCAAAGAGAGAAAAGCAGCAATCTGGCTGATGCTGCAGAAGCCGGGAAAAGCATTTGCAATGCCCTCCTTTGCCAACTACAAGACCAAGAAAACTGCCCTCTGACGTCCTGAAGTATCTATCACATCTTGCAGAAGGGCAATGGAGAAGATCATTCATGGCTTCTTCTCGCATCTCTTCAATAGCCATGTCCACCTGCCCACATACCAAATTCCACAGGATGGATATGTCATTCCCAACATTCTCCCTTCCAAAATCCAACATGCCATTTTTCGTCAGTAAAGAAGTGAACAGCACCCAACCCAGACAAGGTCAGACATGAACACCTGAAGAACGTGCCGTCAGTACTCGTCAATACGCTGGCTCGGCTCTTCACATGCTACCTGTCTGAATACAAGTTTTCGTCCCAATAGAAAATCAGCAGAACTGTACTGCTGTCCAAGAAGGGAGACATCCATGACATTGGCAACTATCACCCCATCTGCCTGTTATCTATCATCTACAAGTTGTTCACTCTAGTCATACTAAATAGGATTGGTAGAACACTAGACAAAGGACAACCATGCGAGCAAACCTGGTTCTGAAAAGGATTCAGCATGATCGGCCACATCTACACAATAAACAAGCTCATTGAGATTTCTCGGTAGTTCAAGATGCCACTCTGTCTAACGTTCATTGATTTAAAGAAGGCCTTTGATTCTGTTGATACAGAAGCAGTCATCGAAGCCCTAGCCAATCAAGGCATTCAAACTCAATACATCAAGATCCTCCATGAGCTGTATTACGGATTCACTACCAGGATATCACCATTCTACAAAGAAGTGATCATCGATGTCAAGAGAGGGGTTCAGCAGCGTGATACTATTTCACCAAAACTCTTCAGTACCACCCTTGAGCATGTCATGCGATGACTGGAATGAGAAGGAATGGGAATGAAGATAGACGATCGGCAACTACATCACCTCCAATTGGCTGATGACATGGTTCTCATAATACCAAAAATTAGCCAAGCAGCACAAATGCTGGCCGACTTTGAATATGAGTGCAGAAAGGTCGGACTACAGCTGAATCTCACCAAGACAATATTCATGAGAAATGGACTTGTTCCTGACATTCCATTTGCTCTCAATGGAACAAACATCTCCAAATGCAATTTATGTGTACCTTGGTCGAGAACTTACCATGACAAATGACCTGGAACCTGTGTTGCGCAGGAGGAAGAGAGCAGCTTTGAACACCTTCAAGAGCATGGAAGAAATATCTAAGAGGATGAAGAACCTCTGGCTCTGGGCACATCTCTTCGATTCCACTGTTCTTCCTGCATTAATTTATGCCTCAGACACCTGGGCCCTATGAAAACAGGATGAGAATGCTATTTGGATCTCCCAAAGAGGAATCTAAAGAGCTATCATGCTTCATTCAAGTGAGAGAAAGAGTTCTGACCTCCGTCAATGATTGAGAATCAGGGATGCTGTCTCCTTTGTCAAGGCATCGAAAATCAGATGGGCTGGACACTTAATGCGATTTGGAGATCACCCCTGGACTAGAGCCATTTTCAACTGGATTACACGGGACGTCCATGGCCGCCCACCTACGAGATAGTCAGACTTCTTCGTCAAGACCCTGAAAGATTGGTTTGAGGCTCTTCGTATTCCTGGAACGAGCAGATGATATTGGGCTACACTAGTATGTGACAGGGATTAATGGAGACATTATTGGCGCCCGCTTGAGCAAATTGATGAGTAACGGGATATCAAGTGATCAAGTGATCATTGCTGGGGATGGAACCCAAGACCTCATACAAGAAAAATAAGTGTTCTATCATTGGGATACATCCTGGCCCTGAAGTTATTTTAAAATTCAGGCTTTCATTCAAATAGTTTATGGTATCTGTACTCAAACTGTTATGCATGGTTGAATCCAGAAAACAAACAGAAATATATCTAAATATAGATGTTCTAAGATGAATGTCATGAAGTACAGAAAAGGAAGCAACTTGTTTTGCTTTTTTTCCCCTTTCCTCCCCTAGACATGTTTTAGTTATTGGAATTTTCTTTGATTCTTTTTTTTTTTTTGCTTTTTGGGCGATTCTCAGGGGTTACTCCTGGCTCTGCACTCAGGAATTACTCCTGGAAGTGATTAGGGAATGCTGAGGATCAAACCCTAGTCAGCCATGTGCAAGGTAGACATCCTATCCTCTGTACTATCGCTCCAGCTTCCTAATTTTTATTTTTATATGCATTTATGCATACATATATATGCATATATATTCAGTTCATTCATTGTGGCTTTGTATAGGATTGTATATTCAAAGTTTATAACTTACTAATCACGCCATTAGTAAATAATTAAAATAAAGACTAATTCTAGTTATAATAAATCTTCAAATTACCTAGATTTCAAATTACATAAATTGGATTAGAGCGATAGCATAATGGGTAGGGTATTTGCCTTGCATGTGGCCAACCTGGGTTCAATTCCCCTGCCCCTCTCGGAGAGACTGGCAAGCTACTGAGAGTATCTCTCCCACATGGCAAAGCCTGACAAGCTACCCGTGACGTGTTCGATATGCCAAAAGCAGTGACAACAAGTCTCACAATTTGTTGTGAGAAGTTACTGGTACCTGCTCGAGCAAATTGATGAACAACGAGAGGACAGTGCCACAAATCCTACAAGGCAGTGCTACCTAGATTATGTATCCAAATGTGACTGATGAGTCACAGAATATGCATACCTTCAATTTGCCTTCTAAAATAATGGTTCTACTTATAAGATTGTTACTGTCTCTGGCATATCCAATACTCTCAGTAGCTTGCCGGGCTCTTGGAGAGGGGCGGAGGAATCGAACTCGGGTCGGCCATGTCAGCCGCTTGTAAGGCGAACGCCCTACCGCTGAGAGAGCCCGGCAAGCTACCGAGAGTATTCGATATGCCAGACACAGTAACAACAAAGTCTCCAATGGAGACGTTACTGGGCCCGCTCGAGCAAATCGATGATCAACGGGAGGGCCTTTACTTTACTTATAAGATAGGAAAACTCCCATTTTAATACTTTCTAGTTAGATTTTGTATCACTCTCCAAATTTTAAAATGTTTTATTTTATCTTTGTGTTTGTTTTGGGGTCACATCCATCTGTTCTCAGAGCTTACTGAGAGTAAACAGAGTTTACAGAGTTTACTGGCTCTGTACTGAGAGATCATTCCTGTTGGGGCTTGCGAACCATGTGGGATGCCAGGTGTCAAACCTGGATCAACCACATACAAGGTAAGTGCCTTATCTGCTATACTATTTCTCTAGCCCTTGCATACAATATATATATATATATATATATATATATATACATATATATATACAGTCAAATGCAGTATATGCCATTTCTATACTCACTTATGCCAGGTATTACAAAGGGATAGGAATTAATATGGGTAAACTATATGTGGAAAGTACTTTAGTGAGAACATTTCTCATTGCAAGGTGAGGCTCTAATATAATGTAGCAGATTTGGCAGGTGTTCACATTTCAACTGGCAGCAAATGGTAGTAATTTCAAGTAAGTCCTGAGAAAGATTTATATGTGACATCAAAAATTTGGAGAACATAGGAAACTTGGAGATGACTCCCACTTGAAAAGTCTAAAATATAAGAGACTGCCTAAAGCAGCCTGGAGTATCAAAAAGGGAGAATTCAGTTAGGAAGTAGGTACATCCCTGCTGACATTAGATCAAAGGATCAGCTTTCCATGGACCAGATATAGATAATCAGAGAGAGCACTGACATAAATTTGTCTTAGAAACTGCTCCGAACTAGCAGTTGGAGAGGATACGAGACTTCACTGGAAATTAAACTACGCCCAAGAGGCACCCAGATTTGGCTGGATTTACTAAGCTCACACACAGCGCTTACAAAAGAAAAAGTTGCCTTTACTCTCCTACTTTATAGAGAATTTACTAACAACTTAGAATAAAAGCAATCAAGCTAAAGACATTCTCTTTTTATTTCCCTCTTTCATTCTCTTTTTTTGCACATGAAATTTGGATACATTAGCTATCAGTCCGATACGGGAGAGTAGTATAATATATAAATCAGGGAAATAGAAAAAAATCAAGAATGACTGTTTTTTATATTTTAGATAACTGTGCCAGTTAGACCCATTTATGGGGAGAGAGAACAGATATAAAAAAATTAATACTACAATGAACACCTAAATACCCATCACTTAGATTCAACATGTGACTTTAAGATTACAATGAGGGTTGACATTCAGACAGGCAGAATAGTTTGGTAAGGCTTTTTGTTTGAGTATTGAGGGTAGAGTCATAAATTTGTGCATATTCATTGGTCAGAGCTCATTCCCATGATATCTAGAGGCAGGGAAAACTGAGAGCTATCATCCCTGTTCTCTGCCTCACGTTAGCAATAACTCTAGACTGAAATAGGAACATTCAATATGTGGTATTTAGTTGAGCGGGTGACTGTAATTTGATTCTGAGAAAATTTCTTGCATCTAAAATTTGTGTGCATGTCTGTGTCTGATGTCAATTAATATCTAGTCATTCAAAGGCCTAATTATTTCTCTTGATTGGATGTGTCATTATTGAACTGAGACTGTTTGGAAGGATAAAATGACTGAAATTCTTTTCACTAAATTAGAAATAAAACTGTGGAGTCAACCTTGGATTTAATCAAGGGACAAAGGCAAAATTAACCTCACAAAGAGAGTTTGAAAAGGCAATGGGTTAAAGAGGAAATCTGTTTTTTTTTCCCTTTATCATTAAGATATCCAACCTCCCTATAACATTTTACAAACACATGTATACCCTTGATATGAATTTAGCATGCACCAGATTTGCTGTCTAGTGAGCCTAAATTCAGAATAAATAAAAGAAACAAATTAAGACACAGTATCTTCACTAATATATATTTACAATATGTATTAGTAAAATGCAAAGCTGAAAGACAAGATTAAGGTTAGAAATGTAGGATCAAGTGTCTCAATTATTACTTCAACATTTGGGAGTTAGATATTTAATAGTTTCTCTGTTGTGTGAACTAAGAGATAAGGAAATATACTACTGCGTATAGTTCATTAACTAGATAATCTAATCTAATATATTTATTTTATTTAAGACATATAAACCCTCAAAATGCTCTATTACTTGAAATATATTTATTATAAAACAGTTTAAAATATCTGCTAACATTTCCAGGTAAGAAAATATTTACTGCAGGCATAAATTTCATTTTATTTGCTGTATTTTATGATCCATCTAATATGATGGCGAAAAAGTTTTATATGTCATGTTTAAAACTCATGGTCATATTTTCACTGTAACACCTATAAAATGAATACTCTGATGAAGATAGAGGAAAACATATACCTAAATTATCACACTGAAAATAATTAAATAAGGTATAATGGTTTTGATGATTAATTTCATGTGTCAACTTGACTGGGCCAAAGGATACCCATATACTTAGTTAAATATTATCATAGATGTTTTATTGTTAAAAGAAACTAGATGAGATTAACTTTTAAGTTGAAAAATGAAATAAAGTTGATAGCTATTTCTCATGTGAAGAGATTTCATCCAATCAGCCTAACGGTTGAAAACAAAAAGAACAAAAAGTCTGACCTATCTCTAAGTAAGAAATGGGACTCCAGGTTTCCCTGAATGAAATAGCCTGGTGTGGAATCTGAGGACATAGCTATGGAGTACTGTTCTGTGCGCTCTTCTGAGAGATTTATTCAATCTCTGTATTATGGTGTCTAATCTGTTCTGGTTTTTAATATTTTCTTCCTTCTGTTAGACTTTGGATTCATTTTTTGTTGATTCTGCAGATGTTTGAGATGTGATTTTACCTTTTTCTTCTTTCCTAATGCAGGTCTGTGTTTCTGAGTTTCTCTCTAAATATAGTTTTTGCTGTCTTTCATAGATTTAGATAACTTGTTTTTTATTATCTTTATTAGTTAGTCTCAGATAAGTTGATTATCTATTCCTGATTTCCTCTTTGATGTAGCTATTATTTAGTGGTATGTTCAGTTTCCAGATTATAGAGTTTCTCTACATCTTTTTATGATTAATTTCTCTCTCTGTGGCATTGTGGTTTGATAGGATGCTTGGTTTGCCTTTTTATGTTTGTGTATTTATGTAGGTTTTTCTTAAGTCCTAATATGCTATCTATCCTAGACAATGTTCTGTGTACACTAGACAAGAATGTGTATTTGACTATTTAAATATGTAAGATCCTGTGTATATCCACTAGTCCCAGCTCTTCTAGATCTTCATTTAGTGTTCTTACGCCTTTACTGACATTCTATCTAGTTGAATCAGCAAGTAGGAAGCCCTCTCCTTGGGGTTCCGGGGTCCAAGGTCTAGATGTTTATTTTTTACTTTAAGTTTTGTTATTTTGGATCTAGGGCTACATCTAGCGGTGTTCAGGCTTTATTCCTGGCTTTGTATTCAAAGATAATTTCTGCTCGTGCTCAGGGGACTATACGTGCTGCCAAGTATCAAACCTGGCTCAGCTACATGCAAGGCTGAGGTTTGATCCCGGGAACCGCCTATGCTCCACTCCCCTGCCACCAAAGCACTGTTAGGACTATCCCTGAATACCACCTGGCAAAGTCGCCAAATCAGAGCCAAAATCAAAAATAATAATCAAGGGCAGTACAGTAGGTAAGGTGCTTGCTTGGCATACAGCTGACCAAGGTTTGATCCTTGGACCACATACGGTCCTGAGCACTACCATAAGTGATCTCTGAACAAGGAACCAAGAGTAAACCCTGAGAAATGCTAAAAGTTACCCCAAAACAGAACAAAACAAAAATCACCAACAAAAAATAAAAGTAATAAAAATATATGCTTGCAAACATTCCTTCTTTTTCTCTTTTAACAACTGCTCTACTTTTCAAAACCTTGGCACTTCCACATTCTACAACAGTCATACTTAATACCTAATAAGTAGAAAAAAATTAATCACCTTTGAAAAATACCTTTTACTTTATTCCACTTATAGAAAGAATGAATCCTGTGGATTAGGCACTAAACTGTCTTTAACTGGATTACATTGAATGGCACTTGGGATTAGGAAGGGAAAGGATTTTATTCCTGAAATGAGTCATGAGTCATGGCAGGTTCTATCTTTGTGCACAAGCACACTGATTAAGTTGTGACTCACAAGATAATGTATTTGTACTATATCAACCCCTTCAATATCATTTCAGTATGTTTTGTAAAAGTAATATATCCAGTTGTAAAGGATAAACTTACAAATTGAAGGATCTATATATACATGAGTTGTGGGAGTTCTCAATTTTCTAATCCATCTGAAAATATAGGTTCTGTACTGGATCTTGGTGGACAAAAATCCCAGGAAATAGCCAAGTATTGCATAAATCTTGTGATCCACTATAGTGGTAGCGGATAGGAAACCAGCAAAACCTTGGCAATAGTTTGGTAATAAGCAACCAACAAAAACTTGTAAGTACGCTATTTCTTTCTGGCATTCTAAGAAACACACATTTTATATTTTATATATTTTGGTAAATTACATGAGAATATTTATTAAGTGAACGGAAAATTATTGAGATGTAAAATACTAAGATAAGAAAAATGTTTTATTATATTTTTATTTGACTCTAAATTTTGGAAGTGATGCCAGAATCATTTTGAGCCTAAATTCCAAGTGCATTTTCTAAATAAGTGTTTTTAAAGAAATATTTAAAATAAGATTTTAAGGAAAAAATCTCCGTTTTTAGTAACAACATTTGACAACTTCGTTCCAATTTCCTTTTTGGCATTATCATATTTATCCCATTGTTAAAATATTGTAAAACATGAACAAGAAAGATAGTGGTTATGATAAAAAAAAAGAAAGATAGTGGAGGGGTTAGGGCACTTATCTTGTACATTGTCAACTTGGATTCTCTCTCCAGCACCCCACATAGTCCCCCAAACCCTGTCAGGAGTGACCCCTGAACACAGAGCTAGGAGCAAGTCCTGAGCACCACTGAATGTGCCCTATCTCTCTCTCTCTCTCTCTCTCTCTCTCTCTCTCTCTCTCTCTATCTATCTATCTAAATGTATAGACGTATATGTGTATATGCATGTGTACATATATGCGTGTCCATATATATAGCAAAGAGACAAGAAATAAAGAAACCTTAAACTTCACATTAACCATTTAACTTGTTAAGAGATATCTGTTCTTGTTGTATTTTTAGCTTTCAATTTTCAGTATTCAACTTTTTATTTTGAGTCTTCTTCAGTCTTGCATATGCAGCATCAATATAGAAAAAAGAGAGATCATTATCTTATGCTATAAATTAGGAAAAAATATAAAGACAAAAGCTTTTCAGAGACAAGAATTGTGAGTTATCACAAAGAGATGTTTTAATATATAAGAAAATAAAAGATGATAAAAGGAGTTCTAGAACATTGCTTTTAGACAGACTTTAATTTCATGACACCGCTGCTTGCATTTTGTGTCAGGAAACCTCCTACACAATGCTCAATAAATTCATCCTTGATGGAGACAAAAGACTCTTATCAATCTTTATTTTGCAGTGTTATTCAGGCAGGTCACCTACTGAAACAATTTTCAAAAATCTCAGATTCTTCTTAAAACAGCAGTTTAATTTTCATTCATACAACAACCAATTACACAGAGTGGAAGGTAGGTTTTCTCCCTTTCTTAGTAAATCAAGCCTCCCCCTTTCCTTAACCATAGTGTTTCCTAGGGCCCTGAAGTCTTTGGTTGAGTTCTCCAACTTGGGCAGGTAAGTCAAGAGAGTCCAACACTGATGGAAGGTCACACTGAGGAATTTTATAAACCAGGCAGGAACTGTGATTTCTATCCCCATGTAGCTGAAAAGGTGCTAGGAAATATTGTCTAGGAATATTGTCTAGGTGCTAGGAAATATTGTCCAGGAATATTGTCTAGGTGCTAGGAAATATTGTCCAGAAATATTGTCTAGGTGCTAGGAAATATTGTCCAGGAATATTGTCTAGGTGCTAGGAAATATTGTCCAGGAATATTGTCTAGGTGCTAGGAAATATTGTCCAGGAATATTGTCTAGGTGCTAGGAAATATTGTCCAGGAATATTGTCTAGGTGCTAGGAAATATTGTCCAGGAATATTGTCTAGGTGCTAGGAAATATTGTCCAGGAATATTGTCTAGGTGCTAGGAAATATTGTCCAGGAATATTGTCTAGGTGCTAGGAAATATTGTCCAGGAATATTGTCTAGGTGCTAGGAAATATTGTCCAGGAATATTGTCTAGGTGCTAGGAAATATTGTCCAGGAATATTGTCTAGGTGCTAGGAAATATTGTCCAGGAATATTGTCTAGGTGCTAGGAAATATTGTCCAGGAATATTGTCTAGGTACTAGGAAATATTGTCTAGGAATATTGTCTAGGTGCTAGGAAATATTGCTAGGAAATATTATAAGTCCAGGAGGAAAAAAGAACAGAGTTTCACAAATTCATACTCTCAGACACACTTCCATTTGTTTTGGTTTAGCTCTTCACATTCATTTGTAAGATATGAAAAATTCACTCCAAGATTGCCAAGACTCTTGAACAGAGAATTTTTTCACTTTCGGATTGATATATTTGCATCACATTCTTTTGTTCTTCTCTCGTGCCGAGTTATAACTGAACAATTATTCCAAACTTGTGATAATAACATAGATTTCAGAGGACCTAGATCCCAAAGCATGAATTCCAGCACAGCCCTTTTCCAGAGCTCATCAGTAAAGATGGACAGAATTGGTAAGCACGTCTATATAAATGTTGTACCATCCCCTTGCCTTGAAGGGAAGAAAAGTGTATATATCAAAAATTTAATTGCTAGGTAGGAAACATCACCACAACTCGAGTCATCAGAATTGCTAATAAGCAAAGGGATAAGAACAAGCAGGTTAGTGAAAGAAATCTGGCAGGAGAAAACTTGCTTGTATTTATAAGAAAACATAAATGTAAGAAGGAAATTTACTTATAAAAGAATTTGGATGTCGCAGTAAAAGCATGAGCTGTGAGAAATAGAAAAAAGGAAGATACTCGAATTCAGCATACATTACTTTTACAGTCAGGCAAGGAGAAAAATGTATCAAATTAAACAGACAATGAAGTGTTAACTGATCTTTTCAAAGGAGTATTGAAAGATACCAAAGTCAAAATGAAATAGCTCTCTAAGTCAGTACAGTCAGATCTCATTCTACAGATAAGAAAGACGCAAGAGTAGTCCTGCTGCCACTAGAATAGAAATCATTTTCAGAAGGGAATTCAAGAAAAAAAATGTCTGGCAGGAGAAACATATGTAGATGCACAGTTTATAAAGAGAAAAATAATTCCATGTTCAGCTCAAAGACCTATTCCCAGCAGAGACAGATACGAACCCAGTTAGAGCAGAGACAGTGCTGGTAGCAGGGACAGAAATGGGTCCCTTATAGTGACAAAAATCACAAGAGATTGGGCAGCTTGCCAACTGCTGGAAATAAGTATACAGGAGCAGACAGGAAGGCACCCCCTTTCTAAAGTGACAAAATGCAAGAACATGGAAATCTGGGCCTTGCAGGAGTTTCCTGTATTATAAGACAACTCAGCTAAATAGTTCAGCTGCCCAGCAAAAGCATACCAGCAAAATGATTGAGTCAATGGATGCTTTTTGTATCTTTGTACCTTATGAGCCAAACTCTGCCTCTCTTGGAAGAAGGCTGGCACTATCTCTAAGAATCCTCACCCAGTGCCCAGTGCCCACCTGGATGGGAGACGGGAGACCAGTTTACTATCCATTTCTTGTCGTCTGTTGCTTAATCTTTTATAAATATTTTTCTTGCCTCAATCTCAGTCCTCTCTCTCAATGTTGAGTAACAGATAGCACACAAATCCGAGCAATTCTCCTTATGCTGCTTACCCCAAGAAGAGGTCTCTGGGTCTAAAAACTCTAGGTCAAGGATGACAAAATTTAGGATCCAATATTATAAAGAGTAACTATATAATAACACAAATATCAGAAAATAGCCAGGAACAAATTGTTCTCTGAAGGATGGAAAACTTCAAAGTAGTAAGAATTTGGGAGAGTATTAAACTCAAGATCATAACTGATACTGTTTTTGTTCTTTTATTTCTTTTTCTTTGGTCAGCCTAAAAGTGTAATTCTAGTGTTAGTCTGTTCATGCTCAATTAAACACCTGGATTCCATGAACTCTGGAATTATGACACAAAGAAGGTAAATAGAAAATTTCTATTAATAAAGAGATATCTTGTACCTTCTATAGTTTTAAAGAAGATGAGGGTTACTGAGTAAATCTTTCCTAATTTATATATCAGAAGAGTGGATATTTATTATTTATT
This sequence comes from Sorex fumeus, assembly GCF_029834395.1. Classification (NCBI taxonomy): domain Eukaryota; kingdom Metazoa; phylum Chordata; class Mammalia; order Eulipotyphla; family Soricidae; genus Sorex; species Sorex fumeus. Next base: position 39,387,511 of record NW_026606091.1, read on the forward strand.
ATTTTATTCTATGCTATGTCAAATCAAGTGTGCTATGACTTGATCTAGCAAGTCATCCTTGCCTTTCTCTCTAAAAGAGGTGTCTCAAATATGAGGGTTAAAATTCAGTCTTCTGAACTCAGCAAACATCTATTCTGGAGAAGTCAAATACACCAGGAACATTCTGTTCTAAAAGCTGGTGTTCTTCTTTCTCAGTTTTCCTATCAGTTACTACAAAGTATTTAAAACTGCTAGGTTCCTGAAATCATGTATTATTTGTAATAAAAATGTGTCTGTCTTGTGACATTCTTTTGTGCTTTCAGGACATCATTTTTGTGTGAAAAATATTTCTGCTTGCAGGAGTATGCTTATATTTTAAGGACTGCCAATTTCAAATAGATGCTGAGTATATGAAGTACAGTGCTAGTGCTTCGATGGTAATATGTAACTTGTTAGCCCTGTGGGAATTTATTAGAACATGGTGAAGTTTGGAAAAAGTCCTTTAAAAAGTGCCATAAAGTTAGTGTATGTCTGGTGGAAGGAAGTAGAGCATTATTATGGCACAACTGGGGGAGCAGGGGCCCCCATTTCTCTACCTCAAATTATGAATTACTTGACTTAGGAAGTTAAGTAAATTCAGGAGACAAAGTGTTATAGACATAACATACAATTTAAATTTATCTGTAAAAAGTAAAGGTGAAATTTCAATACAACTGTTAAATTCTGCTGTGTAAAGAGGTTTATATGACAATAAGGAGTTACTATTCTTACAATGTACAGGTTTGGTGGCATATTTGCAGCTTTTTAAATGGTGTTCTTGTATTATTTGGGTTCTGCTATTAACCAACACAACTTAAAATAATTTTCTGGATAAAAGGTATGGCAAAGGGAAATAGAAACTTAACTATGTCCTGATGCATGGTATGCCCTTGGGAGTCACACAATTAATTCTTATAATGACCTATTTTATAGGGTTTAGGGGACAACATCAAAAGGGATTTTCATAAAATCCTAAAGGGATGATATGCTGGTCTAATTGGTCCCTGCTAGATGATAAACTCCATGGAAAGAGAAACTAGAAAATTTTAATTACAGACATAGTTTAGTTATAAAATGTGGGTTAGGCTCTATTTACAGACTTATGTACTTCATAAATGCAAATGCTCTGTTGAAAATTTCCCTCTCAGCAAGACAAGAAATTGAAGGAATGGAGAATGCATCTGTAGCCACAGAATATAAATGTAGAGGCTGCTCAGATGGAAAAGAGGCTTTTAAAAGATAAAATTATGGATGCTTTCTTTCATGTCAGTGTTGATTCAGAGACCTTTTCTAAATCTATCAGAAATTAGTGCAACAAACTATGGCTTTATATAAAAGAAAAAATATGATTTCACATCTAAATATAAATTTAAATAATTTTACCAACCAGGTGTACGTCAAGAAGCTTTGGGTGTTCAGTTAAAATGTCATCGCCTCCCCCTTTGCACATAATACCGTTAATCTTGGTTTCCTCAATTACCATTTATTCTTAGTGAAATTTATTTCAAATGGAGACAACTTTGGTAATCTTGATTTTTCTTTTAATTTTTATCTGACTTCACTCCAGTACTATTATTAGACAATTTTTTTTCCTCCAAGTGCTTCACTGTTTCTCCTCTGAGTGTTGAACCCATATTAGTTTTGCCCTCATCACTGAATTCCTATTTTTTGGGACAAATTAGATGCCCAAACTTTCAACAATATGATTTTATAAAAGCATGTTTAAAAACCAGTAATTGGGTCATATAAAAACATAAGGGGGCATGTTTTGCCATTACTGAGGCATAAGTCAGTAATCCATTTATCTATTTTCTTTCTGATATAATTCATTGATGTTTCAACTAACCACTGGTAATAAAATCATACCAGTGGTAGTAGAAAGAATAATGAAGCAGAGAGAAATTTACTTCTGAATTCTTCTCAGACTCCATTACATTATTGTCACTAGTCTCTGATTCACAAGAAATGGGTTAGGATCAAAGATACGCAGTGGCCATATAGTACTAGAGCATGACATTCTGTACCTTTGCAATGTCATTTTTTTCCCACAAGGAGTGTGTTGAGTTTTTCTTTCTTGAGAAAGCTTGTGTTAGTGGTGATATGGGCATTATGTGGCAGGAAAAAAGTGGACACACTCTTCTCTTATCATTATAGATTTAATTTCTAGTTGGCTTTTGTTTGTTTTTGTCTTTATTTTTATCATGTATTTAATCCTGTGCTAGTTTGTATCAGAGTCAAGCTCCTTGATCTTATTTCTCTTTTACACCATTTACACATAGGAATCATCCCAAAATATCCATCCAAATACACTATGAGATTCAAGTATGAGACAATAGCTGCATAACAAAAATGTGCAAGGTTTTCTAAATCGTTGTGTCTATCAGATTAGTTCCCTAAATCACTCAAGATAATCGATTCAGTCTTCTTTTGGAAATGACTGCCAGGCTTGTATCTCTATACCATATAAATTTATTTCATATTCTCATGTACCCTACTTTCTATTTCCAAGACACTATATTAAGAATTTTACAATATTTAAAAAAAATATTCCCAAATTACTTAACACTATTACTATTTCTAATTTAAAGATAAAGAATTGAAGTTCAGGTTGATTAAGTAATTATATCAGTAAGCTAATATGTGCCAGATCACATGACTACAGCCTCTCTGCATGTAAGCACAAAGCTATGCTCCTTCACATGTATCTTATGTTCAATTGTATCATCTACGCCCATGCAATTTCCTTCAATTTCATATTTTTTTCCTCAGGTAAAATTATCAAGTGATACCTCTCTCTCTAAGAAATTTGGGAATCAACAAAAATAAAGGAAATCATTCTATTATTTATATTGAGTTTTTTTTTGTAGGTTAATAATAACTCAAGTATATGAAACACTATCCTAGGCATAGTATTATAATATATGAGAATAAATTAATGTATCTCTATATATTGCACTGTCCTCCCATTGTCCATCGATTTGCTTGAGCGGGCACCAGTAATGTCTCCATTGTGAGATTTGTTACTGTTTTTGGCATATCTAACCAACTATTTATTATATTTATCAAATTCAAATGAGATTTTGAGGGAGATTTTAGTTATTTAGAGGATAATTTTTATCTTTTATTCATTCTTTTCTTCACTAGATAAGGAACATTTAATTACTCAAGTACATTTACCTCAGCTGTCTTTCCAATTTACCTCTTATGGATCAGAGAGATAGCTACAGTGCCCTGTATCCAGTCAACCCAGATTTGGTCCAGGGCATCCTATATGATCCCCTGAACCCCACCTGGACTGATTCCTGAGAGCAGAGTGAGAAGTTACACTAGACATCACTGACTATGGCCTCCAAACAAACAAACACAATTAAAAAAATAAAAATAAATGATACTCAAAAGTATTTCCTTTAAATTTAGCTTTAATGTAGAAAGGTAGTATGACTAGTGACTAGGATTTGGGATCTTTCGTCAGAAATTTGGGGTTTACTGCTGATTTCACATATGTTAATAAACTTCTAAGAAAACCTCATTTCACTCACATAAAAAATCGCAATAACGATAACACTTCTATTTGTGAAGATGAAGGAGATTATCCACTTAAAGAGTTTATTTAGCATGTTGCCTGACCTGGATAAATGATTTCTAACAATTAGATGTTATTGCACTAGCCATTTCACTCCACATTAAAGCTAGTCATCCCTCTAAGATGTACACTGAAATCACTGGAGAGTTTGTCTACCAACTACTAATGCCTTGGATTTATCTCCCAGAGATTCTGTTTAATTGTTCTGGGCGAGTAGTAGGAAATAAAGTTAGAAAAAAATTGTTCTTCCGGATAGCCACAGTTTAACACTTTGCACACAGGTGCATACATTAATAACGGTCATGAAGTTAAAACCATATTCTCAATTCTAGCGCTGAACTCAAGAACTCAGCCATGTTTAACTGAGGATTACAAAGTGGTTATGTTCTATCAAGTGGTCAGTTTTCAGAGAGAGAGACAAAAAGCATCAAGCAGATGAGAAAGAACTATCTAAATGATTAATCACATCACCCAAAACCATCTAATAAATCATTAATCAAGTAATATACCCCTTAGAGGACCACATTAATAGTAACATGGCTAAGCATCCTAAGATATTCTGAAATTCTATTTTTGTATTTGTTATTTAGAATAGTCTTGAGCTATGGGCTATATAGGTAGCTGACCTGTAATTTTAGTGTTAGAAAACACCATTTATCATTTGGATGTTATAACTTTTCTTGAGCCAACTCATAGTTCAGCTCAGAGTCTTGATTTGTACAAATTATGATCTACTTCACATAGTCCTGAAATGATCAGAGGAAGCACTATATAAATCATTTATACATCTGATAGACATTACATATATTGACAATTTTTTCAGTATGCTTTATATTTTCTTATCTTTTAGCATTCTACCATTATATCTTCTCTACAATTCCCTGTCTATGAAAATATAAGGCATATTTTTTTCCTTATTGGAGATCAGCCTTTGACCACCCAAAGGTCAGGAACTGGCCATGTTCAATTCTTTATGCCCAGAAACTATCTCATTATTTAGTACACAAATAAACATTTAATAAATGTTGGATAAAAGAAAAAAAAATTGAAATCAAAAAGCACCAATGATGAGCTAGTGAATGTTTACCAAAGTCAATTTTGTGAAATGAAATTGTCAAACTCTGCAAAACCACCAAGGAAATAGTAATTCAACAACTGGGTTTAGTTTCCCTGATGTTTAACAATGACTATTGTTTTGAGGAAAAGATTTTAGGAGCTTCAAACAGATTTCCAATTCATTCAAGTCTCATTTATTAAGTGTGAAAAACTCTGAATTTAATACCTTGGCTAATTAACCAAGTGTGCTTTCAATTTCAATCCCTGTTACCTAACAAATATTTGAATTAACATTTAATGTTTATTTTGAGTTATCACTTCTATTCCTGGGTCTTTGCAACTCAATTAGAAATGCATTTCATTTCCTTTCAGCTTAAACAAGGAAAAGCATTGACTCTCATCAGAGAAGTATTTCAAGATTAAACATTCCTTAACTGACTCTAACATTTATGTAAATTCATTCCTATCTGACTTACATCCCCAATAAATATTTGCAATTCACTACCTTTGATCTTCTACTATTCAGTGCCATAGTAAGACAAAATTATTACCTTTGTCTTTTTATTTTTGTTCAAAACAGGTGAAATTTCCTTATCCTACTTTATTTCCTATTCCTTGATACTTATTGGGAGTTAGCTCTGTAATAATGAAGGATTGTATTATTATTCTGGAATATACTTAACTCAGAGATAATTTTTTTGTTTTCTGCTATATACTACATAAGTCGTTGAACTTTAAATCCAACTTATCTAGGTACCTTACTAAAATGCAAATCCTGACTTAGTTATTACTTCGTGCTAGGATCACACATTTTGAAATTCACCTCCTAATAAATTAGAGGAATTAATTCTAGCACTTGGGCTGGAGCGATAGCACAGCAGTAGGGTGTTCGCCTTACAAGCGGCCAACATGACCGACCCGAGTTCGATTCCTCCGCCCCTCTCGGAGAACCCGGCAAGCTACCGAGAGTATTCGATATGCCAGACACAGTAACAACAAAGTCTCCAATGGAGACGTTACTGGGCCCGCTCGAGCAAATCAACGAACAATGGGAGGGCCTTTACCTTTACCTTTTTTAATTCTAGCACTTGCACTGACTATCATGGCCACATCTTGTATTGCAAAGAATATTTCAAGCATTAGATCTAGGCTCTGTTACTGAGAGAAAACTGAACTATAAACACTCTAATGAAACCAAAAAGCAAGCCTCTGTAGGATCAAGTTGGTCCACCAGCAATTTAATTACTTACTAGAACAAAATTAATTTTTTTAATCTGTTTTGTTTTATTTGATTTGAGGCACCAGGATTCTAACCCTTCACCAATGTGGCCCTTTCCTTCCAGCGTTGTTTGAGTGGCTTATGTCACATCCCCACCCCACCCCCTTTGGAAAGCTCAGTTCTGTAGACCACCTCCCAGGTTCTGCTGTCTTGGACCAGCTGTTATTCCCTTTCTATGCTTCTTTTTTTTTTTCCTGGTATGAGAGAGAACATTCTGTGCCTGTCCCTCTCCTTCTGACCAACTTCACTGCAACATCTGGAAACAACCTGAGTCACCAAGAACAGATGAATGGATAAAGAAACTGAGGTGCATTAATCATTAAATTTTTTTTCGAAAAAATGAATCATCATTCTCATTTTTTGACCTTCCTGGTTTTCTGATTTAAATATTTCCTTCTTTTTTAGTGTCTGAGACACATGTTCTTATCTAAATACATACAAGTGAAATATATACATATATATTATAAGGAAATAAAGTTTCTGAAGTTGAAAACTTTTTTTCAAAGAATTTTTAAAGTGATTTTGTAAGATTTAAGTAATCTCTCCCAAAGGCAGTTTTTTTTTTCAAAATTAAAATTTTTTAGAGGAAGTTTTACAATCTAAAAATCTTGTTTATATATAGATTACATGAAATGTAAAATATAGATTGAATGTACAAGTTAAATTATTGGACATGTGGAGAGGTAGAAAATTGTGATTTATATTCAAAATAAATTTCAATCAATGAAAGCACTCTCAGTTATACTAGATATGGTAATTGGCAAATAAGTTCAAATGACTACTACAAGTAAAGGTAAAAGGTAAAGGCCCTCCCGTTGATCGTCGATTTGCTCGAGCGGGCCCAGTAACGTCTCCATTGGAGACTTTGTTGTTACTGTGTCTGGCATATCAAATACTCTCGGTAGCTTGCCGGGCTCTCCGAGAGGGGCGGAGGAATCGAACTCGGGTCGGCCATGTTGGCCGCGTGTAAGGCGAACGCCCTACCCGCTGTGCTATCGCTCCAGCCCACTACAAGTAAAGATAATAGAAAAATATAGATAGAATGACTAAGGTATTTTTAAAAAATGCTTCAGAATAGACCTGGAGAGATAAGTACAGAGGATAAGTTACTTGATTTGCATGCAGCCAACCTGGTTTGGATCCCCAGCACTAACTATGGTCCCCTGATCGCTGCCAGGAGTGTTCCCTGAGCTCAAAGGCAGAAGTAAACCCCTAAGCACTGTCATGCTAAAAAAACAAACAAACAAAAAAAACAAAACAAAAAAAAAGAAAGAAAAGAATAGAAGAAAAAGGAGAAAAGAAAAGAGAAGAAGATTTCAGAGCATATGGAAACTGAAAACATACTGAATGGAAAACTTAACCTGAAAAATACATTACCTCAATATAACAAGAGCTTTCCAAATAAAAGTTCCTGATAAATTGAGGATAGGCACATTGGAAGTTCTAACTTTATACGTGGATAAATTTTTTTGAAAGTAGAATTTTAATGACTTTAGAATAATATTAAGAAGCGTGACATACTGGTGTTGGGTGCCCTGAAATAAAAAGGAAAAAATGGAGTAATTACTTAAATATTTACCACATGATAACCATGTACTCCTGAAATTCAGTCAACACCAAGTAGATTAAAGGATAAAGTTTTTGAAATATTGGTTTCCTTACATCTGTTATAGCAAATAATCACAAGCTCCTTGGTTTAAAATGGCCCAAATTAGCCTTCTCATTGCCTCTAGAAGGCAGAAATCCAAAGTGGACCTCAATGGGCCACAGTCATGTGGTTAGCAGAGGCTCCCAGGGAAGATCTTTCCTTGATGTTTTCATCGTCTTTATTATTTGACTGGGCAACTTCATCCTCTTTCAAAGCTGGTGTTTTGCATCTTCACCCTTGATTGTGCTTCCTGCTGCTTCTGATTCATGGTTTTCTTATATCATATCTAATATCAAAGCTCTCTGGGGCTCCTTCTGACAAGGGCACATATGATTCTACTTAGGGTTCATCCAGATAACATAGGATAATCTTTCAAAAATCAAAAATTTCTTTATGCCAAATAAGAGAGTTTATAGGAAAGGAGTCATGTACCCAAGTTGGGATGTGCTAGCAAATCCAAAATTGAAATGCTCAGGCATTGCTTTTGTCAAACTAATGCTCAGACTTTTCCCACCCCACTGCTGCTATAAAGAAAAATTCGAACCTGCTTGGATCATAATTCAGTTTATCACATCATCCTTGACTGCTTTTCTCTCACCACAACTTATATTTTTTACAAATAATTATTTTTGGTTCAGTCAAAAAATATATCTTTGATCCATTTCCTTTCTACTGCCATTACACTATACCCAAGTGCCACTAATTTTCTTTCAGAGAAATTCACCTCAGCTAAAATCCTTTATTCAGTTCTCCCTACAAGTATCTGTCTCATATTTTAGACTGCACTCAAACACCTGTATAGAAATCCAAGACTTTGATAACAAAATCTAAAGAACACCATTTTACTGTTCTGCCTTGTCCAAAGCACTTGACATATTTTTAAATCAACATATTGTTTGCTCTATGAAATAGATTCAACCTGAAAAGTTAAAACCCTTTTATTCCCGTTAACAGGAGGAACCACTTCAATAGCACTAGAAAAATAGCAGAGCAAGACTGAAAAGAGTTCTTGGATAAAGAAACCAGATGGAATGTTGCCTACAGAGCAGTACCTGCAGAAAGAAGATCCTACCCTGGTTTGGAGAACAAAAGGGCACAAGTATTGCTACCAGAATTTAAGAGAATATTTATTCATTTGAGGTGTTGGGCAGCATATGCTGGAACAACTCATAGAAGTAACTCAGAAACAGAGAGAAAGATAAACAGTCTACCCAGCAGCCTCATGTTCTGCTTCCCTATAAACATTAATACACATTTCCTACATTGCCAATGAAGTGCTTTTGTGTGAACCATATCTTTTGAATGAATAGGAGACTTTTTAAATGTGGACTGGCAACAACTTTGTATGAACATTGATTGCTCAAAAGCTCTTCACTCTCAGCAGTTAAATTATATTTGGAAAAATCTGCTGTTAAAACCATCAGATATTCTCTGTTTTTCACTGTTTGAATCTATAACAATTGATCTGTTCTAAATACTGACCTGTTCCAAACATCGTTTTTAAAGTTTTATTTCCTGAGAACTTTTAAAAACAAATGCAGAGGTTTAAGTAGTAAGAGTACACAAGGGCAAATTTATCACGTTTCCCAATAAACCAAAGTTACAAATGGTAAAACACGACTGTAATGGTGTAGGAGGGGATCAAAATAATTCCTTCCACCAGAAGCCATGCTCATTATAACAGGAGCTCTCAAATGAAGTCCCTTAGGATCATGACTTTTAAAAACATGATGTTAAATAATTAGTATTACCATAGCAATGCGAGCTGAAAATAAGCTATGTCAACAGAGGAGCCTCCTATTTAAAGAAAGGAGCTAGCATAAGGAGAAGGTAGGGACTTGTGAAAAAAAATCATGATTTATGGAATACCTACTATGTGTCAGGAATATTTAAGAAGTACTTATTCATTTTTATGCATTTCAAAGAACACAGCATTAAGAACCAGTATACTTGTCCCTAAGTCCCAAATCTGCCTTTTTAAAATTATGTGTTTCTGGAAAAGTATATTGATCCTTCCAATTTGAGTTTTCTTAGTGTAAAATCAGGTTAAGAATAATAATCTCACATAAAATTATGAATATGATTTAAATGAACATGTAAAAGCATCTTTGTAATGTTCCTATAAAATATTTCTGTTATAAAGAAAAAGTTATTACTTAATAGTTCCCGTTTCTATGGATCTTAGTATAAAGGACGTGTTTTTCAAAAGCCAGCCACTTTGGGTGTTTTGCTGCAAAAACAAGAAGGCTCAACTTAAGATGGAATATTAAAGGTGTCTCTAAAATAACAGGAATGCCTGAATCTTGTTGTGCGAACCCCACTCCTTAAAATAATCTCACTCCTTAAAATTCTTCAGGGGAACAGAAGAGGGATAAAGATAACAGGAGTCAAATATTCCCTTACTGTTACTACATAAAGAAATAGAGTAAGTATTTACTTCTTTATCATGCAAAAAATGTTGACAAAGATGAGTTGGAGCACTACAGCTCCTTGCTTAAATCTAGTCTAATACTGATTCCTGCAATATTAGCACCTACTGACTGAGGGACTGACACACTGACCAGTGCTCTCTGGTCATTTTATTGAAAGAAGTGACAGAAGTCCTTTCAGGAGCACCATGAAAGAGCAGTAAAAGAAAAAATCGTTTTGATTCTTAATATCTATGACAGTGTTCCTGCTTATTAGTTGTTGCAGAAAAAAATCTATCACCCAGAATTGGATTGATAAGATTAGCATTTTTTCCTTCATGGGAAGATAAAGATCTAGGATACAATTTAAAAAGAAACTAAATCTCTTCCCCTACCAGGAGTAGTCAGCACCCCTAAATGTCTTCCCAAAAAACTGCCTCTACCGGAATGGTCACAACACTGAATTATATCTCTGGAGAAATTCACAGGGAACAACTCTACACTGATCCAGCTCAAAGAGGATACTAGGTTAGCCACTGTGCTATTATCATTTTATTGCCTCTTGACAACTAATCTACCCTTTATGACTGTGGAGACACACGGGTGCAATCTGACTCTGACTCCATAGATAGAGTTCAAGGAAACATCAACAAAAGAAAAGGTTGAGGCTGCATACTTACAGCCATTCTTAACAACCAAAGGAACTTCCTGAAGATGTTTTGTCTGGGGAGGCTACAAATTACAGTTTTCCATATCCTTTCTGTTTCTTAAGTATATAGATTTTTTTCTTTATATCCTTTATCTGGATTAGTCATTTGTAAATCCACATGGAAATGAAAGGCAGTACAAGGGAAAGACCCACTATGATTTCAGAGGGTGACAGTAGGTCAATCGGAGGTCATGTCCCTTTCATTGTCTTCCCTAAAAATTGCCAATGTGGTCTGGGAGCTAGTACTGGCTGTAAAGCATCTATCTACTTTACATGGAGTTGAAGCCTCCATCCCTGGTACCACACTTGGTCTGAGTACTGAGAAGAGTCATTCCTCAGCACAGAGACAGGAACAGCACCACCAGGCCCTAGCCAACCAAGGCTCTCTTCAACTCAACTGCCTAATCTGTGAGATATAGCTGGACTCTGTATTTCTTCTTTGTCCTATGTCACAATGTTACACTTTGTCTACAAAGAATGCTGAGAAACAAAGGGAAAAGGGAGGGGATCTTTACACACACACACACACACACACACACACCACCACCACCACCACCACCACCACCACCACACCGTTCTCGGGTCCTCCATATTCTAAGCTCTAGTAGTAGCACACTGGTTCCTGCAACTCCTTCAATCCTTGCTTCTCCAACCCAGGGCTCCTGCAGAAAACGTGGCTTCTCTGAAACCCAGCTCTGCTAGTTCTACAGATTCTCCTGCAACACAATCCTGCAATCCACATGTCTTCCCCCAACACACAGTTCTGCGTAGATTGGCCAACAGCGTTGGTGACCAGCAGCTTTCGCAAATACTATCTTTAATGGCTTTGCAGTGAGATGCCTTTTGCAAGATAATTATCTGTGAATGGTTCTCCCAGAACTTAAGTGGGTGGACATAGGTCAGTCTTCACCGGTACAGCACCACTATGGTTACTTTCCCACTCAGTGGCTCTTGCTTATGTCCTCCTCAAATGGGCCTCACTTCACTTTAGTTAAGGGGTTTAGGGGTGGAGATTGGGCTTAGTGTTCTTGCTTGCATGTTCTAACATATCCCTAATGATAATGATTGCATTGGCCAATGCTATGGGTTCTGTTTTGTTTTGACTACTTTTTATTTTTTACTGGCTTTTTACTTCATTACTTTAATCATCCATTACTGTTTCTATTCTCCGCCCCTCTCGGAGAGCCCGGCAAGCTACCGAGAGTATTCATATGCCAGACACAGTAACAACAAAGTCTCCAATGGAGACGTTACTGGGCCCGCTCGAGCAAATCGATGATCAACGGGAGGGCCTTTACTTTACTTTACTGTTTCTATTCTATTAAACTTGTTAAAAATCGATGTGTTTTCGATCTCTGTCTTGAAACCTAAATTACTGCAGCTAGGTGGATATAGCCAGTGCTACTCGAGAGAGTGGAGGCTTCTAGTTTTCATCTTATAAGACCCCTTATTAGGTGTTTCATTCTTATTTCCATCTTCTCTGCAACCATGTCCTACAGGATACTATTACTGTAGCCCACTTTACAACCAAGGATATTGAGGTATGGAAAGATAAGTGATTTGTCAAGGTGTCTAAGGTATTAAGGTTGCAGAATTCGGAAGCAAATCCATGTTTTTCTTATACCCATGGGTAAGAATTTTCTAAAATTCACTTGAAATGTTCTTGATGACTAGAACTTGATTCCCTAGATAACTTCATAGATACTTATATATGGAATAATGCCATTTTTAGTTTTCATTGAAACAAAAATTATATTGCTTAACAAAAAGAGAAAATGGTCTATTTTGAGGCTTGAGCATCCTTCACCACTTTCCCTTGATTTGTCTGTAAAAACATTTTAGCAACAACCTAGGTTAAACTATCAAGAGCTAACTTTCAGAGATACCATTATTTATATTTTCTTTTTAAAATTTATCTTATGTCAGCTTTAATTAGATTTAAAAATGTTTCTGCTTGATTACTTTTTTTGCATTCTCATAAAGCTTCACAAGCCATTATTTTGTATGATTTTTTCATATGATTGGTTCAGCGGGGTTACTTCTCAGCTGAAATAACTAGTTTTCTTTCTCCAGTTCTAAACTCATAAGAGAAACTAGTGCCATGAAATGATATAATTGTGCAAAGTATTTTGAGGATAATAAATCAGTTATTCACTGGAAAGAAAATGATGAATATGTTTTTCTTTTTTCTGCATATATTTTATGCTTTCTTAAGACCTATTTCAATTTTTTCTCCTATAGATCTTCCAATAAATATTACAAACATAGTTGGTAGTCCTAATTTGTAATTTAACATATGCATTCTCACCAACTAGTTCAAGACCTTGGTGGGATATACTATCAATAAACATTTATAAAATGAATATTAAAATTGACCTTTTATCAAATGAAAATTATATGTATAAGGTCAAGGAATTGTGAACTTGGACAAGACCTTAGATCATACTATTTTAAGATCTTACTGTGTCTTACTATTTTATGGCAAAGATTCATGAAGAACGAAGGAAAGGATGTTGCATAACGTTCTTTGATGAAAAACAGGGTTTGTGAACTTTCTTTGTTTTCTTCCCAAAGCTTCACTTGGCTCTTGTGATAACTTGTCTCTTTTCTGCTGTGAATCTGAAAATACTTTATTGGTCTTATCCTAAAGCAGGAATCAAGTAACTTGGTTTTTTTCCCTTTTCCTTTCCAATACTTATCAAGGTAACAAAAATAACCTGAAAGTCAATTATTTATAGGGTTTATAGTTGGATGAAAAATTTAAGTGATCATAATCAGATCTCTCCAGCTCAGATATCTAATGCTTAGGCTCTTATTTATCACGTTAACATTCCATTATATATTGGCATCACCTCAACTTCTTTCAAAAGATGACAACATATGGAGACATAAATGAAAATTTTATTATTTTGTAATAGCTACCATTATTAAATATAAGTTGACATAGGAATTTTGATGGGCAAATGGTAACAGAGATAGGATCAAAAATTATTGAAAATTTTTTTATGCCACAATAGAATTTAGTAATTCCCCTTTGCCTTGTATTAGATGCAATCAAGCTAGATGATTATGAAAAATGGCTTCAGTCAAACTAATTCATGTATCCTATTCCTTCTTATGTCTGAATCAATATATATATATATATATAAAATGAAAGCTCAAACCTACATCTATATTCAGAAATATGTCTATAATTGTATAGTGTTCAGCTAGAAGAGCTGAAATAAATTGTTTCTATTACTCCTTAAAAATCTTCTGTAAACATATATCTAGTTGTCTGCCTGCCAGTCACTAGGGAATAACGGTTTCTCTTTGTCCACTTTCCAAATCACATGAGCTTTTTTCATTGGCACATTTTAAATTCAAACCATATGGGGGAGAACATTCTAGTAAATTAATCTTCTATTTGTCCTCTGCTGTCATCAGGAGGGGGCACGTGTGAAAGGGTTAGAAGAGATGCATACTTGATAAAGGACAATTCAGTCAGACAAGACAAACATAATAAATAGAATATATCTCATCATCTGGTCTATAGCATCTGCTTTTGAACAAAGGTACATAAACCATAGATTTTGCAAAAGCATGGGTGCCTTATCAATTAAAAATTCAGGAATATCAGCTCCGTCCTCAGTCGCTGAGAGTCTCATGGAATCCTTGTCCCAACAGTTCTTCAAATGTCCCACTCTAATATCCTACATTTTAAAGCATGTTCTTGAATCTTTTTGTTTGTTTGCTTTTTGGTCCACACATAGTGGTATTGGGGATTACTCCTGGCTATGAGCTTAGAGATCACTTCTGATGGGACTTGGGAGACCATATGAGATGCCCTGGATTGAACCTGGGTCAGCTACATGCAAGTCAAGCTCCCTACATACAGTACTATCACTCCAACCCATAGCTATCTTTTCTTTTGATGAATTAATTTATTTTTATTAAATCACCAGGAGATATGCAGTTACAAAGTTGTTCATTTCAGTCATGAAATGTTCCAACATCTTGTGCCTTCCCCAGTGTGTAATTGTACCCTTCCAGCATCAATGTCCCCAGTTTCCCTTCCCCCACCACAACCTTCCCCCCCCCCACCCAATCTTGCCTCTATGGCAGACACTTCTCTCTCTCTCTCTCTCTCTCTCTCTTTTACCTTTCCTTTTGGGCATTATGGTTTATAACACAGATACTGAAAGATAATCATATATATCCCTTTACGTACTTTCAGCATCCAGAGTGATCATTTCCAACTATCATTGTCACAGTGGTCACTAACGGCAAGCTTCCAAGCATGGACCATTCATCTTTTCAGCTCATAGCTTTTAAAAGCCAAGATTTCTGCTACTCTCTGTAGTCAGCAGTATATGTCTAGTAATCTCTCAGAGCTCTAAGGGTAAACTGGAATATTCTCCCACTTTCTTTTCTTATATTGGATCCACCACCATCATTCTGCAGGGGAGCCACAAACAACTCTCTGTAGATTAATGCTGCAAGCACACTGATCACTCAGAGCTTAATCGTTGATAATGACATAGAAAACAAAGAAAACTTAAAATATCTACGTCTCATCTGTACGGACTTTGAATGGTCACACCAGTTCCCAGACATTGGGCATAATTTCTCTCTATTACTTTGCTGTGGCTACATGAGAGCATTCAAGTAAATTAGTACCCATAAAATATTTATTTGTTTTCTCTTATTTTAAAGAAAATGCATGGTAGGTATTTCTTTATGAGGTATTGATGTGAGGAGCATTTTGTGTTGGCCAGTCATTATCTTGTTCCCAATTTTGTCACTTTCCATACAAAATCTCATGCATTTTACAGATGCTCTTTTCAGATCTGTTCCAATGGAACCGAGCAGCTTTCAGTAACAGTTAGATGGTTTGTTTGTGCTTGCACAGCAATAACCAGGAAGAAGAGCCACAGAAGTCACACTGTGTCGTCATCTTTATGTACATTTGCTGCTGTGCTCAAATCTTCACTCTTCAATTTCACAGTCATAAGGTTGGAGGGCGAGGGAAAGGAGAAGTGAGAAGAGGATATCAGAACGCTATGTTAGATAAATGACATTATCTTACATTTTCCATATGCAAACCTTTATAGATTCAAATGACAAAATAAATTCCTTATTGATTTTGCTATAATAATTTATAGCGCCAAGATAATCAAATCGGTGGCTAACTGTTGCGATAGCCATAGATACTGCAACAAGAAACAAGTAAATAAATGGATTAGCATTAGTAATATCAGTCTCAGGTTTCCTAAAGCAGATATGCCTTTTCTTGGTAAATAAGTACAGAGATAGGTGCCAAATCCACAATCACAGGATGGCCAAGAGATAGAGTGCAATGTAGAGCTACTGCCATCTAGTGGCCAACTATAAAAACAGCAGACACCTTAGGTCTAATAAGAGAAAGTCTTTACAATGTGATAAATATTTTGCAATTTTATTTCACTAATTCAGTGTATGGGCTGAAGCGATAACACAGTGGGTAGGTCGCCTGCCTTGTAAGCGGCCAACCCGGGTTTTATTCCTCCGCCCCTCTCAGAGAGCCCGGTAAACTACCGAGAGTATCCCTTCCCCACTGCAGAGACTTGGCAAACTCCCTGTGGAGTATTTGAAATGCCAAAAACAGTAAAAAGTCTCACAATGGAGACGTTACTGGGGCCCGCTCAAGCCGATCGATGAACAATGGGAGGACAGTGCAGTGCAGTGCATTCAGTGTATATTTGACTGGATTAAGATTCTTAAAGACAAAAGTTTCACCTATGTTTATATTACAACCACTAGAACACCAGACACTGACACTTTTATTACTTTATCAAACATTTATTGAATATAACTAAGCTTTCTACTTTAATTAGACATAAGAAGTGTGTCATCCCCAGACTCCCCATTTTGAATTGTGGCTTAGAAGCTATAGCCAGGCATTTTGGATCTCAATTGTACTACCAGGGGTTTTCTTGCATTTTAAAAATTTTAGTTTTTAATGTATCTATAGATTTCTTTATACATTACACATGTGGATGTCTGTGTATATACACACACATTTACTGGATGTAACAAAGAGGTAGGGAGTAGGCACAATACAAGACAATTATCAAACTAGATATTATACAGATAATATTAAAAGAGAATTAGATTTAGAAACACGTTGCAATTGTGTTTATTAATTAAACAAAAATTTGTATCCACAGTCTCATTAAATTACTACTGGAAATATCATTATCATTATGATGTGATAGAATATGCATAATAAAAATAAGATTTTGAGTTAATGCTTTATTTTACAAAAAATAAATGTGTAACCGTGGTCATTTATTTTGATATATGGTTATGATGACTGTGTGATCAAAAAGTAGTTTTCATAAGGTCTGTGGATCTAAAGAAAGAGGTGACTTTCTAAATCATAATAATTTCTATTTTTGGAGGGGCCATACCCATCAGAGCTCAATGTGCTTACTCCG
Organism: Sorex fumeus; assembly: GCF_029834395.1. Classification (NCBI taxonomy): domain Eukaryota; kingdom Metazoa; phylum Chordata; class Mammalia; order Eulipotyphla; family Soricidae; genus Sorex; species Sorex fumeus. Next base: position 39,404,670 of record NW_026606091.1, read on the forward strand.
GGCTCTGTGCTTGGAGATCTCTCTTGGTGGAGCTTGGGGGACTTATGGGAGACTGGGGATCCAACCTGGAAGAATCATGTGCAAGGCTAATGCCCTACTCACTGTACTATCACTCTGGCCCCAGTTAATAATAATTTCTTACTCCCATTCCTATTTCTTTTTCGTTGTGCTGTTAAAATTTAGTAGAATTTCCGGCTCCCTGATGTAAAAATCATATCACTTTAAATGAGCCAAAAGGGCTTGTGTTGTAACATTTTTATTATTAAAAAAAAAACAATAGCAACAATAACACTGAATCACTTCAGAGTGTATTTTAAATGTATTTTTAAAAAGCATTTTTAAATAGTTGAAATAAGTTGCAACTTAATAGTGTAATACATAAGAATTTTATATCTGAGGTGTATCATTTGTGGTATCAATGAAGTAAATATTTCTAAATACCCAGTTTCAATGATCTTGGCCCACAATAGGATACTTTCTCACTCATTGTTAGAATGTCACCTTTTCCTTGGGAGGAGATAATAACTGTCTTTATCTGTTTCTGAGGATCCTTTGAGGAGACATTCTATTGACAACTCCTTGTCATCACAGAAAAGGTCAGCAAATTTGGAGCATGCCACTTAGTGAAGGGAAACTGTTATTCCTTCAACTTCCTTGCTGGACGATAACAGGGGGTCTCGCCTACACGAAACAAAACAAAAAAATAGATGAAGTAGATTTCTATGATCACACCTTATGTCTTTACAATTCTCAGCATTATATTCTACATTTTATGACACCAAATTCATAAACGTACAGAGCCAATGTGTGAGCGAGTAGCTGTCAACACCTTTGAATTGTGGAATATATATTCTCCCCTTAGGGTAAAACTAATACATTAAGTGACACATGGACCAAGGAGGATGTCACTGCCAAGCCTTAGTTAGATAGTTATAAAGCATATATATTCCCTTTAGCCTATTCAAAACGAGCATAAGAACTTTTAACAGTTTTCTCAAACATCACTTCCACAGCCCTCGAGAAGGCTTTGAAAGGTAGTGATGCTACAATCTCAGCCATATTAAACAAAAAATTCTCTAAGGTCCTACTGTCAGCTTCAATGTTGTGGCTGTGTTTTCTCTGGGGAAAGTGTTTGGATCTGGGACAAGCCAAAGTAAAATGGCTCTCCCCCCAAATCTAGAAGTCTCTGTGCTAAACCACAATTGAATATTTCCAAAATTATCTCTCATGCCAAGCTTTCGTAATTAAACAATAGCACTGTAGCACTGTCCTCCTGTTGTTCATCAATTTGCTTGAGCAGGCACCAGTAACGTCTCCATTGTGAGACTTGTTGTTTCTGTGCTGTTTGCTGGTTTATACACCCTGGGAGCTGGTTTTGAACCTTCCTGAGGAATTGTAAACTTCCCTTCAGGCAAGATACTTTAGTTCTCAGGCAACACAGTCTCCTTCCCAAATTAGGGTTCACAGAGAAAGCAGAAATACTGTTGATATGTGTTCTAGATTCTCCAGATGGTGTTTTGGTTACTATCCTCCATTCAATTTTTCTCAAAGAGAGCATCTTGCTGAGAATCTCTCGCAAAGGAGCTCAGCTGTCTCAGGCAGTTCCCAAGGACAAATTCAAAAGATTCTCGCAACTCAGGGACATGGGTGTGTCTTGACAGCTCTCAGAGTAGAGGATGAGGAAGGAAATGACCCTGGAGTTTCAAGTGATTGATTTGGCCATCTCAGAGTTCCAGCTGGGAATGAAGGGTTAGGGCGGCCGTGGAGAAGGAACGGGGCATCAAACTTTGGAGTTTTAAAATCCAACTCCCAAAACGCTAGTAAGGATTTGAGCCAGGTTTTACTTCAAATCATTCTAGTTTGGCATATCAAAGCCAGTGAGATTATCTGGATCTAGTAGCTTTATTGGATAAGGGACTCTAGTTAAGTCCATCTCTCTTCCTACCAGAGCCCCTCCTGGAATGAAAGCCAGCTGACACAAAGCGATTTCATTTTGGGTTTGGTTTAAGAAAATAAAAGGCTGTAGAAACAAATATTTGACGATCACTCTATTTAAAAGAAAATATACAGATACTGCTTCAAATTACTCATGTATCCCCACAAGAATATCTGATGCATTTTCTATTTTTATATAAAAATAACTGAAATAGAATGCTTCGACTTTTGATGATTCTATTCCAAAGTACAAGGTGCAGAATTTTGACCAAAGGTGGGAGATACATGACACTTCTCCATTTTGAGCCCAGCCCATGACAAGAATTGTAGATTCTACAATTTAAACGGAGTTATTGTTCCCTTTACGTTGTTCTTTAAACACACACACACACACCACACACACTCACACACACACACACACACATACACACACAGGACTGCCCTACTTTTGGGATTTTCTTCAAGACCTGACAAAAATATCCTCCAGCTTACCCTGAATTTTCAAGTCCTGTGCCTCTGAAACTTTCAGAGTCAGGCATCTGGATTTTTGTATATATTCCAACCCTAGAGTCTACGGCCCAGTCTCCAACCACTCCCCTAGGAACGCCTTCCAGCTTCCATGAATATTTCAATGGTTCCGATTTCACATTTCAGTCAAACTGCATGTGTGCAGATCACTATCCTCTTTTAAATTTTGTAATTTGAATTTCAGCTGAGTCACTGCTTTTATCTACTTCTCCTCACCCAAGAGGACTCTAGCATGACATGATATCCACCTTGAAATTAAGCTCCAAAAGGTCATAAAAAGCGATTTTTTTTTCAGTCATTTTTTTTGGCTTAGAAATTACACTCAAGGAAAGACAATGCAAACTGGTAGACTTTTTGCAATGAGGAAAGGAATAGTTTTCATTCTTTTTATATTTCGATAGCTCGAAAAACAAACCACAATTTAATATTTCAGAAATTATCTATCATGCCAAGTTTCATGATTAAACAATAGCACAGTAGTACTGTCCTCCCACTGTTCATTGATTTGCTCGAGTGGGCACCAGTAACGTCTCCATTGTGAGACTTGTTGTTACTGTTACTTCTGTAAATGTATTTGTGCTTTACCACAGTGCCTGATGTATGTTTTATTTCTAGTCAGCCAATAGTCAGAACTTGCAGTTACGTTGGCAACTTTTAAAAAATATTCATCATTCTGGAAGAACTAGCCAAGGAAAAGCCAGAGTGATTGCTGGCAGTATCTTGAGCACTGAGGGAAAGTAGAAAGATTTACAATCAGAAGACAGCCAGACCAGCTGCTAACTGTGTACGTTGGCAAGACACTTTATAATGGTGGAGCCCAAGGTTCCTTATAATATTTTGATAATTATAATGTTGGTAATAATAAGGATGATAGTCTATTCCATAATGCCATTGTAGCAAATGAATAGAAACATAACTCATTTTAAAGTAAAAGCACAATCCAAATCTTATTTTTGAAATATAATGTTAAGTGTATTATTACACTAAAAGCAAACCTGTTAAAATCATAGAAACTGTTGCATTTACTGATTCTGAATAGAGTTAACTTAGAGTTTATAATATATTAAAAATGCATTGGTGAGTATTTTTACTACACAAACAGTATGCATAAGCAAGTAAAGAGAGAACCTGGGTTCTAAAGAGAAACTATGATTCTTGCAAATTCACACATTTATGCCAATGTCATTGTTCTAATCAAATATCTGTGTTCCTCCAAATTCAATTGCTAAAATCTAGTCTTCAATCCAATGGTATCAGAGGTGAAACCTTTGGGAAATAAATAGGTCAGGAGTAGGAAATAAATAGGTCAGGAGTGCTTTTAAAAGAAACCAGCTCAGGACCAGAGAGATAGTGCAGCAGGCAGGGTGCATGTTTTGCAAGCAGCCAACCTGACTTCTATCCCTAGCTTCCCATACATTTCTCCAAGTGCTGCCAGGAGTGATCCTTGACTACAGAGCTAGGACTAAGCCCTAAGCATAGCTGGGTGTGGTCCACTTCCCCCACCCCAAAAGAAGCCAGAGGTCTAGCCCATTCTCTTTCATTTCTGAGGTTACAATAAGTCATCTTCATTTCTCACCAGAACCTTACCAGGATGGCACCCCAGTTTCAGATTTTCAGCTTCCCTCACTGTAATAAACAAATAGCTGTTATTTGTAAAACACCCACTGGGTGGTATTTTGTTTTAGCAACCCAAACTTACTACAATAGACACTGTCATTGCCAGGTTGACATGAACAAAGAAAGGAGGACCTTTTTATCATATTATTTCTATCTACTGGATCCAAATATGTGATGTAAGCAAATTCTTGATCGTTATGCTGTCATGAAATGGAAGATTCTTATCCCTGTCTATGTTAGATTTGAAGTTTTTAAAAAGTCACAGTCAGGTCTTTGAGGGTGCTAACGAAGAACTGGAACCAGACAGGTATGAAATGGAATGCAAGCTCTGACTCTCTTACTTGGAGCAAATTGCATGAATTCTCTGAGTTCCAGACTATTCAAAAGTCCCCCTACAGTAGAGACAAGGCCAGGAAGATCGCTCCACTCTTGAAAGCCTCCTTTGTGAATACAGGGAGAAGGCAGCTGGGTTAGAAAAGGAATCACTAAGTCAATGATGGTTGGAGGGATTTCTCACATTGGTAGATGTATGCTAAAAGTAAAAATGGACCAAGTATGTTGGCCTCTCCATATCTGTATTCCAAACCATAATGCCCCAAAGTGGAAAGAGAGTAAGAAGAAAATTTCTGCCATAGAGGCAGGGGGTGGGGTGGGATGGGGGAAAGAGGGACACTGGGGACATTGGTGGTTGAAAATGTACACTGGTGGAGGAATAAGTGTTTGATCATTGTATGACTGAAACTCAAACATGAAAGCTTTGTAAGTGTAGCTCATGGTTATTCAGTTTTTTTTTTAAAGAAAGAAAAGAAAAAGTCCCCCTAAAATAGGATTGCTGTTACGATTGCATAAGAAAATACATTGAAAGCCTGGAAATAATATATACAGACACTTTCTTTTCAGTCCCTTCAACTATATGTGTTGATTAACTCTTGCCTACTTCCTTAATTAGATTAAATATTTGAAAATCATTTCCTAAGTTCTACTCTGTTTCATTCTATATTTTCTCTAAATTGGTCTCTAGACTCCTGAGATTCTCTATCTAAATAATGAAGACAACCATATTTCCCTATATTGTTTTGAATAATGTGAGAAATAAAACTATTATCAGCCCAAATATCATCTGTATTATTGATGAAATAAAGCTGAAATTTAGTGGAAAAGTCAAATATACCTATCAAGACAACTCCAGAATCATGTTAAGAAAAAAAAAGTATCTACCAAACTCTAGGCAGCAATGGACTAGAGCAGTAAAGAATCTTAAGTGAAATCAGAATGAAAGAACAGCTCAAAGCTAGCAAAGAGAGTTTCCTGGAAGTGGCTTGGACATAAAGCATTTGGTGGCATCCATGACATCTGTGAACCTATTGTTTGCTGGATATGCACATTTTAAAGATGGAGTATCCAGGGACTGGAGCAATAGCACAGTGGTAGGGCCTTGCATGCGGCCAACCCACGTTCGATTCCCAGCATCCCATATGGTCCCCGGAGAACCACCAGGAGTAATTCCTGAATGTGTGAGCCAGAAGTAACCCCTGAGCATTGCTGAGTGTGACCCAAAAAGGAAAAAAAAAACGAGTATCCATTCGAGTACATTCTAGTAGTGAGAAAGTTTTCAAGTCATATGATGCCCTTCAGAAGCTATAAACTGCAAAGAAATAAACAGACCTCACTGTTCTAGAGAAACACAAATAAGAAGTTTGCAACGAGAAGAAACCCACATCAGGGTTCAATTAGAAGAAGCAGCTGTTAGATATCTGCTATGCTCAGAAGTACTAATGCCAGGCTATGACTGTGTCATCTGGGCAAACCTTTCCCATCTTTACCTTGAGTATAACACCAGAGAACTCAAAAGAAACATGAAAGCTGAGAGAAAAGGAATATAAAAGAAAGAACAGAAAAGAAGAGACAATATCCCATCTCTATTTTCCCATCAGAGATTTTTCAGCTTGAAGAGCCAGGCTAAGCAATGAAAGAAGCTTTAAGATGGACAAAACATTAAAACTTCATTGGTGAAGAGACTGGTTGTGGGACATTGTATGCCTGAAACTCAATCACAAATATCTTTGTAACTTTGTAATTGATGGTAATTCAATTAAAGATAATTTTTTTTGAAATTAAAACTTTAATATTAGCCTTAATTTATTAATACATAAAAAAACTTACAGTTCATTAACATAAAGATATGGGATATCCCTGAAATTTAATTATGGTGAAATGTTTCCAGAAATAAGATTGAAAGTGGCATAATTTTGAGGCATTTTCTCATAAATAATTTTCATGTGTTTATTTTTCAAAGGGTCTTATAAGAATATTGTGAAAGGGAAAATCATTCTTTTTTAAGAATATGGTAATTAAGAACAATCAGCACAAAGTCTGGTGAATGAGACCCGTTGTAGTTACTGGTTTTGGCATATCAAATACACAACGGATGCTGCTCTGTTTAACGTTCATTGATTTAAAGAAGGCCTTTGATTCTGTTGAGACGGAAGCGGTCATTGAAGCCCTAGCCAAACAGGGCATTCAAGCCCAATACATCAGGATCCTCCATGAGCTGTATTGCGGATTCACTACCAGAATCTCACCATTCTACAAAGAAGTGATCGTTGATGTCAAGAGAGCGGTGTGGCAGGGTGATACCATTTCACCGAAACTCTTCAGTGCCGCCCTCGAGAACATCATGCGACGACTGGAATGGGAAGGAATGGGAGTGAAGATAGATGGTCGGCAACTACACCACCTCCGCTTTGCTGATGACATTGTTTTAATAACACCAAACATCAGCCAAGCGGCACAAATGCTGGCCGACTTTGACCGTGAGTGTGGAAATGTAGGACGACAGCTGAATCTTACGAAGACAATGTTTATGAGAAACAGCCTCGTTCCTGACGCCCCATTCACTCCAATGAAACGACCATCTCCGAATGCAACAGCTATGTGTACCTAGGTCGAGAGGTCAACATGACAAATGACCTGGCACCCGAGCTGCACAGGAGGAAGAGAGCAGCTTGGAACGCCTTCAAGAACATCGAAGAAATAGCTAAGAGGACGAAGAACCTCCGGCTCTGGGCACATCTCTTTGATTCCACTGTTCTTCCTGCATTAACATATGCCTCAGAGACCTGGGCCCTATGCAAACAAGATGAGAATGCTATTCAGGTCTCCCAAAGAGGAATTGAAAGAGCTTTGCTTGGAATATCATGTTTCACTCAAATGAGAGAAAGAATCCGGAGTTCTGACATCTGTCGACGATCAAGGATCAGGGACGCTGTCTCATTTGCCAAGGTGTCGAAAATCAGATGGGCTGGTCACGTAATGAGATTTAAAGACGACCGCTGGACTAGAGCTGTTACTGACTAGATTCCACGGGATGTCAAAAGACCGCGTGGCCGCCCACCTACCAGATGGTCAGACTTCTTCGTCAAGATCATGAACGATCGGTTTGAGGCTCTTCATGCTCCCAGAGCGAACCGATGCCACTGGGCTACACTAGCACGCGACAGGGACAAATGGAGACGTTACTGGCGCCCGCTCGAGCAAATCGACGACTAACGGGAAGTTAAGTGATTAAGTGATTAAGCACAAAGTCAGAGAGATAGTATCCATGGTCCACTGTCCACTGTCCTCCCGTTGTTCATCGATTTGCTCTAGCAGGCCCAGTAACGTCTTCATTGTGAGACTTGTTACTGTGTTTGGCATACCGAATGCGTCACAGGTAGCTTGCCAGGCTTTGCTGTGCTTGCGAGATGCTCTCAGTAGCTTGCTGGGCTCTCTGAAAGGGGCAGAGGAATTGAACTTGTGTCGGTCGGGTCAGCCACGTGCAAGGCAAATGTCCTACCCACTGTGCTATTGCTCCAGCCCAGAGAGATAGTATAGTTCCTTCAATTATATTTGCACACAGTTGATGGGGTTCAATCCCTAGTGTTCCATATTGTCCCATGAGCACTGCCGGGTAATCCCCAAGGACCACAGAGTTTAGTCCCAAAACAAAACAAACAGAACAATAAGCACAGAGTGAAATCTCAAGGATTTCTCAGTCTATATGACATAATGCATTTTTTTATTTTTTTATTTTAGGTGGGGTGGGTCACACTCAGTGATGCTCAGGGGTTACTCCTGGCTCTGCACTCAGGAATTACTCCTAGCGGTGCTCAGGGGACCATATGGGATGCTGGAGATTAAACCCAAGTCAGCAACATGTAAGGCAAACTTGCTGAGCTATTTTTCTAGCCCCTGCTTTCTTTTTCTTATTCAAACAAGTTTGAAGATCTTTTTTCCAATTTATATCAGAAAAATTCGGCCAAATCATAATTATTTAGAAAAGCAACAAAAACATGCATACTACAGACAAATAGCAAAAGTATGATATTTGCTTTTATGCTATTTACATATAATAATGAATGACTTATTAAGAGCACTTTTTATTTATTAAGTACTATTCTAAAGCCTTTACATGGATTGATTCATTTAATTACATCACCTACAAAGTTGTTACAACTTAGCATATTAATCTGGCTTTCAATGTATAAACTGAAAAGTTAAATAAGTTGTCTGTCATTATTATTAAATTATTATTATTACTATTAAATATGAAACAGGAATTCAAATCCAGGCAGTGTACAGCTCACTCATCTCAACTCAGAGTGAAAAGTAAAGAAAGTGATTGTGGATGTGAAGAAATCATGTAAGTTTCTCAGCATGCTAGGCAATGAAACAATTTTATACACTTAAGCATGCAGATTGTCACTTTCACCGTCTCCATATCTGATCATTTGATGTATATCCGATTTTCACTGATCTTTCTTTTTTTAGTGTACGTTTCAACTGCTCTAAATTTGCGTTAGCACTGTTAGGAGTTCTTGTCTGAGACCTCACAACACTTCTGCTTATTCATTTTGTTTTGCTTTTGCTTCTGAGTGTGGGGGGGGAGTCTCCCAAGCGGTGCTAAGGAGCAGAAGCGGGGGTGGGGAGGAGGCTCCATTGATTCTGGGAAAATGTACCAGCATTTCAGAACCAAGACACGAGATGTACTACTCGGGACCTGTGATGCCAAGGATACACAGTCGCAATCACTACTCCAACAGTATTGGTGATCTCAGAGACTTCAGCCAGTGATGCTCAGAGAAGACCATATGGTGTCAGAAATGAAACCTCTGTGCAATACATTCTAAACATGCACCCTAATCACTGTACTATCTCCCAGCTGCAATACAGAACCTTTACACTGTACAAATAAAATGTTCACTAAAAAAAGAAGAAGAATGCAGATTGTGGAGCTGGAGTGATAGCACCACGAGTAGGGCATTAGCCTTGCATACAGCTGACCCAGGTTCGGTTCCCAGCATCCATATGGTCCCCTGAGCACTGCTAAGAGTAATTCTTGAGTGCAGAACCAGGAGTAACCCCTTGCATTGTCAGGTGTGACCCAAAAATTAAAAAAAAACCAGATTGTTATAAAGGCATGTGAGCAAGTGAGATGAGGGACTAATGAAATATTTCTGATCATTTCAGATCATTTTCAAAATTTTAAATTATTTAATTGAATTGTGCTTCTCATTCAAATTGCCAGCATCATAAATTGTCTGAATTTATGAGTCTGGGCTAAAATGCCTCATTTTTTCAACTAAAAATAAGGTATTGAGTTTTTATAAGAAAACAAAAACATGTTGCCAATTGCTTGACTGCTGATTTTTTTCTTTCAGGATGATAGACGTCTTTTTTTTTCTCAACAATTTGAGAATAAAAGTTTTAGTGTATGTTGTTTCTTAAGTCTAACACAAAAAGTGGATAAAGTGCTCAATAGAGTTAAATAAACTAAGTGGATGAAGACACACTCACCATATTCTTTTGTGCTGAGACATTTTGTTTCTCAGTTTGAGATGATATTCTGGCTCATGAAGGATGATGAATGAAAAATCTGTCTATAGATCTGAAGAGTCAGATTCCATTTATGTCAATAAATTTTACAATTCAAATTCCACCTGGAAACTGAATATCATTTCAACTCTCCCCAAGTACATTCTTAAAAAACAAAAACAAAAACTACTCTAGGGAAGATTTCAAATAATATCATCTTTCCCACTAATCTAAAATAATAGCCACAATTATCCATTTTAGGTTCAAAAGCTAACAACTTTTATTTCTAGTTTTGACAGATCATTTAAAAATATACTTTATGTCTGATTTGTTTGGGGACCATATCTGGTAGTGCTCAGGGTTTATTCCTGGCTCTGTGCTCAGGAACTACTCTTTGTGGAACTCACATTACCATCTGTCATGTCAGGGATAAAATCTAGTCTATCATGTGAAAAGCAAATATGTTTCCTGCTTTATATATCCCCTAAAATATACACTTTAGATGTATGACCAAAAATTACAAAACATCTGAGGAATACTATTCCAGGTACTGCTAAAATTCCTGTAACTATAGGAATATGCTGTGGCCAAAAATCATAACAGAGTATTTTATAGTCCTCAAGGAACTAATTAATTAGAGATTATCTTTGTAATCATTAAATAATATATTGAGAACTTGGAGACAAGCATCAAACTAAGTGCTTTCTCAACTAAGTCTACCTATTCCTATTCAACATTAAGTAGCAATAAGATATCACCCACTCTGATTTCTGTTTTTGATGAGGATTAAAAAATTGCTTCAAGAATATAAAGTCTGAATAGAAATGCAGAACATTCTTCCTGATCAACTATAAACAAGATTCATCGACACCTTACATAGATATAACCTTGTCTTTTCTTTCTTCCATGAACCAAACTTCTTTCATTTCTTCCCAGTAACGACAATGACATCATCTAGCAGTAGAGGTGATTTCTCTGGTCATTTCTCTGGTGAACCTCTTCTAGCAATTATGCAAAAAGTGTTCATATAATAATAACATACAAAGAAACCTGCAGGCTCTCATTTCATTTCTTGCTATAGCTTATATTAATTATCTTCATGAAATGAAATAAACTGAGCCTTGCAGTTCAATGCTCTTCATGTAATAGTTTTATTAGATTTATTTGTTCTCCAATAGATGCATTGTCATTAGGCAAATGACCAAATCTGTAACTAGCTCCCGCCTCCCCCTCCAAGATGCTGTCAAGAAGTTAGTGCTGGAGAAGAGAGGAAGGTAAAATCCACATGACTGTATGAATATTAAAGTTCTGTGAGTATTGCTGAGATTGTCATCAAAAAGCATTTGAGACCCTTTTAATCTCTGGGAGCTTGTCCATACCACCCAAATTGTGGAGGAGCATTGATACCAGGCTGAGAGGAGGTTACACTCTTTGCAAGAAAACAGGTCAGTCCTAAGCTCATCCTGGGTTCAGGCCCCTTTATCTCTTTATAGAAAACAATTTCTGGAGAAGATACACAAAAAATGAATAATGCTGTTTAAGAAATACAAGAGAGGAGAGGCAGAGCACAGTACTCTGAAAGTAGAAGGAAGAGAAATTACATACTCTAAGTGGGCATGTAAGTAACCCAAGAAGAGAGTCCCTAGGTTGCCTTGGAAGACTGAATATCAAGGTTTTATTCCATTCTACCTCAGTTTGGGCTAAGAAGGGTCATAGCAAGGGAGTTTCAAGTACCAGAGCATTGGTCTAGAGGTCTGTTTCTTCAGCCTTAGCAGGGTATCATGCCTGCCTGCAAATTGTCTCCAAACGAACAGGAGACATATGGAGTCAGATGAATTTTGTTTTATGGCTAGTTTATGATCTACTTGGTTTAAGTTTCATGGGCACTTGGGAAAAAAGTGTATTCTGCTTTTGTTGAGTGGTGTCTATGAGTGTGAATTACATATTGTTACTTGGTGCTGTTATTTGTGAGTTTCAAAGGAAAGAGTGGGTGCACAAAGGACTCAAGTGTTGGGTGGCTGAAAACTGTTTTCCTGGCTGGCCCACGGTATTGGATGGATGAAGGATAGGGAAACAAAGAAACAGGGTCTAAGCTGGTTGGTAGACAATTTATTTCTCTCTCCTTCCCAACGTAGTCTGGTCTCTCCCTTACAGCACAATCATAATCATAGTTTTGGTTATAGTCCCAGTCATCCTAGTCCCCGTCATAGTTCTTGTCTTCCTCATAGTCCTTATCTACCTCATCCTCTCTGGGACCCTCCTTTTGGGGGTGTTAGGAAGCTACGGCCTTAATAATAATAAATAAATAATAAAGGCCCTCCCGTTGATCATCGATTTGCTCGAGCGGGCCCAGTAACGTCTCCATTGGAGACTTTGTTGTTACTGTGTTTGGCATATCGAATACGTTACAGGGAGCTTGCCAGGCCCTGCCATGCGGGCGAGATACTCTCGGTGGCTTGCCGGGCTCTCCGAGAGGGGCGGAGGAATCGAACTCGAGTCAGCCATGTTGGCTGCGTGCAAGGCAAACGCCCTACCACTGTACTATCGCTCCAGCCCCATACGGCCTTAAGTCAAGTAAATAAGATGGATGCCCAGGAGTAAATATTATTTGGAGTCAATTAACTCCCAAGTTACAAAAGCATAGCATCAGCTGCCTTCCTCTGTCTATACAAAAAGGACATTGCAGAATAAACCATGCAAAAGAACATAAAGGAAAGAGAAAAAGCAATATAGGATTATCAGTGCATGATGGAATTGGGTGTGCCTTGGGGGTACTGTTTTGTGGGAGTAATTCAATAAACCTAAGCAACAACCCAATATTATCCAACAATTATTTAGGCCTTGATTCCAAAGACTCTGTTATCTGAGTCTATATATAGTCTATTAATTGCTGATTAAAGGATAGTGAAATCATGATTGTGAATTTGTCTTTTTATCCTCTTAAATCTGTCCATTTTTTTTTCTGGACTAATTTTACAGTTCTTTTTGGTACTTAATACTAAATGCACTGACTGGAGAGGTAGTATAGGGGATAAGATGCTTTTCTTTCACATAGCCAACCACAGTGTAATCCATGGCACCACAGAAGGTACACCGAGCACTGCTAGGAGTGATCCCTGAGCATAGAGACAGAAGCCTAACTTTGTATCTCTTGAACCTATTCTACATATATATGTCTTAAATGGTTTGCGAATATAAAATCAGAAGCACTTCTCAGAAACTATAATGTTTGCTTCCACCTAAAACGTGACTTGAAAAACCCAACAGAGGGAAAGGCTATATGTTCAAACATTATTTTTGTTTATTATGCCATTTTCTCTTCTTGATGTTCCAAGCTTTCTTCTCTTATTATTGTCTTTCTATTTAGAGAACTTCTTAGGGTGAGACTTTGCATTATGAAGTTATGTCATACCTTTTATGGAGGAGATCCAGAGATCCTATTTACTACACTAACTTCATTGTCTAGGGCATTTTTTTCAAGGTTAGTTTATGTCATGACTAAGAATATACATGTATATATAATTTTGATACCCACAAGCTATTCCTTTTTTACTTCTATATTCTCTGAGTGATCATATTTTTATTCAATTAGTAAGTAACTTGTAAAATTCAAATTTGGAAATAAACTTTCCAAGTAAGTATGGGTTTGTCTAACCAAATTTTGTTGAGGCTTTCTAAAGAATAAGAATATTGGCTGTGATATGACCACATTCTTACTTGTGACAAAGCATTCTTACTTGTGACAATGTGAAAGATGCAGTAGCACTATAACACTGTCCTCCCGTTGTTCATCGATTTACTCCAGTGGGTATCAGTAATATCTCCATTGTGAGTCTTGCTACTGTTTTTGGCATATTGAATACGCCACAGGGAACTTGCCAGGCTCTGCTCTGCAGGCAGGATACTCTCGGTAGCTTGCTGGGCTCTCGGAGAGGGACAGAGGAATCGAAAGATACGTAAATTAAATAAAAGTTTAAAACACAAATAAAATAATGTAAATGAAATAAGGCCCCAGTAACGTTACTGGGGCCTGCTCGAGGCAATCAACGAACAACAGGATGGTCGTGATCGTGATCGTGAAATAAAATAAAAATATCAGACAGGGTCAGAAAGGTAGTATAGGGGTTAAGGAAATTTTAGAAATCACAAAAAAAGAAAGGATAAAGCTGAGTTAATCTTGACAAAGATTAAAATCAGGTTAATTCATTGTATCAACTAACATGTTGGAAATAGAATTGGTCTGTGAATTATTTCTATTAGAGTACGTAAAATACTACAATCCGGAGCATCATTAACCTCTCATTATTCTTGTCTCTTTTTACACATTCATTACTACACATTAATAATAAAACAATAAATACGGTACACCATTAGTCTTCCCTTTAGAAGATATATCGTACTTAAATAGACTTCTTTTACCATTTGGAGAAAGAAAGATCTTGTTTAGGAGAAGAGAATGATGCACATATTTTTCATTCTGGAACTATAAAAATCATACTTGAATAAATATGTAGCTATTAATTTAGTGATTTTTTTAAGTGAACCACCAGCTTTGAAATACAGTTACGAAGTTTTCATGATTGAGTTTTAGACATACAATGGTCAGACACCCAATCCTCCACCAGTGTGTATTTTCCACCAACAATGTGCCCAGTATCCCTCCTGCCACCTCCACTGCATCCCACCCCCTGCCTCTATGGCAATTTCCTTCTTATTCTCGATTTTATGTTTTTTTAGCTGAAGTATTCAAGTCATAAATAGAATCACAACTTGATTTTATACTGATTTCCCTCTCCTCAACTTTCACTTCCTCCTAGTTTATTTGACATAAACTGTATAATCTCCCAGGGGTGGCCAGGGAGAGTACCCCGTGGCTCTCCTGCTCGCCACTCATGTTTGGGGGTCTCGGCCGCTTCCCCACCCGGGATGGCCCGAGCCATGGGGCAGATGGTGGAGGAAATGAGGGCGAAGCCAGCCGGTTGATCAGTTGCCGTTTATTCCATTCTCCCCACGCGCCTGTTCCAGTCTCTCTGAGTCCCGCATTCTAGTCTCTCACTGCCCCTCATTCCCATCTCCTCCTGTTTCTCCCACTCATCTCTCTATGCTCCATCTTGAAAAATGAGCTCGCTCTCTCCACATGCCTCTTCCTGTATTCTTCTTTTTTTTTAATTTTTTTAAAAAATTTTTAGTGAAACACCATGAGGTACAGTTGTAGATTTACAATTTTTTGTGCTTGGGTTTCGATTATACAATGATCAAATACCCATCCCTCCACCAGTGCCCATTTTCCACCATCATGGATAATATCCCTCCCACCCCCATCCCTCCCATCTCACCCCCTGTATTCTTCTTCTACATCCTTCGCCCTCTGTTCCCCTTTCTGCGCTCCATCTCTGCGCTCCATCTTGCTACCCTGCTCTCTCCAACTCCTTAGTCTCTCTCTGAACCCCGCACTCTGGGCCAAGCTACACCCAGTCAGGTAGCAAAATCTACATAAGAAAGTCTCTCCTGGCTCAAGGCCCACCACAATCAAGGGCAGAAACACCACCTAGGGGTATTCCAAATACCCCTTCCTGACTGCCCACAGGAAAAATAACTCTTAAGGTGTTTTTTTTCCTTTCCTCCATTCAATAACTCAATCAACATCTTAATATATTTTTGTATGGACACAGTAAGAGATACATTGAGGTTTGTAGGGCAGCTGTCCTGGGAATATTTTGCCACAGACTCAGACTATAGTGCTCAGGCCAGATTAATCATTCCTAACCCTAACAGTTATTACTTTTTGGATCATGACAGCATTTGTCCATGACCAAGCTTTTAACTTATAGTTAAGCATTATGGCACTTTGGCCATTTCAATGCCAGGGTAGCACATAGCTCACCGCTTGCCCTGGGTCCATCCGGTCCCTCGTCAAGATCCTGCTTTTGGAGTGCTAGGAAGTAAAGGCAACTGAGGCTTAAGTTGAGAGAACAGATGCCCAAGTGGTAAATACCACTGAGTGTCAGTTAACTCCCATCTTACAAAAGCATAACATTTACTGTCTTCTTGTGCCCATACAAAAAGGACTTTGCTCTGATAAACTATATAAAGGACTTAAGGAGAAGAGAAAAACAAAATTTACAAGCCAGCGGAGCACAAAGAAAGAAGTTACAAATAAACACAGAAGAATGGGAGCACTGTGATGGGAGTAACCCAATAAACCTAAGCTCCCTGCAGCAAGGCAGAAAGGACACACCAATGTTATTCTACAATAAACCACATATATGTTTCTCAATTCAGCTTTATTTACTTCTGATGTTTCATTGAAACTTCTCTGGGACCCTTTCCAAGAGTCGACACCTATCTTTAGTACAGAGAACCCTTTTTTAGATGTTACCTTTAAACCATAGCACAGCAGATAGTGCATTTGCCTTGCACGCGGCCGACCCAGGTTCGATTCCTCCATCCCTCAAGGAGAGTCTGGCAAGCTACCGAGAGTATTCCATCTGCATGGCAGAGCCTGCCAAGCTACCCTTAGCATATTCGATATGCCAAAAACAGTAACAACAAGTCTCACAATGGAGACATTACTGGTGCCCACTTGAGCAAACCGATAAACAACAGGAGGACAATGCTACTGTGCTACCTTTAAGCAACTTCGGGTGTATTTTTATGGGAAAGTTACTAAAATCCTTAAAATAAAAACTTCAACTTCACTTCTGTTTTAAAGTATTATTAGAGATCTTAAAGGAAAATTTGTCCTACGACCTGTTCTTGCTTATTCACTATCCCTGTTCTAAGCCAGAAAAACACCAATCTATTAAATCTTATTCAGTATTGTTCATTTTAAAAATCAGTATCATTCTATCTCACCACCATTACGACTTCCCACCTCCATATTTTGGATGTTTCCATCCCAAACGCCAACCCCTGCCCCGAAGAAGAACCAAAATAATTTATTTTGTATTGTTTGTTATCAGGGCAGAGCCTAGTAAGCTACTCATGACATAATCGACATGCCAAAAACAGTAACAATAACGGGTCTCATTCTCCTGACCCTGAAAGAGCCTCTAATACGGCAGCGTTCGGAAAGATGAGTAAAGAGAGGCTGCTAAAATCTCAGGGTTGGGACAAATGGAGATGTTACTGGCGCCTGCTGGAGTAAATCAATGAACAATGGGAGGACAGTGGTACAGTGATACAGTGATCATCATATCAGTCATTACACAGTGGTTCCCACACTATTAAGTTCACAGAAGAGAACAAAAGAATGACCTCACAGTCAATTTTTATTTTTCTCACATACCTAGTCTCATCCATAAGCCTTTCAAAACTATATGCCTTTGACACACTTTAAGATCAAGGTAAATTTTAATGAGCAATTAATCATTTTGCTCAGTTCTTTATTTGCCCTGCATTAATTTTACATTAAGAATTTGTCCAGAATTTTTCCACTTAAAACACCTTTATTTTTCACTACTTTTGCCTTTGATCAAGATTTAAATGCTTGTAGTAGTCAAGCAGTTGAAAAAGTCATTCTAGAAACACACAAAAAAAACACCCAAAATTGTATTCAATGGTTTGACTAATCAGCATATCATACTGCTAGCAGTCTCTTTCTTCTGAGTGTTTCGGATTTACCTTTCAAGCTTTATTTAACAAGCGGACAGTTGATAGGCATTGTAATACGGAGGCAAACAGTATAACCAGATAAATATGAATTGAAATATTGTTTTGTGATTCACTTAAACCTGTATTTTCTTCAAACTTCAGTTTCCTCTTGTAGTATAAAATTGTTGTGATAGTAAAATTAATTAATATGTATAATTCACCCAACATAATACCTTCCCTTTCTTTATTTTCAGTGAATAGTAAGCATTTAGCAAGACTCAATACCCATTTATGATGTGGGAAAATAATTCAACAAAGTGGAGGTTGAAAAAAATGACTTCAATACAATAAAATCTACAAACAATAAACCTACACAGAAAACAAACTTAATGGGGAAAACTTAAAGCCATTCTTCTAAGAACAGGCACAGACAAGGATGTCTACTCTCATCATTATTAAAATAGTACTGAAAGTCTTTGTCATGGCAATATATAATAAAAATTCAAGCTGGAAATGTATATTCAAAATGATATTCAAAGGAATTTAAACTGATCATGAAGAAATCAGTTATTAATCACAGGCAACAATTGTATATAGAAAACCCTAAATATATAATCAAAAATCTAAGAACAATAAATCTATAAAGCGTCAAGCTACAAAATCACTGCCTAGAAATCTGTTGTTTACTTAATGTAAACAACAATGTAGAAGAGGAAGAAATATAGAAAACTATCATTCAAAATCTTGGCAAAAAGCTCAAGAATCTAGAAATCAATTTAACAATGGAGAAAATAGATCTATTTAGTGAAAACTTTAAATTGCCGCTGAAAGGACACTTTTAAAAAAGATTACAAGGACACAGGAACACATTCTTTGCTTGTAGGTTGGGAAAATCAGTATCACTAAAATGTCCATCCCACACAAAGCGTTTTGAGATTCAGTACAAACCCCATCAAAATCCCACGGAATCCTTCATTGTTATATTTATAAAAGCTTACTAAAATTTGTGCTTTTTTTTTCAAAATGGAGTCACCTTTGGCATACTGACTATTTCTGAAAGAATTGCCGCTCTTTCAAAACTTCACTTACTTCACAAACTTCACTTACTCTTTAAAGGCTTCCTTATTTCTTGGCATATCTATTAGCATATGCCCTTCTTTTTTTCTGTATGACACTTGAACACTGTTTATTATTTACACATTGTTTATTGTTTAAATATTGTTTACTCTTAGTTATTTCTCAAGGACCAATCTATGGAAGAAGGGAGCACTATACTCTTTCAGTTCCTAACACAATGTTTGATTATTTCACAGACAATATAAACCAAAAACTAAGAAACCCAAAGTTACCTTTCCTGTGTCAAAATCTTACTTAATGATGTTGGTGGTTGCAAGCTGCAGCTGTTTTCTTCATCTTTTCCTGACTGATATAGTAGACCCACCAAAATATGAGCTAAAAGGAGCAAGAAACTGCTCAGGATCCTCTACAAAATCTGATTGGATAATGTTGTAAGTACCAAGAACCACTTTATAAACTGGCTCCCCTGCCTTCATCCCCCTTTGTTTTGTTTTGTTTTTAAGATTCTCCACATCTGTTAAGAAATTCTTTACTATCCTGAAGTAATCACTCTTTCTGGATTTATTTCTCTTAATTATGTATTTCTTCAGGTTGGGAGACAACTATTTGGCTAAATCTTCTCGTACTTAAGTAAGATCATCAATAAAGTTCTTTTTCATCTATGACCCAGAAAAAAGAATAACTTCAGTATTAAATTAAAGGTATACTGTGTTACATCTCATATTGTAATGGTGATGTGGTTTTTCTGGGATACTTATGCATACACAAATGCATTTGGAAAAATTTGTCCACAAAAATGTTTTTTCAATCATGGCCTCAGCCTTGACCCCACTTTCAGTATAATCATAATAAATATTGACCAAGACAATATATCTTTAACAATTTTGTCCCTTTGCAAAAGACTTTGTTCTTCTTTTGTTATAACTGAATCTATTTTTATATGGGATAGATGGGAAATTTTGTATTCTAGCTGGAAGATTACTACAGTTATTAACTGGGAGGTCTCACTGTTATCTTAATAAAGCAGCTCTTCTGGCAAAGACCCAATTAAATTAGTCTGCTAATTTCAATCATCATCTTGACAGGAGCAGAAGAGAAAATAGGCAATACTTTTTTAGAGAACATTACTTTTATAATACTTGCTAAATTACTCATGTTCTTATATTATAGAACATCTCTAAATCAATCTCCAAGATCTATAGTCAAACAATATTTTAGTTTTCTTTATGGAGCTTCATAAAGGAAATTAACTCTTCCATACCCCAACTACATAGATATTTGCATGTTTTCAGTGATCCACCTGATATTCCAACACATTTTGAGTGTAGGTATCCCCCACAACTTGAGAATCTGCCGTATGTCACTTTAATTTTACAAAAGAGCTTTAGTATAGCTGTTTTCTTTAACTGAAATTTGAAGATGGATCTTGGGAATAGTCTTTGAGCTCAGTCCCTGTGCACTAAGCTAGGGGGAACCAGGGATACTAGGGGTAGTTCTCATGCCCCTATCCCAGCACCTAACCATCGGGCCTGTAGGTCCTGGGAGAGAATCACCAGGAGTTAACCCAGATTCCCTGAGCAGTGCCATGTATAATGGAAAGAGAAGAATTCAAAGAGAATTTATGTTTTTGTGAGAAAAGACAAGAAGCACAAAGAGAGTGATTTGCAACCAACCATGCAGCCAGGGTAGAAAGAAAGTATCACCACTGTGCTTTTTCCTGTGTATTTATGATATCACTAGTTCATGATTTTTTTCTGTCATCTTAGGCCTTGTTCTTTTATGTTATTGGATAGTTGGGGTTTTTTTTATCCTGTATTACTATAATATTTTACATATAAATACGTATAACTGCTTCTTCACTTAATGCCACTGATCTTGTGAGAAGGTTTATAGGAACACTATGGGGGGACAGTGGGGAAACATGTACATATTTTATCCTCAGAACTTTATTGAAAACTTTTACATACACACTATTGAAAATTCTTATACCATTACTCAGATAAGAGAACACAGCCTATTTTACAGGTGTGAAAGTGGGTTGAGAAGTAAAAGTTCAGGTTCTACTTTTCTACAAAATTCATCCAAGTCCTAGAGTAGGTAACTAAGAAAAACATAAGAAGAGCCTCATTTTCAGAAGTTATGTTTGTGCATCTATCTGGAGCATCATATTTTACTTTGATTAGGAGATTCATATGAAAGCATGAAAGTATTTTCTTCCATAAACCTTCTGTTCATCAAAACAAACAATAACAACAAAAAGACCCCGTAAGTGATAACAGAGAAGAAATAATTGGAGGGTCTCGAGAAACTTCCCTTTTTTTTTATAATTTACTAGCTTATTTTATGTAATTTAGGTGAATAAATTTTGAAAATGTTCCATTGACTCCTTTTCATTAGCAGTAAGTATGATCATACTCTCTCAAGAAGTGTTTCTAGGATCTGGAGAAACAGTACAAGTAGGGAGCTTACTTGGGATGCAGTTAACCTGAGTTCAATCCCTGGCATCTCATATAGTCCCCAAGTTCCACCGCACCCCCAATTCCTGAGCACAGAGCCATGAGTAAGCCCTCAGTACTGCTAAATATAACCCTCCCAAAAATAAATAAAAATGAAGTGCTTCTATTATTTCTCACTTATAATTAGATGAGCTAAAAAATACTTAAGTCCGTGATTAAAATGGTACTTTTATACAGATGCTATTGCAAAGAAATTCAGTTATTGTGTGTCTGTGTGTTATGTGTGTAAGATTCTCTTCTTTAATGGAGTATTTTGCCCTCAGAGCATTATTTAGACAAGAAGAGGTCAGTTCTAGTTTTGAACTCACCTTAAAGAGCTAAGCTTAATTATCTTATAATTGTGTGGGAAACTCAAGCAGAGTTTATCATTTACTTTCCAGAAACAGCAAGATTATGCCAGGTCCCTGTGGGGTAGACTGCAGATCACAAATTTTCTTTAAATTGCTCAGTAAATTGCAATGGGAGAAGAGAGACAGACAACTGTACTGTGCACTGGAATTTCAAATGTTTATCTTTTCTACCTGTTTTTATACATATCCACATTCATCATCTTCAATTTTAATGAACATTTTAGTAGGAGAACATTATTAAGATAATATAACAGAGAAACCCGAGTATTTTGAGAAATGTTTCTTTGCAAAACCCCAGGAACCATGGAAAGTTGACTTTATCATTTAACCTAGATTTTAAAACATGCTTTATGGGGAAACTCACTAAGAAAACATCTCATTATCTGGGCATCCAATGAGACTGGATTATAACTTCCAAATATAAAGTTAAATACAAATTTATTTAATTGCCACTGTTGAGTTTGACTGGGTTATTAAGAAGTCAAAAACAGTAAAAAAAAGAAACACCTCATGGTGTTTCACTAATAAAAATTTTTTAAAAATCTACCTAGAGTATTAGCTAATACTAACAGTGTTAACTTTAAAATCTGAATTTCTAAATAAATATTTTATAGGTTAAAAAAATTGTATCCAAAACAAAAGGGAATGTCCTGCCACAGAGACAGGGTGGGTTGGGGGGTATGGGGGGTGGGAGGGATACTGAGATCTGTGGTGGTGGAAAATGGGCATTGGTGAAGGGATGGGTACTTAATCATTGTATAACTGAAACCCAAGCACAAAAATTTGTAAGTCTACCACTGTACCTCATGGTGTTTCACTAATAAAATTTTTTTTAAAAATTGTATCCAAAGAATGCAATTATAGCAAATTAAGAAATTCACATTTAGGGGCTGGAGAGATAGCACAGCAGGTAGGGCGTTTGCCTTGCATGTGGCCGACCCGAGTTTAATTCCCAGCATCCCATATGGTCCCCTGAGCACCGCCAGAAGTAACTCCTGAGTGCAGAGCCAGGAGTAACCCCTGTGCATCGCCAAGTGTGACCCAAAAACAAAAATAAATAAATAAATAAATAAAAAGAAATTCACATTTAAATTTTATTAAAATTGGAAAAACAGTTTATAAATCTATATGTCAGGAATATGGCTGTATCCTGTCAGGGGTACATACTGTTTTTCCCTGCCTTATTTTAGTGAATACCATTCCCTCCCTTCCCCAAACTTTGCTATCTGCCATCTGTATTCTACTTCCTAACTATGCAATATTTGAAAAATGTTGAGTGATAGCACAGTGGTGGGGTGTTTGCCTTGTGCGCAGCCAGCCTGGCCGAGCCGGGTTCAGTTCCTCCGCCCCTCTCAGAGAGCCCGGCAAGCTACCAAGAGTATCTCACTTGCACGGCAAGCTCCCCGTAATGTATTCAATATGCCAAATACAGTAACAACAAGTCTCAAAAATGGAGACATTACTGTGCCCGCTCAAGCAAATTGATAAACAATGGGAGGACAGTGTTTGTTTTTTTTTTTTGTACAATGAAGCATTAATTTGTACTTAATAGTTATTGACCATCCAGAGACAATATAATTTGTATTTTAAAATGGGAAAATTAAGACTTTAAAGGGTGAGAAAATTATGTCATAGTAGGAAGAGAAGAAACATATCCACACATCCCCTGAATTCTTAGAACCATACTGTGTGTCAGTTACTTAACATCCTTAATTTGAATTACATTCTCCCAATAGGGAATTCTTTCTTTGATATCTTCTACTATTACTTTAAATAATTTAATAAAATCTCCTTTTCCTATTTCATTCCCTTTAAAGTCATAAGTATAAGGCAAAATTAGATTCATCATATTGATCAAACCAAGTTTGCTCTATTTATCTCAAAATTTCATAACAGTTGAAAAAGTTCACAACTTTCACAACAAAGTATGCTTTGGGACCCAAAGAGATTGTATTGTGAATAGAGTGCTTGCCTGGCATGTTGTCAACCCTGGTTTCATCCCCACCATCTCATATGGTCCCTCAAAGTAATCCAAAACAGTGCTTTTTTTGTACTATTCATTTTTTCCTAATATGAATGTCACAGCTTCTTGTAAAAAAAATAAAAATAAGTAGTTCAAATATGTAGAAGTAAAATTAGTATATTTGCGTAAATACATAAAAACCAGATTTAGAATGGTATGAATATTACCTTAATGTTACTAAAATTGATTTATAGAAGGCCTTTGATTCTGTTGAGACGGAAGCGGTCATTGAAGCCCTAGTCAATCAGGGCATTCAAGCCCAATACATCAGGATCCTCCGTGACCTGTATTGCGGATTCACTACCAAGATCTCACCATTCTACAAAGAAGTGATTGTTGATGTCAAGAGAGGGGTTTGAATAAAGGATGTTTGGAGGATCCTCCCAGGATGGAAGATGCATGTCGAAAGTAGACTATGGACTGAACATGTTTGCCACTCAATGCCTCTTTTGCAGACCACAACACCCAAAAGGAGAGAGAGAACACAGGGGATTGCCCTGCCACAGAGACAGGGGGGGATGGGGGGATGGGGGTGGGGGGATATTATCCATGGTGGTGGAAAATGGGCACTGGTGGAGGGATGGGTATCTGATCATTGTATAATCGAAACCCAAGCACAAAAAATTGTAAATCTACAACTGTAAAAAAAAAATAATAAAAAAAATTAAAGGGAAAAAAAAAGAGAGGGGTTCGGCAGGGTGATTCCATTTCACCGAAACTCTTCAGTGCCACCCTCAAGAACATCATGCGACGACTGGAATGGGAAGGAATGGGAGTGAAGATAGATGGTCGGCAACTACACCACCTCCGCTTTGCTGATGACATTGTTTTAATAACACCAAACATCAGCCAAGCGGCACAAATGCTGGCCGACTTTGACCGTGAGTGTGGAAAGGTAGGACTACAGCTGAATCTTACAAAGACAATGTTTATGAGAAACAGCCTTGTTCCTGATGCCCCATTCGCTCTCAATGAAACGACCATCTCCGAATGCAACAGCTATGTGTACCTAGGTCGAGAGGTCAACATGACAAATGACCTGGCACCCGAGCTGCGCAGGAGGAAGAGAGCGGCTTGGAACGCCTTCAAGAACGTCGAAGAAATAGCTAAGAGGACGAAGAACCTCCGGCTCCGGGCACATCTCTTTGATTCCACTGTTCTTCCTGCATTAACATATGCCTCAGAGACCTGGGCCCTACGCAAACAAGATGAGAACGCTATTCAGGTCTCCCAAAGAAGAATAGAAAGAGCTATGCTTGGAATATCACGTTTCACTCAAATGAGAGAGAGAATCCGGAGTTCTGACATCTGTCGACGATCAAGAATCAGGGACGCTGTCTCATTTGCCAAGGTGTCAAAAATCAGATGGGCTGGTCACGTAATGAGATTTAAAGATGACCGTTGGACTAGAGCTGTTACTGATTGGATTCCACGGGATGTCAAGAGACCTGCGTTGCCGCCCACCTACCAGATGGTCAGACTTCTTCGTCAAGAGCATGAACGATCGGTTTGAGGCCCTTCATGTTCCCAGAGCGAACAGATGCCATTGGGCTACACTAGCATGCAACAGGGACAAATGGAGACGTTACTGGCGCCCACTCAAGCAAATCGACGACTAACGGGAAGCTAAGTGATTAAGTGATTAAGTGGCCCTAGTTTATGTGCTCAGGGATAGACCTGACAGACCTCAGAGGACCAGGAATTAAACTCCAGTTGGTGGGTGCAAGAAAGGTACCTTACCCACTCTGCTACCTTTTCAGTCTCCCAACTTTTCCTCAAATTCACTTATCACAATGTAAATAAATAATTATATATGATCTATAGAAAATATACACAGTCAAATTACCATCTCAATAAATATACACAGTTCTAATGCCACAAAAATTTGTTCTGCTCTTTGGTAACCCACAAATCATTGACTGCTGTGAAAGGAGTGATTTGGTTTCTATACCAATAATTTCAGCTTTCTATAATTTCTTATTCATTAGCTCATAGTAGAAGCATGTGAACTTCATTTCTAGATTCTTTTTATTAATATATTTGAAATTTACCACCATTGTTGCATATATTTATAGTTTCTTTTTATTTCACATTTATGACTCAAATTTACACATAATGGTTTGGCCCAGGGAGATGGTACAGGGGGTAAGACACAGGCCTTGCACATTGTTGAACTCAATCCCCAGCACCAATAGGGCCCATAAGCACCACCAGGAGTGATTCTTGAGTACCAAGTCAGGAGTAAGCCAAATGCATCACTGAGTGGCACTTCTCCAAATAAAAATATTTGTATGGTTATATGCTTTCATTTCTTCTGTATTTATTCATAGGCATATAAATGGATTTTACAATAAAAGGATCTTCTTCAACTTCATAGAATAAAAGTTTGCTAAATGTCGAAGTGACAATACTAACGATGATGCTTTAGGTTTCTACAGTTTGAACCATTATGTTGAACATGAAAAGCAGCAACTCATGTATATCTGACAATTAATGATGCTGAACTTCTTTTCATTTAGTTCTAGTATGTGTTCTCATATCTTATTTTGTGAAGTACCTATCCAAATCTAGCTTAATTTTTGTTGTCAAACAAGAAAATTTAGTATTTGATTGTAAGTTATTTATATAGTCATAAAACAATTCCATTGCCAAGCAACATTGTTAAAAATATTTTCTCCCAGAACATGATTTAAGTTTTCTTTAAGTCATTTGAATATCAGCAGTTTTTATAAAGAAATAGTTTTCTATTTGATTCTCTAGCTAAGACCTATTTGTTCAATGCAAAGTAAAAAAGATTTTCATTTATTTTTCCTTCTGAGTATTTTATAATGAAGTCATATCTAAGCACTATATATAGTTAGTGCTAGCATTTTAATAGTGTCATGTAAATTTGACATTTGTTCTTTACATAAAGAACATATATTTTTTAAAACTATCATTTTAATTAAATCACCGTGATCATATAAATGAGTGTTTCTTGAACTGTCATTACATTTCCATAAATATGTATGATTTTCCTATGTTCATCTCAAGCAAACTGTCTTGATTATTGCACCTTTTAGTAAGTTTTGATGTGAATTAAACTCTGACTTAATTTTTCCTTTTCAATCTTATAGTGACAATTTTAGATCATTTTCTTTTTTCATAAAGATTATAATTAGGTTTTAAGTTCTTATCAAAAGGGTCTTGAGTTGGTGTTTCAGCACTTGTTTACAAGTAGAATTATAAAGTCATTTCTTGTTTGTTATTCAGGGACACTTTTCATTTCACACAAAAAAATAAATGCATGACCAGGTTGGGCCTGAACCTCTACCCAGTAAAGCTTTTCTTCATCATTCTTTCAAATGTTTGTTAATTGTCCTCACAGCTTAAAATCTCCCTTATGTTTAAAGGAAATCTTAGTAAATCATCTTAGTAAATCAAATAATCTCATTATCTTTGTACTCATATCCACCATTATCTATTTATTTCTTATTCGATTGCCTGTAAAAGATTGAAGAAAGGAAGAAACACGAATGAGCAAAGAGAACATTTATAGAGTTATCAAGGTCTTGGCCACCAAATCGATGCAATATTACTCTAATTAGTAAAGTCAAATGTTGTGCCGAAATTCCAAACCCTACAACCCAATGATACTCACTCATCAACAGGGGACTTTCCAGAAGAATATAACCTTGATTTAAAAGCTGAATGTAGCGAATGCTGTATCTTCTATAGCTGGAGATTCTCACTTTTCATAACTGACAATAAACCCTTCCTCCAAGGAAGGAATGAATAATGTTCTTCACAATTACTAAATTACTAGACAGGAAAGAAACCCTTCTACTTATCTGTGGGACAAAGTCAACACTATCGTTGGATAAATCTAAATTCAAATACTACCATCTTTAGTTTCTCCGTTAACGGGTGGGCTAATGTTTATGAGTATAGTTTCTGACATAAAATGTGAAAATATTAGAATCTTATAGCTATCTGTTACGTAGTAATACTGTTGTAAAGAATAGATAACACGAATAGATAACACCCAAGAAATTTCTAAGAGTGTTTAGCACAAAATGAAAGTTCAATAGATACTTTAACATAGAAATCTTTCCTACTTTTTTGGTAAGTGTTAAGAGACGGGTTAAGATTATCTAAGACAAGTTAGGAGACTGTATTTTTTAAAGTTCACAGACTTTAGTCTATCTTGAAGTCTATGATGGAAGTTGTCACTTCTTGCTTTATAAATACTATGTCCTGTGTTCTCATCATATCACACTATTATGATTTCTTTATCCCTTTGCTTGTTGCAGTCTATTCTATTTATCTTTGAACATAGTACATTTTTCTAGTGGTTAGTATTAATGTTCTTCCTCTTTAGATGTGTGCACTCTTATTTTGAAATTATCTTTTCATAAACCAGCTATTGTTTCTATCAACTATATGTTAGTGATACCCTCTGTGACATTTTGTACTCTAATATTACTGTTTATTGTAGGTGATTTATGTGATGTGGGGAGAAGAGAAATGGGTCTCCATCAGCTGTATGTTAGTGATACCCTCTTTTGTACTCTAATATTACTCTTTATTGTAGGTGGTTTATGTGATGTGGGGAGAGGAGAGATGGCAGCATTGAGAACTGAATGTACCACACCGCTTGGTCACCTGGGAAAGTGCCTGGGGAAATCCAGGACTTATTGATGAAAGTCCGTGATGAACTCCTGCGTGGTACAAACCTCCTATCTCAACAGTCCCATGCAAGGCAGTCAAACTGCACCTAAAGTTCATTACTTTTGCACAGCATGGGAAATGATCCCTGTCACCCAATTTCTTGGGAAGTTGTGAACTCAAACTAGAGTGAGGAATTGTTCTTTGTAGAAAGGGAAATCGGTCCTAAATATTATCTAGACTTTCTAAGTAGATTACTTTCCCTCACAGAAAAAACTTCAGGAGGAGTTAATCAGTGCGGTAAAAACAATTTACTCAGAGATAATAAGGAAGGAAAGAGAGAGAATAGCATGTTCAAGAGAGAACATGGGTTTCTGCAGGAGCAGAGAGTGCTGAGAATATATGTGTTGGGTAAAGATGTGGGCCACACTGCACAATGTAGAGGCATTCTGCTTGCCTTAGCAGACTTGAATTTATAGATTTTTCCCCCAAGCAGCCTCCATATAATGCTTCCCCCCTCGGTAACAGTCTGTTGTTATGGCATTGCTTGAAAATTGTGGTGGTCTATGTCCATATCTTCAAACTCTTTGTTTCTGCAAGAGCTCTCATGAGGGGTGTCCAGTCTTCTCTAGGCCTGTGCTGGAGCGAGTTAGAGTCTTATTAGACCCCAGACCCTGTGTCCACAAAGTGGGTCTAGCCATAATGTTTTGAGCTGCTTTAGGGCGAGTAACAGACAAAATTTTTCAAATTCCATCTTGGGTTTATTATATTCATTATTATACTATTATATTCCATTATTATTATATTCCATTATTATTATTCCATTATTATTATTATCATATTCCATTATTATTATTATTATATTAACATTATTATATTCCATCTTGGGTTTATTATATTCAAGAATTTATTGGCAGGGAACTCCTATAAACATATCTGCTTCACCTCGAACTTCAGATTTAAACATTGAAACTGATGTTGAACATCTTTTTCTAGATTATCTTCAGGTTCCCCCATTCCATCATAAATGAAACCATAAAGGTAATTATCTCTCCTGCCAGATTTTCTCTTATATACTTGTAATTATTATTTAAATGAATTATTATGCATTTCTGTAAGTTAGAGTTTAAAATTTCATGGGAAATTTCATTAAAAACTCTACCTTACCTTGTCAGTAATTTAATTATTCATCAAGTCTCATTAAATCTATCTTTTCCAATATAATGTACACACTCTTATTTTATTCTCACTATCGATCGTTAATAAAGCCTTCATTTGTTAATCACCATTATCATGTGTTTCTTGCATATATTACTTGCATATAAAATTTCTCTGTACTGATACTAGAGTTTCCTTTCTTTAAAAATAAGGACATACTATATAATCCCTAAAAACTCTTTCTTCTCAATTATTTGTACATAGAAGAATACACTGATCTTTGTTTATATAGAATTTTTATTTTGTGAGATATCCATTCTGTTTTTTTTTTAAAAATTTTTATTAGTGAAACATCATGAGGTGCAGTTGTAGACTTACAAATTTTTTCCTTGGGTTTCAGTTATACAATTATTGAGTACCCATCCCTCCACCAGTGCTCATTCTCCAACACCAATGATCCCAGTATTCCCTCCCATTCTCCCATCCCCTCCCCATCCCACACCACCTCTGTGGAGGGACATTCCCTTTTATTCTCTCTTTCCTTTTGGGTGCTGTGGTTTGTAAAAGAGGCATTGGGGGCTAATCATGTTCAGTATATAGTCTACTTTTAGCATGCATCTCCCATCCTGGGAGGATCCTCTCAACACCCTTTACTTGGTGCTCCCTTCTCTCTCTGAGCTGCCTTTCTCCCTAGCATGTGTGCATGGACTCCATGCCATGGAGTGAACCTTTGGAACTTAACAATTCTTTGGTGTTAGTCTCCTATTTTATTATTTTATATTCCCCAGATGAATGCAATCTTTCTAGGTCTGTCGCTCTCTTTCTGACTCATTTCACTTAGCATGATATTTTCCATGTAGTACCACTTGTGAATAAATTTCATGACTTCATCTTTTCTAACATCTGCATAGTACTCCATTGTGTAGATGTACCAAAGTTTCTTTAATTAGTCATCTGTTTTGGGGCACTTGGGTTTTTTCCAGATTTGCACTATTGTGAACAGTGCAGCAATGAACATAGGCGTGCAGATATTATTTTGACTATACTTTTTTGCCTCTCTGGGATATATTGCCAGGAAAGATATTGCTGGGTCAAATGGGAGCTCAATTTCTAATTTTTTGAGAATCATCCATACTGTTTTCCAAAAGGGCTGAACCAGTCGGCATTCCCATCAGCAGTGAAGGAGAGTTCCTTTCTCTCTGATCCGCACCAATGCCGGTTGCCTTTGTTCTTTTGGATGTGGGCCAGTCTCTGTGGCATGAGATGATATCTCATTGTTGTTTTGATCTGCATCTCCCTGATGATTCATGATGTAGAGCATTTTCTCATGTTCCTTTTTGCCATTTAGATTTCTTCTGTGAGAAAGTTTCTGTTCATTTTATCACCCCATTTTTTGATGGGGTCGGATGTTTTCTTCTTGTGGAGTTCAATCAGTGCTTTGTATATCCTTGATATCAACCCCTTATTGGATGGGTATTGAGTGAATATCCTTTTCCATTCTGTAGATTGTCTTTGTGTTCTGGTCACTGTATCTTTTGAGGTGCAGAAGCTTCTTAATTTAAGGTAGTTCCATTTGTTTATCTCTGTTTCCACTTGGTTGGTCAGTGGAGTATTGTCTTTGAAGATACTGTTAGCCTCCATATAGTGGAGGGTTTTGCCAACCTTGTCTTCAATGTACCTTATGGATATTGGTCTGATGTTGAGATTTTTAATCCCTTTTAATCTGAATTTTGTGCATGGTGTTAGGCCAAGTTCTAAGCCCATTTTTTTTTGCATGTAATTGTCCAGTTATGCCAGCACCATTTGTTGAAGAGGCTTTCCTTGTTCCAATTCACATTTCTTGGTGCCTTATCAAAGATTAGATATTCATACATTTGGGTTGTATGTATGGATATTTCACCCTGTTCCTTTAGTTTGCAGCCCTGGCTTTCTTTCAGTACTATGCAGTTTTAGTTATTACCACTTTGTAGTAGAGTTTGAAGTCGGGGAGGGTAATGCCTCCCCACGTCTTTTTCCCAAGAACTGCTTTAGCTATTTGTGGGCATTTGTTGCGCCATATGAATTTCAGGAGTGCTAATCTATTTCCTTGAAGAATTTCATGGGTATCCTTATAGGGATCGTGTTGAATCTGTATAATGCTTTCGGGAGTATTGCCATTTTGACGATGTTAATTCTTCCTATCCATGAGCAGGGGATATGTTTCCATCTCCTCTTGTCCTCTTTTATTTCATGGAGCAGAGTTTTTTAGTTTTCATTGTAGAGGTCCTTTATCTCTTTAGTTAGGCTGATTCAGAGGCATTTGATTTTCTGGGGCACTATTGTGGACAGGATTTTTTTTTCATGTTTCTTTCTCTGTCTCATTATTTGCATATAGGAAGGCCATGGATTTTGGGGCATTAATTTTATAGACTGTGACTTTACTGTACAAGTCTTTTGTTTCTAAGAGTTTCTTGGTAGAGGATTTAGGAGTCTTGAGATATAGTATCATATCATCTGCAAATAGTGAGAACTTGATTTCTTCCTTTCCTACCTGGATACCTTTAATGTCTTTTTCTCGGCTAATCGCTATTGCAAGTACTTTCAGTACTATATTGAACAGAAGTGGTGATAGAGGGCATCCTTGTCTTGTCCCTGATCTTAAAGGAAAGGCCCTTAGTTTTTCCTCATTGAGGATAATGCTTGCCATGGGTTTGTCGTAGATGGCTTTGACTATTTTGAGGAAACTTCCTTCAAAACCCATTTTGGTGAGAGTTTTCATCATAAACGGGTGCTGGTTCTTGTCGAAAGCTTTCCTGTGTCTATAGATATGATCATATGGTTTTTATTTTTACTTTTGTTGATATGATGGATTATGTTGATTAACTTCTGAATGTTAAAACATCGCTTAACATTAATGGGGGTTTCTCTCCATTCTGTTTTATTTTTTAAATTTTTAAATTTTATTATTATTATTTTATTTTTTTTTTTTTTGCTTTTTTTGGGTCACATCCGGCGATGCTCAGGGGTTACTCCTGGTTCATGCACTCAGGAATCACTCCTGGCGGTGCTCGGGAGACCATATCGGATGTTGGGAATCGAACCTGTGTTGGCCATGTTGGCTGCATGCAAGGCAAACGCCCTACCCGCTGTGCTATTTCTCCAGCCCCTCCATTCTGTTTTAAAGGGTTGAATAAGCCAACATTTGTAGCAGCGAGTGAGTTTTATTTTGGCCCATATTCATGGAAACACTGGTTTTTTGCTCTTTTGTTTATATCTTAGTTTCACTGGTGTGAAGTGATATTTGATTTTTTTTAAATTTTCATTTCCTTCATAATAAGTAATGAGAAATTTTTCATATACCAATGCCCGTTTTTTTACATCTGTATGTCTTTTTGATGAATTATCTATTCGTTTTTTTCTCTTTTCCCTTTAATGGAGGTTTATTTTGTGAGTCTTACACATATTTTTTCTTAAGTTTTGCAAGTGTTTTAAATATATTGCATATTAAATATATTGCATATTGACTCTTTGTCAGATGAGTGGTGGACAAATATTTTTTCCCAAACTGTGGAGTTTGTTTTTATTCTAGTCTGCATTCCTTTTGTAGTACAAAGCTTCTTAATTTTAGTTAGTAATCCATTCCTTGACATTGACCTCAAAATACCCCAATACACTATTGTAAAAAAAAAAATGTATTCCTATGTTTACTACAGCACTTTTCACAATTGCCAAGGCCTGGAAACAACCCAAGTGTCAGGTTACTGAATAAAAAATAGTGTTTTATGATCTATTTTATGTAATACTACAACTATATCAATTATTTCATTGAATGGAAATTAATTAAATGTAAAAACAAGAGATTGTCAGCCAATTTGCTCGAGCGGGCCCAGTAACGTCTCCATTGGAGACTTTGTTGTTACTGTGTGTGGCATATCGAATACTCTCAGTAGCTTGCTGGGCTCTCAGCCAATTACAAAGGCAAAACCTAAGTAGATAAGGCACATCTAAATAACAGAACTAAAGAAATTACTGAAAGTAAAATAATGGAAAATAAATACCAAAATAAAATTAACATGAGACCAAATAAAAGCAACATAACAAACAATAAATAAAGTGTGCATTAATATATGGTACGTTGTAAGAGTTCCACAAAGAGTTTTTGTTTTAGGGCCTCTTAAGTGGAGCTCGAGCATGGCAGTTCAAGAGAGGCCTGGACCACCCTGACAGTACTGGGAGCCTTTCTGACCACGTTTTGCAGTTGTTTGAGCATCTTTGAGATGCAGCAAGTGATGTCTGGGGAACAGGTGGTTCTGTAATTGAACCTGGGTTAAGCACACACCTGACGTGTTCTATTACTGTTCTACTATTGCCCTAACTGTTCTGTTTACTGAGGATTCCTGGATCCTCAGTAAACAGTTAATTAAGTAGTACTTCAGTATTTCCAAGCTTATATAATTTTATAGGAAAAAAATTTTGACACAGGCAATCTACATAATCCCTTATATTCTTAACAGAGCTGTATAATCACATATTATGCGTTGTAAACAAAAAATGGAATAAAATAAAAAACCTTGACACCCTTGAGAATAGGAAAATAAAATATCTATTTTAAAATACCTAAATAGAGTTAAGAAAAAGCCACATTTAAAAAAAAAAGAAAATCTATACCTGAATCTCATCTAATCTACTGATAGAATACCCGTTTACAAATATTAAAAGCTCATAAAATATGCTTAATTGACATCGGCAATATAATCAAATATTCAAAGCTACTGCTCTTAAAATTCTTTTCAGCTCTTACTGAAAAATTATAACACCACTGCTTATTCCCCATCTATTATCAAGGTTATTATATAAATACTTGTAGGAGACAGGAGAACTCTTTCGGTGATGGACTTAGAACTTGGGTTGCATTCATAGCTTTAATAAATTGTCCTTAGATTGGATATTCACCTCTGAAGCTTCCACTCAATTAATATCAAAAATTTATGTTAATATTTAGTGTAAATTTCCCCTACTCCATTTAATTTTATTTCATAGCCATTCCACCAAATAAAGCTCTTTCTTGGTACCTGCCTTTTAGAGAATTGATATCACATTTAAAAGGCCTTTATAGTTTAATCTCTACCTATGTCTGTGGTCCGTTTCTTCATCTTGTACATTTCCTTGATATACACTCTCTGATAATACTGGCCTTTTGTTATTCATCTAAAAGTAACTGTGAGAGGAGCTAGAGAGATAGTACAGGGAATAAGGAGCTTTTCCTTTCAAGCAGCTGACCTGGGTTCAATCCCTAGTATCCCATATGGTCTCCCAGGCCCCAGCAATAGTGATCTCTAAATGAAATGCAACGTCAGGAGTAAGCCTTGAGAACTGCAAGGTATGGTCCTCAACATCTCCCCAAATTAAAAAATAAGCGACTGGAGGTTAGATTTGGGTCATGCCTGACAGCACTCAAGATGTTCTCAGCTATGTTCTCAAAAATGACCTCTGACCATGCTCAGGGGACCACAGAGAGTAGCAGGGATTGAACTGGGTTCAGCAACATGCAAGGCAAGCAACTTGTCTCCTATTCTATCTCTCTAGCTCTCATCCAAAAATCAATTCCATCGCAAGCTTTCCTATTTAATATCTACTGCTTCTTTATTTCTCAGGTTCAGAAAATCATTTCAGAAAAAGGTTCTTCCTAGCATACGTTAGGATAAAGCTCATGCAACTACTTATAGTACTGTTGCATTTAAAATTAGTACCTTGTTTTAATATTTTTTCTTATTCTTATTCTTTTCGATTTGGGGCCACACTCAGAGTTTAATCCTCAGCAACCAGGGATTACTCCTGGTGGTATTCAGGGGATCACATGGGGTGCCAGGAAATGAAACCAGATCATTGCATGCAAGGCAATTGTGCTGAATTATCGCTCCAATCCCAAATTATTTGGTTATTATTGACCCCAATAGATGACAAATAAATAAGTGATTGCATACATAAATAACCTAAGAGAAAACTGTTAGTATTGTATTGCCAATATATTCTTAATTATCAGGCATATAAATACTCAATAAAATAATGTTAACTAAAATAACAAAAACTATGCTGACTAAAAGAAAATATCAAGAATATAGAAAGTCTCCTTTTGCTAACAAATAACACTGTGGTCAAGCAAAATATTTATTCTGTATGGTTATTTCTATCCCATTCTTCTCCTTGCCTTCCCTGATATGCTAAATTTTTCTTTATTCTTTCAATTTCAGCAAAAACAACCTTTTTTTAGAAATATCTTTAATGAAAAATACCATTACTTGATGAAAGGCTCTAGATATTACTTTTTTTGTCAAACTGAAAATATCCCTTCGTATTTAGATAACCACATTCCTAAACTGTATATAATTTTGTGCAACTGTCTTATTTAAAAAATTAATTTCACAGGCTGGAGCAATAGTACAGCAGGTAGGGCACTTGCCTTACATGAAGCCAATCAGGGTTTAACCTCGGGGACCCTATATGGTCCCCCAAACCTGCCAAGAGTGATCCCTGAGAATAGTCAGGCATAAGCCTTGAGTACCTCTGGGTGTGGCTCAAAAACAAAAAAAAATTAATTGTCTAATTAGCCTCTCTCTAGTAAATTAAATGTTTGTAAATGTTGTTTATGAATTATAAATGGTAGTGTATTCCTCAGCTGTATACAATTAATAATGTTTTGTGATGTACAATTTAATTTTTTAATCTGCACTCGATTCATCACTAACAAAACAATCCACCAAGGCTGACCTAGGCAAGACCTAGGAAAATAACAATTCTGATGGAAATTAAGTCATAATCTAGCAAATTAAGTCTAGCATAATCAGGATATAATAAATGGATTGTAGTCGAATAAATGAAGATTGTTTCTAAAGAAGATTGTTTCTATAGTTAAGGTAGAAAAAACAATAAAGGATAAAGGGAGAAACTGACACTAAGTCAGATCACATGAAACAATTCTGTGGTAACCTTGCATAACTACTTATTATTCATCTGAATGAGTAGTATTTTTTATAAAATTTAACTCTTCTCAATTTTCTCTTCAGGGGTTATAGAGTTCTAGAGGATGGCAAATGCCAATGAACTTTTGATTTCCCATTATCTTGAAAACTTTTAAGACAATTTTTCTTTTATTTTTGTCTTTGTTTTGTTAAACCACAGTTTCAAATGACCCTATTTCTCATTGTCACCCACATCTTTCTGACACTATAAATGTATGTGATCAACAGTACCACTATGAAGTAGCTATTTGTCAAGTTAATGGTGCCTTTGCCTTAGAAAAAAATGAAAATTTTTTTGTTCATTCTCTGCCCCTTTTCCAGGCCCCTTGAACTGTCCTAATCCCCCTTGTCTGAGCATTATTTCTCTAGGCAAGTGATCCAATATGCTATGTTATTACTTTTGATTTTTCCTTTATCTACATTTTTTTCTGAGAAAATTGCAACCTACTCTGTAATAAAATACAGCTCTTATATTTTTGACCTTTGCTTCTGACTAAATTTCCATCAGAATTGTTATTTTGCCTAGGTCTTGCCTAGGTCAGCCTTGGCGGATTGTTTTGTTAGTGATGAATCGAGTGCAGATTAAAAAATTAAATTGTACATCACAAAACATTATTAATCGTATATAGCTGAGGAATACACTACCATTTATAATTCATAAACAACATTTACAAATGCAGTTAGATATTAAAACACATTTGGTCACATGTCCTTCTCTCCAGGAAGGGAGCATAACATGACACTCGCCATAATCATGCTGCTGGACCCTGTGCCAGGCTATATCAGTCGGGATGTCCCAGAGGGGGGAGGGTGAGACCCCTCCCCACCTCAAAGGACCCAGCCTCAGGTGGTCAAAAATCTCCAGAATCTCAGGTGGTCAAAAATCTCCAACCACTGTCATGGCTGCTCTCTACATGTTCAAGCTGAGATTCACCCACTAGTAAACCTATTCCTAAACTGCTGGAGCGATAGCACAGCGGTAGGGCATTTGCCTTGCACGCAGCCAACATGGGACCCGAGTTCGATTCCTCCACCCCTCTGGGAGAGCCCGGCAAGCTACCGAGAGTATCTCGCCCGCACAGCAGAGCCTGGCAAGCTCCCCGTGACGTATTCGATATGCCAGACACAGTAACAACAAAGTCTCCAGTGGAGACGTTACTGGGCCCGCTCGAGCAAATCGACGATCAACCGGAGGGCCTTTACCTTTTACCTTTTAAACTGCAATACTTCATACCACACACCCTGCCTATACTCCAAGAGTACCACACCACATTTAATGGGATTAAAAGTAGAAAAAAAAAACAATCTTAGAGGGAAATATATATATATTTTTACATATATATTATATATATAAAAGCACACAAGGCTCAACCTGTAACAACATCTTAGTGATCTCATAGAAGGCCTTAATGGCCCCTGGGTGAAATACAATAATCTCCACACTTTTTCCTACAAGGAAACTTTCTTTTAGCATTTTCATCAGTTTTTAATAACAAGCAAAACAAAACATATTATTTTTGTTCTACTTTGGGGCAGGGGTTGTGGTTTGGGATGGGAATGTCTGAAATATGGTGGTGGGATTGGTGTTTGAATATTAAATGTAATCAAATATTTTGAACTACTTTATAAAAGAAAAAAAGAAAAAAACACAGTTGGAATATGTAGAGTGAAAATGGTCACAGTATTTAAAACAAATAAAGCAATATAGCGTAACGAAATTTATTCAAGACATTA
Source organism: Sorex fumeus (assembly GCF_029834395.1). Taxonomy (NCBI): domain Eukaryota; kingdom Metazoa; phylum Chordata; class Mammalia; order Eulipotyphla; family Soricidae; genus Sorex; species Sorex fumeus. The sequence continues at coordinate 39,442,699 of NW_026606091.1, forward strand.
GGTAATATGGAAAAAGAGATTAAAACAAAAAGTAAAGCTCTTTCCATGAAGTACAGTCAATATTCATAGTCAATTCAATATATATCTGTCACTATTTATTTCTAAAGAATAACTGTAGTCAAGGAAAGAGTTCAGGATTTTCTAGGCCAGAAGGATAATATAAGGGGCAGGGCACTTACCTTGCAGAACTTTATCAGGTGTAGACCAAAACAAACAAATAAAACAAAACCCCACGAATCTCTATACCTTTGCATTATGACTGTCAGAATCTGATGACTTGGATTATTAAAGGAACAGTCTTGAATTAAAAACAAAGTTTTTTTAAAAATTTTTTTATTATCTTTTTTTTATTAGTGAAACACCATGAGGTACAGTTATAGACTTATAAATTTTTGTGCTTGGGTTTCAGTTATACAATGATCAAGTACCCAGCCCTCCACCAGTGCCCATCCTCCCCCAACACGGGTCCTAGCATCCCTCCCATCCCCCCATCTCCCCCCTCCCACCCTGCTGCTGTTGCAGGGCATTCCCCCTTGTTCTCTCTCTCTTCTTTTGGGTACTGTGTTTTGCAAGAGAGGCATTGAGTGGCAATCATGTTTGGTCTATAGACTACTTTTAGCATGCTTCTCCCACCCTGGGAGGGTCCTCACAACACCCTTTATTTGGTGCTCTCTTCTCTATCTGAGCTTCCTTTTCACCTAGCATGTGTGGCTGGCCTTCAAGTCATGGAGCAAAATTCCTGATACTAATCTCAGCCACTCCTGGCTGTTAGTCTCCCATTTTGTTGCTTTATGTTCCCCAGATGAATGCAATCTTTCTGTGTCTATCCCGCTCTTTCTGACTCATTTTGCTTAACATGATACTTTCCATGTAGTACCACTTGTATGTAAATTTCATAACTTTGTTTTTTCTAACAGCTACATAGTACTCCATTGTGTAAATGTACCAAAGTTTCTTTAACCAGTCATCTGTTCTCGGGCACTCAGGTTTTTTCCAGATTCTGGCTATTGTAAAGAGTGCTGCAATGAACAAACAATTGCAGATGTCACTTCGACTATACTTTTTTGCCTCTCTGGGATATATTCCCAGGAGTGCTATAGCTGGGTCAAATGGGAGATCAAATTCTAATTTTTTGAGAATCGTCCATACTGTTTTCCAAAAGGGTTGGACCAGCCGGCATTCCCACCAGCAGTGAAGGAGGGTCCCTTTCTGGCCACCTCCACGCCAGCACCTGTTGTTTTTGTTCTTGTAGATGTGGGCCAGTCTCTGTGGTGTGAAATGATATCTCATTGTTGTTTTGATCTGCATCTCTCTGATGATTAGTGATGTAGAGCATTTTCTCATGTGACTTTTTGCCATTCCGATTTCTTCTTTGCGAAAGTTTCTGTTCATTTCCTCGCCCCATTTTTTGATGGGGTTGGGTGGTTTCTTCTTGTGTAGTACCTTGTATATCTTTGATATCAACCCCTTGTCGGATGTGTATTTGGTGAATATTCTTTCCCATTCTGTAGGCTGTCTTTGTATTTTGGTCACTGTTTCTTTTGAGGTGCAGAAGCTTGTTAGTTTAAGATAGTCCCATTTGTCTATCTGTTTTCACTTGCTCGGTCAGTGGCGTGACATCTTTGAAGATACCATTAACTTCAATATCATGGAGAGTTTTGCCAACTTTATCTTCAATAAACATTATGGATTCCGGTCTGATGTTGAGGTCATAAATCCATTTCGATCTTACTTTTGTGCATGGTGTTAGGCAGAGATCTGAGCCCACTTTTTTGCATGTAGACGTCCAGCTTTGCCAGCACAATTTATTAAAGAGGCTTTCCCTGCTCCATTTCACTTTTCTTGCCCCCTTATCGAAGACACCATCCCTTTGAGTTTTATATAAATCATAGATATAATAATTGTTAAATTTCTATTGAATTATTCTTGAATTACTATTAAGGTAATTGAATTTAAATACATATGCATGTGCATGCATGCTTACATATCCATAATTTGGAATTACCTGCATAATGTAATGCTATGTTAGTAGCATGGTTGCAATAATTTTTTACTTTCTTGTTTTCCACTGTGGCATTTGTGTCTATTGCTCTCACACACAGTTTAAGAATCTTGGATATTTTCTATGACTATTCTTCTCACTATGGTATTGCTCTCTCACTTCATTTTAGGGGTGGTTCAAAATGAAATCATTGGTTGCTAGGAAATTATGATGAATTTATGCGTAATATTACAGATGGATTTATGAGTAATATTCCAAAGTCTGGGAAGCAAGTAGGCAAACTCAGACTACCTTGTCTACAAAATTCAAAGTCATAGGGTTGGTGATCCAATCCAGGGACAGAGTTCTAGTCCAAGGACAAAAGTAAATCTACATAGTAACTATAAGCGAAGGTAGAATTCAACTTTATAATTATCCATATTGGCACTAAGCTCTTCTTGAATCTGAGTACAAGTGTTTTAGAAATTCAAACAGAAAATCTTGGAAATTTCATGGCAGACAGTATACCTGGAATTTTAACATTAATGTGATTGTGTACTTCATTCATCAAACTTTTTTCAACAAAGCATCAGTCACTCAATTATTAAATAATTAGTTACAATAGAGAAACAAGTAATATCATACACATAGAGGTATCAAGTCACGTACATCAGCACTGACAGATGTGAGCATTGTGGATGCATAAATCATTATCAACAATTGTTTAGCTCTTTACTGATTAAATTTTAGTACTTGCACAAATACCATAGAATTATAACTAAAAATAAAATCTTTTCCTAGCCCTAATTTCTCCATACAGATAGGAGAGAAAACAATTTTACTGTTGAATAAATACTAAAAATGAATATAATACAAATCACAGGAAATTTGTGAGAGATTACAAAAATGAATACATACCACTCTTTCCTGTAGTCTAGCAAATACAACCCATTATATATATATATACATACATATATATATATTTTCAAGATAATTGGGATGACCATCTGGGTTAAGTTATTGGCTTTATCTAAAGGAGTTTAATCTCTTCATAACAAAACTTAATGTTGCAACTTGGAACAAGCCACTATCAAAGTTACATTGATGCTCCCTTAGAAACTGAAAGAAATTCTATCTTCCCTGAAAATTACATTTCAAAGAGATAATTATTCAGTTCTTTAAAAAAGAATTTCTTGGTTGTAAAGTTGGAAGACTGTTCAAACTTTCAATTATAAAACTTTTTTTTTATCAAGACACATAGTTGCTTACAATGGACTCTCAGGCTCTATTTCCACCACCAAATGTCCCCAACCCTCAAATGCTCACACCAGCTTTTCTCCCACCTTTAACCTGACTCTCTGATGGTCACATTTTTAAGTTTAGTTTCTGTAGTTTGGGTCATGATTATGGTAGTGTTGTCTCTAGTGGTTGAGATGTATACAAACACATTTATCTTTACATACAAAAACTTTTTTTTTTACTTATCAAATTTTTAATCTTACTGACTCTCATAGGTTTTTTTTTTTAAATTTTTATTAGTGAGACACCATGAGGTACAGTTGTAGACTTACAGATTTTTGTGCTTGGGTTTCAATTATACAATGATCAAATACCCATCCCTCCCAGTGCCCATTTCCCACCACAAAGAATCCCAGTATCCCTCCCACCTCCAATCCCCCTGCCTCTGTGGCAGGGCATTCCCTTTTGTTCTCTCTCTCCATTTGGGTGTTGTGGTTTGCAAAGGTGGCATTGAGTGGCAATCATGTTTGGTCTATAGTCTACTTTCAGCATGCTTCTCCCATCCTGGGAGGATCCTCCCAACACCCTTTATTTGGTGCTCCCTTCTCTATCTGAGCTCCCTTTCCCCCTAGCATGTGTGACTGGACTCCAAGCCATGGAGTAAAATTCCTGGTACTAATCTCAGCCATTCTTGGGTGTTAGTCTCCTATTTTATTACTTTATGTTCCCCAGATGAATGCAATCTTTCTATGTCTATCCCTTTCTTTCTGAGTCATTTCGCTTAACATGATACTTTGGTACATTTACACAATGGAGTACTATGTAGCTGTTAGAAAATATGAAGTAATGAAATTTACATACAAGTGGTACTACATGGAAAGTACATACAAAAACTTTTATCTCAAAAGACAAAATGAATTCAAAACTTTCTAATTTCAACACATAAAAACATCATGTTTTCACAAGAAATACAATTTATATTTTTAAACTGAGAAACAGCTCAGACTTGAGAAACAAAAAAGTAAAAGGAAACCTTTGTTTTAGGACTTTGGGGAAAAAAAAACAGAATATTTCTAATTTAAGTAAGAATAAATTTACTATAAAGGTAAATTCATTATCAAAGTAAGCCAATCAGTAAATGAAGAGCAAGCTTTTTATCTGATTTTCAAAAGAGAGAAGAGTTCGTTTTTAATTTTTGTGATCTCTAATGCATAAATGCTTAATAAGCATATGTTATGAAATCCTATTGACAAGGAAAATTAGATGAGTAACTCCCAAACTTGTGGGAAAGAATCTGAAAAAAAAATGATCATAGTCAATAGCATAAAATAGAAAATTAATGACACAAGAAAGGCATATTAAGGTAATTTATAATAAGATAATTAAGAACTGTGCATTTGAGTTATAAAACTATAGATCTGTAGTTATAATAGTGTGATTTAGGATTTGGGAACTTTTAATTTTGTGATGGTGTGTAAAAAATACATATGCAGTTGAGACTATATATCAATCTCTTAATTTTGATATTTTCCAGCGCAAACACTGTACATGGGTGCAGCAAGCCACAGTTACCATTCATGCTATCAGGAGGTTAAATGTCAACATTCTACAGCATACTATATTTCCAGAATTTCTTAGCTATAGATAATTCCTAATAAAATTGTTTGAATTAGGATGTTCTCAATTTGTGGTGATTTTAGCCATGTTAAAATTCAAGAAGCATCTCTTATGAATCTGGCAGCAACAAACGAATGGTTAGAGACATTTGCAATAATAGACAGGAGAAAAGATTCACAAAGAAAAGGCAAAAGCAAAGTCAGGAAATCAATTCTGTGACTACTGTTATCCATTAGCTTCAATGAAAAATCATAGTTCACTGTTTATGATCGGTTGCCCTTAGATTTTTATTTACTAATCTCTAGATATTTTAAAGTTTAGATTTTGATTACTTGCATTGGCTGCATTACCTTACATTACCTTAGTCTGATGGTCTTCTTGTTTAATGTGCCTCAGTTGAGCTCACAGTGTCATCAGTGATCACACAAGCCCCTAGAACTGTAATTATTATTTTAATTCCTTTTCCCATTATAACCATTTCCATTTTGCTAACCATTTCAGTGTGTTTAATAACTATCACTATACATAATATATATGTATTATATATATTAATATATGTCTTATATATGTATTAATTACATCCTATGATATCTATGGATAGATACGTATATTCAAATATATACAAATATACAAATATCTGTCTATCTATCTCTATATGCATATATACATCCTTATATCACCCTAATACTCGGTGTTAGCCAGAGTTCTTTTTGTAGGTCTTATGTGGGAAAATGATAGATCAATACTATTTATCTTACATTTCATCTTCTAATTATTATCTACTAGGTATTATTATACTCTGATTGATTACAAACATGAGTCTTTGATCTATCTTATACTTTGTAGCTAATTTATTTTGTGAACTTGTCTTTCAGACAGACTCTAAAGTTTCTTGGTTTATCTCTGGCTTATTTTTTATTTTTATGGAGACAAATTGATCAGGAAATTTCTCCACATCTCTGTGTTCTGTGTCTTGTGCTTAGAAACACCTCTAATCTATGTTTTATGTGAGATAAAATATGCACACTTTAAACTCATATATATTTCACTAATTATTAGGGAACAATACTTTTTCATCTTTTAACTTCATTACATTCTTTACTGCACATCAAGGTTTGGGAATGGCATGAGGGGGAAAAACAAGGAACTCTCCAAGGTTTATTGATGAGGTAATGTCTGTCATGCATATTCTTTAATAACAAAGTACTGGGTCTTTACAACAGAGACTGTTATTTTGAAAAAGTTGCATCTTCAGCCATGTCAGGATATCCTCCCTTGCATTTATAAGAGGGAAATTGAAAAGTATAAAGTGATAATCTGAAAATAACATAGTAAACATTTAAAAGCCATTATTAACTGAAATAACTACTATTCATTACTTTACTGCCATTTATAACCATAAATATGGATCAAATTGGTTGTTCCTTATTTATTATATGATAGAAAGTCTCACCTGTAATTACCACTATTAGCACCTAACTTTAACTATGCTAGAATGCTGGAGATCATTATGAAACTTGTAACTTTTGCTTAATTAGTAAAAATATCTCTCACATAAACCTATTAGGTATTATGATTTGCTTATTTTAGTGTTTTGCTTATTTTAAGAGTACTATTACTAATGGTTATCTCTTTTTCTTATCATCCAAGTGCTTTTGTAGACCAAAATCTGTACTTTGTGTATGCTTATAAATGAATCATATCACTATGTATAGAGGAGAAGAATTTCAAAATAGAGATATATATAACAAATTTAAAGCCTGAAAAGTTTTGTTTATGATTCATCAAATTTAATGACCTACTGAGAAAAATATATACAAGTATATTTCCAAGACATTGCAGATTCAATTGCAGATAAACACAATAAAAAATATCAGAGTAAAGTGAGTTATGTGACTTTTTTGGTTTCCCAGTTCATAATAAGTTTTGAACATACCATATTATTGTTTGCTATGTATGAAATAATATTGTGCCTAAAAACCAATGTAATATCTTAATATAAAAAATACAGTTAAAATTCTATCATTTAAGCTTCTGCTGTGGAAAGGGCACCAACAGACTTACTTGATGCTGGGTTGCCACAAAACTTCAGTTTGTAAAAAATGAAATATTCATGAAGTTAATAAAGTGGAACACAATAAAATGAAGTCCATATGTAATTTTGAAAAATGGTTGCCAGACTTTGATACAATATTTTTCATTTCTAGTCAAATGAAACAAAGTATCTGTGAGAGATATAGCTTATAATTACTATTCTAATGACCATTTAGGTTGTTCTTATAAGATTGGTAGACTGAAAAAATAAATGATTCAAACATAAATGATCATTTGTAAGCTTTTTAAATATTCATAGCTTCAGGATCAATATGAATATTTGGCTTTTTGGGTCACACACAGCAATGCTCAGGGCTCACTCCTGGTTCTGTACTCAAAAATCACTTCTGGCCGGTGCTTGGGGGACCATATGGGATGCTAGAGATGGAATTCAGGTGGACCGTCTGCAAGGTACATGACCTATTCCCTGTACTAGTCCTCCAGTCCCAGTATAAATTTTTTATATTTTACTCTCATCATACTTTGGAGTATCTAATGGAATTGAAGTGAAATTATGAAGTTTAGTTTATAATTTCATAAGTTAAGCTCAAAGAAGTAAATGTGTTCTCCAAAATTTCTATATACTCTTTAATTTGTGTCATTTCTTCTTTAATCATATCCAGAATTAGGCTTCCTGCATGATAACATACCAAACCTCACAATAAATAGTTCAGCTGCTATAGAAAGGCTGAAACCAAAAGGTCTGATATTTCTACAGTAATTTAAGACATCCAAAGCATTAATATTTATGCTGAGTTTAATGTTTGATAGTTGTGAACTAGAACCACGTAAATTCTGTATCTATCTGTTCAATGCTATCATCATGGCATATAATATATGGCTTAAATAATGCATACCTTTACTTAACATCCAATAGTATATAATTAAGCTTTATGTAATTTAGCAAACAGATTATATTCAGCAAATAAAGAAAATAAAGAACAAAAATTAAGTGAAGTTTTTAAGATAATAATATCTTAGTCTTTTTCCCGATGCCTAATTTGTTATCATTATTTGGGTGTAGATGTGTTTGGGACCATACCTGGCAATGCTCAGTAGTTCCTCTTGGCTCGGCTCTCGGGAATGACACTGGCAGTCTGCTGGGCTGGGAATACAATTGGGGTCAGCTATATGCAAAATAAGTGTCTTATCTCCCTCACTAGCTCTCATGATGCCTAACTTAAAGGTAACTCATCTCCACTACATAAACAAGAATCTCTGTTGACTCTAGATGATGTAATTCTTAGAAGATCAAATGTATTATTATTACCGTGTTGTGCTCAGAGATTTCTCCTGGCTCAATGCTCAAGGATAACTCCAAGTGGTGCTCAGGAGACACCATGTGGTGCTTGGGAGGGAACCCAAGTTGGCAGCATGCAAGACAAGCATTTTATCTTCTGTTCAATTTCTCTAGCCCCAAGTTCATTCTTCAGACACAGATCTTTTCATTTACTCTTGACTTTCTATATTATAAATTATTATTGAAATTAATTTCATTTTTGTAGCAAAAGTACTAGTGTTTATGGAAGGCTAACTTAAATGAACTGTGGTCCTATAAGTTCAACAGTGTATTTGCCTATCTTTAATTAAGTGGGGGAAGCTATTATTTATCCAGTACTGAGTACGGTGCAAACAAATTGCAGTATTAACAGGAATAGCCATCACAACTTATCTGGAAGAATGTGTTTTCTTTGTTTTTCAATTTGTAGACATTTTTATGAGAGAGCTTTTTCTCCTCAATCACTTACAAACTCAACAAATCACTAAGTACTATGTATTTTAGCTTCTAAACTACCTAAGAATCATGACTTTCTCTCTTCTTGCTCAGTGTTTAGGCCATTACCATCTATTACCTGAACTATTAAAACCATCTTTTAACTACTTTGCAGCCTGCCAATTTCCTCCCGGTTCCAGTATGTTTGTTTCCATATTTCTGTCCAAGTCTAATTTGACCGCATGACTTCTCTGATTAAATTTTCTCTTTTTCTACTCAATAGTCAGGATCAATCCCCAAACTCATTGCTTGCAATTAGTGCTATACTCAAACTGTTATTTATATTCCTATTTCCTCTCAATCCCAAATGGCATTCATGAAATAGACAGAAAATGGCCTTCTGGAGAAGCTTTTGCTGCAAAGAATATGGAAAATATTTAGACATAAAAAGGCCCTAACCTAGAAAAAAAAATGTCAACTTACAGGGCAGAACCCAAGTTTCCTATCATCAACAAAGCTGTGAGCCTCAAATCTTTAACTGACAGTTAATAACCTACAACAAAGCTGATAATCCCAGATCCCCCCTTTTTTTCTGGCTAAAGTCTCTCCCTTCACCTAATCACTCAACATACTGCGATGCTCGTTCTGACCATAAAAGAATCAAAGAGAGGTGGAAACTTGGTTCCAAGGGAGAAGTTGAAATTTATTTTTATTTTTGCTTCTTGGGTCACACCCAACAATGCACAAGAGATACTCTTGGCTCATGCACTCAGTAATTACTCCTAGCGGTGCTCGGGGAACCATATGGGTTGCTGGGGATTGAACCCAGGTCAGCCACGTGCAAGGCAAATGCTCTCTCCACTGTGCTATCTCTCCAGCCCCGAAGTTGAGCATTTTAGAGGAAGTCATACAACTCCCAGCTCACCATAACCCTTTATTCAAATACTCTGATGCTTCCTTATGGAATAAATAAATCTGTTGCCCACTTTCACTAGATGTCTGCTCTTTAGCTGCTCAGTCTTATTCCTGTGAAGGGCCTCTTTCTCCTCCAGTAAACTCCCTCAGTGTTCACAGACAACTGGAACACTCATAAATTCTTTCACGTTTTGCCACAACACTTAAATTCTTGCCTTCAACTCTTTCACTTTCAACCAGAGGACCAGAGATGTAAGCCAGTGAATAGGCTAAAACTACCCTGAACATCTCTTTCATGATGGTCTGTTTGTCCACAATGTTCTAAGTCTGAAATATTTCCTCACTGCTCTTGCTTGAGTCATCTGAGATGGAAACAACTTTCTATAGAAAAACTGCCTAGCTATCTGCAGACATAATAACTACTGAGAATATATTTCTTATTACTGTCAGGAACTTTATAATATTAATTTTTTAATGGAATCACTATAGGAAGAGTATCTATTACTCTGTTTTCTTTCAGTTGGGAAAACTGAACTTTATAATGATTATTAATTTCACTCAATGTCACACAAGCTGAAAATAGGTAGTTCTAAAGTATGGAGTCTAATGGTATGATTCCCAAGCATCTACATCTCTTATTGATACTCTAGTTTCATTTTTTAATCCCAACACAAATAGTAATAGAACACCACATAGTATGACTTTGTCCTCTACTATATTCTGAACCCATCAGGGCAGGAACAGAGTCTACACTCTCTTCCTTGTATCTTGAGAATACAGGATGGGCTATGACACAAAAGAGGTTTGAATAAATTAAACAAGTCTCATAATTTGACTTTTATTTCCTTAATTCATTTGTTGTTGTTGTTGTTGTTGTTGTTGTTGTTTCTGCACCACCCCTGAAGTGCTCAGATCTTATTCCTGGCACTGTGCTTATGGATCGCTCCTAGGAAAGTTCAGGTAATCATATACCAGGGATTAAACTATCAGGTCAGCCATGTGCAAGGTAGGCATCCTACCTGCTTTACTATCTCTCCAGCTCCATCTTTACTTCTTTTATATTCAAAAAGGATTCTTAGTGTTGCTACCAAAAATGAAAGATAAAACTGAGTCAATTTGAACTTCAAATTATTCCTGTTAGATGTTCTGTTAGAAAGTATAGTGTGGGGAAATGAAAACAAATTACTTAAATGATATATCAATACATATTTTTGGAAAACTCTTATTTTGTTATCATAAATGCATATTTAAGGTGTACTTGACCATGTTTTATCTTCCCTATTATGTAAAAAATTCCTCGATAGAGAATATATTCTTCTATGCCACTGTTTAGTGTGTTTACTCTGTTCATGAAATTTCAGCAGTTGAATAAATCAACCAATTATTTAATTAATTTTAGCCTATTACTATAATAGTGATATTATAGTCATCAATTAATACACCATTATTAATATAAAAAGTAAAGTAAAGGCCCTCCCGTTGATCATCGATTTGCTCGAGCGGACCCAGTAACGTCTCCATTGGAGACTTTGTTGTTACTGTGTCTGGCATATCGAATACTCTCGGTAGCTTGCCGGGCTCTCCGAGAGGGGCGGAGGAATCGAACTCGGGTCGGCCATGTTGGCTGCGTGCAAGGCAGACGCCCTACCCACTGTGCTATATTTAATCTATTGCTAACATAATTAATGGGTTTAAATAATATTAGCATCAGAAAGTTATTCTTATCCCCTTTTGCTATAAATCTCACCACTTTCCTTCCATGATGGTTATTTTATTATTTATATCTTTGGGAATGGGCTGGAGCGATAGCACAGCAGGTAGGGCGTTTGCCTTGCACTCAGCCAACGTGGCTGACCCAAGTTCGATTCCTCTGCCCCTCTGCCCCTCTCGGAGTGCCCGGCAAGCTACAGAGAGTATCTCGCCCACAAGGCAAAGCCGTGAAGTATTTGATATGCCAAACACAGTAACAACAAAGTCTCAAAAAACGGAGATGTTACTGGGCCTGCTCGAGCAAATCGATGAAAAACAGGAGGACAGTGACAGTGATCTTTGGGAATTATTTGTTCACTTCCTAGTAGATAAATTCTGACTCAGAAGTTGCCATTGAGATGAGTGAACATACCAGTATTAAAATATTAATGCTAATCCTTTGCAAAGATGCTTACTTAGGTATTATGAAACTACATGACAATTCATTGAATGATTTTATTTAACACAGATTTAGCATGCTAAAACCTACTATGAATGCTTTTCTGCTAAATTAGGAAGCTGAAGAACCTAACCAGATCTGACAATAATAAGATATGTAAGTTTAGGAAAAACAATCAACTCTTTGAACCTTGCTTTTCTTTAAACAAAGGCTAATACTATGAAATTACATGCTTGGAAGAGGCTAATAAATCAGTAATTTATCTGGTTTTATCTATCTATCAAACCTGATGTATAAATTCTAATTTTCTTTCTACAAAATCCTAGCCTAAGAAGACTGGAGAATTCACAAATCAATATGTAAATGTTTTAGCAAATATTCATTAACCATCTACCAAGTGCCATTTATTTTTTAAATACTGGGTAATAGGTAATAAATAAAACAAACAATACTCCTGTCTTTATGGAGATTCCAATCTAGTTGGGAAAATCAATGAGCACACATCTCTAAAGGCAGGTAGGGGGATGCATACTATAAATTAATAAGATATGCTTAGGAGTAATTAGCTGAGAGATTTTTTTCTATCATAGGTTTTTCTAGAAAATTTCTTGGAGGGGGTGGTTTTAGGAGAGATCTGCATGATGAAAATGGTAAGGTGAAGAACTTCTCAGGCAGGAAGAATAGCAATGGCAAAATTCCTAAAGATTTTTTGGAGTGAACAGCAAGAAGCCTGTTTTGGAGAAGATTGGGTGAGGATAAGAACTGCAGACTTCTAATTTGCTCCACCTTTGATTATCTCTACCATCACCTGATATTTTCTGGATGTTTAGAAAATCACAATATTACACACAGAGCCTCTGTCTTTGCACACGATGTATCTTCCCTACTTATTCCGCAACTAGTTATGTATCATCTTCAAGTTTTACAATCAATTCTATACCCCTCGATAACTTTTTCTTTCCTCCAGATATGGTCATATACTACTTGTATTATGAAAGATTTTGTATTACTAATGACCAAAGTCCAGAAATGTTTGTAGAAGCAGCAAGGGATAAAGAATGGGAAGACAGCGTGCAGGTTGGCAGACAAGAAAGAATAAAGGAAGAATTAATAACTTGTTTCATGCCTTAGAGGTATTTAATAAATTTTGGTTATCAACATTATCAACATAGACTTCCCACAAACTTAATTACCATAATCATTATAGAGTTTTTATTAATCTTTATTCTAAAAATGAAAATCACTGATAATTTGTCTTATTCTTAAAGTTTTGTAATATAATTGATGGGCTTGTGCCAATTCATCTTACAGATAAAGAAACTGAGACATCCTCATATACCTTCTAATTATTTTAAGCAACATCTTTTCATTATTGTTGGATTAAAACTATGAAGCATCTGGAATAAAACTCTGGTTTAATGTTTTTAATATTCTGACGGATGACAACTAATTACAAGTTGCAATTTCTCAATTTGCATTATAAAATACATTACACTCATATATTTTTTAATCAAGTCTTATTTCCTGGGATAGATAAATGAATTCACAAACGTATGAATTTGAAGTAAAAGGAGAAATATTAATGATTGGAGAAGAGCTACTGACAAATCAAATAGTATCTATACTGAAAATAGTTACCAAATAGTACTGAAAATTAATCGAATGAGACTACATTTTTTTTAGGAAATTGCTGACCTTTAAGCATTCTTCCATCCATTTATCTGACTTATTTCCTATTCTTCACTTTTTCTAATGTGCTGTCCTTAGGAATCCAAATGCTAGATTCTCCTGAAAATTTTCTAGTTTTGTTTGGACACTGGAGGCAGAGATAGGTAATCTGAAGGCAGCAGGAGGAGAAACTGCAGTTCATTTGCTCAGCTCTTTTCTGCTTCCTTGCCTCATCTCTGTCTTTAGTTTCATCTGCATAGACTCTGTTATAGTTTCATTCTCATTAAGAGGAAATTAACTCACAACAATTCCCCTGTTTGATTTTTGAAGTGATCATTGTTCCATTTACCTTCTGGTCTTTGGGTGTCTCATCATCCTTTGTTTCTTCCCTAAGTCCTACCTAGTACAGACTCAGACTTGTACTGCTTCATTAAAGCCCCTTCATTTGGAATATCTGGGGGTGGATTCAATTTCCTGCTGGGACTCTTGATTGAAACACTGTCTTTATTCATGGTAATAAACAAAATGTAATATTAAAAATTATTAAATTTATAACACAGAAAGTATATTGAGAATCCATCTGGCAGCGAATGATAATACATGGTTCAAAAGACTTAACTAGTCAGGGTTCATTATTTTTATATAACCGAAAGTACCAGGGCAGATGTGTACTGATATTAATTTTGAATTTGCAAATATAGAATCTGACATATCCTTGACTCAGTCTTTACTTAGGAGTACAAAGTATAAAATTTGGTACATAACAACAAAAAATGTTGGGGGATATTTTTGCCAAATAACATAATGTCTTTGCCTATTCCAAAGAATCAATAATAAAAATCGTATAATCAATAATAAGAAAGACTATTAGATATAAGAATAATTTACAGGAATCATTCATTTTCCAATATGTCAACATTATATAACTGGAATTAGAATTAGAAACAAAATGCAATAGTCTAAATCCAGCACTGACAATACCAATACTAGGCTAGTGAAGAAGTGGAAAAAGAGTAACTCATCTATTGCTAGTAAGAATGAAAGCGCTACAGTACCTTTAAAGGAAAAACTGATGGCTTATACTAAACAATATGTATTCTTGTCATAGGTAAAGGTAAGGTAAAGGCCCTCCCGTTGATCGTCGATTTGCTCGAGCGGGCCCAGTAACGTCTCCATTGGAGACTTTGTTGTTACTGTGTCTGGCATATCGAATACTCTCGGTAGCTTGCCGGGCTCTCCGAGAGGGGCGGAGGAATCGAACTCGGGTCGGCCATGTTGGCCGCTTGTAAGGCGAACGCCTTACCGCTGTGAGCAACTCTGCTGCTTGTTATTTACGGAAGGAGTTGAAAACATACCTCCAGATAAAAACTTGCATATACAGCCAGAGAGATAGTACATTGGGTAGGGCTTTTGCTCACTTAGGACCAACCTGGGTTTGATCCCAGAAACCACATATAATCCCCTGAGCCACCCCAGGAATTATCCCTGAGCACAGAGACAGGAGTACCTTAGGTACAGACAGTGGTAGACCAACTCAAAAATGATCTGACTATAGATTGTTAACAGCTATTCACAATTGTCAAGACATTGAAGCAAATAAAATATGCCAATTAGAATAATAAATAAATTACATCACCAGTAAAGAAAGTAAGCCGACCGGTCGACCCGGGTTCAATTCCTCCACCCCTCTCAGAGAGCCCGGCAAGCTACCGAGAGTATCTCACCTGCAAGGCAAAGCCTGGCAAGCTACCCGTGATGTATTCGATATGCCAAACACAGTAACAATGTCTCACAATCGTGATGCTACTGGGCCTGCTCAAGCAAATCAATGAACAGGAGGACAGTGACAGTGAAGAAAGCCTTCATTCCAGAGACAATATGGAGAACACTAAAAATGCTTATTACTAAGTAAAAGAAACCAATCTGGAAAGGTTACATAAAGTATAAATCCAACTATATGATATTCTAGAAAAGGCACAACTATGAAAAAAATTAAAATATCAAGGGTCAGAAATAACAAGTTAGAGAACAGAGGGACTTTGTAAGACAGTGAAATTACTCTGTATGATAGTAATTAAAGATACAGAATATAATGACAAAATGTACATCAAAAGCAAGCCATAATGGTCACTACATTAAGTAACAATACTTTACCAAAAGGCTAACTTAGCGGCTTATTCATCGCAAAAAAATGAATCAATTGATGGGGAATATTGATAATTAAAGTGATACATTGTGGTAGGAAACATACACCTTACATTTATTTTGTTCTAAAAATAAAGCATATTATAAACTACCATTAATATTAGCATTAAAAATGAAGTAGTTGGGGCTGGAGTGATAGTACAGCAGATAGGGCATTTGCCTTGCATATGCGTTCGATCCCAACATTCTGTATGGTTCCCCAAGCACAACCAGGATTAATTTCTAAATGTAGACCCAGGAGTAACCCCTGAGCTTTTCTGGGTCTGACCCAAAAAGCAAAATAAATAAATAAAAATAGTCAAAACAAATCTAAACAAAATATATATCTATACATAAGAAGACTCAGAATAGCCAACATGAGACTAAAGAAGGAGTCACACTGAATGATTGTAAGACTAACTCTATAGTTAAAATGATCAAGATAGTGTGGTTTTGGTAAAATAACAAATAGATTGAAGAGAATGGAGCCAGAAACAGACCTATACAAACAGCCAATTGATCTTTGACAGAGAAAATGTCTTTTCTATGGAGAAAGGACAGTTGTTTTTTTCTGTACCTAGTTGTGCAGGGCCAAATGTATGTATGTCCATGTATAAAAAAAAATGAATATGATACCACTTCAATTTTGATAAGCATAGAAAAAAAGGTAGTGTAAAGTCCTTTTAATGCTTATGTGTGAACAAGTCTAGTAGATGTGTGCAGTTATCATTAGTTATCATCATCATTATCAATTTTAGAATGAAAGCCATTCTAGGCCTTAGCAACAGGACGTAATGTGTAAAATGGACTAGGGATTGTGATATCTGAGCTATGTGTTATTAAATTTTTACATAACAGGGCTTTGGAATAGACCTGAGCAATGTTTCCTTGTCTATGCAATGTAAATTAAGATACTACCTTCCCATTCTGACACAGTTATGAAGGTGCCACTGTATAGCACGTGTGAAGCAATAGTCTTAACATAGAAATTTATTTAAATTATGTAACACTAAAGAAATATGTCAAATTTTAAACTAGGTAGACTTAGAGAACATAGTCATGATCTGGCCAATTTCAATAATAATTTCCCACATAAAACAAAACTTGAGAAAATTTTTTGTTTTGTTTTTTGTGTCCCACCCAGCAATACACAGGGGTTACTCCTGACTCTGCACTCAGGAATTATTCCTGGCAGTGCTCAGGGGTCTATATGGGATGCTGGGAATCGAACCTGGGTAGGCTATGTGCAAGACAAATGCCCTACCTGCTGTGCTGTTGCTCTACCCCAAGAAATAGTTTTTGATGTACAGGATTGAATAAAGTTTTGTTTTCCTTAAGAAAGAATATTTTCCTTTAATAAAAATATCCATAACTGGGGAATAAGGGAGATAGTAATTACTTGACTAACTTATGGCAAGTGTCTGAGTTCAATACCAGGCACTGCATGACCCTTTGACCACCACTGGGCATAACTATTGTGGCCCACTGAGGACCACCTGCCATCGTATCTGTCAGGCTTAGCTACTATAAAATATTCTTATTTATTAAGCAATGATAAATGATTTATATCATTCAGAAATAGTGCATCGTTTGAGCCACGTCTATGGGAATAGGGCATTTCCCAACCACTTGACACTGTGTTTGATATTCATTCTTTAAACAATGGAATGTGAGTGAAAATGCAAATAAGATACTTGAAAAGTATTTATAATTCTGTTTCCTGAATCACCAGAATATGCTCTTAGTAGGCAACTGATTCAAAAAGGCTAAGAATCACTGGAGCTGATCCTTTTATGGCCTGAAACTTAAAGCAAAATATATCAATCACTACAATTGATTCAATTCCTACCGGTCATAAGTCGCTGCTTAACTAAAATCAACTGAATAACTCATTTTGACCCACAGATGGTGGCTGGGGAGTGCTAAAAGTCATTAAAATGTGGTGGATTCTTTTTTTTTAAAAAAAAATCTCACTTATTGTTGTGGCAATTGCTACCTAACACATTGCTACATATTGTTACCATGTACCCCTTTCATTCATTTGTTATCTTGTTAAACATGGAATTAGAAATTTTGTTACAGTAATATGAAATAATTGATGCAACTATATAGAGTGAAGCAAAGAAGATAGGTAATTGTGGAAATTTGTCCTCTAAATAAGAATACTTGCATACCATATCAGGAAATTAAAATTGGGTTGTCAATAGAAACATATTTAAAGAAGTATAGATATGAAGGGAAAAGACAATACAAGAAAAGATGTTTAACTCACACAGCTTTATCACCAGACAAACATTGTGAAGGAGGGATCTGACAAAAGACTAACTGAAAGTTGAAGAAAACGGATGAGTTCTGGGAGATCAAGTCAGGAAGGAGCATAGTTTCAGGGCTGAAAATTAATAAAAATGAACATCAAGTCCTTAGCAAACCTCATCAAATTTGAGATCCAGGGAAGAATCAGGAATAGAGTATCGGCTGGAATGTGAAGCAAAGATCCAGGGTGATTGCTTAAAATAATCTTACGACAACTACTGCTAACATTTAAATGCAAGTAAAAAGTAAGTAGGAGTATGAGGGCTTAGGGTAGTTTTCAGAAGTCTTTCTTTCTTTCTTTCTTTCTTTCTTTCTCCTTCACTTTTTAATTATTGGGGTTATACCAGGTGATGCTGTTGCCAGGGATCAAACCCAGAACATTGCACATGGAAATCCTGTTCTCTGTCATTTGAGTCAATTTCCTGACCCCAAAACCCAGTTTTCAGAAAAATGCATATATATATATCATGATTTAAAAGTCATTTAATATTATAATTCCCATAAATAACAGCATATCATGATTTTGATACTAGAAAGTTAGCATCTTTTTTTTAAGTTTGATTTTTTTATGAAATTTGCCACAGCATGGATAAAGCTGGAAGACATCATACTAAAAGAAGTAAGCCAGGAAAATAAGGATAAACACTGGATGACATTACTCATATGTGGTATTTAGAATAACTGGATGAGGGAATGCAATGTTTTAAAATAGGGATGCCCTGATCAACCTTTTTCCTAGAGTATAGGAAGGAGAAGGAAATAATAGGATATAGGATAAGATTGGCTTGCCCTTCCTCCCTGGCCGCAGGGAGTTTGGGTTTGTTGATTGTTCCCCCCAGCTGTTAATACCTTTGCCTCCTGATCAGACTCTTCTGACTTGTAAATATGTTTTTCTCTTCTCCTTAATGTCCTTCATATGGTTATTGACTTCAGAGCAATTACTTTTTGTATGGACACAGGAAGACAGTAAAAAAAAGACAAGCCTGTAACTTGGGAGTTAATTAACTCCAGATAATATTACCTCCTGGACATCTGCTTCCTCAACTTAAGCCTCAGTTTCCCTTATTTCCTAGGTCCCCAAAATCAGGATTCCAATGAGGCACTGGATGGACCCAGGACAAACTGTGACCTATGAGCGACTCTGGCATTGAAATGGGCCTGGCCAAAGTGGCATAATGCTTAATTATAAGTAAAGAACATGGTCATGGACAAATTCTGTCATGATCCAAAAAGTAATAACTAGATTCAGACCCTGCTGAGTTATGAATGATTAATCCATTCTGAGCACTGTAGTCTGAGACTGTGGTGAGATGTCCCCAGGAGAGTTGCCCTATAGGCCGAAAAGTGTCTATTACTATGTTCATAAAGAATGGTAAATATTAGGAAGTAGAATTAAAAATGTTAATTAAGTTGCTGGTCTAAGGAGAGGAGAAACACACCTTAAGTACTGTTTTGCCTTCGTGGGCTGCAGGTTGTCTGAAAGACTTGAAAAACATGTTGTTGGAAAGTATCATGCTAAGTGAAATGAGTCAGAAAGAGTGGGACAGACATAGAAAGATTGCACTCATCTGCGGGATATAAATAAACAGAATAGGAAACTGACACCCAGGAATAGTGGAGATGAGGACCAGGAGGTCTGCTCTAAGGCTTGGAAGCTGGCCTTACAAGCTGGAGGAAAAGGCAGCTCCAACAGAGAAGGGAACACCAAGTAAAGGGTGCTGAGAGGACCCTTTCGGGTTGGGAGCTGCTGAAAATAGACTGTAGATGGAACACAATGGCCACTCAATGTCTCTATTGCAAATCACAATACACAAAAGGAGAGAGAGAACAAAACTCCTGCCACAGAGACGGAGCAGGGAGGGAAAGAGGGTGAGTGGTGGGTGGGAAACTGAGATCATTGTTGGTGGAGAATGGTCACGGGTGGAGGGATGGGTAACCGATCATTGTATGACTGAAACGCAAACACAAACATTTGTAAGTATGTAACAGTACCTCATGGTGATTCACTAATAAAAAATAATTTAAAAAAAACTGATTGCAAATCCCACGGGGATGCATGGTTGGGGAAGTGTGGTGAGAGAAGAGACGAGAGAGTTGATGTTCATTGCAGCACTGTTCATAATAGCCAAAATCTGGAAACAACCCAAGTGCCCTAGAACAGATGACTGGTTAAAGAAACTTTGGCACATCTACACAAAGGAATACTATGCAGCTGTTAGGAGAGATGAAGTCATTAACTTTGCTTATAAATGGACAGACATGGAGAGTATCATGCTAAATGAAATGAGTCAGAAAGAGAGGGACAGACGTAGAAGGACTGCACTCATTTGTGGAGAATAAAACACCATAACATGAGGCTGACACCTTAGGATAGTAGATACAAGGGACAGGTAGATTGCTCCATAGCTGGAAATCTGCCTTATGAGCAAAGTAGAGAAGGCAGCTGGAATAGAGAAGAAATCACTAAGAAAAAGATGGATGGAGGAGTCTGTCGGGATGGGAGATGTGTGCAGAAAGAAGATAAAGGATCAAACATGATGATTTCTCAGTGTCCGTATCGCAGACCATAATGCCCAAAAATAGAGAGAAAATATGGGGAATATTGTCTGCAATGGAGGCAGGGAGAGGGTGGGAAAGGGGGGGCTATACCGGGATAGTGGTGGTAGGGAATGTGCACTAATTGAGGGATGGGTGTTTGATCATTGTGTGATTGTAACCCAAACATGAAAGCTTGTAACTATCTCACAGTGATTCAATAAAATTTAAAAAATAAATATATTTTTAAAATTCTAAATTTAAAATTTTTTAAAAAAATTTAAAGGTAAAGGTAAAGGTAAAGGCCCTCCCGTTGATCATTGATTTGCTCGAGCGGGCCCAGTAACGTCTCCATTGGAGACTTTGTTGTTACTGTGTCTGGCATATCGAATACTCTCGGTAGCTTGCCGGGCTCTCCGAGAGGGGCGGAGGAATCGAACTCGGGTCGGCCATGTTGGCCGCTTGTAAGGCGAACGCCCTACCGCTGTGCTAAAATTTAAAAAAATTTTAAAAAAAATAAAAAATTTAAAATATGTTGACTGGAGAGATAGCACAGCAGGTAGGGCATTTGCCTTGCATGCGACTGACACAGCCAATCCGAGTTTGATTCCTCTGCCCCACTCGGAGAGCCTGGAAAGCTACTGAGAGTATTTTGCCTGCATGGCAAAGCCTGGCAAGCTCCTCGTGACGTATTCAATATGTCAAACACAGTAACAAGTCCCACAATATCACTGGGTCCGCTTGAGCAAATCAATGAACAACGGGAGGACAGTGACAGTGACAGTGATTTTAAAAAATTTTAAAAAAGAAAAGAGAGAGTTGCTATGGGATTGAGGGGGGTGTGACATAGAGAATGGCTGCAGGGATTGAAAACGGAGTTGTGGAGCAAGTTAGACAGAGGGTTGGAGAGAGCTGGAGGTGAGTTGGAGAGAGTTGTGAAAGTTGTGGAGAGAGTTTGGGAGACTACGAGAGTAGGAATAAATGGCAACTGTCCATCAACTAACTTGGCCTTCATTCCTTCTTCATCCACCCAAGGCAATGGCGTCCTAGGTGGGGAAGTGGCTTGGGAGCACCAAACTCAGGCGGCGAGAGAGAGCCTCCCCGGAGAGCCCACAAACATCCATTAACTTGTAATCCCTGAGTGGAGGAGTTTACATAGCTCCAAGGAAAGGTGATTACACAGCTCCTGTGTTAAGGGGGGTTACACAATAGTGGAGGGAGAAAAAGAAGAGAGATGAGAATAAACAGGGGCCACAACCAGGGAATCGGTTACAAAGATGATATTAAGGATCGACAGAATCAAATACTCAAACCATAGAGTCAGTAGCCCTGAAATCAAGAGATCCAAATTCTAACAAATTTAGGAAGGTGCTTCTTAGAGGGCAGGCTGCTGAGGATAGGGTGAGGCATATTGTAGAGGAACCTGCGAACATTGGTGGAAAGAAGTTGACATTGGTAGTGGGATCAGTGCTGCAGTATTGTGTGTCTAAACTCAGCTATGAATAACTTTATAAATCGCAGTGCTTTAGTTAAAATAAACGTGGAAAATTGTTGGATTTTTTAAATACATGGACACACATTTACACATCTATCTTTTCTATTCCCAAGATAAAGGCACTTACAGCATTGCATAAGAGCTTTAGTCTATCATGTACTTCTGAAAAAAATGAGCTGAGAAAAACTCAGGATTATTTTAAATACTAGATAGTTCTCTGAGCAAGGAACTTTCTAAATATAATATTAGGTTCTTAAACTGTTCTTTTATTTATTAGTAAATTTTTCAGGATTTTATTAGAGTAGTCCATTAGCAAACCATTCCATTTTCAACTTTATGGTGTTCTCTAAATTTAATGCTTTTAAAATAACTATTTTTATAATATACAGATTAGTCTGTCATTTGATAGCCTATATAAGATGGAATACATATTTATTTTGTTTATTTTTCTTCATATATATGTCAGTTTTAGAGCATAATCAAAATGTGCAGAACATTTAACACATTTTACTTTGGGTATAAATAACTGAGTATCGATGTGGGATATTATTTTGTATTTGTGATGAAGAGAAATAACTTGAACATTTCAATACTTAAGTCTAGGTTCTTCAATAGCAAAATCAGGATATGAACAAGGACTTAGCTCATGGAGCTCTTTCAGAATTAGATACTCTAAATTCAAGATTATTGTGAACATATTGTATTCTCAATAGATATTTGTTATATTTGAGTTTCAGTCATACAATGATAGAACACCCATCCCTCCACCAGTGTACATTTTCCACCACCAATGTCCCCAGCATTCCTATCCCTCCACTCCCTTCCCATGTAACTGTAGCTCACAATGATTGAAATAAATAAATAAATAAATATTTGCTATATAATTAACAGCTATCATTATTTTTAACATCACTTATAAAAAATTAGAATCATCATGATCCTAAAGTACTTAGTTAGACAAGGTTTAATTGGGCTATAAATTTATTTCAATGTCCATGATATATCAAGAAATAATTATAAAATTCCCTTCAAAAACTGTAACTCTTCCTAGATTTTATGACTGCTTCAGGTGTTGGTAAATGTTAAACAAATGTCCTCCAAAGGATAATAGTGTTCTTCCCAGAGAAAAGTAAAAGTTCTAAAAATCTTTCATTCATCAGCTAATTATCACTACTCTTCTTTCTCCATCACACTTCCCCCACCTTTTTCCTTATATTCCCCTACTTTCCCCAATTATTCTATTTTTTATAATATCTGCAGCCCCTGGATTTCCACAGGTAATTTTAGAAAATCTAAAATTCAGTCTCACAGAACTTTGTGACTGAGAACTCTGGGTTCCTTGGACTTGGAAGAGAGATTGTCAGCCTTTATCCCCTGTCTCTAGCAACTCAGAAGTCACACCCATAAACCACCTTTGACTGGCAACAGATAATCTCATCATCGACCACCATCCAGATCGCATGTCCTTCTCTCCCAGAAGGGAGCATAACATGAAGCTCACCATAACCATGCTGCCGGATCTCATGCCAGGCTGTTTCACTTGGGGCGCCCTGGAAGGGGGCAGGTGAGAGTCCTCCCCACCCCAGGGGACCCAGCCCAAGAAGCTGAAAACCTCCAGAACTCAACTGTCACCATGCTCATGGCTGCTCTCCACACACTGGCTGAGCCTCACCCATGAGTGAATTTATTCCTGTACTTCAGGACAATTCATATCACACACTCTACCCATGCTCCTAGAGTACTGCACCACATTTGATGGGATTCAAAGTAGGAAGCAACCAATCTTAAAGGGAAATATTTTTTACAGATATATATATATATACATATTTATATATGTATATATATAAATATATATATATGCACACAAAACTCAACCTTTAAAACATGCTAGTGATCTGTTATGGAAGGGATTAATGGCACCTAAATGAAATACAACAATCTTCACACTGAAAGAGTATCCTCTAAGGATACTTTTTTGTAGCATTTTCAGTGGTTTTTCATAACAAACTATACAAAATATATTATTTTGGTTCTGCTTTGGGTCAGGGATTGGGGATTGGGATAGAAATATCTGAAACATACTGGTGAGAAGGTGTAATGATTGTAGTGTTTGAATATTAAATGTAATCAAATATTATTTACCATTAATTAATTATAAATAATATTTAATGTTAAATATTAAATTTAACCAAATATTGTGAATTTTTTTCATAAAATAAAATAAAATTCAGTTTCACAAAATGCTCCAGCAATTCTTGCCATTCCCTAACAACCTGTGAGTAGACTAGCTAATCATCACCCTGAAGCTTGTTAGATACACAAAAATTCGGGTCTCACTGCAATGTTATGGAATAAGATCTGCACATAAATAGGATCCTGTGGGAGTTTATGTACCAACCAGCATTCTTATATAATAGTCTGAGATGTTTTATGGAATGCTGCATAAAATTAAACTCCTTAACCAACAATCATTTATGTGTGAACACTTTCACCTATCCATTTAGTAACACTAAAAAAGACATACATAGAGACATATTCAAGCACTATCATTTCTTGCAATGGTAAGTATATGAACATTACAATTAATATACATCTCTAATTTCCTCAGTATTTCCACAGTATTTCCTCTTGGATTGCCTGGCAAGCTACTGAGAGTATCCCACCTTCCCGGGGTAGAGCCTGGCAAGCTACCCATGGCATATTTGATATGACAAAAACAATAACAATAATGGGCCTCATTCCCCTGACTCTGAAAGAGCCTCCAATATGACAGCATTGGGAAGAACAAGTAAGGAGAGGCTGCTAAAATCTCAGGACTAGGATGAATAGAGACATTACTAGCTCCCGCTCGGGCAAATTGATGACAGTGATAACAGTGATACAGTGATACACCTCTAACGTATGTATAAATATGTACAGATACATATTTGTACATTCATTTAGGTAAAAAAAACTTGTTTTAAAAACAGCCCATATATCTACTGTATTTCAACAGTAGATATTTCATATTTTACATATTTCAATGTAAAAATAAATATTTCACTATAAAACACAGAGGATTCTAGGTGTAAAATGAAAGCTGTTTTGCTCCAGCTAACCTACCCTCCCAAGTGATGTTAAATATTTAATTTTCTTTAAATACTTAAATTTATGGGTTGGAGCAATAGCACAGTGTTAGGGTGATTGCCTTGCACGAGGCTGGCTTGGCCAACATGAGTTCAATTCCTCCACCCCTCTCAGAGAGCTCAGCAAGCTACTGAGAGTATCTTGCCCACACGGCAAAGCCTGGCAAGCTATCCGTAGCATATTTGATATGCCAAACACAGTAACAACAAGTATCACAATGGAGATCAATTACGGGGCCCGCTTGAGCAAATATAGATGAACAACGGGAGGGCAGTGCTACAATGATTCCAATTTTCTTTCGGAAAAAAATTTAATATAATATAGATAGATTCTTTTTATTTCCACACATTAGAATCTCAGTATATTTGAATTCTTTATATTGTCTATCTCATTTGATATACCTGAGAAGTCCATTTTGTTAGATAGTGTATTCTCATAATATATTTTTTCTATTCTTTGCTAACTGAGGTCCTAGTTGTACTCATATATTTTTATGACATTTTGTATGTGAGTGGCTGTAGTTTCTTATGTTACATTAAATATATCTTGGCACAATTTTGTTAGGGCATCTTGAAATATATTTTCATATAATTATGAAAACAAAAGAAATGGGCAGTGTTAATTCTATGTGTATTACTAATGAGAGGCACATATATTCTCAACACCAGTATATATTTCTGCATACATATTTGTCCTCACCAGCTCAAAACATCAAACCTTTACATTTTTGTCAGCTTGACATACACAAAATTAAATTCTATAGAGATTTTAGCATGTTTCTTTCTATGTAAAAACTCAAAAACCTTTTCATGTTTATTGGTAGTCCTCTCTTTCTGTGACTACACCTCTTTCTTTTATTGAATAATCCAGAGAAATTAAATTTAGAAACCAGAGGCTTAGGTGAAATGTTTCTTTCCCTTTTTCTTTGATAATGCACTGGAGGAAAACACTAGAGAAAAGAATAAGGACAAAGGAAGGATCAATTAGCAAGCACCATCCTAATCTACATAAAATCATTTGGAGGGTTCCCTGATACCCAGAAACAGTTCTTTCAGCTTTGATACTCAGCTGAATATGAGCAGAATCTAAACCAGAAACCTAATAGTCTACAGGGAAAGGGAGGGAGATTATGAGGCTTGCCAAATGCAATTCTATTGTTTTTGAGGTTAAGATGTTCCATTTTTGCTAAACAGTTTATTCTATCCTCTGAGACTATCATCATGTCCAATTCTTATGTTTTTGAAGTCAATCAATTTTTATTTTTATACTCTTGAAAAAAAATTCCTGCCTATCACCTTCCTCCATCCATTTTAATTAAACCACCCATCCTTGCTCTCTGAAGACTTCTTGTGCCTTATATTAGACAGAACCAACCCTTCATTGATATCAAATGTGATCAAAATATTTCTCAGATGACCTTCTGGGACTCTGCTGTTCACTGACAGAGGCAACTACATATGGCACTCATCAAAGGGCTCAGAATAACCTGAGCACTAAAAGGGCCTAAATGGATGGGAACCTATGAATTTTGAAGCTCTATCTAACATGAAATATCTTAAATGGCATGTTTTCCCCCAAGCAAGATCTTCATGAGTTTATAAAACTCAAACAAAGTGATCTAAAGGCACTCTCAGCCTAATCCAACAGCACACTGCCCTAAGGGAAAGCACTTTTAGAAATAAAAATCAATAGGATTCTACTTTGACATCTTTATAGATTTGAACGATGATTAAAAGAAACTCTAATGGATTTTATTTTTCATATCTTAACTCTTGTGGCGGTGAATGAGTTGGAATTTTATTATCACTATTATTATAGTATTTCAGAGTACTAAAATCTATTATGTAGAAAAGTAGCTCTCGTGTTTCACTCAGAAGCATTCATGTCTTTCTTTGGTAAGGAGTGCATAGTTAACTATTCTTACTGTCAAAGGATATTCATATGAAGTTACTTGTGCATTTTAAGTTATTGTATGAATGCCAAGTACACCAACTATTTAAAAAATTATACATATTATTTCATTTGCATTAGCAAGGACTTTGGTTTGAGGTCTATATGCTGTTCTCTAAAAAAAGGGAAACATGTAACTTGGTTTGGACAGGACAAAGAGGTTTTACTTTCTGATTATTCCCTGTATAAATGGGAAAAAAGTATGTGTGTCACTCCCTTACTGACATCAAAACTATGCACCGTGTCTTAGTCACTGTGTTCCCAACTGGGTTACAGGAATCCCAACCTATCATTTGCACCAAGAATTATATCCATTAAAAGTTTAGAATGCCCAAAAGGAGAGAGAGAGAGAAAGAGAGAGAGAAGAGAGAGAGAGAAAGAAAGAGAGAGAGAGAGAGGAGAGAGACAGAGAGAGAGAGAAGAAAAGCACCTGCCATAGAGGCAGGCAGGGGCTGGAGGTTGGGGAGTAAAGGGAGGGAGCCTGAGACACTGGTGCGGGGAAATGTACACTGGTGGAATCAAGGACAGCTTTGTAAGGGTCTATCTCACAGTGATTCAATAAAAAAAATGCTAAAAAAATCACACACACACACACATTCTCTCTCTCTCTTTCTCTCTCTCTCTCTCTCTCTTAAAAAAATAGTTCCCTAGCCAAGAAAAACTCTAACACAGTATTCACACAAACCTAAATACAGTGCTAGGTATAATAAATTGTATAAATTAAATTAATAATAGAGTATACATAATGTATATTTAGGAAACCTAAATTTCTCACCTAAAATCACTGAGTTCAAATAAGGAAACTTGGATTTAACCTTGATTGGCCTAACTGGTATCTAATCACCTAACTTCACTCTGATGAGTTTAAATACTGATCAGTATGAAGAACAGCTTGATGTAATCCCAGCTTTCTGGAAGTAACCCTGATTTCTCATTAGAATGTATGTATGTCCATTGCCTTAGTAGTTTCCTGCTTTAAAATTAATGCTCTATTTAGAGAATAGTAATTAAACTGGTTTTAATTTTGTCAATTTTTTGTGTGTGGGTGGGCGTCCTTCCAAAAGTGCTGGGAGAGAGGCCATTCCCACCAACATACTGCCACTGTGGCCTGTTGGCTCTAAGCTATGACCTGTACGTGCTGAAGTCCTTAGGCTTTGAGATGATGAAGACCGTCACTGGGGTCATACCCAGCAGTGGTCGGGAATAACTGTGCTAGGGATTGAATCAGAGTCGTACGCATGCAAAATATACCCTCCTGACCCCTGTGCTATTTTCCCAGTCTTTAATTTGGTAACTTTACTTAGCTCTAAAATGTCTTGAGTTCTTTAGTTCATATAAAGTATCTATTTCATCAATAAAGAATAGTTTTCTTTGCTTTACAGACAACTTTAGCACTCCTTAAAAAATAGATGCATACGATTCTAAAACTGTAATAGAATAATTTGTATAAATGGTAAATTATGGTGCTTGAAAACTGAAAGGAATTTTGTAAATTCTAATGTACAACACACTAAAACTGACCTCCTCCTAAATTGGTATATTGAAGCTTCTCTGAGCATATCGAAGGTTTTTTGACTTATTTTTGACCAATAACAACAAAGATGTTAAGATTCTCAGTGATACATTGATAACAGCAAAGAAATATGCTCGTAATGTGTTAGAAACCCCAGGAATTGTCCTTTTGATATTCAGAACAATCATGAGAGATTTTCTTTTTTTTTTCTTTTGCGGTGCTCGGGGTTTACTCCTTGCTCAGCACTCAGGAATTACAACTGGCGGTACTTGGGGGACCATATAGGATGCTGGGGAGCAAACTTGGGTCGGCTGTAAAGGTAAAGGTAAAGGCCCTCCCGTTGATCGTCGATTTGCTCGAGCGGGCCCAGTAACGTCTCCATTGGAGACTTTGTTGTTACTGTGTCTGGCATATCGAATACTCTCGGTAGCTTGCCGGGCTCTCCGAGAGGGGCGGAGGAATTGAACTCGGGTCGGCCATGTTGGCCGCTTGTAAGGCGAACGCCCTACCCGCTGTGCTATCGCTCCAAGGCAAATGCCCTCCTTGCTTCACTATTGCTACAGACCCAAGAGATTTTCTTTTCTTCAATAAAGTCTATTTCCCCATCCTCCCATAAATTGATGTTCATCCCAATTTTGCCTAAAAGGCAGAAGCCTTGGAAGAGCCCAGTCAGCACTGTTCTATGAGCCTTGTTGACATGTAACATCCTTGACATTCATCGCATCCTTAATACAAGTCTGGTTAAAAAAGTGATTGGAAGATTTTTTTCTTTGTTGTAAACAAATATCTTTTTGTAGAATAAGAAATTATTTTAATTTCACTGTAAACAAAAAGGGGCTGGAGCGATAGCACAGCGGTTAAGGCATTTGCCTTGCACCCAGCCCACACAGCCAACCCGAGTTCAATTCCTCCACCCCTCTCAGAGATCCTGGCAAGCTACTGAGAGTATCTCACCTGCACGGCAAAGCCTGGCAAGCTACGCATGACATATTCGATATGCCAAACACAGTGACAACAATTCTCACAATGGAGACATTACTGGGCCTGCGCAAGCAAATCGAGGTAAACAAAAGAAGAATCTCCAATTGCCTCAGATTCGTGGCCACCAAATCTATATCTGATATTTAACACTATTAAAATCTTCCACTTTTCTCCCTATAATTCTCAACTATCCCATCATAAAACTTTACATAAACATAATAATATTGATTAGTCATATATAACTTCAATAAATTATAAGATATCTTATCTTAAAAAATTTCAAGATTACTGGGGCTGGAGAGATAGCACAGCAGGTAGGGTGTTTGCCTTGCATGCGGCTGACCGGGGTTCAATTCCCAGCATCCCATATGGTCCCCTAAGCACCGCCAGGAGCAACTCCTGAGTGCAGAGCCAAGAGTAACCCCTATGCATCGCCGGGTGTGACCCAAAAAGCAAAAAAAAAAAAATTCAAGATTACTATATTGACTCTGTATGAAACTACCAGAATTTTCTCCCATTCAAAATAGAATTTTCTATTTCTAAGCTTTGCGCTTCTTATTTTCACTTAACTTTATGTTGTCTTCACATTTTCTTTCTTGCTAGGGTTTCTCAGATCTTTATGGCTTATGTAATTAGATATCCGTTTACTTGTTTTATTTAAAACATACTAATTAAGAGACTACAATTCATCAACATTGTGATAGATGGTAGGTATATATTTGAAAGCAAAACATTACAGGCCGTTACTAACTGTAGAATAGAGAAAAGTAAGCTAGTATTTGCAAAATATTTCATAATTACATTTTCTATGAAAAAAATAGAGACGTGAAGGAATTAATCTGGCTTAGTTACATTGCTAACTTTCTGAGTTTGTCTCTGAAAGTCTTCTCACATCTCCCACTCTTTGTCTCTCTTACTCTTTCCACTGAACTTTTGGTCTTTTGAAAGCTTCTAATCAGATACTTTGCCCTCTCTGTGTCATTTTATGTAGAAGCCCTGCATTTCCTTCTTTCCAAGTTTTTATTTGCCTCCCAATAATACCTAAAATATGTTAATAGTAATTCAGCCAGTTAATTTTAATGGAATTGGAATTATTTTCTAAAAATTAAGTGCTTTAATATTGTACTAATTCAAAAAGAATGGGAAATTAATTTGTGAAACATCATAGTATAATCACTGGACCTCCAAGCTTGTAATGCTCTAAAAATTCACATGCACAATTCCATCTGGACAGAGAGCTACCAGCCAGACAGGCCCAGATTTATACATTTTTTTATAAAATTAGTGCTGAAAAATAATTTAAAACATTTAAACTCAGCATTAGTTTTTAAAAGTTGAAGAGGGCAAGCGCAATTGAGGGATACTAATGACTTTCAGTGTTGATTTAACTTACATTAATCAGAAGTGTTCTCATTGTTTGTGGATGGACTTTATAGAAATAGCTTTGCAAGGTTTTGCTTACCCATTCTGGCAGTTGAGAGCAGCATAATTTATTTGTGAAGCATCCTTTATGCAAACTATATCCATTCCCCAAATGTTCCCTTGAATTAAACAAGGCAAGAGTGTAGACTGAATAAATTAAGGAAAATCATAGCATGCAAATTTTACGGAAGGAATTAATTAAAAACCCACATTGAAGTTGGCCAAAACAAGAGGGGGAGAAAGTAAAAGTATATTCAAGAACTGGAAAAATAGCTTCAAATAATAGTTGTAGGGGATATAATACTGCAAATGATAGATGATAGCTGAAACTTATTATGAAAAGGGCAATATTTATATTATTATTATTATTCCCTTTTTTAAAAAGGGAAATATAGAATTCAGAGTTAAATGTGACTTTTATGTTGGGAAAGTCCATAATTAGACATAGAATAAAACCTTCTAAGAAATTAAGTTGCATTTGCTAAAATCCAGATGCAGTATATCTGATGAAGAATTTCAGTTGTAAGTAGTTACAACTCACAGTATATTACTACTTTATTTGAACTTCATACATCTTATTACAACAATAAACCAAAGAATATCTGAAATATTTAAAGAACACTGTGTAAGCAGTTCTGGATAGACTCAAAATGGTTTTGCAGAGTTCTAAATGCCACAATTTGCACTCCTGGAATAATTAATAAGGAACTGGTATTATTGATTTTTCCCCTTAAGAAACTGGTATTATTGATCTTCTCATTAACTGAGGATTTGCGATCTTCTCTTCTTTAATAAGCCTCAGTAAAAAAAAAAGAAATTTCTTTTGAAGTGTCAAGTATAGAATAAATTCACGGTCTGGTGGTGGAGATATTTAAATAAATTGCTGATAACTGCACAAGATGATGAGTATAAGACATTGTTACAGAACTGCCAGAGAAGTTTTGAGGAATCACTAAACTACTCTGGGAGAAACAGAGAATACTTACAGTGAGATACTCACAGTGAATCTTAAGGACGTAAAGTTGACAAAGACAACATTTTTTACATCTAAGAGAAAGCATATGCAAATGACACCTTTCAATATTTGAGGATGCCTTAGTGAAAGAAGAATTGATCAACAGTGAAACTAGAAGGCAGATCCTTGTTCCAAAAAGGTAAAGTTCTATGGGTCAGCCAGGAGCCCAGGTGGAGCTGTGAAGGAGTGGTCCCTGGTGAATCACATATGCTGAATCCTTTCCCCAGATCCTTCATTAGTTTCCGCTGTCTACTGCATTGTGTTAATGTGATATTTGTGTAAAGTACTGAAGTATTTGAATGTGGAAGCTAATTTGAGCATTTAGAAATTTGACTGTGGACCAAGTCAAATAAATCTGTAGGCAAATTCCAGCTTAAAGGATTTCTATTTTACGGTCTCTGCTCTAATATAAAAATAATATAAATTTACTTAATTTTAATTCATGTTCTATATAGTCTTCTAGGTCTAGAAGCTTGACTTGTAATTATATCAGTATACTGTGTTTTATTTTCCTTTAAAGACAATATATTCATATGAAAGTTTTGGAGGGGAGCGGGTTGAGCTTTCCTCCCCGCCCCGACCAAGGCTCCGGCAGCCAAAGACCTCCAGGACCAGCCACCACCATGCTGAGACCACTCTCCGCACACATGAAGGTACTGGCAGAGGGAAAAGGTCACGCGGGTTCCGGGGCCGAGATCTCCAAGCCTACTCGGATTTGGGCTGAGCATCCTCCACCCAGATCCTCCAAATTCCAGTAGGTGGGGGTCACACCCACCAACTGGACCCCTGGCGCCGTGTAATCCCATCAGTGGCCAAGACTCAGAGACTATAAAAACCAGCTCCTGGACATCTTATTATGACATCTTATTATCTCATTCCTACTTTGGACAAACTGGCAGGCTACCGAATGTAGCCTGCCCACACGACAGAGTCTGGCAAACTCCCTGTGGCGTACCCAATATGCCAAATACCAGTAACAATGATGGGTCTCATTCTCCTAAAGAGCCTTGAATATAATCTCAGGGCTAGGATGAAGGAGATGTTACTGGGGCCTGCTCGAGGCAATCGACGATTAACAGGATGATTTGTGATTGTTTGTGATGAAAGTTTCAATCAAAAGTGATGTATTTTATTTCAAACTTGCCTGATAGAGCAAAGGAACACATATTTTTATATGAGAAATACTAGATTGTTTGTGATAAATGTATATTCCTGGTATTTTCAGGTTGATAAAATTAGAATCCTAAAACCTAGAAATCTATCTTTTTAGCAAACTATCCAGAGTTTTATGCTCTCATACATTTATATTGATTCTTATATACTATTGTTCAGTCTAAATGAACAGATTTATTCTTTCCACTGAATACACTGAACATGACTAAAAGCATAGGTTAACAATGTCAACAGAACAAAAAGAATCAGGCTTCAAAAATTAGAACTTGGTGATGAAAGAGCTATCTTCATCATTGTAGCTGCTACCATGGATTTGAAGTCACTCCTTGAGAGAAAATCTGTACACAAAAATCAAACACTTCAGCATATCAAGACTCCTGCTGTCTCTGACTTAAAAGCTGATTATTTTAACCTCTGGCCACCATGTAAATAATTTCAAAAACAAAAACATATCAATATTAAATGTCTTTCTTATCATTCGAAGGTCCTAGATTTGTTTAGATTGATGCCATCATAGAAGCTGGTCAGCTACCTGCTAAACTTTTTTATCGATTCAATTCTTCACTCAGAAAACCTCAATCTGCTTTGAAAAGCTTTCCCCAAATGATACTTTTTCCTTGGTAGAGCTCTTCCAGGAGCTCAGGTAATCCACTGCTCTCATTTCCACAAAAATGTTGAGATGGTTGTAACATTCCACTAGAATTCTATTTATTAATTTTAAATCTATTTTTTAAACTACTGAGAACAAATGAAGTCCAAATAGTGAATGCAGTAGCCCTTCAGAGACACAGTGAATGAATTTAACTGTAAATGTATCTGTGCAAAGACTGCTAACGAAGGGAGCCTTAGAACAATTAAGCCACTGATAATAAACCCTGCCTTACTATGGCTGAGTTAATTAATGGTTAAAAATCTTTATTTGAATCAAGGCCTAGTAAGAAATTCTAAGTCAGTTTAATTACCAAGGTTTTTTACATTTCATTTGTTCCAGTTTAACATCTAGATTTTTTGCAGTGTCAGAATCTTCTTTACTAGACAGTGCACCAGTAAAGAACAAAATATCTAGTCCAATTCACTCAATAAATTATAATTCATTCAACAAATTAGAAAGATATAATAGTCATAGACTAAAGAGTTTATGTATACACACACAAACACATATATAGTCATAGAGTGAAGAGTATGTATAGTATATACATATATATGTACATATATACCTTTGATTTAAATAAGCCTATATTCAAAACATAAATATTCCACTGTGTCTTTCATTATAACTTCTTTGTTTCTTTTTTGAGCAATACATAGCAGCTCTCAGGGACTATTCTTGGCTCTGCATTCAAGGATCACACCTGGCAGGGTCTGAGGTCCCATAGAGGGTGGCAGATATTGATCCCCACTCAGCCATGTGCAAGGCGTAAATCCTACCTACTGTACTATCACTCTGGCCACTTTCATGGTAACATTTTATTCTATGCTTCTATTATTACATCTACACAACATTTGTTTTATAGGAAAAATGCTAATTATGATGGCCTTGACAGAAGTATCAACTATCAACTGGCATGCAAGAATATATAGTACCAATACATATCTTTTTCAATTTTGTTTTATTGATTTATTGTTGGTTTACAATATTGTAGAGTTGCAGAGGTTTAGTTTCATGCTTCTGTAAATGTATAAATGTCCTCACTCCTACCAACAAAATGGTGACAACTCCACCTTCCTGTCCCCTCCCCTTTCCTTCAGATAAGCACCAGTTTTTACTAGTCTAGGAGTCAGTTTTATTGTTTAGAAAAACATCTATACATAAATAAGAAAGATTTATAAGAGATACAACTTTATAGAGACTTGTAGCACTGTCCTCTCGTTGTTCATCCATATGTTCAAGGGGGCCCAGTAACATCTCCATCGTGAGTCTTGTTGCTACTGTATTTGGCATATCGAATACGTCACGGGTAGCTTGCCAGGTTTTGCCGTGCAGGTGAGATACTCTCAGTAGCATGCCGGCTCTCTGAGAGGGGCAGAGGAATTGAACTCGGGTTGGCCACATGGTCCCGGTGCAAGGCAAACGCCCTACCCACTGTGCTATCTCTCCAGCGTTTGCCTTGCAAGCTGCCGGCCCAGCTGAGCTGGGTTTGATTCCTCTGCCCCTCTCAGAGAGCCCGACAAGCTACCGAGAGTACCTCACCCACATGGTAAAGCCTGGCAAGCTACCTGTGACATATTTGATATGCCAAACACAGTAGCAACAAGTCTCACAATGGAGACGTTACTGGGCCCGCTCAAGCAAATCGATGAACACTGGGGAGGACAGTGGATGAACAATGGGAGGACAGTGGACAGTGCTGCAGTGCTACAACTTTATAAGTTTTTATGTGGGGCCAAATTCAGAAAAGATATTATTTAAAAGAAAGGAAAGGAAGGTAAGAAATTCAGAGACACTCTCAGATTACGGGAGGGGTCTCCTAAAGAAAGATTCTGAGAGAGCCAGGGGCCTTTCCTCTTTTATAGTCATTAACAAATTGGGTTGTTGGGGGTGAGCATTTCTTTATTATGTTAAAATGGGGGAAGACAACTCAGAAATTGTTTTTTGCTGTCTGAATCCTACAGGGTCTGGGTCTTGCAGCTTATCAGGTACCACTCAGCCCCCTACTCATTCCCTACCAGTAACTCCCTGTCTTGGGGCCATATTTACTAATTATCAACTGCATGTTCCCTTTAGCAGCTGGCTCCAACTGCAGCTGGGAAATTGGGACAAAGAAATTATCTGGCAGCTTTCTGCTAAGAGCGGTTGAAGTTTGAACCACAAGTGAAACCACCTATAAAAAAGGGGGGTCTGTCTTTACTCTATGGCTTGGAGGCCAGCCACACACACAGGGGGAAAAGGCAGCTCAGATAGAGAAGGGAGGGCCGAATAAAAGGTGTTGGGAGGATCCTCTCAGGATGGGAGATGCATGCTGAGAATAGACTTTAGAACGAACATGATTTTCCCTCAATGCCTCTTTTGCAAACCACAGCACCCAAAAGGAGAGAACAGAAGGGAATGCCCTGCCACAGAGGCAGGGTGGGATGGAGTGGGGGGTTGGGAGGGATACTGGGATCAGTGGTGGTGGAGAATGGGCACTGGTGGAGGAATGGGTATTTGATCATTGGTGTTTCACTAATATAAACCTAAATTTAAAAACAGGGGTCTGTCTACAGGCCCTCTGTGACAGTCAGATGAAATGCTCAATTCAGGCTGCATTACCATCTGTAACTTAAAGGATTCTGAACCAGTCACATTTTATTAAGGTGTTTAGAAACTTGAGCCAATTGTTTTAGGTAATTTTTTCTGTTTTGTGGTTTTTTTATTTGTTTGTTCAGGAATTACTCCTGGTGGTACTCAGAGGACCATATGGATGCTAGGGACCAAACCTGGGTCAGCCATATGCCAGCAAGAGCACTACCTACTATATTATTGCACTGATCCAAGCCAAATATATTTTTTAAAATTTTTATTAGTGAAAAACCATGAGGTACAGTTTTTGACTTAAAAATTTTTGTACTTGGGTTTCAGTTATATAATGATCGAGTACCCATCCCCCCACCAGTGCCCATCTCCACCACCACTGATCCCAGTATCCCTCCCAACCCCACCCCCAATCCCCAACCCCCAACCCCCACAATCCCACCCTGCCTCTGTGGCAGGGCATTCCCTTTTGTTCTCTCTCTCCTTTTGGGTGCTGTGGTTTGCAAAAGAGGCATTGAGGGGCAATCATGTTCAGTCTATAATCTACTTTCAGCATGCATCTCCCATCCTGGTTGGATCCTCCCAACACCCTTTATTTGGTGCTCCCTTCTCTACTGAGCTGCCTTTTCCCCTAGCATGTGAAGCTGGCCTCCAAGCCATGGAGTGAACCTCCTGGTACTTATCTCGGCTATTCTTGGGTGTTAGTCCCCTACGTTGTTACTTTATGTTCCCCAGATGAATGCAATCTTTCTGTGTCTATCCCTTTCTTTATGACTCATTTAGGTTAGCATGATTCTTTCCATGTAGTACCACTTGTATGTAAATTCCATGACATCATCTTTTCTAACAGCTCATAGTGCTCCATTATATAGATATATCAAAGTTTCTTTAACCAGTCATCTGTTTTCGGGCACTCAGGTTTTTTCCAGATTCTGGCTATTGTAAAGAGTGCTGCAATGAACAAACAAGTGCAGATGTCCCTTCGACTATACTTTTCTGCATCTCTGGGATATATTCCCAGGAGTGGTATTGCTGGGTCAAATGGGAGCTCAATTTCTAATTTTTTGAGGAACGTCCATACTGTTTTCCAAAAGGGCTGAACCAGACGACATTCCCACCAGCAGTGAAGGAGGCTCCCTATCTCTCCACATCCACGCCAACACCGGTTGCTTTTGTTCTTTTGGATGTGGGTCAGTCTTTGTGATGTGAGATGATATCTCATTGTTGTTTTGATCTGCATCTCCCTGATGATTAATAATGTAGAGCATTTTCTCATGTGCCTTTTTGCCATTCAGATTTCTTCTTTGAGAAAGTTTCTGTTCATTTTGTCGCCCCATTTTTTGATAGGGTTGGATGTTTTCTTCTTGTGGAGTTCAACCAGTACTTTGTATATCCTTGATGTCAACCCCTTGCCTTGGATGGGTACTGGACGAATATCCTTTCCCATTCTGTAGATTGTCTTTGTATTTTGGTCACTGTTTCTTTTGAGGCGCAGAAGCTTCTTAGTTTAAGATAGTCCCATTTGTCTATCTCTGTTTTCACTTGCTTGGTCAATGGCATGACATCTTTGGAGATACCATTAGCTTCAAGGTCATGGAGGGTTTTGCCAACTTTTTCTTCAATGTACCTTATGGATTCCGGTCTGATGTTGAGGTCTTTAGTCCACTTTGATCTTACTTTTGTCACGGCATTAGGCAGAGATCTGAGCCCACTTTTTTGCATGTAGTCATCCAGTTTTGCCAGCACAATTTGTTAAAGAGGCTTTCCTTGCTCCACTTCACTTTTCTTGCGCCCTTATGGAAGATTAGATAATCATATACTTGGGGGGATATGTCAGTATATTCAACCCTGTCCCACTGGTCTACAGCTCTGCCTTTGTTCCAGTACCATGCTGTTTTAATTACTGCTTTGTAGTAGAGTTTGAAGTTAGGGAGGTTGATTCCTCCCATTTTCTTTTTCCCAAGAGTTGCTTTAGCAATTCCTGGGGGCTTATTATTCCATATGAATTTCAGGAGTGTTTGCTCCATTTCTTTGAAGAATGTCATGGGTATCGTTATAGGGATTGCATTGAATTTGCACAATGCTTTGGGAAGTATTACCATTTTGACCATGTTAATTCTCCTGATCCATGAGCAGGGGATATCTTTCCATTTTCTTGCATCCTTTTTTATTTCCTGAAGTAGCGTTTTGTAGTTTTCTTTGTACAGGTCTTTTACTGCCTTAGTTAAGCTGATTCCCAGGTACTTAA
This sequence comes from Sorex fumeus, assembly GCF_029834395.1. Taxonomy (NCBI): domain Eukaryota; kingdom Metazoa; phylum Chordata; class Mammalia; order Eulipotyphla; family Soricidae; genus Sorex; species Sorex fumeus. The sequence goes on from NW_026606091.1 coordinate 39,481,263, forward strand.
TTTTCTGGGGCACAATTGTGAACGGGATTGGTCTTTTTTTATGTCATTTTCTCCTCTCTCACTATTTGCATATAGGAAAGCTATGGACTTTTGGGTATTGATTTCATAGCCTGCAACTTTACCATACAAGTCTATTGTTTCTAGGAGTTTCTTGGTAGAATTTTTTGTGTTCTCTAAGTATAGTATCATATCATCTGTGAATAGTGAGTGCTTGATTTCTTCCTTTCCTTTTTAATATCTTAATATCTTTTTCTTGCCTAACCGCTATTGCAAGTACTTCCAGTACTATATTGAACAGCAGTAGAGAGAGTGGGCTTGTCTCATCCCTGATCTTAGAAGGAAGGCTCTCAGTTTTACCCCATTGAGGATGATGCTTGCTGTAGGCTTGTGGTAGATGTTTTTAACTATATTGAGGAAAGTCCCCTCTATACCCATTTTCTCAAGGGTTTTCATCATAAATAGGTGCTGGATCTTGTCAAATGCTTTCTCTGAATCTATTGATATGATCATGTGCTTTTTATCTTTCCTTTTATTGATATGATGGATTATGTTGATCAATTTTTTGAATGTTAAACCATCCTTGCATCCTTGGGATGAATCCTACTTGGTCATGATGTATGATCTATTTGATGAGTTGTTGGATTCTATTTGCTAATAGTTTGTTGAAGATCTTTGCATCTGTGTTCATTAGGGATATCGGCCTGTAATTTTCTTTCTTTGTGGTATCTCTGTCTGCTTTTGATATCAGGGTGATATTTGGTTCAGAGAAACTATTCGAATGTCTTTTTGATGTTTCAATTTCGTGTAAAAGCTTGAAGTGGATTGGGAGTAAGTCCTCTTTAAAGATTTGGAAGAATTCACTAGTGAATTCATCTGGGCCAGGACTTTTGTGCTTGGAGAGACTTTTTATTACTGTTTCTATTTTTTTGACGGTGATAGGTCTGTTCTTGGTTCAGCCTTGGGAGGCTATAGGAATCTAGGAATTTATTCATTTCCTTGAGGTTTTCATGTTCCATGGCATAAAGTTTCTCAAAATACTCCCTGAGGATCCTTTGAATTTTTGTAGTTTCTGTTGTAATGACCCCTTTTTCATTTCTGATTCGGTTTATTAGGGTTTTTTCTCTTCCTTTCTCAGTTTGTTTTGCTAGAAGCTTATCGATTTTGTTTGTTTTCTCGAAGAATCTGCTCTTGGTTTCATTGATCTTTCGGATTGTATTTTGGGTTTCCATCTCGTTAATCTCTGCTCTGAGTTTTATTATTTCCTTCCTTCTGTTCGGATTGGGCTCCTTTTGTTGGTCATTCTTCAAGTTCTTAAACTGTGAGGTTAGGTTACTTATGTGGGCTCGCTCCTTCTTCCTGAGGAATGCTTGTAGAGCTATAAACTTTCCTCTTAACACAGCTTTTGCTGTGTCCCATAAGTTTTCGTAATTTGTGTCCTAATTCTCATTCGTTTCCAGGAATCTTTTGATTTCCTCTTTGATTTCCTTTCTAAGCCACTCGTTGTCCAATAGTGAACTGTTTAATTTCTAGGTGTTTGATTTAGTTTTCTGCTTGTGTGTGTGATTTACTTCTAATTTCAGCACATTATGGTCTGAGAAGATTGTAGTTACCATCTCTATCTTCTTACTTTTATGGAGGTATATTTTGTGGCTCAGCATGTGGTCTATCTTGGAGAATGTTTCATGCATTCTTGAGAAGAATATGTATTCAGCTTTTTAGAATGAAATGTCCTGTATATATCTACTAAGTCTCTTTCTTCCATTGTTTACCTCAGATGAAGTATGCACTTGCTAATCTTGAGTCTGGTTGATCTATCAAGAGGTGATAAAGCAGTGTTGAAGTCTCCCACTAGTATTGTGTTGCTATCAATGTCTTTCTCCAAGTCTATGAGTAGTTGTTTTAAGTACTTTGATGGTCCCTCATTAGGTGCTTATACATTTAGTATTGTAAATTCTTCCTGTTGCACAGATCCCTTGATCAAGAAGAAATGGCCTTCACTGTCCCTTGTGACCTTCTTCAGTCTGAAATCAATATGGTATGATACTCGATGGATACTCCAGCTTTTTTATGGAAGCTGTTTGCCTGTAGAATTGTTTTCCAGCCTTTGACTCTGAGCCTGTGTTTGCCTTGACTATTGAGATGTGTTTCTTGCAGGCAGCAGAATGTTGGGTTCAATTTTCTAATCCATCTTGCCACTCTTTGTCTTTTAATTGGTGTGTTTAGCCCATTGACGTTGAGAGAGATTATTGCTATGGGGTTTTGTCCCATTTTTCTATTGAAATTTGGTGTATTTGAGGGGCCTGTCTTGTCTTAAAGTAGCCCATTTAATTGTTCTTATAACCATGATTTTGAGTCTATGAAGTTCCTGAGCTGTTGTTTATCTGTGAAACTGTGTGTTGTCCCTTCTGTTATAAATGAGAGTCTCACTGAATAAAGTATTTTTGGTGAGGCATTTATTTCATTGAGTTTTTTCATTATATCCCACCACTGTTTTCGGGCCATGATGGTTTCATCAGACAAATCAGCTGTGAATCTTAAGGATGCTCCTTTGTAGGAAATTTCTTTCTTTGATCTTGCTGCTTTCAGAATTTTGACTCTATCTAAGGTTCTGGTCCTTTTGATCAGGATGTGTCTTGGGGTATTTTTATTCGGATTTCTTCTAGCTGGTACCCTTCGTGCCTCCTGAATGCGGTGACATGTTTTCTTCAGCTCTGGAAACATCATAGCAATGATGTCTTTGACAGTTTCTTTTTCATCAGGGTTTTCTTTCTGTCCCTTTAGGACTCCAATAATTCTTATATTACTCTTCTTGACTTCATCATGATCTTCTCTTGCCATCTGTTCCAGAATTGTGAGTCTCTTCCATTTTCTGCTCTTTTCTGGAGAGTCTCTAGGCTTCATCTTCGAGCTCACTGATTCTGTCCTCAGCAGTTGCTATTCTGCTGCTGAAGCCGTCCACTGAGTTTTTCAATTCGCCTACCAGGTTTTTCAGAACTGACACTTCTATTTGTAATTCTGTTTGCATTTTCCTCATTTCTACCTTCAAATCCTCTTGTCTTTTATTGGCATTGCTCTCCATTGTTTCTTTTAGCTCCCTAAGCATCCTCAGTAGCTCCCTTCTAAATTCCTTGTCAGAGAGGTGGTCTAGCACTTCATTACTGTTGGTGTCTTCTGGGCTAGCCTCTTCAATAAGAAAGCTTGGTGGACTTCTGCGTTGCTTTACCATTGTGACCAGTGGTTTAGACCTTCACGCTCACTGTTACTATTCTGCCTGAGATGAAAAATGAATTGAGATGGCCTTAATGAATTATTGCCTAATGTGTTTCTGGTGGTTAAGCTAACCTAAAGAAGATTCCTTCTAAGAAGGTAACTTATGGTTCGTATGGAATATGTAGGAGGAGAATAATTCATGGCTGCTAACATGGCCGTGGCTCTGGGAAGGGGCCCTGCCGCCGGGAGGGTACCTGGATGAATGAAGAGAGGGTGCCCGGAACGGTTCAGCTTTGCTTTCGGGTAGTGTGCCTCAATTCCCATCCACTGCAGACCAAGGGTAAAAACCAGCTGTTCTCAGGGGATCTAGTTAGCAGCGCAGCCCCGGGAACAGGCCCTGCCACTGGGCGGGTACCTGGATGAATGAGTAAACCAAATATTTTCATGTGGGTAAGAAATAAAAGACCCGAAACCTTATTCAATGCTGGCCTCCAATCCTTGAAGTAATTCTTCATTAGATTCCTTGAATAGTAGGGTGAGACACAGAAGTTGAGAGCATTCCCTACTGTGTTGCTAAAAGAGGAGGACAAAAATGTGTCTATCTCTTTAGAATGGATAGGGAGATGGGGGAGATATATAACAGACTAGAGGTTATTAAGAGATTATTCATGTCTTTGATAGGGGTCCTTTCCAGTAAGGCAATTGTAGATTAGCAAGCTCTATAGCAACAATTTTAAAAACTTTGAACAAAACCTAAGTACCAATATTCAAACCCACTGCATATTTTAAAAGGGTGTGGCTGATTTTTACTTTGGATATTAACTATAACTATTATTATTGCTCCATGAGATTAGAATTTGCTTTTTATACAAGGAGACATATATATTCATGCATTTTTAAACTTTGTAGTTCTGCCTTAAAGATTTTTAAAAAACTGTTGCTGAGAAAATTTGAATTTTAAAGTTATATGTGGATTAATTAATGGTGATGATTAGAATATACTGACTTTAAAAGAGCCTGACACAAGTTCAATCCCTAGAATCCAGATGGTTCCCTGAGCTTGCCAGGTGTGATTCTTGAATGCAGAGACAGGAATAAGCCTTGAGCAACACTGGGTGAAACCCAAAACATAATTTTTTTAAATACCTATATAATTTTTATAATAGAGAAGAGGACAAGCACTAGGCTTCGTGAGTTTATAAGGTTCAGAATCTAACTCTTTTTTTTAAATTTTATCTTATAAGGCAATTTAATTGAGTTCTTATGGTTATGGATTCAACATACTTAAAATACACAGTTAATAGTTAATAAGTTTTGACCAATTTATACATTAATGAAGCACATCATAATCCAGGTAACAACCATGTTTATCACTTCAAAAACATTTGTGCTTTGGAGCTGGGGTATGGCTCAGTGATCGCATATGTGAGGTTCTGAATTAAATCACCAGCACCACAAAATAAAATATACACACACACATATATACACACATACACACACCACTTTCCTGCTTTTCCATTCCATAAATTTGAATTTGCTAACTCACCAAGAGTAAGCTAAACTCTTATCTGTTGCTTCATAACAAATCATATGTTCAATAAATAGATGGTAAAGTCAATACCAGAATATTGTTTAATTTACCATGAAAGAATAAGTAGTCCAACATGCTGAGGGTACTTTTTCTTTGGCAGTGGGTATGTGATACTGTGGTAATCTGGCAACGAACATGTCAGCAGAAAGTTGCTCAATAACAATGAACCAATGCAAGATGTGGATGCTCTTGAGCAATAATTCAACATAAAGCAGAAAAGCCAACAGTCTATCTTTGTCCCTTGCCTATCCTATTCACTTTCCTAGTGGTTGTTCTATGTCTTTTTGATAAAATTTTTTTTAATCTTGTACAAAATTTCTCCTTTTCTAGACTTAACTACTATATCCCACTTTTGTTATCAGGAACATACACACTTTTTCATATCATAATTTGGTAATTTTAGTAAGATTTGGGCATTGTCCATAATCAGGTCATGCTTGATACTGGCTGGTAAACTGTATGAGTATAGGAGCACAAGATTAAATGATGTATATTATATTCTTGATATTATGAAAATCATCAAAGAGAATAAATTTATCTAGCTGCAAGCATTGAAGTCACCTTCCCATGCATAGCTCCATCAGAAATGGCAATATCAATAAAATTGTTTTCTTTATGACACATAAGACATTTTTATTTTACTTTGCAAAAGGGATAATAACTTGATTCTATAAAGTAACTTTTTAGAGAATGACACAGTCATATCTCAAGGATATTTGGTATTATGACTCCTATTCTCTTCACCTTTATTAGATTTGAAGAAACATTTAAATATTTAAAAGTTAAACATGTCAGCACATGTCAACGCACTTAAATTATAATGAGAGATTATGACCTTCGTACAAACATGATGTCAATATCAGGAGCCTTCTTGCTATAATTAATGTCCCAAATGAATTTATTCCCTTTGAAATGACTTTTACAAGGCTCTTAAACAAGTTAACCATTGTACATGTTTTCTAAGTGAAATATTCCTGGCATTAATTTCTATGCAATTAAAGAACTCCAGAGACTAGTTACTGTTTGATCTTTTAGATACTAAAAGAAATTCTTTGTCTTCATTAATAGGAACTAATATGTCTATATTTTTCAATGTAGTAATGAAAGTTATGTTCTATATTAACTGAAGTTCATAAAACTAAGTTACATGACAAATCAGAAAATTTTATACATAAGTTCAAAAAATGCTAAATGATACCTTTACCATTTAGGTGATCTCAGTTGTAATAATGTTTTGATTGAGAAAGCAATTTCTTTGCTATAGATTTAGCTTACTTTGGGGGTTTTCTTCTTTAATTTAAAATTAATAAAAAGGCTGGAGCGATAGCACAGCGGGTAGGGTGTTCGCCTTACAAGCGGCCAACATGGCCGACCCGAGTTCGATTCCTCCGCCCCTCTCAGAGAGCCCGGCAAGCTACCGAGAGTATTCGATATGCCAGACACAGTAACAACAAAGTCTCCAATGGAGACGTTACTGGGCCCGCTCGAGGAAATCAACGATCAACAGGAGGGCCTTTACCTTTTACCTTACCTTTAATAAAAGGTTACTGAACACTGTGCACTAGTCAGGGACACTATACTAGTCATTTATGGTGAAATAGTAGGAAGTTAGAGTTATAGAGAATTTAAACATTTTATAAAACAACCTTTCTGTCAATGTTCACAAATATATTTATAGATTTGATATTTTAGGACAAACTTTGATAATCTTAGTTAATTTCTAAGTCATTTATTTTTCATAATATTTTATTTTATAAGGTGGTCCACAATACTTGATGAAAAAAATATTTTTAAAAAGAATAAAATAAAACTTTGGCTCAGTCCCAAGCACCACCCAAAGTAATATCTGAGCAGAGCTAGAAGTAATCCCTCAGCAAAGCCAGATATGGCCCTGAAGTAAGAACAAATTTGCAATAAAAACAAGTGTGTCTGTAGTGTGCTTTGGCTAGTCTGAAAATCACTTATCACAATTTGTTCTTTGAACAGATTTAAATAGGAGTCTCAAATCCAAAAACCACCAGATTAACGGTTTTTAGTATGTTTGGTCAAACTCTCAGTCAGCTTGTATTTATGCTGTGTTCAATATTGGGAGTGCAATGAGAGTACACATAAATGAGTTATTTTCAGTCTGTGTGAATCCTTGAAGGCTTGGAATTTATCTTAAATGAATAAGTGGATCCTCTTGTTGAACATATACTACTACAAGGGGAACTATTGTTATTTTTAGTACTATACATTTTGCTTAGAAGTCCTCCATCAAGCTCTTCCACTGAATTTTTTGACAACAGCAGGTTTCACACTTATTCCACCATTGACAGAGCATTTAAAAAACAGGATGCATTCTGAAGAAATTGACATAGCAAATCAGAAAGATTTTTTCCACTGTAGAAATATTACTGTTGGGGCTGGAGAGATAGCACAGTGGGTAGGGCGTTTAGCCTTACATGCGGCCAACCCAGGTTCGATTCCCAGCATCCCTTATGATCCCCTGAGCACCGCCAGGAGTAATTCCTGAGTGCATGAGCCAGGAGTAGCCCCTGTGTATCGACAGGTGTGACCCCCCAAAAAAAGCAAAAAAATTTAAAAAAAAGAAAAGAAATATTACTTTTGTCTAAATAAATTATATACTTGGGGCCAAATTATATACTTAAACACACAAAATATTTTCATATGTTCAAGACCATTGAATATGATTTGGAAAGATAGCATGATGTATAAAACTCTGAGGGCGGCCGGGGGGAGACCCCAACAACTCTTTCCTAGCTGCCCACATTCAGGGTGGGCCCCAGGCTGCTTGCCCAGCTGGGGCAGTCCCAGACATGGGGCAGACAGTGGATGAAATGAGGGCCAAGTCAGTTGATTGATCAGATGCCCTTTATTCCATTTTCCCCACCTGCCTGCCCCAGTCTCTCTGAGCCTCCCATTCTAGCCTCTCACTGCCTCTCAGTCCCATCCCTCCTGTCTCTCCTGCTCATCTCTCTGCTCCATCTCGCAGCTTGGGCTGTCTCTCTCCATCTGCTTGCTCCTATATTCTTCTACATTCTTCTCTCTCTGTCCCCCTTGCCAGCCTCTCCGCGGTCCAAACAGCCCTGCTCTCTCTCTCTCTCTCTCATTCTCCACCTGTCTTGTCTCTCCAACTCCCCAGAGCTCTGGGCTGACACTGCACCCAGTCTGGTAGCCAAATCAACATAAAAAAGCCCTTTCTGAGGGCCCAAGGGCACAATACCTCCTAAGGTGTTTTTCTCCTTTCCTCAGTCCAATAACTCTATCAACATCTCAATACTAGCTATTTTTGTATGGACACAGTAAGAGATAGCATTGAGGCTTGTGGGGCAGCTCTCCTGAGAACATCTTGCCACAGACTCAAACTACAGCACTCAGTCCAAATTAATTATTTCTAACCCTAGCAGGGTCCGAATCTAGTTATTACTTTTTGGAAATGACAGCATTTGCCCATGACCAAGCTCTTAACTTATAGTTAAGAATTATGGCACTTTGGCCAGGCTCATCTCGATGCCACAGTAGCACATAGCTTACCGATTACCCTGGTTCCATCCAGTCCATCGTTGGGACCCTGCTTTTGGGGGTGCTAGGAAGTAAAGACAACTGAGGCTTAGGTGAGAGAACAGATGCCCAGAAGGGAAATATCACTGAGAGTCAGATCACAAAAGCATAGCATATACTGTCTTCTTGTGTCCATACAAAAAGGACATTGCTCTGAATAAACTATGCAAAGGACTTAGGGAGAAAAGAAAACCAATATTTACAAGTCAGCAGAGCACAAAGAAAGAAATTACAAATAAACACAGAGGAACGGGAGCACTGTGATGGGAGCAACCCAGTAAACCTAAAGTACCTGAGGCTTTGCAGGAAGAACCAAACAGTGTTATCCTACAGCATAGGATCAATCTTGGTTCAATTCTGGACACTGCAATCCCCCTACTCCCAAACAGTAATATGATTAACCTTAGAATTATAGAGGTGACTCTGGTAGTCTCCAGTACCTCCCAGGTTGAAGAAGCATAGCATCCTCCAGCCCTGGCGTTGAGCAATGCAGCAGTGACCTCAGACCCATTGAGCACTATTTGCGGATCACTTCTAGAAAAAATTAAGCAAAGCAAAATTGAATAATGAACATAAATTTAAGCCCAGCAAATGAAGAGTTAAGTATTTAAATAATACTGTTTGAGATGCTGATGAATTGAAGAATTAAAGAGTTCATTAAGGTTAATAGAGGACATTGGAGAGTTGTCCTTTGTTAGAGAAGAGGACACTAATCATGATGACAAGCCCACTGGCCTACTCAGCAAAAATGCTCTAGGATATATCCTGGAGTTGTTGTCCAGGTGTTCTGTCTACTCTCACCTGTTTGATCTATAAACACGGCCAGAAGAAAATGGGCTGGAAGGATGCACAATGGCAAAATTCCCCACAAACTGGTACCAGATCCCCATCAACTACACACAGTCTCTGGCACTTGTCCTAGATTTGGGCTGTGGTCTTGGTAGATATTAAGGTTGTTCTTCATGCTGTCTGCTCTAATGTAAAAGTGCGTATCTGATTTGCTGAATAAGCTCAACTGCCTTTCTGAAGACAGAAATCATGCTCTATTCAGCTCAGGGTTCCCTGTAATGAAAAGTGAGCCTTCACATAGATGTATTCTTCAAAAGGTTGTGAGTTGAAAGAAAAGACACATTTACCCACACTTTGAATGCAAATAATATATCTTGTGAAGATAAATTTCCTTCAACTCCAAAAGTCCAGTTTCACACAACCATCTTTGACTTATATATTCACTAAAGCAAAATCACTACTGCTCTAGGCCATACAAATTCCCCCAGAGAATATGGGATAGGAAAAAAAGAAAATATATGTTTCATTTTGCCTTGTCTGGAAGTATATAGTTTTATCCATGATGCCTTAGAATATGTTTTATAATAAACTTAGTTAATTAACTTCATAAAGCTTTTCATTGTTTTTATTTAAAACATAAAACATGATTGCTAACATTTTGACTAATTAGAAACTTTTCCAGTATATTTTTTACATTTAGACTCCTGTTTTCTACTGGCTCAGAGTTTTCAAGTCATGTAAGCTCATGGTCAATACATGAGAAAAATTAAGAAGAAAGAAAAGAAAACTGGAGGGAGAGAAAGAGAAGGAAAAAGAAAGGGAGTGAGGATAAGAAATAGATAAAAAGATATTTTTTAGTATAAAGATCTTAGGTTGTATTTTATAGATGTCTATAAAGGGCTATTCTTTATCTCATAAAAATGAACAAATCTCTGCTCCCTCCACTCCCCATAAAAAGAAACAACCAGAAAAGACTTGTTACAGCCTTTTTATTTTTACAAATTGAATTGTGTATCCCAAATATCCACATGTTGAAGTGCCAACTGCCTGTACTTCATAATGTGCCTGTTTTTGGTAAAGGGATTACTTTTGAAATGACTCACTAAGTTAAATAAAGTAACAAAGATGTGTCTCATTCCCCTGACCCTGAAAGATCCTCCAGTGCAGCACTATTGGGAAGGATGAGTAAGAAGAGGCGGCTAAAATCTCAGGGCTAGGACAAATACAGACTTACTGGTGCTCACTCAAGAAGATCGATGAATAACAGGATGACACTGATGCAGTGATAATTCATTAAGACGTGACATTGCTGGAGTAGGGTGAGTTTCTAATCCAATAATACTAGTGTTCTTGTAAAAAGGGGAATTTGGATACACAACTGAAACAGGAAGAGAACAAGGAAAAGATGAAGACAGAGAGTGAGGTGAAGTTTCTACATATTGAAGACTTTCAGCAAATTTTAGGGGCAAGGGACAGAGTACAAATTTCCATAACCTTAGAAGTCACCAATCCTGCCAATACCTAGATCTGTAACCACTAAAACTAAGAGACAGTAGGTTTCACTCCTGGGAATTTATCCCAGAGAGGCAAAAATGTGTAGCCGAAGTGACATCTGCACTTGTTTGTTCATTGCAGCACTCTTTACAGTAGTCAGAAACTGGAAGAGACCTGAGTGCCCAAGAACAGATGACTGGTTAAAGAAACTTTGGTACATCTACACAATGGAGTACTATGTAGCTCTTAGAAAAGATGAAGTCATGAACTTTACATACAAGTGGTACAATATGGAAAGTATCATGCTAAGTGAAATGAGTCAGAAAGAGAGGGATAGACATAGAAAGATTGCATTCATCTGGGGGATATAAAGTAACAAAATATGAGATTAGTACCCAAGAATAGCTGAGATCAGCACCAGGAGAATTACTCCATAACTTAGAGGCCAGCCGGGTATTCTAGGGGAAAGGACAATTCAGATAGAAAGGGCAACACCAAGTGGAGGGTGTTTGGAGGATCCTCCCAGGAGGGGAGATGCAGGTTGAAAGTAGACTGGACTGAACATGTTCACCACTCAATGCCTCTTTTGCTGATCACAACACCCAAAAGGAGAGAGAGAACAAGGGGGAATGCCCTGCCACAGTGGCAGGGGGGGATGGGGGGATGGGGAGGGAGGGATATTATCCTGGTGGTGGAAAATGGACACTGGTGGAGGGATGGGTATTTGATCGTGGTATGACCGAGATCCAAGCACAAAAATTTGTAAATCTACAACTGTACCTCATGGTGTTCCACTAATAAAAAAAAAATTACTATCTACTATCTGAGTAAAAACAATTTTGACTTAACAAATTAAATAGACTATTATAAAAAAAAAGAGACAGTAGGTTTCTATTACATATGCCAGCCAATCATAAAACTATGCTATAGTAATCTGAATTGACTACTAGAATTTGAAGGCATTGTCTGAAAACAAAAGTCTTTATTATGCCAGGACATTCAACCAGCATACTAACCATTGAAACTACACTAAAAAAACCCTGAAATTCTGACTCACCTGAAGCTAAAAAAAATTCGTTTTCACAGGAAGACATTTGTGTTCCTCTGCTTATTGGCTGTACTACTCACAACAGCAAAGACCTGGATACAACCCAAATGTCCAAGGACAGTTATTCACAATAGCACACTGCTCCGCTTTGAGAAAACGTGAAATCATGAACTTTGCTGCTCTATCAATGAAACTGGAAAGTATAATGCTGAGTTTAACAAAGAGACAGATATAGAATGATTTTTCCCAAACAGGTATATAATAGGACAGCGGGTAGGGCGTTTGCTTTGCATGCAGCCGACCTGGCCAACCCAAGCTCTATTTCTTCGCCCCTCTCGGAGACCCCAGCAAGCTACCTAGAGTATCTCAACCACTCAACAAAGCCTGGCAACGCTACCTGTGACGTATTCGATATGCCAAACACAGTAACAAGTCTCACACAGTTACTGAGCAAATCAATGAACAATGGGAGAACAGTGACAGTGACAGTAAGGAAGTAATAAATGCGAAGATATGCAGAACCAAGCTAACCAAGACACTGATAGAAGCAAACTAGACACTCTGTTGCTGGGTGTGGACTCAGAATATTGTGTGAATTAAAAGGTATCATTAAAAGTAGTGTAAATCACCATACATCAATTTAAAAAAACAACACCTCAGTTACCGGGGCCCAGAGAGGTAGTACAATGGTTAAGGTTCAGCTGTAATTCTTGGCACCGCATGATCCCCCTGAGTAGTGCAGGGTATAACGCATTGAGGTTCCAAGAACTGCAAGTTTTGTCCTGGCGCGACCCTTCCATTGAATTGAGGAACCAGCACTGATGATAACTTTTTAATGTTTATAATTTGAAAATATTTTTTGTTTGTTTGTATCCAGGGCTCATAACAGGCAATTCTGTGATATAACTTAAAAGCCCTGTACTCCAGAATCACTCCTGGCAGCGCTCATGGGGCCAGATCGCATTTGAATCTGGGTCAGCTATGTACAAGTAAAACCTGACGTGGTTTACTACATCTCTGACCCTCAGTACTTGAACATATTAATAACAATATGTAGAGAAACAAATCTTGGGGAATATGCTAAACTCATCTGATAACTAAAGAAACTTGTCAGTCTCCATCGCCACCTAGTGATCAAAGATGGTTACAGCGGTACAGAGTTTAAATTTGAAATCATGCTCTGAAGGAAGAAAGATGCAGTTAAAAGCAGAGTTCGCACCATCCAGAAGTTTTGCATTTCCACCCAGAGTGGCCCACTGTGGCCTGTCCTGGTGTTGTTTTGTGTCCGTGTGAAGGATTCTGACCTTTGTAATGAGTTCATTGATGTCCCACACCTGTATTCGGCAACTGCTTTATTCCAGGTATTGTCGTGGTGATCTAAAGTTGTATGAGATCATTTCCACAAAACAGGCAATCCTCTGATATAATTTAAAAGTCTATTCAAATTCATTCATTATGCTTTTTCTATGCTATCAGAAATATTTCAGATGAGTCCATTTATAGTTAGTTTGGCCACTAAAAACCACTCTCTCCATTTGGAACAATTAATTAGTGCATGCTCTCATCTCCCTGAACTTGGTATGATGACTCTGTGCCAGGCTGTTTTCACTTGGAGTGCTCCAGAGGGGGGGGCGGGTGAGAGACCTCCCCACCCCAAGGGACCCAGTCACTGCAGCGACCTCCACTATCCAACCATCGCCATGCTCCAGGACGCTTTCCGGACTACATCATAAGACACTTCTTACCTATTTTCCATAATTACCACACCATATTTGATGGAGTTCAGACAGTAGGCAACAAATTATAGAGAGAAATATATAAACGTATGCCTCTTGGAGAGCCGGGCAAGCTACAGAGAGTGTCCCGCCCGCATGGGCAGAGCCTGGCAGGCCCCTATGACGTATTTGATATGCCAAAACCAGTAATGATAACAGGTCTCATTCCCCTTACCCTGAAAGAGCCTACAATCATTGGGAAAAGACAAATAAGAAAAGGCTGCTAAAACCTCAGGGCTGGGAGGTATAGAGTCGTTACTGGGGCCTGCTTAAGTAAATAGATGAACAATGGGATGACAGTGACAGTGACTGTCAATATAATATAAATTTTATCCCAAAGAGAAAACAGAAAAATGCCTTCAGAAAGATGATCATGTAAATACTTAAAGAAAGCAACCATAGGCAAATTCGGGATGGAAGAAAGAGATACACAAACAATTCTTCAATATTGGATTTTTAAACTCGAGAATGGGGAGAAAACTGATTTCTATTGTTAATGATGATTTCAGTTGGGGTAGGGGTGAAACATCTTAAAATAATTTGTTCTTCATAAATTTTTCTTAAACAGAAATTTTTATTGACACTAGTTCCTATTTAACCTTAGAAAATCCTAACAAACTAAAAACTACTATAAACCCTCAGGTCTTAGATATCTGTAGATAGAGGAAGCCTTCCTCATTATTTGCTTGGAAGATACAGTACAAATAGCTTTGTGTGGTCAGCTGTCAAAAATTACTACTACTACTTCTTAAAGTATCTATGTACTTTGCTGATATGCCAGTTTATCAAAGTTGTCAGAAAACTTAAAAAAAAACACTATTTGGAGATTAGATTGGTATGGATTTTGATGGTACATTACTCCTCAGAACTTCCCTTCAATTTTTCAACATCAAGACACACAATAATAAGCCCTTCTCAATAGAACTTGAGTATGTTCCTAAAGAATTATAAAATAATCAGCTCCCGAGTGATCACACCCGTTACTGTAGACTGAATTAGTTCTTCTAAAATTCATATATTGAAATTTAAATCCCTGTAGCTTAGATCATGACTCTATTAGAAAATACGGTGTTTAAACAGTTTAGGAGCAGTTTATTAGGATAGGTTCAAGTCCAATATAAACGATATCCCAAAGAGAAAAATGCCTTCAAAAAGATGATCATGTAAACACTCAAAGAAAGCAACCATAGGCATATGAGGGATGGAAGTCTCTGAGAAATAAATACACAAACAAAACTTCAATGTTGGATTTTTAAACTCTAGCGAGGGGAGAAAACTGATTTCTGTTGTTAAGCAATATGCTGTGCTATTGATCCAGCCCTTCATTATCAAAACTATCAAAACAATACATTCTCTGAGGTCAAAATCTTGATCCAGTGTTCTTTTCGCTCTAGGAAATGTGACTCCTTGGACACTTCAACTTGAATAATGAACCCAACTTCCTAAAGGACAAGGTGAAATTTCCCTTTATCTGGACTCTTTGAAGTCTAATACTTTTCAGTCAGAATTATGTTCAGTTACCTCTTGTTCCACACTTAATCATTATATCATAATGAAATATTTATCTTTCCCAGAACACAAAAATAACATTTCATAACTACAAGTTGAAATACCTATTTGCCCCAAAGGTTTTACTGTAAGTTTTATTTCACAAACTTATTTTTCTGCCCTGAAGAGGTCTTCCAAATTGAACTCTGCTGTCAATTGTTTCAGGAAGTCCTTTGCTTATTTCTAGAACATAACAAATATTATTGAGCCCCATGCCTCATATATAATTTTATCTTTATGCTACATTTTCTTTATTGAGCTGAGTAGAGGCTAAGGACTATACCTATGTCATCTGTTCACCACTAACATAGTAATTAAAAATTGGTTAAGTGATTTATTCAAAATCAGAATGGAATTGGAAAACTTTTTTATTCTTATAAGATCTTACTAACTTGGCTTTCATCTTTTGTGTCTATAAGGGGAAGGATTGGGAATTCGAGAGTATAAGACATGTTTGTTTTGTAATACAGGCTCAATCAGTTAACTAAAAGCTCTTTAGTCCAATAGTTTCTGTATTCAAGTACTGATGAGGATAAAAAAATGTTGGACCATTTAGGAAATGATGATTAGTGTGTAAAATTATGCATATATTATGATAAACATTACAAAAATTCTTCCCCATATATATAAATAGATAATAAAATTATCTATAATAACATAATATAAATAATATGAATAAGAACTCCCACTTTTGGATATCTATCTATATATCCATATACTTATTAACTGGAAACAAGATATATATATGTATATACATACCCATTTTGGGGTATATATGAACTGGAAACAAGATCTCAAAGCTATATCCAAATATTCGTGTTCAATTAACTATTATTTTTAGTTACAAAAAGAAGGAAAGAATCCAAATATTCATTATGGATAAAAAAAAGAGACCAGGATTTCAGTTCAGTATAAAAGCATGATCCCTAAATTCAATCCTCAGTACAAAGAGAGAGAAAGAAAGAGAGAGAGAAAGAGATGAAAGGATAAAAGAAATATAGTAAATACATATCATAGAGTACTCTTCAGTATTAAAAGAGAAGGAAATAATTTTATATGCTACAACCGAAACAAACTTCATAGCCATTATATCATGTGAAATTAGATAATTACAAAAAGAGAAACACCATATGATTCTACTTACATGAAGTAGTCAAAATCACAGAAACAGAAAGCAGTAAGTTGGTTAGCAGGGTATGTTGGACTGAAGGGAGAATAAAATTGTAGGTATATTTCAGCTCTAAAAAAATTTTAAGATTATTATGCAATAATGCATTTAATGAATGATAATATACCTAACACTACCACATAATTTTAAATGGTTCTTATGAAAAATTAATGTTACATGGTTTTGTCATAATTTTTAAAAATTGTTATCTTTTAAAATTGGCTTAATTTAGAAAAAAACAACATAGAATGCTCAATATGGGAATACTTTCAAGATGAAACAGGGTAAAGTCACATAAAATACTAAATGTTCTCTTAAAATCAAGAGCAAGAATGTACAATGTTCTCAACACCCAAAAGGAAAGAGACAACAAAAGGGAATGCCCTGCCACAGAGGCAGAGTGGGATGAGGGGGATGAGGGTGGGAGGGATATTATCCATGGTGGTGGAAAATGGGCACTGGTGGAGGGATGGGTATTTGATCATTGTATAATCGAAACCCAAGCACAAAAAATTGTAAATCTACAACTGTACCTCATGGTGTTTCACTAATAAAAATTTTTAAAAAAAAGAATGTACAGTGTTCTTGCAAAACATTCTGCAGAACATTACACAAAATTCTGCAGAACACTATATTGGGTTTCTGTAGGCAATTCAATAAAACAGAAAATAAAAGAAATTTTAACTGGATAAAACAAAGAACAGTATCTTATCCATAAATATATTGTGCATGGAAATTATAAAAAATTCCAAGGGAATTAATAAATAACAGCTAAAATTAATAAGAGAATGTACCAAACTTCCAGAAACTATTGTACCATCCCCTCACACACACAAAACCACATTTATATTTATCAAAAACAAGTGAAAAAATTTTAAATGCCTTTGCAGTAGATTAAAAACATAGAATAACTGAGAGAAAATTTACAGAAGATATGAAAGGCATTCATAACGAAAGCCACAAATCACTGTACAAACTAGACTGCTTAATAAGCAATAGTTTCGCAATATCAATTTTCCTGAATTGATCCACAGATAGACGCCATCCTATTCAAACTGCAAGTAGAAATTTAGGAAACACTGACATCAGTATTTATTACCTATGTAGAAACTAAAAGCCTATGATACCCATAACAATATTGAAAATTTTTAAAATTTGAAATTCACACATACATCATTATGAAAATATTTTAGATTTGTTGGATTTAGCATGGATAATTTTATTAAGTATAACAAGTAGAAATAGCAAACATTTCTATTTCTAGAAATAGAATTTTGGGGGCACACCCAATGGTGCTCATGGCTTACTCCTGACTCTGCATCCAGAGATCACTCCTGGAAGTGCTCAAGGGAACTTATACGGTAATAGAGATCAAATCCAGGCCAGCTGCTCTTATGGTAAGCATACAAGGCAAGTACTGTCTCTCCAATCCCAAAATAATCTGTGAGTTTATGTGCAAAATACTCACTACACTTTTCTCATAGAATTAATACGTATACACACACACACACACCTATTATGTCATGATTGCTCTTATATGTGCTGAATTGATTGATTGAAGCTGAAAAAGAAGTCTATCTTGTGATTTGTCTTTAAATGATAATAAACAATGGGAGAGTTACTTAGGATTTTCCTCCTCTTTCTTTAGTGGACTCTGTAAAAATTATCAGTTCATGTGGCATATCCTGGAAGTATTATTCAAAGGCAAATCTGCCAACTTGATTTGTTCCCCTCAACACTTTATTTAAATTTACCAGCCTGGCATATTCTATAGCACCATCATGAGCCAAACAAAGTTCCCCTCCTCAAAGAGGGTGTTTTGGCAGGAACCTGTTGTCTATTATTTGAGTAACATTACAATTAGAATAGATCAGCTCTTGACTGAAATAATTGGATCTATGGGACATTGTCCCTAGAGTCTCAGAATTCATAATACTAAAGGAAAATATTTCTAACTTTTAATTTGCTGAACAAATTAGAAACTTCTGCCGGATAACAAATAGCTTAAATTGTCTTGCAATGCCAATGGTTGGCCTTTTCCTTAGTACAGATGTCAGGAAAAATGTAAAACAACAAATCCAATGCTTCGTTTCCAGTAGCATGAGAACGTCTGTCAACTTTCTTCTTCCAGGATTTGAGATGAAAACCCTGGGCTTGTGCTTAAAGATGTTAGTTATTAATCAGATCAGTGGCTCTATAAGTCTATCTTTCTTTTCTACTAATGAATCTTCCAGTTATTTTTGACAGTATTCTAGGAATAGTAGAAGAAACTTGTAAACATGGAAAACAGAACAGTTCCTGAGTAAGACCACATTAGGAGAGGAAATCATTCCAGTGGTTCAGAGGTAAATAGAATACTCAATCATCAATGAGACACAAATGTTATTTTGGAAAAAAATAGACAAAATGTAACAGACTTGGTTTTGGTTCTCAGACTCTCTTGCTTTCTTTGTATAAACTAAACCTTCTCTTCTCAAACTTTACCGAAAATAATCATGCAGCAAGAAAAAGCCAAAGGTTACAGATTTTGTATGTTTCATGCTTAATCCTCTTTATTATTAACATATCTCTTCAAATATATATTACTATCATCAAGCTAGAGAGACATTTAAGTGCATATGCTAAAACTTCACAGTATTAAAAAAGCATAAAGTGTAAAGATATTACATTTTATATGTGATAAGTAAAATTCATCCAATGTATACATACAAATCAGCTTGACATAGTAAAAATGTTCCAGGCAAATTTGACATTTGTAGCTTATTTTATCTTCCTGGGATTTTCTCACTATCCCAAAGTTGAGGTCATCATATTTGCACTGAGCTTCCTGATGTACCTAATAACCTTGCTGGGTAACATGACTCTGATCTCTATCACCATCCTGGACTCCCGCCTACACACACCCATGTACTTCTTCCTCAGCAATCTCTCATTTCTGGACATCTTTTATACTTCTTTTGGTCTCACTCCAATGCTGACAAACTTCATTTCAGGGGAAAACACCATCTCATTCTTGGGCTGTGCTGCTCAGATGTACTTCTCTCTTGCAATGGCCTCCACTGAATGTGTGCTTCTGTCCATGATGGCATATGACCGGTATGTGGCCATCTGCAACCCCCTGAGATACCCCGTCATCATGAACAAGAGGGTTTGTGTGCAGATTGCAGCTGGCTCCTGGTTGACAGGGTGCATCACATCTTTGGTGGAAACAGTCTCCGTGCTGCAGCTATCTCTATGTGGAAAAAACATAATAAATCATTTTGCTTGTGAATTTCTGACTTTCTTGAAACTGGCTTGTGTTGACACCTCCATGGAAGAATTAATAATATTGGTGATCACTGTATTTCTAATTCCCATGCCAATGCTCTTAATTTCTTTCTCATATGTATCCATCCTTGCCAATGTCCTGAGAATCAGCTCAGTGGACGGTCGAAGCAAAGCCTATTCGACCTGTGCTGCTCATCTGGCTGTGGTCATTTTGTTCTTTGGAACAGCTCTCTCCAGGTACATGAAGCCTTCATCCATAGATTCACAGGAAGTAGATAAATTTATAGCCTTGGTATATGCTGCAGTGACTCCTATGTTAAACCCTATAATATATAGTTTACGGAACAAAGAGGTCAAAACAGCTGTAAAAAGACTGCTGATGAATCGCTCTTTTGCATCATCTTAATTTCTGTCTTCAGATAATATAGGAGCAATTATATTTACCTGGATAATTGAATTTATCAGAAATTAGAAAAAGAGTTGGTATAAACTTATACCTGGAAAATACTCATTTTCTATATTTGTTCAATATTAAGACTAATACCTTATATATCTTGTAAACAAAATATTTGATATTAATGGATAATTTAATCCTAATATAGTATGTTCCTAGAAAAGTAGTTGAAATTTATTGAATATTCATACATTAAATTTGAAACGTGTTTATTATTTTATATTTGACCTGCTGGAATCATCTAAGTGTTCATATTAGAACTAATATAATAACTACAATATAAGTTTACTTTTGTTTTGCCTTGTTTTGGGGTCATACCCAATAGTGCTCAGCACTTACTCTTAGTTCTGTGCTCAGAGTTTACTCCTGGTGATGTTTGTGGGACAATATAAAGCCACGTTGACCGCATGCAAGGCAAGTGCTCTACTTGCTATACTATCTCTCTCAAGCCTAGAAAAATTTGAAATTACTCATAAATTACTATTTCAAAAATAACAAAATAGGTATTTACAGTCAAGTGTGGATGTAATTCAAGATTTGTGTATATATATATAATTTTATACATAAATGCATAGCTACAGATAGCAAAAACATTAGTGAAATAAAAAAAATCATTAATTTAAATGATAATTTAATGTTGCTACTCTCCAGATATCAAAATGTGAATAACATGGATTAGAGGGCTAGGGAGTAAAGGAGGTTTGGTACTTGCCTTACATGCAGCTGATCTGGGTTGGATATCCAACATCCCACATGATCCTCTGAGCACCACCAGGAGTAATTCCTGAGAGCAGAGTTAGGAATAACCCCTAAGTATCACTGGTGTAGCCCAAAATCTGCCCCCGTGAAAGTATTTAAATTTATGAATACAACATGAATTTTGTGAAGGATCTATATGTGGGAGTTGAATTATGTATCTGTGCATATGACAGAATATAATGAAAAGATTTTGAAAAATATAATTCTATTTAAAAAGTAGAGAAGAAGCATAACATTAAAGAAAATCTGAAGTGTCTACAAATTTAAATTCAAATTATTCTTATATAGTGGCTGTGGTGAAAAATGAAAGGGCTTGAGCAAATGCATTTTATGCAGGAGCTCCAGGGTTCTATGTCTAGCCCTATGTGGCCCCCGACAACACCACATAGTGTGGCCCTCATCATCCCAATACATCACATGGAATGCCTCCTGGATCCCCATGAGCACTTCTGAGAGGCAAAAACAAATAAGCCAATTATTCTCATATATCATTCAATTGTCTCAATGAATGCATATACATACATCCTGATCTTAGAACATGCTGGATTGGCTATTTAATGCTGAAAAAGAAGATATTCCTATATGAAGAGCTATCAAGAAAACTATTAATCAACACACTGTGAGAAAATATTCATGGATTCACATATTAATAAATGTGAGTAGCTACACAAGCATTCTGCTAATACTGCACTTGATGAGATTTTTTGTCTTTTCCACCAGAACTTAGAAATAATTATACTTATATGAACATATTAATTTCTCTTTGTAAAAAACTATCCTCACATATAAATGGAGGGTGACTATATTTTATGAATAAGCTGACTCTTGCCAGCATAGATATAATCTTATTGTACATACTTATTACATAGGAATCCAATCTGAACAATAGGAAGCTTTCGAGGAATGACTTAGTTGAGGGTCAATGAATTGATGAATAAACCATTTGGGAAGAAATAATTTAATGATCAGTAACTGTGCTTGTGTTCTTAAATCATGAACCCTTGGCATACGTGAGAAAATTTTGTTATTCATAAGATATTATATAATAAGTGATATTAATTTAGAATGTTTCCAAAATAACAGAGTGAACATTTGACTATGAATAAAAGATACACAGGTATTGTTTTTCCCCTCAAATAACAGACAATAAAGACTGTTGTGATAGTATCATTGGTTCAAAAGAAAGAACTGTTAACCCTATTACCTACCCAAGCTCTACAATCACAAAAAACACTGATTCCAGGTATAACAGATATACAAATACCATACATGCATTCACATTACATTTTCACTTTTTTTTATTTATTTACTTTGGATCTCTCAAGTGGTGCTCAGAGATCTCAGGGGCCACACTGGGTAATATTAAGTTAAATAGTTCAATGCCAGGGCCCAATGGCGCAGTGCCTTGCAATGCTAGAGTCCACAAATGCTATATATGGCAGTGTGTGGGGGCCTCAAGGATTACACCCAGGGATGCTCGGATTCCTTAGGGCCACATCCAGCTTTGCATAGAAGAGGCTTGAGTTTGATCTCACTGCATGGTCCCATAAACACCACCACGTGTGCTTCCTCCAAACAAAACATAAATGCTCTCACTTCCTCAAAAAATGAACAATAGAAATTCCCCTGAAACAGTTTCTGGTTACAGTAATAATAAACAAATAAAAAAGAAAAATAACAAAAATTTAGAACATTGTTATATTGTGTTCCTGACAACATTTGAAGTGCTTTACGTCCAGTAATAGAGTTCAAACAATAAAGCTATGAGTTGACATTGGTAGTGATTTAGCCCATTTCATCAATCACATTACAACGTCCACTTTCCAAACAGGTAAATTGAATAAAGATTAAGGATCTTATATTATTTCTAAATAAGATCTATTGTAATAGAGGGATACCACTTACTTCTAAAGCCAGTCACTTAATCATTGTTTTATTCTACCTCTCACAATTAACCAAATATCACTGGATTCACTTCTCCCTTAATAAAGAGTGAATAAGAAATATTGACAAAATAATGGGGTAAAAAAAAGAGTGCTGGAAAAATACTGACACTCAGGCTCATCCAGAGTTCTTTAAGTTAGATTAAACTTAAACCTTTATATTTGTTTTCCTTCAGAGTACAGGGTCACCTATGATTTACTAAAATGACGTGGCAAGGTGGAGGTCCAAAACAAAAAGAAATACGAATCATAATGGACATGTCCATAATGATGCAGACCTTGGTGATCACCAGTCAGAAAATTTATCATACATAATCTCCCATATTTCTCTTAATAAAGATGGAGAAATTCTGAACTATGTGCCATTGTCTTCTCATACGCTTCCCTCTCCTCAAGATCTTGAGGACAATCTCCTAGACTGTCAGAAATTGGACTTAAGGATTCTTACTAGTACCAACATTTTTTAATTATCTAACTTTTAAAGGCATAAGCCAATTAAAGTAAAAACTTACATAAAGAATAAAATTAAGGAAAGTAAAATAAATTCATAACAGCAAAGCCTTCTGATTTTGTTGTTATTTGGTGGTCAAGTTTAGGTCGCAAGTTTACAATAATGTTTACTCTCACAATTTTATTGTACAAATTACTGCATCTTAATCACCACCAAAGTGTCCAAGACAGTTCACCTCTGTCCTTATGTCATTCTAGTTTGTCTCTTCCTCCTCCTCTGTCCCCACTGCTTGCTAATCTTCAGGTTACTTTTTTAAACCTAAAATTAAAGTTTGTCATCTATTCCCTTATTTCCTCATTTTACTTTTCTATATGCCTCCGCTCCTCTTGGAGAGCCCAGCAAGCTGCCGAGAGTATCTCGCCTGCACAGCAAAGTCTGGCAAGCTACCCATGACATATTCGATGTGCCAAACACAGTAACAACAAGTCTCACAATGGAGACTTACTGGGCCCACTCGAGCAAATCAACGAACAATGGGAGGACAGTGCTACTGTGCAGTGCAGTGTTTTACAAAAGAGCTGAACCAATCGACATTCCCATCTTCACTGCTCTTTTAAATTTTATTGATTAAAGACATTTTGAGTCCGGATTTAGTTTTATTTCTTCATAGAACACGTGTTAATTAATGTTAGTTATAAGTTGTCTACTTAAGTATTGTGTGTTTCTACTTGTAAACGGTAAATATCATGATGTTACCTGCTTTTTCAGTATTGTGCCATGTGATATCACAATTCCTTCAACAATGTTGAAATATCTAAGTAATTGAAACAAATACTTGTCAATGTTGGAATTGTTTTATGCACTAATTCAAAACAACATTTGACTGTAAGATTGTTAGATAATAAAATAGTTAAATCACAATTCATGCAAGAAGCATATCATTTCTTTTTTTCAAGAGATTATATATTTTTTAATTTTTTTAAATTTTTAATATATCT
Organism: Sorex fumeus; assembly: GCF_029834395.1. Classification (NCBI taxonomy): domain Eukaryota; kingdom Metazoa; phylum Chordata; class Mammalia; order Eulipotyphla; family Soricidae; genus Sorex; species Sorex fumeus. The sequence goes on from NW_026606091.1 coordinate 39,505,322, forward strand.
TTTAATTTTTTTATATTTTATTTCTTTATTGAATCACTGTGGGAAAAGTTACAGAGCTTTCGGGTTTAGGTCTCAGTCATGTAAGTATCAAACACATTTCCCTTTACTAATACTTATTTTTAACCATGAACCCCAATAGAACCCCACCTCCCACCCCTCCCAATTCCCGTGAGGCAGATGAGTTCTAGTTAATACTCTATCTAGTTTGACTAGATACATTGTTTCGATAGAAGATACACAATTATTGTTTAGAGTTTACGACCCCCCCCCCCAATCAGATATGCTGAAACAGTGTTGTGAAATGATTGCTTTCTACAGCTTGGTTTAAGAATGAAATGATGTCGCGCGGCCACTATCGCGGCCGCGCGGTTTTGGATTTCTGCTGTTTCACTTATTAACCCTGGAAGTATTTCTATTAAAAGTTAGATAGTTAAGAGATTGGTTTCTGTGCTCTGGAGTCGTGGCCGTGCCGGAAAGCCACTCGTGGGGGGCAGCCGGTGACCTCGGTCGGGCGTGAAGGACGGCCCAGAACGCCCCCCTTCCCATGAGGCCCCCGCCGCCCCCCGCCCCCGGCTCAAACCTGCTGTCCACAAGGCTCCCGTGCGGCCGCCATCTTTCTTTCCAGAGAGGAGCGGGCGAGCGGGACAACACCCTTTCCCCTCCGGGCAGGCTTGGCGGCGCGGTTTAACACATAGTCCATTTGCTTTTCTGCTCCACGCGGCTGGTTCTCTGTGCTAAGTCCTTGTGCCTCCGGGGCCGTGGCCGTGCCGGAGAGCCGCTCGTGGGGGGCAGCCAGTGACCTGGGCGTGAAGGACGGCCCAGAACGCCCCCCTTCCCATGAGGCCCCCATTGCCTCCCGCCCCCGGCTCAAACCTGCTGTCCACAAGGCTCCCGTGCGGCCGCCATCTTTCTTTTCTATCTTTTAATTTTTACAATTTTTATACATTTTATTTTCAAAAATGTAGTTCAGAATAGTTCATTACTGATAATATTCAAACAAGCACCCAACTAGCGAGCATCTTCCCACCAAAATAAGAGGGAAGTGTATGAAGGTTGCTGTATTTTATCCTGGGGCCATTTAAGCCCGTATAGACAAGAATACAATCAAGTATGTTAAATCCAAACAGGAGTGTGCTACTTTAGGTACAACACTGGGCTAGAGTATAAGAGGTCACGGGGCCACAAATGGGGCCACACACTCCAGGAAATACTGCATTGGTCTTTTCCAGGAGCTTTATTTTATAGTCTCTGGATCTTGACCATTGATGATGTTACATGACGCCGGGGAGGGGGGGGCAGTTTGTGGGTGTGACTACCTAGCTACTGGAAAACTGAGTATCTGGGTAGAGGAGGCCCAGTCCCAATCCTCGCAGGCCTGGAGATCTCAGCCACGGGTCCCACAAACCTGTGTTCCTCTGTTGGTTCCTGCATGGGTGAGGCTCATCTGAGCATGGAGAGTGGTATTGAGCTTGGCTGTGGCTGGGTTCTGGAGGTTTTCAGCTGCTGGGGCTCAAAAATCATATTATTTCTATAAAATTTACAACCAATAGAAAGAAAACTTGAATTTTATTCAAAATTAACTATTAATAGCAATGCAATAATAAAACCCATGTATTAATGAATCTAAATATATTATTTCAAGTGAAATTTGTCAAACGTAATAGTCAATTTTGAGGTAGGAGACATACCTATTCCAGTACAGTGCATAGGAGTCACTGCCAATGGTCCTCAGGGGACTTTATTGTACAGGGAATAGCCATAATTCAAATAAAAAGATATGAGAAAACATTAAGCAGTACTTCATTTCTTAATTTTATATACAATAATAACATATGAGGATGATATCTTTCAACTTGTGCCCCTAAATATAGATAGTCATATAAACCAATATTATCTTTAAAAAGAAAGAAAGCAAAAGGACAGAAAAGTTCACCTAAGCTACTCCATGATTTTACTGTCTCAGCACTCTTTCTGTTTGGAAAGACCCCAGGAACAAGGAGATGGTTCGATGGTCTAGGGCAGCAGGTGCTCAGAGATTGTCACAGTGCAGAGTGTCAGAGACATAGTCACCCACATGGGCCTTAGACTCCTAGTCATACGACAAAGTTTATTAGGAAAGGCAGAGTTAAATAGAGGCTTATGGAAAATGCCTACATGCACTAACAGGAAGGTGGCAGAAGGAGGCAGGATATTATTGTAGCTAGGAGCACTGCTCTAAGGCAGAGGCAAGGTTGAAGTACTGCTGATACTCAAAGATGTCTGTTTCCCACATCTCAAGCCATGGACGCCAGCAAATAAAGGCCAATTAATCAATGTTATTCTTAGAAATGTCAGGATTCCCTGAAGTCAGGACGAGGGAACTCCCTACAGACCCAGCAACCTCTAGTGGTCAAGGCATCTGCTAGCAAAGAACTCCAACAGTATCCTACGGGAACCTTAGGTTGATGATAGTTTTCAAGTGCATGGTCTAAGTAACAGCTTACAAGCAAAGGTGAATTCCTGATAAAACTTCCCAACAGTTCTTGTGATCTACAGTTTATCTTCCAACATTTTCTTCATTGTATTTCCCTTAGATAAAGCCATTTATGTGGCTTACTAAAACCTCATGTTTTTATTTTACTTGACCAATTTAGTCTTAGTTCATTGCCCAAAATCTCTGCTTATGGATCTTAATAAAGGCACATGCATTCAGTCTTATCTCTCTCTATTACCACAATATCTTTATGTGGTTTCTTGAGGCATGCTAAGTGCCTTCTCCAGGATTTGGCGCTTAAAGATGTGGAGCTTAAAAAAGAGAGAAAAAATAGTTTGTTTCAAATTTGTAATGAAGGCAAACTACCACTGTTCACAGGTGATATATGTATTGTACATAGAAAATCCTAAAGAAGTCACACACATGCAAAAAACTCATAGAAATAATAAATCTGTTAAAGAGGTAGAAGGAACTAAGGTGATCTAAGGCATAGTTCAAGTTAAAGACAAGTGAAACAACATAATAGGATGAAAAAAAGAATTTCCTGTATGTTTATCAATAAAAATATTCATAGACTAAAAAAAGAAAATAATAAATTTATCCAGTAAAGTGACAGGTTACAAAATCAATACAGAGAAACTAGCTGCATTCTTATATACAAATAATGATGTAGATGAGAAGGAAATTCAAGAAATCACATTGAGGATCATGCTCCAACATACTTAAGTATCTAAAGGCCCTCCCGTTGATCGTCGATTTGCTCGAGCGGGCCCAGTAACGTCTCCATTGGAGACTTTGTTGTTACTGTGTCTGGCATATCGAATACTCTCGGTAGCTTGCCGGGCTCTCCGAGAGGGGCGGAGGAATCGAACTCGGGTCGGCCATGTTGGCCGCTTTATTTCAAAGGGGATAAAGTATTTAGTGAAAACTTTAAACCAAACTGAGATCAAGATTCAGAATGTCTTGTGCCCACTGCCCATGCCAGTGGTCATTCCAGCAGTGTTCAGGTGCCTACAGGAAGTTCCCAGTGATGCTCTGGGAACCATGTGATACTGGAGATCTAATCAGGGTTATCTACATTAAAGACGAGTGCCTTAACCATCACATTACCTCTTTGACTCAAATAGTTTATTTATTTGTGTATTTAAATTTATTTATTGTTTTTGACACAACTTTGAATTTTAACATAATTTCAGGAATATTTCAAATCAATGCCTGTATGCATTACATTATGTTTTCCAAGTCATTTCTGTCCACCATGTGTTGAAATTTTTGCCCTATTTGTACACACCCCACTTTTTCTTCCTTTCTGCTAAACACTACTTTGTTCTTATAGTCTGTTTTGATTTTGCTTTATTCAGTTTGCTTATTTTCTAGAGATGACCCAAGTTTATCTCTATGTGACTTATTTCACTTAACATAGTACCTTCTAGTTCCGTTCTAATTCATGTTCTTGTAAATGACAGGATATCATCTTTATTTAGTTCATTAGTATCATGTGTGAGCCAGCCAGGAGCTGGAGCTGGAGCAGTAGCACAGTGGCAGGGTGTTTGCCTTGCACGCAGCCAGCCCAGCCGAGCCCGGTTCGATTCCTCTGCCGTCTCGGAGAGCCCGGCAAGTTACCGAGAGTATCTCGCCCATATGCCAAACACAGTAACAACAAGTCTCAAAATGGAGACGTTACTGAGCCTGCTTGAGCAAATCAATGAACAACAGGAGGACAGTGTTTGTTTTGTTTGTTCAGTATCATGTGTATTATATATGATAAATAATATGTAAATAAAATAAATATAATATAAATACCTTCTTTTTCCAATCATCTGTCAACTGGGACTTAGTATCTTTCCAGAGTTTGGTTATTTTAAACAAAGCAGTCGTTGTTGCTATGTACTTGGTGGTACAAAGACTTTTCAGAATTAATGTTTTGTATTTTTTAGGTAAATATCTAGACATGGCATAACTGAATTTCATGTGGTTTCTATTGTTAATATGCAGAATAGTTTCCCGTATCTTTTGTCATTCTGGCTTAACAAATTTGCATTCCCATCAAAAGTAAAAACGTGGAGCCCTCTCTCCACTTCTTTCTAGATGTTTTCTGTCTTTTTGATAACTTCTTTTTTTTAAAATTTTTATTAGTGAAACACCGTGAGTACAGTTGTAGACTTACAAATTTTTGTGCTTGGGTCTCAGTGATACAATGATCAAATACCCATCCCTCCACCAGTGCCCATTTTCCAACACCACGGTCCCAGTATCCCTCCCACCTCCCATATCCCCCATCCCACCCTGCCTCTGTGGCAGGGCATTCCCTTTTGTTCTATCTCTCCTTTTGGGTGCTGTGGTTTGCAAAAGAGGCATTGAGTGGCAATCATGTTCGGTCTATAGTTTGGTCTATAGTCTACTTTCAGCATGCTTCTCCCATCCTGGGAGAATCCTCCCAACACCTTTATTTGGTGCTCCCTTCTCTATCTGAGCTCCCTTTTCCCCTAGCATGTGTGACTGGCCTCCAAGCCATGGAGCAAAATTCCTGGTACTAATCTCGGCCTCTCTTGGGTGTTAGTCTCCTATTTTGATACTTTATGTTCCCCAGATAAACGTAATCTTTCTATGTCTATCCCCCTCTTTCTGACTCATTTCACTTAACTTGATATTAACTTCTCATAGGAGCATATTCAGAATATCATTTCAGTTTGTATACAAATAATAAGAGATATAACAAACACCTATTTATGTGTCTATTGTGCAATTGTGTCCTTTTTGGATAAGTATCTGCTAAGATCATCTATCAATTTTTTAAAAATCAAATTGATTTTAATTTCTGAGTTTCATGAAATCTGTATATAATTTGGATGTAAAGATGACTTTTAAATATCTTTTTCTATTCTGTAGGGTATTTTTCCACTTTGGTGATAGTATCTTTCACTGTACATCATCTTTAAATTTTGATGTATTTCAATTTATTTTTGTTTGTTTGCCCTCTTGCTGTTGGAATGGGTTTTCCAAATCTTTAAGTTCATGTCAAGGATTACACTGCCTATGTTTTCTTTGTGAAATAAGTGGTGTCAGATCTTATACTAAGTAATTTAATTTATTTTACATTTCTGTAGATGACAGTCAACAATCCAGTTTCATTCTTTAACTTGTGTCTGTTTAGTTTTTCCCAGCACCATTTACTTAAGTATTCCTTGCTCTATACATGCTTGCATATCCTTTGTGTGAAACAGTTGTATATACAATAAATTCTACACCTTGATTTATATATGATAAGTCTATGTATAGATTCATTACTGAGCCCTGTGCATGTTTGGTTTTATGCGAATATTACACTCTTTGACTACACCCACTTTAGAGTACAGCAAAAAGTCAGGGAGCATGATACCTCCTTTTCTGTCCTTCTTTTCTCAAGTTTTCTTTTCCTGTTTCAAAAAAATTTTGTGACTTTTGTCTTATTTCTGTGAAGAATGTCATTGAGTTTGTAATAAAAATTGCATTAGATTTATATACCTATATGCAATATGGTCATTTTAATTATGTTATTTCATCTAATCTAGGAACATGACATTTTTACTTACATTTATTTGTGTCTTCTATTACTTTCAACATTTTACTAATGTTTTCAGTTCAGAGCTCTTTAACTCCCTTAGTTATATTTATTCTTAGCATTTTAGAATTTTATACTCTTAGGTATTATTTTAGTTGGCAGTATTCTTACTAATTTACTACTTGTATATAGAAATGCAGCAGATTATTTATGTATTTATGTATATCGATATTGCAGCCTGATAATTTACTATATTTAATGTTTATAAATAGATTTTTGTGGTTAGGGAAGCCACACCCAGTAGCACTCAGGACTTATTTTTTGCTCTTCACTCAAAGATCATTCCTAGAGATCTTGGGGGATCATAATAGGCTTTTGTTCAGACTTCCATATATTCTACATAGTATTACATAATCTTCATAGTATTCAAATCTTTTTCTCTGATTTGAATGTATTTTCATGTCCTTTTCCTACTTAATCACTCTGAATGAGACTTCCAAAAATATACTGAATAATGGTGATGTGAAAGAATTTCCTATTTTCTATTGAAACTTGGAGGAAAGGCTCTCAGTTTTTTACCATCAAAAGTAATGTTAACTGTATATTTTTTATATATATTGCCTTTACTATGTTGAGACATGTTTCTTCTATACCTAATTTTGTTGATTTTTAATAATGAATGAATGATGTAGATCTCACAAAATTATTAACTATGAAATATACACATGGTTTTGTTTCTTTATTTGTTGATACAATATATAAAGTTAATTTATTTGTATATGTTGAACTCCCTGGAATTAATATTGTTTGGTCACATTATGTGATTATTTGAACTTTGTTAGTTATCATTGAAGAATCCTGTATTTTTACACTATAAATATTTTGCTTTTTCTGTAGTGTCCTTATCTTCTTTGTAATTAGGACCAGTGTTGGCCTATTGTGATTAGAAGTTTTTCTTCCTTTTCAATTTTGTGATAAGGCATGAGAATTGGTATTAATTCTTCATTAAAAATTTGGTAGGAATTCTGATTAATTTACTTACTCATGATTGATCTTCTCTGAATTTCCATTTTTTCTGATTCTTTATTGTAATGTTTTTTCTAAGAATTTGTTCATATCTTCAAGATAGTTTAATTTTATGCCATATAGAAGTAATAATACTTTTGTTATCTGATTTCCGTAATATTTATCATAAACTATTTAATTGTTACTTATTTGTTAAACTGGCATATATTTTCCACTGTAGAATCAAGAGCGATAGCACAGCGGTAGGGCGTTTGCCTTACACGCAACCCAAGTTCGATTCCTCCGCTCCTCTCGGAGAGCCTGGCAAGCTACCGAGAGTATCTTGCCCGCACAGCAGAGCCTGGCAAGCTCCCCGTGACGTATTCGATATGCCAGACACAGTAACAACAAAGTCTCCAATGGAGACGTTACTGGGCCCGCTCGAGCAAATCGATGATCAATGGGAGGGCCTTTACCTGCCTTTACCTTTAATGTTTAATTTACAAGTGAATAGAAGATACACAAATTCATATAAACATACAGGGCAATGATGAAAATAGTACATGTTGTAGTATCATGGCTTTGATATTATACTGCCATATGATGTCATCATTGGGAGAAGCATGATACCCTGTTACATTTGAATTTTCTATGAGTCTCTTTCCTCAAATGAAATATTTTCTAAGGATTGGAGACATAATACAGTGGGCACAGTGCTTCCCTTGCACTGCTGACACAGGTTCAATCCTTGGCACTAAATTTGGTACCCAGAACCTTTCTAGGATTGATCCTGAGTACCAAGCCATGAGTAAGTCTTAGGTGCCAATGGCTGTAGCCCAGAAATATGCCTAAAATTATTTTTTAAACTTTATGAAAACTCATATCTAAGATCAAAACAATTTTATATGCCACAAAGTATAATTTTATTTTAAGTTTTTGATTATTTAAAAAAAAGAAAACTCACTCTTGGTTGTGGGTTGCACAATCAAGAGATGACAGAATATATCTTATCTAAAGAATGTTGTTTGTTTATCACTAAATTAAGTAGCATCAATATTCTATGTTGAAAACTGTATTTTAACTATGGTAAAGCAATGCCTTTCAGAGTAATTTAGAATAGACAGTGTGAAACACTTGAAATAGTAAGAAAGAGACAAAGGATCCAATAGGATCTTGTAAGACTGTACTGAAGATTCAGAGTGAAGACTTAGAAAAATTTCTTTGATTAATCTTGCAAAGTTTTTACAAGTCTGAAAGGGTATCAAAATAAAAATATTCACACATACATACATCTAGTATTTTCCTTACAATCTGGGGAAAGAAAATGAGTACATGTAGATTATAAAAAAACATAATTATTTAGGATAAATGATTCATTTTTTATAAATTTCCCTGGTACGTAATATGCTGCCAGGAGATATCCCTGAGCACAGTTGGGCATAGCCCAAACTTCCCTTGTCTCTTCTGTCCAAAAAAGATTTGAATCTGAAAGAAGTGATGTGCTAATCCTCTAAGTATCTGGAAAAGACATACCAAATAAAGGGACTAGCATGGACAAATTCTTTATTTTTATTTTTGCCTTGCATGCGGCCCACGGGGCCCACCTGGTTTGATTCCTCCACCCTTCTCGGAGAGCCCAGCAAGTTACAGAGAGTATCTCACCTGCACGGCAAAGCCTGGCAAGCTCCCAGTGACGTATTCGATATGCCAAACACAGTAGCAACAAGTCTCACAATGGAGCCATTACTGGGCTCACTTGAGCAAATCGATGAACAACAGAAGGACAGTGCTAAAGTGATTCATAGACAAAGATTCATTATTGTATTTTATTATTTGAATTATTTGAAATTTTCCAAAATTGAAAGCTTTTATATGTACATACATATACAGACAAGAACTACAAATGTTTGTAGAAACCATTACAGTTTCATTAAAACAAATAACTGTGATTTGGGAGAATATGATTCAGCAAAAGAAAAAAATCATATCTGCTACCCAATAATTTTATTCTTTAGAAATTATTCTATAAGAATTAAAAATTATATATGTAACTTTAAAGACAGAAACATAAAATAGAAATAGTATATCCAACCAATTAACATTAAACTTAATTAATTTTGTGAGTTTAAATTAGAAAAATAAAAAATTTAAAGCAGTCGTGTGTGGGTGACAACAACACTGAAAAATTTTAAATCTATATGCATTTCATTTTAAGTTCTTTAGGGAAGGGAGGTGGGCACACTTCTTGATGAATGTGGTATTGTGTGGTATTGTGTTTCTTATGTGCATAAGAAACTATCAGTAACAGGATTGAAAATCAAGCCAGAGAGAGTACAGTAGGCAGGGTTCTTGCTGTGCATATAGCAGACCATTGTTCAATCTGTGAAACCCCTGAGCCCTCCCAGGAATGATTCCTTAGTGCAGATCAGGAGTAAGCCCTAAACAAATCTGGGTATGATCCCCCAACCAAAAAAAGAAAGAAAGAAAGAAAGAAAGAAAGAAAGAAAGAAAGAAAGAAAGAAAGAAAGAAAGAAGAAAGAAAGAGTAATAAAAAACAAAACAGTATTGTACAGCATTGTAAAACACAGAACTTCAATAAATTAATTTTTTAATTTAATTTATTTAATTTATTATAATATGTGATAATCTTTTTGTGTTTCTATATTTTCTGCAAAGTACTTTCAGGATTAGTTTTAAAACAATTTTCTGACCATATATCAGCAGGAACAAAACTTGCCTGAGCTAATAATAAGGAATTAACATTTTATATATCAATATAAAGAGTTTATTTGGGAAGTTTGGGGGTCACATTTGGCAATGCTGAAGTTCAACTCCCATCTCAGTGCTTGGGGGTCAACCGTGGTATTGTGTGACCAGACAATGCCAGGAATAAAACCCGGACCTCTTGTATACATAGTACACTTAGCCCCTTGGGATATCTCTCTGGACCAAAAGAAACAGTATTAACCAGGCTTTGAAAATAAAAATGATATAAAACTGCATATGAAATACTAGCATCTATCTATCTTATAATGAAAAAAACATTAAAATGCTAAGGAATAGGCTAGGGCAGTAATTATCTGTTTTATAGAGAGAGACATATGCCTAAAACTTTAGTGGCACTGGACAAAGTTTGAAAAAGAATTGAATCTAGATCAAAGTGGAACATAGGCCTTCTCCTAGTAGAGTTAATAGAAACCCAAAAAGGCTAATGCGCACAGAAGTCCAGATAGAATTCAAAGCACAACCAAAAGGACCAACAGCTTGAGGCTTGCTGCAGTGACAGCACTTTAGCCTAGGGAAATAGAGACAAGCCAAAGAATTTTTCTGACCAGGTCATTTAGCTCAGAAATCAGGACTGACCAAGGAAGTAGCCTAAGACACAGCTTCAAGTTAGAAAGCGTGAGATGATGTTAACGGGTCTTAAAAAAAAATAGGGAAAATTGAGTAGGAAAATTGACTGTCACAAAGACCAGTGATATAAACAAATGAGAACCTATGCTCACTCATAAGGGAAAAAAAATTCTATGGAAAGCAAAAAGAAATGATATTAAATGTACTGAAGTGCTGTAACCCAGTGGAATATTAAATAAAACCCACTGGAATGTTTTTCTTTCTTTAATAAATCAATTATGCCCTTGTACAAAACCTGAAAAATATTTGATACAAGTTAAAAGCTTTCTGGTGTTATTATCCCAATGATATTCAGCCTCCTCTTCAAGATGATTCCTCTGCTAGTATACAGGCTAAGGAGGAAAATTTAGCACTCCTTTCAACCAAAGTCAAAACTTACTCTACCACACAAGTCCTTGAGACTCAGTTGACTCATATTTGGACAGTCTTTCCTTTCTTTCACAGGGGCAGTAGTAAAAGGTCTATCACCATTTATTATGTAACATATTTCTATGATAAAAATCTCGGTTCTATTTTCCCCCTATTTTTTGTTTTCTTTATCTAGATATGGGGTAAGTATAGGTAAGTAGGAGTGGTGTTTTATATTGAAAGGAAAATTTAAAAGGGTAGATGACTGATCTAAGTTATACTTTTAAAAAGAGAGATACTATCTACTGTTTTTAAGCATCATTTGGAGTCTTTAATTCCTAAATTCTATATGAATGAAAGATCAAGTACTTCACTAAAGGGAATAACCATGAACTTGGCACTGTGCTGGCTGCATTATGCAAATTATTGAATCTTTAAAACACTGAAAGCAGTTTTGTTCTCTGTTTTGTAAATACGGAGACTGTATCACTGTCATCCCGTTGTTCATTTATTTACTCGAGCAGGCACCAGTAACGTCTCCATTGGTCCCAGCCCTGAGATTTTAGCAGCCTCTCCTGAGTTATCTTTCCCAACGCTACCATATTGGAGGCTTTATCAGGGTCAGGGGAATGAGACCCGTTATTGTTACTGTTTTTGGCATATCGACTATGCCACGGGTAGCTTTCCATGTAAATATGGAGACTACAAAGTAAAAAGAAGAAGAAATTCCCTAAGATAAGTTTAAGCAAGTAGTTTGTGATGGAGCTGTATGTGTACTTTTTGGTTACTTCCAAACACTAAGTTTGACTTACGTGACTTTTTCAGGGTGATGTTGTCATTGTACTGTCACATTGCACAGCGTAAAGACTCTTTTCAAATATTCCCCAGGATAGAAGTCAAAAGAACTTAATATTCTTGTAAGATATGAATTGTGTGTGAATCATTAAGATATGAACTCAGTTATTACCATTCTCATTGATTGTACTAAAGCTGGGTGGTGGGATCATGATTAAGATTATCCCTATATAACTTTGCTTTCCCTAAAGAAACTTCTCAGTCATCACCCCATGATGTCACTTCTATTCTTTAGACACTTAAGACTCACATTATCCTTTGGTTTTAGTTAACAGATTTCCGAACCAACAAATATTTCACAGCAGCTTTTACATCCTTATTTCTTAAGCTATAAATGATAGGATTTAGCATAGGTGTCAGTACCCCATAAAACACAGAAATCAATCCTTCCCTAGCTTGCAAACTGTCCTTTCCAAATTGTTCTTGAGACTTGGGTTTGACATACATAAAGAGTATGGTACCATAAAATATGATGACTACAGTCAGATGTGCTGAGCAAGTAGAAAAGGCCTTGCGTCTTCCAGTGGCTGAGTTCATTCTCAAGATGGTGTAGAGGATAAAAATATAGGAGAAAAAGATGACTGTCAGTGGAAGAATCAGAAATACCATATTTGATATCACCATGGTGATAATATTGAGAGATATATCAGCACAAGCAAGATTGAGGACTGCTAATATTTCACATATAAAATGATTGATAATATTCTTCCCACAGAAAGGTAATTGCATGGCAAGAGATGTTTGCACAATTGAATTGATTCCACCAGAGAGCCAAGACACAGAAGCCATCAGTACATACACCATCTTGCTCATAATGATGGGGTATCTCAGAGGATTACAGATGGCCACATAGCGATCAAAAGCCATCATGCCAAGGAGGAAACACTCTGTTGACCCCATTGCAAATCCAAGGAACATTTGCACTGCACATCCAGAGAAGGAAATGTTTCTTTTCTTTGAGATTAAGCTCATCAAGGTAGACGGAACAGAAGAAGATGTATAACAGATATCCAGAAAAGAGAGGTTGCCAAGGAAGAAATACATGGGGGTGTGAAGGCGGGAATCAAAGACACTTGCTATGATCAGAACACCGTTGCCAATTAGAATTACTAGATACATAACTAAAATTACAACAAAGAAAATAATCTCCATTTGGGGGTAACCAGAGAGTCCCAGAAGTATGAATTCTTTCACAAATGTATTATTTATCCTATCCATATTCCAGCTCTCAGGATATAAAAAGAAGCCCAAAATTTAAACAGTTACACTGTCAAGCAATAATCAATGTAATAAATTACAAATACCTGGAATAAGCATACTCTCACTAGTGAAACAGTGTTTTTCTCTGAAGTTTTGTAGTATATTTCTGTAACCTGTTATCTTCAAGAGTGCTTGTGCCTAAAATACAATGATAGAGGGAATTTGAAAATTTCTATACTTGCATCTAATGTGTGAACACTTAACCTGGTTCAGGAACAAATTCAGAATCAGCCTTCACTACTATTGAAAACAACTTTAGTTAAAACCCCTCTATTATTTAGTATATAGAGTATAGCCTGATTTATTTCTTTATATAGGCTCAGTTAAAGCAAGATAGTGGAGGCAAAAAGCATCTTCAAAAAAAAGTACTGGAATTTTGATTTAAATATTTACCAGAAATACAAAACACTTAAAAATAAGTTCTATTTTATGCCCATTTATCTAGTTGGTACTGTGGATCCCTTCTGACTTAGTTATATTTTTATAGGGAAGACATTAGTTCATATTAAATTGATCCATATACACCGTAATTTAGTCTTTTCAAAGATAGATGGTGATTTCATAGCTATAACCCACTCTCACTATATTATTTCCCATTAGAATACAAGTACATAGACCAGTTCTGTAGATCTATAATGGAAAACATTTGAAGAACAACAGCCTTCCTTAGTTTTTCTTTTCTATCACTTTAGAGATAGAATTTGTTTAAGTGAACCCAAGGACATAGCATATGCTTAAATTGTATTTATATATGACACTTCACACTATAAAAACAATTCATTTTCTCGTGATCTTTATCATTTTAATGTAAAAATATAATTTTTTCTGCTATAAAATCATGAATCCCAGATGTTAGCCAATGAAGTTTAGAGCTTTTTGACCTTTACCAACAAAAGTGATTATAAAATGTTTGAATATTTACCACCAAGCACTATTTGTAATTTTTGGCCTTGTAGAAATAATGAATGATTTAAATCTTTAAAAAATAATATTCTGTTAAAATTGAAACTGTCAGTAGACCTGGGTCTGGGCCGATGATTGTGTATATCTGATATTTCAAGAATTAGCCAAAGCATCTGGTATGCAGTAACATCACCAGTAGCAAGAAAGTCGTTTAGCTACAGTTAGTTAGCAAGCTTGTGGGTTAAAGGAATTTATAAACGAAGGCCTTAGCACTCTTAAGCACCCACATTTAAAACCCAAAAGGATAAACACAGATTTCATGAGGAAATATTAACATGTTCTATATTTGCCCCTCATGGGAATTGGAAAGGTTGGGTTCCCTTCTAGGCAAATGCAATGTATTTCATGTCACTTAAATGACTTCTCCTGTCATGTATTCCAAAATTACCCCTCAATTCAAAGCCACCTGAGCCAGGCCTAATTTTGCTCTGCTTTTTGTTTCCCAGTTTTTATTCTGTAAGATTCTAAATTGGTTACTTTTTATTGGTTTGAAAGGAGGAGTTTGCTTGTCTTATTCATTTCTCTACACCTAAAGTCTAAACTCTGTAACTGCACCTAGCAGGCTTTGACTGAATAGATAAAGGTTTTCTTTCTGGATTCAAGTAATTTCCCTGTGTGTCATTTGAGAAGTTACATTCAAGAAAATTTTATCATTTCCAAATTTTCATTTTCAGCAGACTTTGTGTATCTTTCAATCAGTAAGACCAACATGACATCTTATGCAAAAATTGCACCAGTTTATAAAATAAAAACACATAAAGATCACCTAATGATGCAGGTGAATGTGTATACTTGAGAATAAATAGAAAGAAAGCTCATCCATCTGAGAGTAGGGGAGTAGAGAGATAGTACTGCAGGTAAGGACTTTGGCTTGACATAGCTGATCCCAGTTAGATTCCTCGCACTATTTATGTTCCCTCAAGCCTTTCCAGTAGTAATTCCTGAGCACAAAACCAGGTGTCACTCTGTTATGTCCACCAAAAAAACAAACAACAAAAATAATGCTTGAGACTCAGAGCAATGTTTTACATTTGAAGTTCTTTTCTTCCAGTGCAGAGTATCAGTTTTCTAATCTGTAAAATAGTGGCAGAAAAACTTGTTTTGTTCCTGGGTGCTTTTTTTGAGAAAAATTAAGTTAGCATTTGGAAATTGTTTTATGAATTAACTTACATTATACAGGTAATAATTGTAAGAAATAATAGCCCTATTTGGCAATAATAAATCAGTAGCTGTATTGTCTCAGGTTGTTGACATGCAATTCTAGATTAGATAATACCTTTAATACAAAATGAAAAGTTTCATGTTCAGAACTTGACAGTTTTCAAACTTACCCTTTTTTACCATCTAGAAGAACCAGTAACTTTCTTCTAAACAATACCAGCATTCTGAATTAAGATTAGGTTCGCAAAACAATGTCAGATTTGACGAATGTGAGAGAGTAAATATCTGTTATGCAACAACTGTAATTTCCCCCCAATTCTCAAAGCAATTTAAAGTTGGAATGAGAGATCTATGAAATGGGGAAACTTCTAGAGCATTAGAGAGAGTGTTCCACATATCCAATTAAAATTGTAATTGGTTATCCCTGATGAACACAAATGCAGATATCCTCAACAAAATACTAGAAATAAAATCCAAAAACTCATCTAAAAGAGTATACGTCATTGGCTAGTGAGATTCATCCTGGGATTAAATTACGGTTTAACATACACAAATCAATCAACATAATGCACCAGATCAATTAAAAAAATCATTTAATCATATTAGTACATGCATAAAAACATTTGACAAGATTCAGCACATATTAATAATAAAAAAACCCTCAACAAATTTGAGTGAAGGAACTTTTTTATCTTAACCAAAAACATTTACCACAATTTCATAGCAAATATTATACATAATGGGAAAAACTAAAAGCCTTCCCTCTTAAAACAGGCACAAGACAAGGTTTCACCACTTTCACCACGCCTATTCAATATAGTAATGGGATACTTGCCATAGCAATAAAAAGATGTCAAGATCTCCCAGACAGGGAAAGAAAAAGTTAAGCTCTCACTATTTTCGAATGACATGATACTATATTTAGAACATCTTCAAGACTCTTTTTTAAAAAGCTCTTAAAAACAGTTGATTTATATAGTAAAGTAGCAGGCTACAAAACTAATACACAAAAGTCATGGTTTTTCTATATGTAAATAACAAAACAGAAGAGAGTGAGAGAGAGAAAGAGAGAGATTTTGAAAAACATTCAAAATTGTGCCTTAGAAAAATCAAGTACCTTTAAATCATTGTAATTAAAGAGGTTAAGCAACTATATAAAGACAACTACGAAACACTACTTTAAGAAATAAAAGACACAAGGAAATGGAAACACATCCCTATGTCCCTATTCATGGATTAGGAGGATTAATATCATCAAAATGGCAATACTCCACAAAGCATTTTATAGATCCAATGAAATCCTATATCAAACACTTGTGAAATTCATAAGAAACAGTAATGCAGACCCCACCCTGAATATCTAACATAATCTGGAGTGAAAGAAGATTTAAGCCATCATTTCCCCCAACTTCAAACTATATTACAGAATTACAATAATTAAAACAGCATGTTACTGGACTAAAGACAGATTCTTTTTTTTTCATTTTTTTGTTTATTTTTAATTTTTTTTTTATTTTTCTTTTTTTATTAGTGAAACACCATGAGGTACAGTTGTAGATTTACAATTTTTTGTGCTTGGGTTTGATTATACAATGATCTGATACCCATCCCTCCACCAGTGCCCATTTTCCACCACCATGGATAATATCCCCCCCAACCCCATCCCCCATCCCCCTATCCCCCCTGTCTCTGTGGCAGGGCAATCCCCTGTGTTCACTCTCTCCTTTTGGGTGTTGTGGTCTGCAAAAGAGGCATTGAGTGGCAATCATGTTCAGTCCATGGTCTACTTTCAACATGCATCTCCCCTCCTGGGAGGATCCTCCAAACACCCTTTATTTGGTGTTCCCTTCTCTATCTGAGCTGCCCTTTCCTCTAGAATGCCCGACTGGCCACTAAGCTATGGAGTAATCCTCCTGGTGCTGATCTCAGCTATTCTTGGGTATTAATCTCATGTTTTGTTACTTTATATCCCCCAGATGAATGCAATCTTTCTATGTCTATCCCTCTCTTTCTGACTCATTTCGCTTAGCATGATACTTTCCATGTTGTACCACTTGTATGTAAATTTCATGACTTCATCTTTTCTAACAGCTACATAGTACTCCATTGTGTAGATGTACCAAAGTTTCTTTAACCAGTCATCTGTTCTTGGGCATTCAGGTTTCTTCCAGTTTCTGGCTATTGTAAAGAGTGCTGCAATGAACAAATAAGTGCAGATGTCACTTTGACTATACATTTTTGCCTCTCTGGGATATATTCCCAGGAGTGGTATTGCTGGGTCAAATGGGAGCTCAATTTCTAATTTTTTGAGAATCGTCCATACTGTTTTCCAGAAGGGCTGAACCAGTCGACATTCCCACCAACAGTGAGGGAGTGTCCCTTTCTCGCCACATCCGTGCCAGCATCGGTTGCTTTTGTTCTTTTGGATGTGGGGCAGTCTCTGAGGTGTGAGATGGTATCTCATTGTGGTTTTGATCTGCATCTCCCTGATGATTAATGATGTAGAGCATTTTCTCATGTGCTTTTTTGCCATTCGGATTTCTTCTTTGAGAAAGTTTCTGTTCATTTCATTGCCCCATTTTTGGATGGGGTTGGATGTTTTCTTCTTGTGGAGTTCAGCTAGCACTTTGTATATCCTTGATATCAACCCCTTATCAGATGTGTATTGGGAGAATATCCTTTCCCATTCTCTAAACTTTGTATTTTGGTCACTGTTTCTTTTGAGGTGCAGAAACTTCTTCGTTTAAGATAATCCCATTTGTCTATCTGTTTTCACTTGCTTGGCCAGTGGTGTTACATCTTTGAAGATACCATTAGCTTCAATGTCATGGAGGGTTTTGCCAACTTTGTCTTCAATGTACCTTATGGGTTCTGGTCTGATGTTGAGGTCTTTAATCCATTTTGATCTTACTTTTGTACATGGTGTTAGGCAGAGTTCTGAGCCCATTTTTTTTGCATGTAGCCGTCCAGTGATGCCAGCACAATTTGTTAAAGAGGCCTAAAGACAGATTCTTAGATCAATGAATAGTGTTTAATATCCTGAGACAAAGCCTCAAGTATATGTGCATTAATCTCTGTTAATAGAGCAAAAATATGAAATGGAGCAAGGAAAACCTCTTCAACAAATGGTGTTGGAATAACTGGTGAGCTACATGCAAGAAAATGAACTCAGACCTCTTTCTGACACCCACATATGAATGGCAAATTAAAATGAATTAAGGACTTTGATATTAGTACTGAATTTACAAGGTACTTAGAGGGAAACATAGGCTGAATGCATCATTACATTGAAGCTAAAGGCATCTTTCAGGATAAAACACCACTGACCAGGGCTGGAGTGATAGCACAGCAGGTAGGGTGTTTGCCTTGCACACGGCCAACCTGGGTTCGATTCCCAGCATCCCATGTGGTCCCCCAAGCACCACCAGGAGTAATTCCTAAGTGCTTGAGCCAGGAATAGCCCCTGTGCATCGCCAAAAAATGTTCATCACCCAAAAACAAAACACAAAAACAAACAAAAAAATAACACTGACTAAGCATGTAGAAAGATAAACAATGGGACTACATTAAACAAAGAAGCTTCTGCACCTCAAAGGAAACAATGACCAGGACAGAGACAGCTTACAAAATGGGAAAAATTACTTACCCAACAACCATATGATAAAGATATGATAAGGGTTAATGTTAAAGGTACTAGCAGAACTTTACAAAAAAATCCATAGAATCCCATCAAAAAATGGGGAGAGGAGATAAACAGAAATTTCCCAAAAGATTAAATACAAATGAACAGAAAGTACAGGAAAGAATTCTACATCACTAAATCATGCAAATGCAAATCAAGGCAGCAATGATATATCATCTAACAACACAGAGAGTGGCAACATCAAAAAGAAGAAGAACAACCAGTGCTGAGGCAGATTAGGGGGCTCAGGTGGGAGAGTGAGGAGGGACCTTCATTCATTGCTGATGTGAATGCCCACTTCTCAAAGGCTTTTTGGAAAACAATGTTGGCATTCCTTAAAAAAACATAGAAATTGAGCTTCCATATGACCCAGCAATAATGCTCCTGAGAATATACCCTATGGGACCAAAAACACAATTCAAAAAAACCATCTGCTCTCCAATTGCAGCACTATTCACAATAGCCAGAATCAAGTGCCCAAGAACAGATGACTGGATAAAGAAACTATAGTACATCCTCCCAGAGCAATACTACCCAACTGTTAGGAAAATTGAAGTCATAAAATTTCCTTATAGTTGGATGAATGGAGAGTATCAGGCTGATACATAGAATGAACACTCTCATTTGCAGAACATTTAAAAAAATAGTAGACAAATCTCAGAAGAGAGAGAGTAACATGCCTCCACACCCCGAGCCAGGTTATCTAATTCAGGACACCCTGGATGGGGATAGCTTAGTCCCTCTTCCTGCCCCAACAGAGCTCTATCAGCCAAAAACCTCCAGAATCCAATTGCCACCACGCTCACAGACGATCTCCACAGGCTTGGGAATAGCCTCACCCATGAGAATGAACCTGCTGAAAACCTTGGGTATGTGGGTTTTGTGACTGAAATCTCCAGACTCTCATGGAGTCAGGAATGGATAAACTTCTCCCATCTCCCTGAGCTTCCTGAAACCTGGCCATCATGCCAACGAACTTCCTCTGGCACCATATAAGCTCATGAATGGCCATGAACCAGAAACTCACAAATAAATCTCAGAAGAGAAAGAGAGGAACATGCCACAGAGATGCCTCCACACCCCAAAGTCAACCATCAGTAAAAATTTTAACTCTAACTGTATCACCCTACCTAAAATTTTAGAATCCCTGGAGCACATGGCTGCATTAAGAGCCACACAACACCTCATATTCTACCCCACAGATGTACCAAGAGTAGCACATCACATTTGATGAGGTATAATGTAGAAGGCAACATATTTCAATCAACATATATATGTGTTGATCAAAATACATTGCCATTTATATTATATATATTATATCTTATATATATTAGCATGTGTGCACATGCACACACACATATTAGCACACAGGGACAAACCTGTAATAACATGATTGGATTTCATCTAATCTTATACAAGGGCTTATGGCTCCAGGGTGACATATAACACTCTTCACACACTTTCCTCTAAGGAAATTTCTTGAAATCATTTTTAGCGGATTATTCATAACAAGCAATGCAAAATAAATTATTTAGTATGTACTTTGGGGTGCAGGTTTGGGTGGTGGTGGAAAAATTTGAATATAATGTTGGGGGGATGGTGTAATGGTATCAGGATTGGTGTTGGAATATTGAATGTAATAAATTATCGCAAACAATTTTTTTAAAAATTATTAATATATAAATAAAGTAGTATAAAATAATAACCAAAGACAGTAGAAACGAGGTCCAGAAAGATGGACCCATGTTTGGAAACATCACAAGTGTGGGGGAGAGCAGTTAGGACAGAGAATAGACCACTATGACAATGATAATTGGAAATGATCACTCTAGAAAAGAACTGAGGGCTAAAACGAGGTAAAGTATATAAATGATACATTTTCAATAACAGTATTGTCAACCACAGTGCCTAAAAGAAGTGGGAGGAAGAAAAGTATCTACCATAGAGGTAGGCTGCAGTGGGGCTGGAGGGAAATTGGGAACATTGGTGGTGGGAACCATACAGTGGTGAAGGGATGGGTGTGAAAACACTGTATGGCTGAAATCCCATCATGAACAACTGTGTGACTGCGTCTTGTATCTCAAGTTGATTTAGTTAAAAAAAAAAAAGGAAAACTACTAAAGATATAGTACAGAGGTATGGTATTTGCTTTGCACGTGGCCAACCCCAGTTCAAATTACCCTCCCCCCAAATCATTCCCCTTAGTACAACCAGGTGACTCCTTCAGGGTCAGGGGAATGAGCCCATTGAAAATCAGATGGGCTGGAAACGTAATGAGATTTAGAGACGACCGCTGGACTAGAGCCGTTACCAACTGTATTCCACGGAACGTCAAAAGACAGCATGGCTGCCCACCTACAAGATAGTCAACTTCTTCGTCAAGACCCTGAACGATCGATTTTAAGGCTCTTCATGTTCCTAGAACAAACAGACACCATTGGGCTACATTGCACGCGACAGAGACGAATGGAGACGTTATTGGTGCCTGCTCGAGCAAATCGATGATTAACGGGAAGTCAAGTGATCAAGTGATCAAGTGTAACCAGGAGTGATCCCTGAACACAGGCCTCAGAGAAAGCCCAAAGCACATAGCTGGGTGTGGCCCCCCAAAACAAAATAAAAATAAAACCGGAGAAACTGTTCTGATAAAAGGTTACATTCTGATAAAAGGTTACATTCTGTTCTGTTTGTGCTAACCTGACTTTTTTTTTGTTTGTTTATTAAAAACTTGCATCTTTAATTTCACTATTGAAAATTTTGAATTTTTCTTCTTTTTATTTTTTTAAAAATATTTTTAGTGAAACACCATGAGGTACGGTTGTAGATTTACAAATTTTTGTGCTTGGGTTTCGATTATACAATGATCAAATACCCATCCCCCCACCAGTGCCCATTTTCCACCATCATGGATAATATCCCTCCCACCCCCATCCCCCCCATCCCACCCTGCCTCTGTGGCAGGGCAATCCCCTGTGTTCTCTCTCTCCGTTTGGGTGTTGTGGTCTGCAAAAGAGGCATTGAGTGGCAAACATGTTCAGTCCATAGTCTACTTTCGACATGCATCTCCCCTCCTGGGAGGATCCTCCAAACACCCTTTATTTGGTGCTCCCTTCTCTATCTGAGCTGCCCTTTCCTCTAGAATGCCCGGCTGGCCACTAAGCTATGGAGTAATCCTCCTGGTGCTGATCTCAACTATTCTTGGGTATTAATCTCATACTTTGTTACTTTATATCCCCCAGATGAATGCAATCTTTCTATGTCTATCCCTCTCTTTCTGACTCATTTCGCTTAGCATGATACTTTCCATGTTGTACCACTTGTATGTAAATTTCATGACTTCATCTTTTCTAACAGCCACATAGTACTCCATTGTGTAGATGTACCAAAGTTTCTTTAACCAGTCATCTGTTCTTGGGCCCTCAGGTTTCTTCCAGTTTCTGGCTATTGTAAAGAGTGCTGCAATGGAAAAACAAGTGCAGATGTCACTTCGGCTACACATTTTTGCCTCTCTGGGATATATTCCCAGGAGTGGTATTGCTGGGTCAAATGGGAGCTCAATTTCTAATTTTTTGAGAATCGTCCATACTGTTTTCCAGAAGGGCTGAACCAGTCGACATTCCCACCAGCAGTGAAGGAGTGTCCCTTTCTCACCACATCCGCGCCAGCATCGGTTGCTTTTGTTCTTTTGTATGTGGGCCAGTCTCTGAGGTGTGAGACGGTATCTCATTGTGGTTTTGATCTGTATCTCCCTGATGATTAATGATGTAGAGCATTTTCTCATGTGCCTTCTACCCATTCAGATTTCTTCTTTGGGAAAGTTTCTGTTCATTTTGTCGCCCCATTTTTTAATGGGTTGGATGTTTTCTTCTTGTGGAGTTCAACCAGTACTTTGTATATCCTTGATATCAACCCCTTGTCAGATGTGTATTTGGTGAATATCCTTTCCCATTCTGTAGACTGTCTTTGTATTTTGGTCACTGTTTCTTTTGAAGTGCAGAAGCTTCTTCGTTTAAGATAGTCCCATTTATCTATCTCTGTTTTCGCTTGCTCGGCCAGTGGCGTGGCATCTTTGAAAATACCATTAGCTTCAATGTCATGGAGGGTTTTGCCAACTTTGTCTTCAATGTACCTTATGGTTTCTGGTCTGATGTTGAGGTCTTTAATCCATTTTGATATTACTTTTGTACATGGTGGCTAACCTGACCTTTATGTAGAGGAAAACTGAATTTAAGTTTTGATATGTGATAAAATTATTAACATTCTGCTAACTAAACTTTCCTGCATTAATTGCAGAATAGAGATAATATATCCAAATATTTATTTCTGTTTAACAAGAGTTAGGAAGAGGGAAACTACTGCAAATAAACTGCAGGAGTCGGAGTCACCAAAGCTGGATTTCACATACTTGCTGGATAAACTCCAGTAAAATATTTCAACTTTCAGAATCAAGGAGTCGACATTTATATAATATGAATAAATGCCCTAATTTTATAGCAGTTTAGAAGCCATATTAGACCTTTGAGAACACTTTTCAAATAAAGGTGTTCTTAGTATTAATCATGAGAAGTTTTAGATAACTTCGAAAAAGGAAAAAAAGATAAGGTTCAAGATGATTTTAGTTTTAAAGTCTTCAAAATTGTATTAATGCTAATGGTGATAAATGTTTTTCATTTCAGTTGCATGACTACTTGGGTGTCTACCAATTATAAATATAATTGGATCTAACAACAATCTCCCTTGAGTTTTAGAAAGTTTTAATCCTGCATGTTTACATTCCTAACTTTTTTACAAATATTGAAACCTGTTCACCCCACAAAATAATATAAATTGCCTTTCTATGCTGATAGCTGATCTTTGGAAGGAGATTTCTGTGGTTCAAAATATGTAGACACAGATAATGACAAAGTAACCGAGAGCCTGTGTGTTATGTTTTTTATTTTTTTCTAATTCAATCTCTGAGTACAAGAATCAGAATAACTTAAGGCTCATCTATCAATTTTTCCTGAGGAGTAAACCACTGGTAAGTTGGGTCTTGAAAAAAAATAATTACAGCACCTGATTTCTGTCTGATTCTAATCATTATTTCTTCTCTTTATTGAACAAATTGCTGGATAAAATAGTAATTGTTTCCTGTAAAATCATTCATAAGGATGTAGCGTAATCTCAAACCAAGAGAAGCTTAGCTGTATAAATGATATTCATCTTCCATAGTCAATATTATTGTTCAAATTATGGTAAGATATCAAAAATTTTAACGCTTTAACTGAATACATCTTTTCTATTTATCTGCAAGTTCTCATTATTTACTGTTTTAAAATTTTGACCAGTTCTGGGTACGTTAGATGGGAATTGTAGCTTCATTGTTAAAAATGACAAAAGAATTCCAAATCTTAGTTTCAAATCTAGGTACTCAAACATAAAATTCAGCACTCCTTTGTAGGACCTGTCTCTTCAAAACCGTATATTCCACCACTCTCCCCTCTTACACAAATAGAATAGATCCCTCTGTCTTGTTTTCTTAGAGACACATTGCAAAACAGGTCTATTATCTTTTATTTTCTTCGGTAGGCAAGCAATTTGAACAATAATTGAACCTATTGTCTGCTGAAAAAAAATTGCGATCTGTTCCAAATATGTGGACTGCAATGAAACTATTTCAGCATCTTCCACAGTTGTTGTAGCAGTCATATTTTAAAATGTTCTTAAAGATTCTCTAAATAAATGAGATATCTTACAGCCTATAAAGTTATTTTCAAAATAATTGTTCAATTAAAATTAAGGCAGAAATAAGAAATACATTTTCGATGTGTCTATCATTCTGGTTAGGTTCTAAATCTGCTAAATTTAGACTTCTAGGCTTTGCCAACTCGACAAAACCAGTAATATTTGCATACTCTACCCATTGTATTATCTATCTATCCACAAATAAAGTATTTTGGGAGCTTTCATAATTATAAAATATTTTTTAAAAATTAGTAATCTAAAGTTTGAAAAATAGAAAAACACATGTTTCAGGCCACTTGATCACTGGTTTGTAAATTTCTGAGCTATTTCATTAGCAAGTTGGTGAACCCTTCAGTGATTATAGAAACAATAAATATCTGAGATTAATGGCCTTCCACAATATGTGTGTGTATGCTGAACAAATGAATTTTAAAAAGGCGTTTAGATATTACATTTAGCCTCCAATGTGATTTCACTGTATCATACTTTGAATTCTCTCCTAAATCTATGAAAGACCTATTTATAACTTTACAAATGAGAAATATAGAACCTTATCTCAATAACTGACCTAGAATATGGGCAAAATCTGAATTTAAATTCCCTAAGCATATAATTTTGGATCACATACTCTTTTTTATTAGTCTGTTTGGGGGGCACACCCAGTGATGCTCTGGGGTTACTCCTGGCTCTGCACTCAGGAATTACTCCTGGTTGGGATCCAGGGACCATATGGGATACGAGTGATGAACCTGAGTTGTCTGCTTGCAAGGCAAGCACCCTATCTACTGTACTCTCTTTCCAGTCCTGGATCTCATACTCTTAAGTGAGAATAAATATGACCCAGAGATTGTTTGCTTGACAGTTTGGAAAAGTAGTCTGTTAGAATAATACCTATTGAATGTCACATGCTGTTGATTTGGGCTTGTAAAATGGAATCAACATTTTGTTTATTCAAAAGGCATATATTATCTTTCCATGCTCTTCCTTGGCATCCTTTAAACATGTTAGAGAATGAAGTCCTAGCTTCTAGATGGTGACTATAACTTTTTTCAACAAAAGATGCCACCACTAGTAGTTTCCACTTGGAAAGCTATTATATCATAATAGGCTTTTCATTATGTTGACTGTTCCATAAATATTTGACAAGGAAAAAGAAAAGGATTGTGTATTCTATTCTTTTCATACAAATAATTGCATAAATGACTTCCTATTTTTATTATAAAGGAGAACTCTTTCCCTTGTAAGGTAACTGCAAAGATAACAGGTTGTGCATGTAAAAAGAGCGAAATATATTTTATAAAACTACATTAGATTTCTGTGCAGGTCTCGAGTTTATCTTTTCACTAGAGTAATGATATATTTAAATCGTATAAATGTAAAGGAGATTTTTTTTCCAATCAATTTTCATCAGGTTCTCACACACTCTTAAATATAACTTGCTATTTAAATCTTCTTTTTATTTTTATTCTTTTTTTTTATTTTTTCCCTTTATTTTATTTTATTTTTTTTACAGTTGTAGATTTACAATTTTTTGTGCTTGGGTTTCAATTATACAATGATCAGATACCCATCCCTCCACCAGTGCCCATTTTCCACCACCATGGATAATATCCCTCCCACCCCCATCCCCCCATCCCCCCTGTCTCTGTGGCAGGGCAATCCCCTGTGTTTATTTTTATTCTTTGATCACACAGGGTAATGCAAAGGAATTAATCCTGGTGGTTATTCATGGGACCATGTGCAGTGTTACAGCCAGAATCAACTTCTGGCTGCCATGTGAAAGGCATGCACTTTGTCGTACTATCTCTATGGCTGCTCAAATTTTCTTGTGTGTAATAAAAGAATTTGAAAATTTCAGTCAGGTGCTGAGTCAGAAAAGGTTAAAAATTTTTTTCTGTTTTTTAAATTTAATTTTTTGTTTGTTTTTTGTTTTGAGCACACCTAACTGTGCTCAAAAGAAAAGCAAAGACAGGGTTTTGCTTCTGTCTTTGACTCAAGAATTCCTTCTGGCAGAAAGCATGGTACCATGTGGGAACCCAGGTATCTAACCCAGGTTAGCCCTGTGCAACATAAGTGTACTACCCATTGTACTACCTATGATCCCCTAATAAAGATTTAGGGTGCTTATATATATATAATATTTTTGAAATATTATTAATTTAAAGTTTGAAAAATAAAAAAATTTACATTTTTCAGACCACTTGATCACTGGTTTGTAAATTTATAGGCTATTTGATTAGCAAGTTGGTGAGGTCTTTAGTGATTATAGAAACAACTTAAATATCTGACATGAATGGCCTTCCACAAACCCCACTTACAAAACTAAGCAAACTAAACAAAGAAACAATGACACATTCTTTGAACAAAAAGGAAATTTCTCTTTGCTTTAGTAATCTTATAACACACTAAACTAACTCTTTAATTCTGTTGTCACTTTTTTAAATGTTAAAAATTATAAGTCACATATAGTAATAAAGGCCCTCCCGTTGATCGTCGATTTGCTCGAGCGGGCCCAGTAACGTCTCCATTGGAGACTTTGTTGTTACTGTGTCTGGCATATCGAATACTCTCGGTAGCTTGCCGGGCTCTCCGAGAGGGGCAGAGGAATCGAACTCGGGTCAGCCATGTTGGCCGCTTGTAAGGTGAACGCCCTACCCGCGTTCGCCTTACAAGCGGCCAACATGGCCGACCCGAGTTCAATTCCTCCGCCCCTCTCGGAGGAACCGAAATTGTAAAACTCCTATGTCATTAGGAAACACCCAAACAAAATTACCTTGTTTTCCACAAAATAAATTATTTCATATAAACTCATTAATCCTCATTACTTTTGAGAAAAATAATACTTAAAATGTGTCTAATTGAATATGTAGACAAATTAATTTTATTCTATAAAAATGACCTGCTATATCTTCTCATGTATGTTTTTATTAATATTGTAAATGCTTTTGGCAAAGATATATATGCTTTGTTATGGTGACTAGATGCTTAATTTTTTATTACATTACATTGTATAAATTGATTCTATTATGTTTAATATTTATTTATTGATAATTTAGAGAGAAATACTTATTTTCTTCTTGATCCAATGTATAAAAGTTTTATTAATTTTTGTCTTCAGTTCTAATCAATTTTTAGTCTCTTTTTGTTACTACTTTTATTCATTTTCTTATTTTGACCAGGGCATAAAAACATGTTAAATAGTATTTGTAAGCGTATACATTCTAATATTATTCCAGATCTTAATGAGAAAGTATAAATTTTCTCTATTACTAGTGAATAGTAATTTGCTCTGTTTTGATCTATAGTTTTCTTTCAAGATTAGGTAATTACCTTCTGTTAACATCAAACTATTTGAATAAAAATTACAAATTTGTTTTCATCTAATGCATCTCTTGAATATCCTGAAATAATTATCTAGTATATTATTTAGTCTAGTCATATTATTATTTACTGATGATGTTTACCAAATGTAAAATAAATATAAATAACCTTCAATTCAATAATAATCCATGCTTTCTTAGATTGTGATGAACAAAATAATTTATAATATATTTTTGTATAGCATTCTATTCAATACATAAGTTAGCATAACTATGTTGCTAATAAAATTAATTAAAATACTTATTACTAACGATTCTTATCACAAGATGATTTTCAAACCAGTCCTCTTGGAGCCTTCTGTGATTTTATTGATAAACCATTGCTTTATAAAATTGCATTGGTTTTAAAGAGAAAATCACACCTCTTCCAAGTATGTTACTGCACCACACTTACCCCTAAGTACCGACATCTGTTCATTACGATGTTCTTAAACTGAATTAAGGCGGGAGAGTGTATGTGGTCCTAACAGAATAGTGCTTCTTCCTCACCTGAAAATTCAACCAGAAAGTCTCCATGGTTGTTTTTTTATCTCTGTATAAATTTTACTTGCTTCCTCTCAAAAATGTATTGCACATCCCTGACATAGTTAAACATACAGTTCAAATATAGTATTATTATTAACATTTATGCCTAAATTTTATATGAAGTATAAAATGAACGAATTAGGTGTCTATAGCAAATACCATTACATCTCTGTTTATGTTGTAATTGTCATTGTAAATATTTCCAATTCATATGTATTAAAACTTTTTAACCCATATATCCTTTAAAGATTGAGATAGACTCTGTACTGATATAAAGATATAGGTTGCAATGTTCTAAGCACAACTTTCTACTGCATCCATGCCATAAGAGACTAGTTCACCCTTAGTATAAAAACTCAGAACTGTTAAGAGAAAGAACGAGTAAATACGATAAATTGTTTTGTCATCCAAACATCCTTTAAAAAAATATGTTCTCTCTCAACTTTGAGAAAATCTAGTTAAGATTCCTGCTCTACTGGTTTGATTCATAGTTGAAAAACAAACAAACAAGAAAAAAAACTCTTGAAAAATACTCATGTTTCCATATACAGAACTTGAGTAATACAAATATGAGTCTTAAAGGAGGTAGCTCTCACCAACACTGTATTAATAAATTTCTGTTCTGTCATTCATAGAGTTCTGCTGGAGAAAGGGCATATGTAATATGGAAAGAAATAATGGTTCCATGTTGACAGAATTTATCCTCATTGGGCTTTCTGCCCATCCAAAGCTACAGACAGTTTTATTTGTTCTAGTTGTATGGATGTACCTGATTATCCTGCTGGGAAATGGAATCCTTATCACAGTAATCATCAATGATTCCCACTTACACACCCCTATGTATTTTTTCCTCTGTAATCTTTCCTTCTTGGACATTTGCTACACAAGTTCTTCTGTCCCATTAATACTTGATAATTTTCTGACAGTGAGAAAAAGGATTTCATTCTCTGGGTGCCTGGTGCAAATGTTTCTCTCATTTGCCATGGGGGCCACAGAGTGTATACTTCTAGGCATGATGGCACTTGATCGCTACATAGCCATCTGCTACCCACTGAGATACACTGTCATCATGAGCAAAAGTGTTTATGTGCCCCTGGCAGTAGGATCCTGGGTTGCTGGGTTTGTTGATTCAATGGTGCAGACATCTCTTGCAATACAATTATCATTCTGCGCAAATAATGTCATTTATCACTTTGTCTGTGAAATTCTGGCTATCCTAAAACTGGCCTGTTCTGATATTACAATCAATGTGATAAGCATGGCAGGGTCAAATCTGATATTTCTGGTTATTCCACTGTTAATAATTTCCATCTCCTACATTTTTATTGTTGCCACTATTCTGATGATCCCCTCTACTGAAGGAAAGCGTAAGGCCTTTTCCACCTGCTCAGCTCATTTGACAGTGGTGATTATATTCTATGGAACCATTTTCTTCATGTATGCAAAGCCCAAGTCTAAAAACTCAGCCGATAACCAAGACATCTTTGACGCTCTCATCTCCCTCTTCTATGGAGTGGTGACCCCCATGCTGAATCCTCTCATCTATAGTCTGAGGAACAAGG
Source organism: Sorex fumeus (assembly GCF_029834395.1). Taxonomy (NCBI): domain Eukaryota; kingdom Metazoa; phylum Chordata; class Mammalia; order Eulipotyphla; family Soricidae; genus Sorex; species Sorex fumeus. The sequence continues at coordinate 39,535,215 of NW_026606091.1, forward strand.
ATGTAAAGACTGCTATGAAGAACATGCTGTACAGGACAAAGTTCTCTGACAGGATATGAATACTGATTTACACAATGTGACTTGGGATCCCAGCTACAGCAGATGCAAAGTTCAAAAAGAAAATTATCATATGAAACAAATTCATGATGTGGTATTTGAAAACATAAGATAGAAATATTGTGATTGCTTCTTTTAGTATTAGGTGTTTGTTCTAACTACAGAAATAAAATATTCTTGTGATTTAAAAATAGATGTGTAAATTTTGAATATCATAAGAAGTCACAGCAAAGCATAGTTGCTCTAAACCTTCAAAAATTACTAAAGACAAAAGGTGTCCTAAGGAGTGCTTTGTAATCTGAAATTGAGATATCATTCATTAATTATACAATGGAATATTAATATATAACAGTATATATTTATTTGTAATTTGTTTTTTCCACACACATAGGTTCTCTGAGAATAAGAACTTCTGTTTTTATACAACAATCTAAAAGACAGCCTGATTAATAACATATGCTCAATAAATAAAGCACATTATAAATAAAAAAAGAAATGTGCACCTTTCATGTCTGAGATGAAAAAGTTTATTTCAAAAGAAAATTTGGAGTGAGAGAGCTAACACACAGATAACATGCTTGCCTTGCATCCTGCTGACCCTGGTTTGAATCCCCACTACCAGATATGGTCCCCTTCAATCACCACGACCAAAAGCCCCTAAAAGGAAAAATGATTAATAAAATTGATTCAGTGTAAAATTTATTTTCTAAACTGACATTTTGTCATAAGAGTTATTAATAAAGATTTTTCTTTTATTTTTTGTGCGATATGTATTGTAATGTAAAGGAACAGCTGTAGTTTTTAAGCTACGATACCTTTTCTAGATTTCATACATAATAAGACTAATATAACAGAAAAAGACTCCTGATAATACAGCCTACATTGTAACTTATAAAGTAGAACTAATATGGTGGCAAAGAGTTCCTCTTAAGACTTTGAGGAGACAAAGTTGTTAGGAAGACTTTTTCCTATTTTATAGGATCACAATTTCTAAGCAAGCAGTAGAAGAACTAAATAAAACTAATAACTGAAAAAATTCATAAAAAGATAATAAATGGAAAAAGAGGGTCAATTGACTAATGAACTGAAAGCAACAAAGTTTGAACAAGGTGATTAAATCAGAGTTGACCACAAAATGAGATGATCCATATTTGCTAAAGAGTGTAGCCACATAACACAGAGCCAGTATAAGAATAAAGGATGACATTTCTATTAAAGATCACTTGATCACTTGACATCCCATTACTCATCGATTTTCTTGAGCAGGCGCCAGTAAAGTATAGTGTAACCCAATGGCATCTGCTCACTCTAGGAACACAAAGAACCTCAAACCGATCGTTCAGGGTCTTGACGAAGTAGTTTGACCATCTCTTAGGTGGGCGGATACTCAATCTTTTGACGTCCCGTGGAATCCAGTCGGTAACGGCTCTAGTCCAGCGGTCATCTCCAAATCACATTATGTGTCCAGCCCATCTGATTTTCGATGCCTTGGCAAACGAGACAATATCCTTGATTCTCAATCATCGATGGAAGTCGGAACTCTTTCTGTCACTTGAGTGAAGCGTGATACTCCAAGTATAGGTCTTTCGATTCCTCCTTGGGAGACCCAAATAGTGTTCTCATTCTGTTTTCACAGGACCCATGTCTCTGAGGCATATGTTAATGCACGAAGAACAGTGGAATCAAAGAGATGTGCCGAAAGCTGAAAGTTCTTCATCCTCTTAGCTATTTCTTCAATGCTCTTGTTCCAAGCCACTCTCTTCCTCCTGCGCAACTCAGGTGCCAGGTCATTCTTCAGGTTGAGTTCTTGACGTAGGTACGCATAACTGTTGCATTCGGATATGTTTGTTATATTGAGAGCTAATGGAGTGTCAGGAAGATCATTTCTCATAAACATTGTTAAAGATATTGTCATAAAAATCTATTCAGGAAATTATTCCTTTTTGTTAACACTGTACAAAGTAAATGGAAATTGAAATATAGAATGCATATCAGGTGGAAGGATATGATTATTTCAATTTGTGAGAACAAGTTCATAATACCTTTCTTTTCTCTTAACATGTAATTATTGCTACCTCATTAAATATACTAATTCCCACAAAGTACATTAAGTAGTGACTGAAATATTCCAAATGTTACCCAATAAACATTAGCCATTCTATTACTATTACTACTGAATGTATCTTAAAAGCTAACAGAGCTTTGAGTAAGCATAAGATTTCTATAATTTATACTAGAGTAATTTTAAACTATTAGATATTGTCACATGCAATTTTGCTTTTCTATGTTCTGATTTTGAATTAGGATTAGTTTACAAAGAAAACAGTAGTTTTCCTTTGCTACCTAACTTCTGTTCTGTTCTTCTTAACAAGGAGAAAGAAAGGAAGAAAGAAAGAAAGAAAGAAAGAAAGAAAGAAAGAAAGAAAGAAAGAAAGAAAGAAAGAAAGAAAGCAGGAAAGCAAGAAAGCAAGAAAGGAAGGAAGGAAGAAAGGAAGGAAGGAAGGAAGGAAGGAAGGAAGGAAGGAAGGAAGGAAGGAAGGAATTTTGATGAATATAAGGGACATGAGTTTGTTTCCTGTTCATGTTAGTATAACATCGGCCATGGTTCTTCACAGTTTGTTGGTAGCTGCAACATCTCAGGGGCATCCAGAATTTGTTTCAGTTTTCATTTCTTGTTTTCTGTAATACACAACTACTAGCCTACTCATGCTGCCTTGGAAGTTTGAATCTGTCAGTCAGTATTTCCTTCTGGTAGATTAACTATCCCATTAAGTCTTTACACTATTTTGTGATATCTTTAAAAAAAAATAAGTACAGTATCAGATAAAGCACAAGTGGCCAACAATAGAAAAAGCATAAGCTTTTTGGGGGTATGGTGTCGCCAGCAGGTCAACCTCCACCTGTGAGGCGAGTGCATCAGCAGCGTGATGGCACCGTCAGACTTTTAGAAAACCCCAAAATTGCTGTTGAGCCTTTGGCCAGACCCCAAAAACTTGGGGCAAAGTTTACCAAGAAAGTAAACGGCCAAAAGTTAAGTATGTGGGAGACACACCCACAAACCACCTCCGGCTCAGCTATATAATTGGAGGCATGGTCTCTCTGGTTCCTGATTGAACTGCTTAATGGCCATGATCCCAGAGACTCAGAAAGGAATCTCAGAACCCAAAGGCTTTTGGCAGAAATGTATCCTGTTCCTGCAGTAGTTTACTGGCGCTGGGCCACTCCAGGTAGGAATAGATTTTGTGCCTTGGCCTGTTCCCCCTGGTGGCCCAGTGACCACCATCCTCCAGAGGCCACTGGACAGTCAGGTTTGGGCCTGCAGTGACGAGACACGCAGGGCCTCACCAGATGGGGTGGAACTGGCCCTTTCCTCCCCATCCCAATGAGACCCCGAACCGCCGCCTACAAACGGTCTCTCTGGCTCCTGATCAAGCTGATTAAAGTCCATGATCCCAGAGACCCAGAAACAAATCTTGAACCCAGCGGCTTTTGGCAGAAATGCATCCGGACTGCATACAAGGTGGCTGCCGCCTCAGAGTTTATTGGAAAGCCAGGTATGAGCTGGCGGTGATGGGGCAATTGCAGTCTCATGGGAAGGGGGGCAGTACTGGCTCGTCCTTCACGCCCTACCGAGGTCACGAGTTAGCCCCCACAAGCGGCTCTATGGCACAGCCATGGCTCCAGAGGCAAAAGGACTTAGTCCAGAGCTCGGCAGCTTGCGGCAGAAAAGTGAATGGACTATGCATTAAATTACAGCACCATGCCTCCCTGAGAAGAAAAGGGTATTGCTCCCTTCCGCCTCCCCTTCCCTCCAGCAACAAGGTGGCCGCCACCTCAGAGCTTATAGGAAAGCCAGGTATGAACCGGTGGTGACAGGGCAACTGCAGTCTCATGGGAAGGAGGGCGGTACAGGCTCATTCTTCATACCCTACCTTGGTCATGAGTTACCCTCCCCACAAGCGGCTCTCCGTCACAGCCATAACACCAGCCACACAGAAACCAATCTTGCAATTATCTGGCTCTTTGCAGAAATTGAAAATCACGCCACCACGATAGTGGCCACGTGAGATTATATGATTCTCATAACCACTTATAGAAAACAAAGTATTTCACAATGCCTTTTCAGCAATTCTGATTGTTGGGGGGGGGGGAATTCTAAACAATAATGGTGCATCCTTTTTCAAAATAATGAATGTAATCAAAGGAGGGAAGAGTTAAGTAGAAATCATCTGCCTCACAGGCATTGGGAGGAGCCGGAGGGGGATATATTGGGATTTTGGGTGGTGAAAAATGAGTACTGATGAAGAGAAAGGTGTTTGATCATTGTATAACCGAGACTTAAACCTGAAAGCTTTGTAACTTTTCCTCAGTGATTCAATAAATAAATAAAATTATGAAAAAAAAATAGTAAGGTGGAGTTCATGCCCAATTCAATCAGCTAATCAGTGGCTGAATAAATAGCAGTACTCCTACATTAAAAAAAAAAAAAGAAAAAAAAGAAAAAGCATAAGCTTTTTGCTCAGACTATCATTTCATTACACAATTAAATGACAAGAGGTATTGTATTGAAAAAGACACTTTAAGTTATTTTGCTTACTTACAAACATAGATTATGAAAGTTTCTAATTCTTAGTATATTAAAATCTAATAATATTAAAATTAAATGAAAGGATAACATGAATAGTTGACTAACTCACAGAATAATCTGAGAAGGAATAAAAGGAAATTGAAAAATAAAAAATTCTTTTCTTTCATCAATGTGTATACAGCACTCACTTAAGCTCTATGTCTGACACAGAGTCTAGTATTCCTATAAATTTGTTGAACTAAAGCATATGCAAGTCTATTAATAATTAAAAATAATTTCAAGAGAGTAAATATGTAATTTCCAAAATAACTCATCAAAGTCCCATTATTTGATCCTCAAGATTCAAAGGGCTAATATTTTCCCAAGCTAACAGATGAGAAAAACTAATTTTAGGAGCACAGAAATATGTAAAATCACAACCAGGATGTGGGAAGTTACGTAGATTTTGATAAAACAATTAATAAACTTAAATATCTAACTATATGCAATACACATTCTTCTAAGGCACATATGAAACATGAATAAAACTTTATAATTTAAGATTCTGAATTAAAAAATCATAAAGTTTCAGATAGTACAAATTCTCTCAACAAAAGTAATGTAAAAGTTTAAAATATACCTCTGTCTAATTGTAAGTACTAAATACTCAAAGTATTTAGTGACTATTATAAATACATTAATAAATCAAAATTAATGCAATTCCCAAGTGTTGGGGTTCTTCTAGGAAGAGCTACATGACCATCTGGGCTGCTCTGGACAAGCTCTAGGCCCTGGCCTTGATGAGGGTAAACTGGCACCCGGAAGCCTGTCATTCCCAGGAGATGAGTATAGCTTGATAACCTTGCAATTCTGGCAGCCGGGACTTGAAACGTAGGAAGCTGACATCCTTGGTATCTGAAAGACTTACAACTCTGCCTCTGCTGTAGGTCATAGGAACTCTGTACTATTCCTAGACCATGTAGCCCACCTAGCCATAAATACGACCTAGACATAAATATGGCCTTTTTCTTTCCCTTACCTCATGCCCCCGCATCTCTCACACTCTTCACGTACTGCATTTGTTTTGTCTTTATAAACCATGTTCTCCCCCAAATAAATTTTGTCATCAGACCAGCAGTTGGTGACCTGTGTGGATGGTTTCTCCTAGCCAATTCATTGCACAAGATTCTTTGAACTACTAGCCCTAGGCCACATCATAATCTCCATAGTCCCAGGGTATCCATAGCTGCCAGATGGCTACACAAACAGTACAAATGCTATTACAACCACAGTAATGATGAAAGCTAAATATCACCTCCGTTGTTGTCAGAGAAAAAAAATAGAAGCCCCAAATCGAAACCTCCTAACTCAAATTTGATCATTTATTCCACTAGTTCAGCTGTATTCATTATTTAGTGTTCCTTCTGATTCACTAATATTTATGCCATGGTCTATGTAAAATATCTTTACTATTAACCTTTCTGGTAAAGGTAAAAGGTAAAGGCCCTCCCGTTGATCGTCGATTTGCTCGAGCGGGCCCAGTAACGTCTCCATTGGAGACTTTGTTGTTACTGTGTCTGGCATATCGAATACTCTCGGTAGCTTGCCGGGCTCTCCGAGAGGGGCGGAGGAATCGAACTCGGGTCGGCCATGTTGGCTGCGTGTAAGGGGAATGCCCTACCCACTGTGCTATCGCACCTTTCTGAGAAATCAAAAACAGTTAATACCTCATATTAAAATGATAAAACACAGAAATTATTTAAGGGAATTATTAAAATTTAAATTATGAAACCTATCTTCATAACAGAGGGGAAAAAAGGAAATCAGAGGAAATGAAAGATTTAAAACAACGAATTATCTATCTTCACTTTTTTAATTTCTTATTAAATCTAAAAAAACCTTGAAGGGGCAGAATTTCCGTCATGACCTCGTGTCAGCTGTCTTCACCATGGTACCTTGGAGAAGGTCGGGTTGAGATTCCCTTCCCACCCCAAATAGAACCCCGGCAGCTGAAAACCTCCAGAACGCAACCACCACCATGTTCAAGGCCACTCTCCACATGCTCAGATGACCTCACCCAAGAGGGAATGAGCTTCACCCAAGACGAGATGAACCTCACTGGAGAGTGGAAAGGCAGGAAAATCCAGGTACACAGGAACCTTTGATGATATTTCCAAGCCCGCTCAGATGATGACTGGGCCTCATCCCCGCAGCTCCTCCATTTTTTTTTCATTAGTGAAACACCATGAGGTACAGTTGTAGGCTTACAAGTTGTTGTGCTTGTTATACAATGCACAATGATCGAGTACCCATCCCACCATCAGTGCCCATTCTCCACCCCCACCAATCCCAGTATCCTTCCCACCCCCATCCCCCCTTCCACCCTGCCTCTATGGCAGGGCACTCCCTTTTGTTCTATCTCTCCTTTTGGATGCTGTGGTCTGCAGAAGAGACATTGGGTGGCAATCATGTTCGGTCCATGGACTACTTTCAGCAGGCATCTCCCAGCCTGGACAGATCTTCCCAGCACCCTTTATTTGGTGCTGCCTTCTCTATCTGAGCTGCCTTTACCCCTAGAGTGTGCAGCTGGCCTCTAAGCCATGGAGTGAACAACCTGGTATTTATCACAGCTTTTCTTGAGTGTTAGTCTCTTGTTTTGTTATTTTATGTTATCCGGATGAATGCAATATTTCTATGTCTGTCCCTCTCTTTCTGACTCATTTCGCTTAGCATAATATTTTCCATGTAGTACCACTTGTATGTTAATTTCATAACTTCATTTTTTCTAACTGCTACATAGTACTCCATTGTGTAGATATACCAAAGTTTCTTTAACCAGTCATCTGTTCTCGGGCACTCAGGTTTTTTCCATATTTTAGCTATTGTAAACAGTGCTGCAATGAACAAACAAGTGCAGATGTCACTTCGACTATACTTTTTAGCCTCTCCCGGGTATATTCCCAGGAGTGGTATTGCTGGGTCAAATGGGAGCTCAATTTCTAATTTTTTGAGAATCGTCCATACTGTTTTCCAAAAGGGTTGGACCAGTCGGCATTCCCACCAGCAGTGAAGGAGTGTCCCTTTCTCGCCACATCCGCGCCAGCATTGGTTGCTTTTGTTCTTTTGAATGTGGGCCATTCTCTGTGGTGTGAAATGATATCTCATTGTTGTTTTGATCTGCATCTCCCTGATGATTAATAATGTAGAGCATTTTCTCTTGTGCCTTTTAGCCATTCGGATTTCTTCTTTGAGAAAGACTCTGTTCATTTCATTGCCCCACTTTTTGATGGTGTTGGATGATTTCTTCTTGTGGAGTTCAACCAGTACTTTGTATATCCTTGATATCAACCCCTTGTCAGATGTGTATTTGGAGAATATCCATTCCTATTCTGTAGATTGTCTTTGTATTTTGGTCACTGTTTCTTTTCAGGTGCAGAAGCTTCTTAGTTTAAGATAGTCCCATTTTTCTATGTCTGTTTTCACTTGCTTGGCCAGTGGCATGACATCTTTGAAGATACCATTAGCTTCAATGTCATGGAGGGTTTTGCCAACTTTTTCTTCAATGTACCTTATGGATTCTGGTCTGATGTTGAGGTCTTTAATCCATTTTGATCTTACTTTTGTACATGGTGTTAGGCAGAGATCTAAGCCCAGTTTTTTGCATATAGTCATCCAGTTTTGCCAGCACAATTTGTTAAAGAGGGTTTCCTTACTCCACTTCACATTTCTTGTTCCTTTATCAAAGATTAGATGATCATATGTTTGAGGGGAGATGTCAGTATATTCAACCCTGTTCCATAGGTCTGCAGCTCTGCCTTTGTTCCAGTACCATGCTGTTTTGATTATTACCCGCAGCTCCCCAGTTTTCCAGCAGCTTGGCAGTCAAACCCACAAACTGCCCCCTGCACCATGCACTCATCGACGACCAAGACCCGAGACTATAAACTAAAGATTCCAGAAGAGAGCGCCGCAGAATTTCCTGGAGCCCTTTTTACACTCTACCCCACTTACTTATCAAAAGTATCACACATTTGTTTTGTTTTTAACATACTTGCTTGTATTCTCATATATTCAGGCTCAAAATGGCTCCAGAATGAAATAAAACAAATTTCATACACTTACCTCCTATTGTGGTGGGAAGGTGCTTGGTGGTGGGATTGGTGTTTGAATATTATCTGTAATGAACTATTGTGAACTACTTTTTATAAAAATAAAATATATATTTAAAAATCTTTGAAGTCTGTTTCTTTGTTCTTAGTTTATAGTTTAGCTCTATCCACTGAATCAGGTTTAAAATAACTACAAAAATATCCTGAGGCAATGAAGTTAATATATCTCAACGGATCACTGTTGAACTCAGTTGTAAAATTCTTCAACAAAAAATGATCAAACAATATTCAACAATCCTTCCAAATGATCATATGCCACTATCAAATGGGATTCATTCAAGAGAAAATAGTTGCTTCCTTTAGTCTTCATTTGGAGTCTTCACTTATTTCCTAGATTTGTATTTCTTATTAAGATTCTGATTTATTATTCATATCTTGTTAAAACTGAACACAACTTTAAATAAAAATAGGTTTGGATGAATAATAGTTAACTTAAGAAAGGGTGTTAATTTTTTATACACATAGACACAGATATATTCAAAGATACATACATATACCACAAACTATTCTATGCATGTACACTAAAATTCATATATCAATAATTCAGGATTAATATTTTTCTTAGTTTGGGGGCCACACCTATATTAGGGTTACTTTTATAAGACCATAGGTAGCTTAGACATGAACTCATTTAGTAAGATATCCTAAGCTGTAGATGAGTAAACTGAAATATGATAAAATATTACCAAGTCACAGCATTTTAAAAGTCTTCCTCATTCATCAAAAGAACCATATGAGAGAGATGATATCACTTAAATTAATCACTTAACTTCCCTTTAGTTGTCGATTTGCTCGAGCGGGCGCCAGTAACGTCTCCATTTGTCCCTGTCGCATGCTAGTGTAGCCCAATGGCATCTGTTCGCTCTGGGAACATGAAGAGCCTCAAACCGATCATTCATGATCTTGATGAAGAAGTTTGACCATCTGGTAGGTGGGCGGCCACGCGGTCTTTTGACATCCCGTGGAATCCAGTCGGTTACAGCTCTAGTCCAGCGGTCATCTTTAAATCTCATTATGTAACCAGCCCATCTGATTTTTGACACCTTGACAAATGAGACAGCATCCCTGATTCTTGATCGTCGACGGAGGTCAGAACTCCGGATTCTTTCTCTCATTTGAGTGAAACGTGATATTCCAAGCATAGCTCTTTCAATTCCTCTTTGGGAGACCCGAATAGCGTTCTCATCCTGTTTATGTAAGGCCCAGGTCTCTGAGGTGTATGTTAATGCAGGAATAACAGTGGAATCAAAGAGATGTGCCCGGAGCCGGAGGTTCTTCATCCTTTTAGCTATTTCTTTGACGTTCTTGAAGGCGTTCCAAGCCGCTCTCTTCCTCCTGCGCAGCTCGGGTACCAGGTCATTTGTCATGTTGACCTCTCGACCTAGGTACACATAGCTGTTGCATTCAGAGATGGTCGTTCCGTTGAGAGCGAATGGGGCGTCAGGAACGAGGCTGTTTCTCATAAACATTGTCTTCGTAAGATTCAGCTGTAGTCCCACCTTTCCATACTCACGGTCAAAGTCGGCCAGCATTTGTGCCGCTTGACTGATGTTTGGTGTTATTAAAACAATGTCATCAGCAAAGCGGAGGTGGTGCAGTTGCTGACCATCTATCTTCACTCCCATTCCTTCCCATTCCAGTCGTCGCATGATGTTCTCGAGGGTGGCACTGAAGAGTTTCGTTTAAATGGTATCACACTGCCGCACCCCTCTCTTGACATCGATGATTACTTCTTTGTAGAATGGTGAGATCCTGGTAGTGAATCTGCAATACAGCTCACGGAGGATCTTGATGTGTTGGGCTTGAATGCCCTGATTGGCTAGAGCTTCAATGACCGCTTCCATCTCAACAGAATCAAAGGCCTTCTTTAAATCAATGAACGTTAAACAGAGTGGCATCTTGAACTCCCGAGAAACCTCAGTGAGACTGGTTATCGTGTGGATATGGTCAATGCTGCTGAATCCTTTGCGGAACCTGGCTTGCTCGCATGGTTGTCTTTCATCTAGTGTTCTGCCAATCCTATTTAGGATCACTCGAGTGAACAACTTGTAGATGACAGACAATAGGCAGATCGGGCGATAGTTGCCAATGTCATGGATGTCTCCCTTCTTGAACAGTAGTACGGTCCTGCTGGTTTTCCACTGGGACGGAACATTGCATTCAGACAGGTAGCGTGTGAAGAGCCGAGCCAGTGTATTGATGAGTACTGACAGCAGGTTCTTCAGGTGTTCTGGTCTGACCTTGTCTGGGCCAGGTGCTGTTCATTTCTTTACCGATGAAATGGCGTGTCGGGTTTCGGAAGGGAGAACGTTGGGAAAGACATATCCATCCCGTGGAATTTGGTATGTCAGCAAGGGGACATGGCTATCGAAGAGATTTGAGTAGAAGTCACGGATAATCTTCTCCATTGCCGTTCTGGAGGATGTGATGGATCCATCAGGACATTGGAGGGCAGTCATCTTGGTCTTGTAGTTGGCGAAGGACAGGCAGGCGTTACGAATACTTTTCCCGGCTTCTGCCGCATCTACCAGCACTTCTACTCTTCTCTCTTTGAGGTCCTCCTTTATTGCATCTCTGCACAGCTTTGTGAGCTTGGACGTTAGCTTGCGGTTGCCTGAGGCATGCGCCAAACCACGCTGGCGAATAAGCTCAAGAGTTTTCGAAGATAGGCATTTTTTTGTGGCTATCTCTCTCTTGGCGTTCCTCACACATTCATGGAGGTGCTGTACCAGTCAATTGTATTCCTCGTCAATGTTGTCAACAATGGCATCTTCCCATGTTGCTGCAATAGTGCCAAAGAGCTCCCAGTTGGTGGTCGTTCTGGGAGTTCTCTTTTTAAACTTTGCAGCCCTTTCTCCCTGCTCTGTGAAGTAGAATTTTGCACGAAGGAGACGGTGGTCCGATCCCGTTTGGAATTTTGGGACAACAGTGACATAGGTCAGGCAAAACCGTCGATTGAATATGATGTGGTCTATTTCATTGTGGAATCGTCCACCGGGAGACTCCCATGTCCAACGTTTAGATTCTGCCTTCTGGAACTGTGAGTTACCATGGATGGTCTTGGTCAACATGATGAACTCAGACAATCTCTCACCCTGTTCGTTCCATTCTAGGCCATGGGTCCTGATGTGAAGTTCTTCAGCTGATCTTCTCGGTCCTATCTTGGCATTAAAATCACCCACAATGATCTTGTAGAAGGTGTGGTCTTCTTTATAGAGAGATGATATGGCATAAATTTTTGCTGATCTCAGACAGTAGCTAATAGAATAGCAAAATGATCTGAAGATATGCATCTTATATCACTGAGATATAAAGACTGACTACTTGGGGTAATATGTTATGGAATACTTTATGAACTTAAGAAGGAGTAATCAAAATCTTACAAATGTATGTCTATCATAAAATTCCTCATGAATTCAAAATCATGAGAAATAAAATTGGGGGTGTTTTATCTCTTTTCTTTATAAGTGACTTCTTTGGGACCCAAGGTGAGAAAGTATGAAAGTAATGCAATAAAGTGAGTAAAAAATAATCATTCCTTGTCTCATTAAGAAATTGTACATAACAATCATGTCTGGGATAAGAAAAGTCTGATAATTGAAGGAATTATAGACTATCTGTTGAAAGATCCAGACAGAACTATAATTGACAAGTCTGTGGGAAAGTCCATGACTGATTACTTCAGTTTTTAAGTAAATAAAAATAAGTTTTGCCTGTTAGACAACTAACTTCTATTTTTGGATTTGTATATATGACACATTCAGCATTTTTAATTACCATTATTTTAGTGCGAAGGGAATAATATTATTTAAACATTTATAGTGGTCACATCATTATTTAAACAATTATAGTGGGTTTTATATATATATATATATATATATATATATATATATATATGAATGGGAACACCTATTAGGGCGATTAGAGACCACCCCAAAAGCCTCTACCCCTCTCAGAGAGACTGGAAAGCTACCGAGAGTATCCTGCCCACATGGCAGAGCCTGGCAAGCTACCCATGGCATACTTGATATGCCCCAAACAGTAACAATCATGGTCTTCATTCCGCTGACCCTGAAAGAGCCCCCAATATGCCATCGGGCTACAATAGCACGCAATAGGGATGAATGGAGACAGTACTGGCACCTGCTCAAGCAAATTGATGAACAATGGAATGACAGTGATACAGTGATGTGACACAGTATAAAACATAGAATTATTTTACATAATTAAAAATTACTTTTAAATTCTTTAAAATTGAGGAGGAAAAATTAAAAAGCCTAACTATCATGTTGACTTAAAAGATTATGGGAAAGTTGGATATACATCCCAAACATTCCTCTGGAAGTTCTGATCATAGAGTCAAGAAATCTATCTATAGGAAAAGGAAATAGAAAACTGGGGAATTTCAAATCAGTAGAAAATGAAAAACTAATTTCAATTTTACACTCCCCATTTTATCACTGCTTCTAAACATTTAAGGGCACATTAGAAAAATCAGAATTGGCCTAATTATCCATTATACTCCCCCTTACTTAGATGACTTGCAAAAATGCTCATTTTTCCACATAGACTATTGTAAAATCTTTCCAATATATATTGTGCACTTGCCATAGCCGACAATATTCCTGAGATTATTTTTTCCCTTGCTTAAATCTCTTTCTCTCTCTCTGCCACTCTCTCTCTCTATATATATATGTATATATAATAAGGAAATATATTGACAGAGTAATACTTAGGAGGCAAAACTAGCTCTTATAGTTACTAGACAATAATACAAAGATGTAATAATAATTCATTTATTTCTCAATTTCAAGTCTTAGCTTAAATTCTGCAATTAAGGACTTTGTGAACTTGGTGATAAGTACTTTATTAAATTTATTGAAGGAGTAAATATACTGGGACCCAGTTTAGTTTATTTGTTTTCTATAATTAAGGCAACTATGATTTACAGACAATAGTCTATTAATTGTCAGGTAGTTTGTGGTATTTGACTTTTGAACTCTTGACTCACTATTCCCAAAACTATAAGTGTTTTCTAGAGCACTTTCACATAGTACACAGTAAATGCTAATTTCAGAATATGACCAAAACTGAGGTTTTAATTACACTTATTGATTGTGAGATCTAGATTAGGACAAATTAAAGTTGATTTTATTGCAAACTACAGTTGTTGGTAATAGTAACTGAGCAAGCTGGTGAAGGAGAGAATAAAAATATATGTCAACCATGGTTTATCCAAAGAAGTTTTTTCTATACAACCTGAGTCGAATCGTGTTATACAAAGAAGTATATTTTCTAACTAGGAAATAATTATTGAACTGATTTTTTGCTCAACAGATATTTTATGGCAGCTTTTACATCCTTATTCCTCAAACTATAGATAATAGGATTTAGCATAGGGGTTACTACACCATAAAAAAGAGAGATGAGCTTGTCTGTTGTCTGCCACTCATCTCCCTCATGTTCTTGAGACTTGGGTTTGGCATACATGAAGAATATGGTGCCATAAAATATGATGACTACTGTCAGATGTGCTGAGCAGGTAGAAAAGGCCTTGCGTCTTCCAGTGGCTGAGTTCATTCTCAAGATGGTGTAGAGGATAAACATATAGGAGAAAAAGATGATTGTCAGTGGAAGAACCAGAAATACCATATTTGATATCACCATGGTGATAATATTGAGAGATATATCAGCACAAGCAACATTGAGGACTGCTAATATTTCACATGTAAAATGATTGATAATGTTCTTCCCACAGAAAGGTAATTGCATGGCAAGAGATGTTTGCACGATTGAATTAATTCCACCAGAGAGCCAAGACACAGAAGCCATCAGCACATATACAATCTTGCTCATAATGATGGGGTATCTCAGAGGATTACAGATGGCCACATAGCGGTCAAAAGCCATTACACCAAGCAGCAAACACTCTGTTGACCCCATTGCAAATCCAAGGAACATTTGTACCGTACATGCAGAAAAGGAAATGTTTCTTTTCTTTGAGATTAAGCTCACTAAAGTGGAGGGAACAGAAGAGGAAGTGTAACAGATATCCAGAAAAGAGAGGTTGCCAAGGAAGAAATACATGGGGGTGTGAAGGCGGGAATCAAAGACACTTGCTATGATCAGAACACCGTTGCCAATTAGAATCACTAGATACATAATTAGAATCAAAACAAAGTAAATGATCTCTATCATTGGATATCCTGAAAGACCCAGGAGAATAAATTCTATCACAAAAGTCTGATTTATCTTACCCATACCTTCTGGTTCTAGGTTATCAAAAATCTAACACAAAATATTTTCACTGCCAAGAAACAAACGTCACAAAATAGCAAACAGTTAATTTTAAGAATATATTATAATATGTGTTTGCTTGAATTTCTGACATCCAGTTATTTTCAACAATCTGTATAACCAATATACAATGAAGATGGGGAGATGGGAGTATTGATGCCCATTGCTAATATATGTAGATCTACTTCGAAGAAACAAACATACATAAAGAAGCAATCATTCTTGCTGTCAGAGACATAGTCTTGGATTGGGGTTTCTGAAACTTCTAATTATTATTTACAAGCCTAAATTCATCATCTTCCACAGAAAACAATCAATAAAATGACAGAAGACTCTTGAATATGAACTGGAGTTTTGATTTGACAATCACCACAGTCACTGTCATCCCATTGTTCGTTGATTTACTCAAGCGGGCGCACATACCTTGTGACAGATATAAAAGTGTCTGCCCAGACCCAGCATCTGGCTCAAATGCATGGTCAGATCTGGCATGGGGTGGAGGGGCCTAGGGCTCGGGAGATGCGGCCGAGGCTGGCTCTGCTTCTGCTGGCAAGGCCTGGAGGTGGAGAGGCCGGGGGCGGGAGCACGTGGGGCCGGTGCCACTGGACTGCAGGCCGCTGGTCCAAAGGGCCTTGGCGCTGTGGGTGCCCTCGTCGTCGTTGATTTACTCAAGCGGGCGCCAGTAACTTCTCTATTCCTCCCAGCCCTGAGATTTTCGCAGCCTCTTCTTACTCGTCTTTTCTCAACGATTGGAGGCTCTTTCAGGGTCAGGGGAATGAGACCTGTGACAATAAAGATTATAAAAATTTTACCGCAATTTTACCGGATGTGACCCAAAAAGAAAAAAAGAAAAGTTGCAACTGATTACTGCCTCAATATTAAAACTTACTTTTTCCAAAGTCACTGTTAGATTTGATGTTGGTTAATTAGTGCAGAGAACATATACATATCCTATTGTCATTAAATTAGTACTTTGTATAACTTGTAGCAGGATACAAATACTGTACAGGAAACAAATACTGTACAGGATACAAATACTTGTAGCAGGTTACAAATAGATTTTTGTGTATAGATTTAACAATTTTATAGAAATCATGTCAACAGAAAAGGCTAAAGGAAACCAAAGAAAAACCAAGGTCAAAAAGGAAAACTGACTGCATACATTAAACAATACATAAAGAAAAATGGGAATAGTTTACACTTATTCTATACTACTTTTATTATAAATCAAAATTCTCCCCAAATAAGAGTTGGAAAATGGTAAGAAAATTCATTGGATAAAAATCATGAGCTTCTGATTATCCACTTACTAATGTGAATGAAAGAAGTCAGCAAATTAGTGACTTAAGAATTTATGACATTACAGGCCAGATCCTTAGGGTCTAGACCTAAGAAACTTGGTTTCCTTTCCCAGGCAAGGCTAATGATAATGCATCAGGGATTACCTAAACTGTTTTTCTCTGGCAGGAATCCCTTTCACTAATTCAATGCTACCTTTTTTTTAGGTATATTTTGCTAACTTTATTTTCATTGTATTCCCCAAACTTCAGGGTGACAATCCTTTAATATTACAAAACTGAGGTACAGAGAACACAACCTACTTTTCTTGCTCATATTTTTGCATCTACACTGAACAAAAGGCTACATATGATAGATCTTTTGTGACTAATCTAGTGAAAGTGACTTTCTAAATTCAGACAATATTCTTTTACAGAAATTTCGGATTTATAACCAGGAAAATTTTAACATGTAACATTAATTTTGACATAGAAATACATTAACATTTTAAAAATATATTTCCGTTAGCACTAATCAACTGACATCTTATATAAAAATAATTTGTAAATTATGTACATTTTAAGTACAATTTTCACATACACTAAAGTGGGTCAATTGTGGCAGAAAAGGTCTCAGACTATAACACAGTTTTAGGATTATTTTCTTCTAATTTATATCTGAAGTTTTCTAATTTGTAGAGTATGCTAAAAAATCTATTGCATTTTTGGGGGCTATTGTAAGAAAGTAATAAAACATCATGTGAAAATTATTTTCAGGACAATGATTAATATCCACAATTTGGTCATAACAAATAAGTATCTGTTTTGCATTCTTTATATCGTAAATTCAAATTGAATAACTGATTTAATTACACATTGAGGGGGTACAATTACCTGGTAGTCAAGACTTACCATTATACTGGTATATTATTAGTATCTTCTAGAAGTACCAGTTACTTCTTCTTTTATTTATGTCAGCATTATGAATTAAAGTCAGACTCAACAATGTCAGATTCCACAAATGTGAAAGAGTAAATATTTGGTAAGCAACGGTAGTAATTGTTCCCCAATCCCCAAAGCAATTTAAAATTGGAAAGAGACATATATGGAATAGAGAAACTTCTTGATGCGTTAGGGACAATGTCTCACAGACCCAATTAAGATTGGTGCTGGGAATAAAGTGTGGCTAAATTAATGTTCAAAAAATAAAATGGCATTTCTACTCAAGTAACTTTTGAAACAGGAGTAAATGTTCAAAAATATATTGCATGTGAGAGTTTTCTAGTTAATATATACTTATCAAAATTAATTCAAACTAGAAAATTAGTGGTGAATGATGACCACAGAGGTTGATTCATTGCTCCCATAAAAAGAACAACTAAAAGCTATCCAAGAGCTAGCTACCACCGATAGAACCCTAGAACATAGAGGTTAATTATTTGCCTATACCTCAGAGACCAAGACATCCTGTTGAGAAAGGTAAGAGAAGTCACAATACACTGACCGTATTGACCCTTCCCCAGACCAGCTTGGCATCACCTGGAAAGGTTTTCCATAGGTCTGGTCTCTCCAAAGGGAAAAGAGAAAATGGAAGCAACAACAAGAACCACTTGCATTGTGTCTTTGTGGGTGTGGGTGTGTGGGGGAGATGTCTCTACCCACTAGGGGGAGTGTTTTCAACCTTCATGCAAGAAGGGTTGGTGACAACTACTGACATCTGGGATGCTGTGTTGCCTGACCTGGTAGGATCGTGTAAGTGGAAACGTAGGTCTGGACAAATTCTCCTGGTCCACTGTCCAAGTTCAACAAAGCTGTGGCATTCTGGCTGTATGCTACGCTCTCTTTTGTTTTGTATATGCTGCCTCGAGGATGCTGGTAGAGCCGATAAATTTAGGAATACCTTAAAAAGTTACTTCACATCCAAAGAAATTATGTCCAAAATGAAGATATCCTAGTGAATGTGAGAAAATATTCATATATGGTATATCAATTAGAAAGCAAATTTCCAAGATACATAAAATATTTACCAAGCTAATTAAGAACCAAAGTAGGATTAACACATCAAAAAATGAAGAGGCGCTAAACTGATAACCTTGAAAAAAGAAGACATAAAAATGGCCAACAAACAAAACGTACATCATCACTGATTATTAGGGAAATTCAAATCAAAATGATGATGAGATATCTTTCCCTCTCATGAGAATGGTCTTCATTTTTAAAAAAAAAGAATGTAAACACGCTGTTCACAATAGCCAAAATCTGGACACAACCCAAGTGCCCGAGAACAGATGGCTGGTTAAAGAAACTTTGCTACATCTATGCAATGGAATACTATTCAGCTGTTAGGAGAGATGAAGTCATGAAATTTGCTTACAAGTATATAGACATGGAGAGTATCATGTTGAGTGAAATGAGTCAGAAAGAGAGGGACAGACATAGAAGGACTGCACTCATTTGTGGAGTATAAAATAATAAAACATGAGACTGACACCCAAGAACATAAGGACCAGGAATTTTTCTCCATAGTTGGAAGCCTGCTTTATGAGTGGGGAGAGAAGGGACCTGGAGTAGAGAAAGGATCACTAAGAAAATGATTGATATGATAATTTTGTTGGTTTGGGGACACACCCATTTGTACCTGGGCACATTCCTGTTGTATTTGGGGGATCTTGGAGTTCTGGGGATCAAACTCTTCAGCTCTTTGTTTTTTACTGTATACTATACTTGCATTCATTTAATAAAATTTTGGTTTCGTTGCTTAAAAAAAATGTAAACAACCAGCACTGGTGGGGATGTGATGAACAAAGGAACCCTCACTCACTATCAATTGGTGGTATGGCTATCTGTCCATTCTTTATGGAAAATGGTATGGTGACTCTTCAGTAAATAGAAACATCCTTATGATGCAGACATCTGTCTCCTGAGCATATATACCAAGAACGTGGAAGCATTAATCTGCAGGGATATTGCCACACCTATATTCATCACAGTATTATTCACAGCAGTCAAAGTCTGAAGCACCCCATGTTTCCAACAACAGAAAAAATTGTGGCAGAGATACATGAAATACTATGAAGTTATAAGAAAAGATAAAAGAATGCAGCTTCCCACAATCTGAATAGAATTGGAGGGTATCATGCCAAGTGATTCAGAAGGAAATGACAAATACCAGATGGTCTCAGGCTTTTGTGGAGTGTAAGGAAACAAGCTCAGAGATATTCCACAGAAAGGCAAACAAACAGAAATCGGCAGGGAGCATGGACAGCGGCCATGGGTTATTAATACTTTGTTGGGGGTGGTGGTGAAGTGGCATTGCAAATATCTAACAATTTTGGAAACTGGCAAATCACATTAAGTCAATTAAATAGAATAAACAAAATGGAAGTAAAAAAAGGCAACAAATATCAAAAAAGCACTATAAAGTTTCAACAGTACATTTAAATATGCAGATAAAAGACTTAGTGAGCTGGAGGATAGGTCATATGAAATTAGAAGACAAGAAGTGTATGGAAGACAGGGTTGTAAGGATATTGGCAGTTCAGTGGTAAGTGTGAAATAATACTACATGTCTAAAATGTCACTATAATTATATTATAAATAATGATACTTCATAAAAGTTTTTAATATTCAAATAGAGGATCAAAAAGGAAAAATATTTTAATAGTATAGAAAACCCATAGCAATAACCAAATACAATAATAGAAAACAATATTTTATTATGGAACTTTCATAAGGACAAGAGAGACAGGTAGTACATTTAAATAATAATGTCCTCCAAATTCACAAACCTGGGAGAAGAAATGGACATCAAGATAAAAAAAAAAATTCAAAGAACCCCAAACAGATGGATTGTAATTAGCACTACACCAAGTATTACAGTCCAATTGTAAGAAATAAAAGATAAAGAATTTTAAGCATCAATAAAAAAGATACATACCAGGAAATTCCATAAAACAATCAACATATTGATCATCACAATCTTTTCGGACCAAGAAAGAATAAATGCTATTCAAATACTACCAAAAGAATGTCAGTCAAGAATTCTAGAACCTAGTAAAACTGACCTCCAAAAGATCTGCCTTTTAAGAAATGTTAGGACTAATAATAAAAGAATGCATATCAACACCATAAAAACATTAAATGATAGTGCAAATATTTTTAAGCAGGGTAAATATGCAGTCATCGTTATATTCTGTAATATGGTAACAGAGGTGCAAAGGTCACATTTATAATAAAAGTTATTAGTTACACAACATATAAAACATGTAAATGTAACAATAATGGAACAAAAATGGAAGAAGTCTAAAATCATGGGCATAGTAATTCTATTTAACAGTTCAAATTGCGTTCTTGTTGAACATATTTTATGTATGTTTCCTAATAACAATAAATTTGGTAGTAATAACATAAAAGAACACAATATCAAAATTTAAGTATACTTGCAACCAGAGACATCAAAACACACAAAGGGATAGCATGAAAGCAAGAATGCAAGAAAATAAGCAAGAAAGCAAGAAGAAAGCAAGAAAGCAAGCAAGAAAGAAACAAAGTAAAAAAGCAAGCAAGAAAGGAAAAAGAGAGAAAGAAAGAAAGAGAGAGAAGAAAGAAAGAAAGAAAGACAGACAGACAGACAGACAGACAGACAGACAGACAGACAGACAGACAGAAAGAAAGAAAGAAAGAAAGAAAGAAAGAAAGAAAGAAAGAAAGAAAGAAAGTGAGAGGTAATACAGAGGTATTTGCCTTACACATGGCCAAGCCCTGTTCAATCCCTGGCTCTACATATAGTTCCTGGAATACAGCCAGGAGTGACCCCTGAGTCCACACCTTAGAATAGCCCCAAGAATAAGCGGTTGTGTCTCATAAAACAAAAATAAAAAATAAAGACAGAGGAACACTTTGTCCCACTTATGTCAATTTGGCTATGATCTAAAGGAAAAATATATTTATTCAAATTTTCATTTGCAATAAATTCTTCTAACCAGACTTAACTTCAGTTCCTTGCAGAGTGGAGATGATACACACTAAACATTTGTTTCAGTCTGAGGTGAGAGATATGGCAATCCTGCAAATATAATTCAGGAACTGGGCTCACAAAAATCTGAATTTCACATACTTACTGGATAATCTTCAGTGAAATTTCAACTTTTAGAGTCAAGAACTCTACATTTGTACAATAGGAACAAGTGCTCTGATTCTTTATATCACTCTGAAAGCTGCATTAAATATTTGGAAGCACTATTAAAATGAAGATGTTTATAGTATTAATCATGAGAAGTTTTAGATAACTTTAAAAAAGTGAAAAAACAAGACTTTTTTTGAGTCTGAAAATCTTCAAAATTTGTAATAATGTTGATGGTGATTGCTGTTTCTAATTTGAGTTGCATTGTCAGTTGAGTTAATTATATGATATAATATAATTATATGATATGATTAGATCTAACCACAATCTCCTCTGAGTTTTAGAGAATATTTAATCCTGCATATTTACATAATGTAATTTTTTAAAAATATTAAACCCCTTTTTGCTTTACCCTGCCCCTAAATGATTTAAATTACCTCCCTGTGCTAATCATTGGCCTTTGGGAAGAGATTTCTGGAATTCAAAATGTGCAGAATTATTTAGATAAATACTAAGTACCAACGAACCAATGGGCTGTATTATTATTTTTTTCTAATCCAATCGCTGATACAAGAATCAGAGTAATTTAAGGCTCATCTATCTTCAATTCTTCCTGATAAATAAACATTTGGTAAATTGAACCTTAAAGAAAATAATTATAGCATCCTAAATTTCTATCTGATTCTTATCATTATTCCCTAAATTTATCGAGTAAATTATTAAATAGTGAATGTTTCCTACAAAGTTGTTCTTCAAGTAGGCTGATCTCAAACTAGTGAAATGACACTATTCTTCAAGCTGTATAAATATCATATCTTCCATAGTCAATATTGTTATTTAAATTATAGGCAAGATATCTCATTTTAAATGCTTTAGCTGAATACATCTTTTTTATCTGTCAAGTTGTCATCATTTAGTGTTATAAAGATTTACATTATATTTTCAACCAATACTGGGTATGTTACACGGGAATTATGGCTTTATCTAAAGGAGAACAGAAAAGAAAACTCCAAATCTTTGAATTTCAAATCTAAATAGCATAACAAAATTTTCAGTAGTCTTTTGTAACATCTGTCTCTTTAAAAACCATCTATTCCACCACTCTCCCTTTTACAAAGAGAGACAAAATTCCTCTGTCTTGTTTTCTTAGAAGCATATTGATCACTTGATCACTTGACTTTCCGTTAATCATCGATTTGCTCGAGTGGGCGCCAGTAACATCTTCATTTGTCTCTGTCTCAAGCTAGCGTAGCCCAATGGCGTCTGTTCTTTTTAGAAACACGAAGAGCCTCAAACTGATCATTCAGGGTCTCGGCGAAGAAGTCTGACCATCTGGTAGGTGGGTGATTGCTGTTTCTAATTTGAGTTAATGCTGTCTCTAGACGTCCCATGGAATCCGGTCGCTAAGGGCTGTAGTCCAGCAGTCGTCTCCAAATATCATTACGTGTACAGGCCATCTGGTTTTTGACGCCTTGGCAAACGAGACAGCGTCCCTGATTCTTGATGGTCGATGGAGGTTGGGACTCTGAATTCCTTCTCTCATTTGAGTGAAATGTGACACTCCAAGCATAGCTCTTTCGATTGCTCTTTGGGAGACCCACATAGAGTTCTCATCCTGTTTTAAGAAGCATATTACAAAACATGTTTATCATCTTTCATTTGCTTCAGCAGACAAGCAATTTGAGCACTGTTAGTGAAACTAGAGCTTGCTGAAATAGTGATTCTCTGTCCCAAGTGTGTGGAACTGCATGTAACTATCCCAGCATCTTTAGCGGCTGCAATATCAGTCACATTTAAAAATACTTTAAATATTTTCTAAATACATGACATTTTATCCTCCTATAGAGTGATTGTGAAAATAATTGTTTGATTAAAATTAAGACAAAAATAAGAAATACATTCTCAGTGTGTCTGTCACCCTGTTTTTATTCTAAATTCTACTTAATTTCGCCTGTTTGGCCTTTTTCCAGCTGTCACAAAAACAGTAATATTTACATAGTATACATGATTATAAAATTAAACGAAAGAACATTAAATTGTTTAAGAAACTGAAAGGTTGGAAAAATTTCCTTTGGCCTTGAGAAAAAAATAAATATTTAAGTAAATCCATTTGTTTTCTACCATCTCTTTGCTACTAACCCTAATATTTCCTAACATATACTATGCTATTGTTATGTATGCTGAGCCAATGAATAAAGAAAAGCATTTAGATTAATTTAGTTTCCATCGTGATTTTACTTTCATCCGCCCCTCTCAGAGAGCTCTGCAAGCTACGAGAGTATCTTGCGTGCATGGCAAACCCTGGCAAGCTACCCGTGATATATTTGATATGCCAAACACAGTAACTACAAGTCTCACAATGGAGACGTTACTGGGCCCGCTCGAGCAAATTAATGAACAATGGGAGAACAGTAACAGTGTGATTTTACTGCGTTATACCTTGGATTCTCTCATAAGCCTATAACAACCTATTTATAACTTTACACATGATAAATCTAGAATTTTATCTCAGTAACTTACTAGAATGTAGAAAAAATCTGAATGTGAGTTCCCTATGGATGCAACTTTGGATAGCAGTGTAGCACTGTCCTCCCATTGTTCATCGATTTAATCGAGTGGGCCCAGTAACGTCTCCATTGTGAGACTTGTTGTTACTGTTTTTGGCATATTGAATATCTCAGGGAGAGCTTGCCAGGCTTTGCTGTGCAGGTGAGATACTCTCTCGGTAGCTTGCCAGGCTCTCCATGAGGGATGGAGGAATAGAACCCAGCCACGCAAGGCAAATGCCCTAACGCTGTGGGTGATCTGGCTGTAACATCTGTCACCCCAGTGATCGCCAGAGTTGATTCAGCTGATCTGGCTGTCTAGGCTGGTGTCCCCTTCCTCCCTCACCACTTCATGTGTGTCTCTCCCAAAGCTGAGCCATCAAGTTGAAGAGGACGGCCTTTCCCAAATAGAGACGGTCAGGTGGAGGATATACCAGTAGCTGCGCTCCCCTGCTAGAATCTCCAAACAAGCTCTCAACTTTGGATAATTGCAAATAATTTTGACCCACGAATGTTTGCAATTTAGGAAAGTAGCCTGTAAATGTGAACTACTGTTGGTTGGGTATCATGAAATGCATCAAAATTTGCATATATGCAAAAGGCATATATATATATATATATATATATATATATATATATAGCACAGCACAGCACAGTCCTCCCGTTGTTCATCGAGTTGCTCGAGCGGGCCCAGTAACGTCTCCATCATGAGACTTGTTACTGTGTTTGGCATATCGAAATACGTCACCGGCAGCTTGTCAGACTCTGCCGTGGCGAGATACTCTCAGTAGCTTGCCGGGCTAGAGTGATAGCACAGCGGGTAGGGCGTTTGCCTTGCAAGTGGCCAACACAGCCAACCCGAGTTCGATTCCTCTGCCCCTCTCGGAGAGCCCGGCAAGCTGCTGAGAGTATCTCGCCTGCATGGTAAAGCCTGGCAAGCTACTGATATGCCAAACAAAGTAACAACAAAGTCTCACGATGGAGACGTTACTGGGCCCGCTCAAGCATATATATATATATATATATATATATATATATATATATATGTGTGTATATATATATATATATATATATATATATATATATGGGCTGGAGTGATAGCACAGCAGGTAGGGCCTTTGCCTTGCACACAGCCAACATGGCCAACCAGAGTTCGATTCGTCCACCCTTCTCGGAGAACCTGGCAAGCTATCGAGAGTATCTCACCCGCCCGGCAAAGCCTGGCAAGCTACCCTGAGGTATTCGATATGCCAACATAGTAACAACAAAGTCTCACAATGGAGATGTTACTGGGACCACTCGAGAAAATCGATGAACAATGGGAGAACAGTGACAGATATATTTGGGGGGTCACACCCTGCAATGGACAGAACAGGGGTTACTCCTGGCTCTGCACTCAGAAATTACTCCTGGTGGTGCTTGGGGGACCATATGGGATGCTGGGATTCGAAACCGGGTCAGTGGCGTGCAAGGCATATGCCCTACCTGCTGTGCTATTGCTCCAGCTCCTTATGCGGTCTTTCCACTTACTTCCTTGGCATCCTTTAAATATGTTAAAGCCCTAGTTTTTAGAGGGCAACTGTCATTCTATGTAACACAAGCTGCCATCACTAGTCATTTCCAAGTCTTTGAAACTTTATCATTTCATAATTGACATTTTATAATTTCCTATGCTTCATAAATATTTGACAAGGGAAAAAAGGATTGTGAAGTTTTATTCTTTTCATATAAATAACTTTGCACAAAAGGCTTTATGCTTTTATTAAGGAGAAATATCTCCCTTGTAAGGTAACTGAAAAGATGACAGATTGTGTGCATATAAAGAATAAAATATAGTTTACAAAAATTAAATTCACTTGATTTCTGTGGAGTTATAGAATTTACCTTTGTTTTAAGAGAAATGATATGTTTAAATGATAGAAATAGAATAAAAAATTTAATCAATTTTATCATGTTTTCACATTCTCAAACATAGTATATTGTTCATATTTTTTTCTCTTCTCTTCCTTTCCCTTTCCTTCCCTTCCCTCTCTTCCTCTCCTTCACCCTTTTCTCTTCACTCCACTGCCTTCCCCTACCCTCCCCTGCATGATCTCATTTAGAATGAGGGAATGAACAGTGTTTCATGAAATTAAAGCCTTGACCTCAGAAAACAAAACTGAGACTACCAAGTGAGATTGGGAAAAAGGTTGGTATAGAGTGGAATAGAAAGAATCTAAGGAGGGTTGGAAGGTTTGGATATTTTGATTGTGGTGGTAATGCAGCACTTTATGTACCAAAAGAAAACATCAACTCTATTTTGACCGTAGTATAATTTAATTTAAAAAGAGATAACCTAACTTTAGTTTCAAATTTTTTCTGAGTTGTCAGGTCAATTCTGTGGTCTAGAATGACCAGGTTCTCAATGATTGTACCCAGAAGATCATGAGGAAGAGAGAATTTTACCTTGCTTGAACATGGTATGGAATCATTCTTCTGAGAAACTCATTGGCATCCTTGTACTCACAGGGAAAGGCCAGTAACTACCAGAAGTCAGAAGTTTGAACCAATCAGAAAACTGGTACATAAAACTCAAGTCACAGACTTTTTTACACTTTAGGGGAGAGGAATGTTTAGGATTATTGAATTTTGAATTTATGGAGCAGAAAATCATGGCTCATTAGGAACTGGATAAGTGTTAGATTAGAAACATCTCCACATCTACCAAACTTAACAAAAGCTTTATACAAGTGGTTTAACTCTTCTAAACTGATTATCTTTATGCAAGTTGTTTAACTCCTCTAAACCTGAGTTTCTTTAGTTTTAGTGAATATTCATTGCTCCAACTTACTCAATCACATTTCTACAATATTTATCAACTGGGTAGAAGGTCTTGTATTAAGAAGGCAAGGGATATAACCATATTTGCTTTCACTAATAATGGACCACCTTGTTGATGACATCCAGACAGGGCATTAAAATATATGTTAAAATATTTTTGGTATAGTAGATGGTGTGATTCTTGATGAAAATATTAACTTCATATGAGATATGAGAACAGAAGAGCAACTATTCATAATTGTTTCCCATATTATAGAGAAAAAAGAGGCATAACACTTCAAAGCATGCTTCCCAAAAGATAGAAACAGATGCATGACTATATAGAGTCACCATGATCACATAAAGGAGCCAGAGATATAATCTAGGAGGTAAATCGCTTACTTTGCATGTGACTGTGGCAGCCATGACTCTTGATTAAATCCAGGACACTGCAAGCGACTTCAAGGGTCACTAGTGAACACAAAACCAGGCCCTAAGCACAGCTGCGTGTGGCCCATCCCTTTCCACAAGTCCCCCAACTCCTCAAAAAAGAACCTCAAGGTATCTAAAAAGAATAAGTCAATTCTAAGAAACAATAACCTCAAGGTATCTAAAAGGATTAAGCCACTTCTAAGAAACAATAGTGACAACGGCAATTTCAGATATACTGAAGTAAAAAGGTATTCTGATTTAGTGGTCTGGGAATCGTTCCTACCAGGAAAGTTAGAGTCACAGAGTATTCAAAGTTGCAATACTATCAGTAGGACTTTAAACAGAGATTTTTTTGAAGACAATTGTTTTATCTCTGTTTAAAGGCCTACTGATTGTTGAAAGTCCTACTGATCAAAAATTCTACTGATCTCAGACAATAAACTATTGTGACTATCTCTTAAAAAGACATGAGTATAGTTCAGAGAAGGGAACATGTTGAATATTACTCTCACTGCAGATACATTTACTCTTCTGAAAAACCTAGAGATATAAAAAAAAAATTATAAAAGAAGAACTGAGATGTCTCCAGCTAGAGACATACCACAGCTGGTAGGGTGCTAGCCTTGCATGTGGCTGGCCCAGGTTTGATTCACAGCAACACATATAGTCCCCTGAGCATGGTCAGGAGTGACCCCAGAGCGCAGCAAGGTGTGGTCACACATACACAGACACATGCACAGACATACACACAAAAAAAAAAGAAAGAAAAAGAAAGGAAAGAAGGAAGGAAGGAAGGAAGGAAGGAAGGAAGGAAGGAAGGAAGGGAGGGAGGGAGGGAGGGAGGGAGGGAGGGGGAGGGAGGGAATGAGGGAGGGGGGAGGGAGGGAAGGAGGGGGGAGGGAGGGAGGGAAGGAGGGGGGAGGGAGGGAGGGAGGGAGGGAGAGAAGGGAGGGAGGGAGGAAGGAAGGAAGGGAAGGAGGGAGGAAGGAAGGAAGGAAGGAAGGAAGGAAGGAAGGAAGGAAGGAAGGAAGGAAGGAAGGAAGGGAGAGGGAGGGAAGGAAGGAAGGGAGAGGGAGGGAAGGAAGGAAGGAAGGAGGGAAGGAAGGAAGGAAGGAAGGAAGGAAGGAAGGAAGGAAGGAAGGAAGGAAGGAAGGAGGAGGGAGAGAAGGAAGGAAGGAAGGAAGGAAGGAAGGAAGGAAGGAAGGAAGGAAGGAAGGAAGGAAGGATGGTCTATGTTTTATGAACTTCCTTAGGATGAAAGGTTAGAAGTGGGAAAAAGGACTGGAGCCCAATTTTAGTTATATACTTCGAAATGAGTCAGAAAGAAAGGGACAAACATAGAAAGATTTGTACTCGTCTGGGGAAAATAAAGTAACAGATAAGGAGACTAACACTAAAGAATAGCCGAGATAAATACCAGGAGGTTCACTCCATGGCTTGGAGGCCAGCTGCACATGCTAGGGGAAAAGGCAGCTCAGATAGAGAAGGGAGCACCAAATAAAGGGTGTTGGGAGGATCCTCCCAGGATGGGAGAAGCATGCTGAAAGTGGACTATAGACCGAACATGATTGCCACTTGATGCCTCTTTTGCAAACCACAGCACCCAAAAGGAGAGAGAGAACAAAAGGGAATGCCCTGCCACAGAGGCAGGGTGGGATGGGGGGATGGGGATGGGAGGGATACTGGGATCATTGGTGGTGGAGAATGGGCACTGGTGGAGGGATGAGTACTCGATCATTGTATAACTGAAACTCAAGCACAAAAATTTGTAAGTCTCCAATGTGCCTCATGGTGTTTCACTAATAAAAATTTTTTTAAAAAAGATTGTCCCGACCATCTCCTTAAAAAGTGATGACCGAATTTTTAGCTCTATGCGATGACCTATAATGAGGTAAAACACAGTAGTTCCAAAGAGGCCAATTGGCCTAGGAAGACATAATCTCTTTTCATCTTGTCTCCTAGTCAGGTAATCTCCTCCCTCAGGAACATGAAAGAGTCTGATATTTACATCTGAGTAAGAAACTATATCTCAGAAGACTTCATTAAAAGTTGAATGACCTATGATATGAAGCTACAAACAAGTACACACAATGGGATCCCTGTGCTGACAAGAGCCTGAAGCAAAGCTTGTTAAAGTAAACTTGTACCTTTTTAACAACACTCTTCCCTCCAGATTTCGGCAGAGAAGCCTCTTCCTACGAGATTCATTTCTTCTCAACTACAACTGAAGAAGACAGAAAAGAATGTAGGAGATGATCACTTAGAAAAGTCTGAAAATTGAGTCCTGTTACTTTATCAAGAGATACCATATGTAAATACATTGCCTTCAGTCAGTCATTCAGAAAAAGTAAACAGAATATAAGTTCTAATAAAAGCACTGACTGGAGTCAGGGAGAAAGAATGCTATGCATTTTGCTTATTCACATAAAATTAAAGCCATTTGTCAGTATTACCCCTTCATGTGACTTTAGACCCAGCTTGTTTTACTCAAGTACATTAATTGCAGAGCAGTGAAGGTATTTATGACTCTCAGAAGACATGCAATTATGCAAATGGATCATTTTCATCCTGGGAAATTAATTTAAATTGACCATATAATTAATTTTATTGTCAACAATTACCATAGCTATTTATAAATACAAAGTCTAGTTGTGTAAAGGAGAATGCTGTTTTCTAAGATATTCACATAAATTCAATGCAACTATGGGTCAGGACACTATAAAGAAGAATTCTGCACCATGTAAAGGAAGATTCAATATTACATTTTGTCCTCTAATTGGGAATTTATGTAATTTATAATTATATTTAAAACTTACTCAAGTTAAGTAAATTCTCCATTTAATTTTTCTCTAATTTTTACTACTTTCTTTTTTAGTTACTCTTGGTTTCACTTTTGTCCCATAGTTTATCAAGATATGAAGTTAGTTTATTTTTTTGTGATTTTTCTCTTTTCTTGTTTTTACAATAAACACCATAACTAATTTCTTTATTTTTTAATTGAATCAGCATAAAATACAGTTACAAAGTTGTTCATGATTAGCTTTCAGTCATACAATGTTCCAACACCATTTTCTTCACCACTGTGTAGTTTTCACCACCAATGTCCCCAGTATTCCAATATTTCTCCTGCTACTCAACCCACGCCTCTGGATGTCTATGGCAGATAAGGCAGATAATTTTTCCTCTATCCCTCTCTCACTCCCCCTCCATATGACTCTCTCTTCCCCTCCATCTCTCTCTCCCCCTCCATCTCTCTCTCTCTCCTCTCTTTTTCTCTCCCCCATCTCTCTCTCTCTCACCCCGTATTGTGATTGGTAATACATGTTCTGGAAGGTTATTACATATATCACTTTACCTCCTTTCAAGTTTGTGAGTTTCCTTTTCTTCTGATATAAACCTACATTGCTATGAATGCTCTCTTAGTAGGAAGTATTGCCATGTCCTATAGATTCTCTAGTTTATATCTTTATTTTTATTTAATAGCCTCAAACCGATCATTCAGGGTCTTGACAAAGAAGTCTGACCATCTCACAGGTGGGCGGCCACACGATCTTTTGACGTCCCATGGAATACAGTCGGTAATGGCTCTAGTCCAGCGGTCATCTCCAAATCTCATTACATGTCCAGCCCATCTGATTTTTGATACCTTGGCAAACGAGACAGCGTCCCTGATTCTCAATCCTCGACGGAGGTCTGAACTCCAAATTCTTTATCTCACTTGAGTGAAGCGTGATACTCCAAGCATAGCTTTTTGATTCCTCTTTGGGAGACCTAATAGCGTTCTCATCCTGTTTTTGTAGGGCCCAGGTCTCTTAGGTGTATGTTAATGCAGGAAGAATAGTGGAATTGAAAAGATGTGCCCAGAGCCGGAGGTTCTTCGTCCTCTTAGCTATTTCTTCAACACTCTTGAAGGCGTTCAAGCCACTCTCTTCCTCCTGCACAACTCAGATGCCAGGTAAAATTAATAATTATAGACTAAGGAACCTAGTCCCCACGGAATCTAGTAACCCAACCTACTCAGCAATATGAAGAAACAAAGAAAATTTCCAACACAAGGGGAGAACAACGAAAACAATCTAGACCATTCTGTCAATACAGCTCACCTAAGGGACCTCTCTGACACAGAATTCAGGTACGAAGTCATCAAGATGTTCAATCAACTCAATGAAACAGTCAGACAGACAGCCAGTAACACCACAGAAAAAATCGACAAATTACGAGAAGAAATGAGGGCAGAAATGTCACGATTAAAAGATTCCATAGATGAAATGAGAAACTCAGTTTCTTCTCTTAAAAATAGAATGACCACAGCTGAAGAGAGAATCAGTGACCTGGAAGATCAGCTGCAACAAGCCAACACGCAACAACAAACAGTGGCAAGGGACCTCAAAATGGCTCTACAGAGAATCAGAGTCCTAGCAGATGATTCCAAGAGGAACAATATTAGAATCATGGGACTACCTGAACCTCAGGGAAACAATCCCAACGAAAAAAACACCGTCAAACAAATCATTGCTGAAAACTTCCCAGAGCTGCACAATGCAGCCATTCAGGTTCAAGGAGCCCGAAGGGTGCCAGCTAAAAGAGACCCCAACAAAAACACTCCAAGACATATCATACTTAGAATGATCGATACTGCCGATAGAGACACAATACTGCAAGCAGCAAGAGCAAAGAAGGAAATCACATACAAAGGAGCATCCCTTAGATTCACAGCAGACCTATCAGAGGAAACCCTACAAGCCCGAAGGCAGTGGCGAGATATAGTCAAAAAACTCACAGAAATGAATGCTTCCCCAAGAATACTCTACCCGGCTAAACTCTCCCTCAAAATCGAAGGAACAGTACACTATTTTATAGATAAACAGCAGCTCAGGAACTTCATAGACTCAAAACCAAACCTAAAGCAAGGCCTAAAGGGGCTACTATAAGAAAAGACAAACCCTACAACCACAACACACCCACACAGAAACATGACACAAAACCCCATAACCATTCTCTCTCTCAATGTCAACGGTCTAAATTCACCAGTTAAGAGACACAGAGTGGCAAAATGGATACAGAGACAGAACCCAACATTCTGCTGCCTACAAGAAACTCACCTCAACAGCCAGAGCAAACACAGACTCAAAGTCAAAGGATGGAAAACAATCCTGCAAGCAAACAACTCCCTCAAAAAAGCTGGGGTGGCCATACTAGTATCCGACAACATTAATTTCACCTTGAAAAAGATTAGAAGGGACAGTGAAGGCTATTTTCTCTTCATCAAGGGATACGTACAACAGGAAGAAATCACACTCTTAAATGTATACGCACCTAATGAGGGAACAGCTAAGTATTTAAAACAACTGCTAACAGATTTTAAGGATGACATCACTACCAGCACAATAGTACTTGGAGACTTCAACATCGCCTTATCACCTCTGGATAGATCAACACGAACAAAACCCAGCAAGGAATTATTGGCTTTGAAAGAAGTAATAGAAGAGAAAGGGCTTATGGACTTATACAGGGCTTTACACCCCAAAAAGAAAGAATACACATTCTTCTCCAGCGCGCACGGAACATTTTCCAAAATAGACCATGTGCTAGGACACAAAACATACCTCAACAGAATCAAGAAGATAGAAATAGTATCAGCCATCTTTTCAGACCATGATGCACTGAGGATAGAAGTGAATCACACACAGACACGGAGAACCAAATCAAACATCTGGAAATTAAACAACTCGATGCTGAACAATAAGTGGGTCAGGAACGAAGTCAAGGATGAAATCAAAAGATACCTGGAAACAAATGAGAATGAAGACACAAACTACCAGAATTTATGGGATGCAGCGAAAGCTGTATTAAGGGGAAAATTTATAGCTCTGCAAGCCTATCTTAAGTCGATAGAAACGATGCACATAAACAATTTGACCTCACAGCTCAAGACCTTAGAAAAGGATCAACAGAAAGAGCCTAAATCAGGCAGAAGGAAAGAGATCATAAAACTTAGAGCAGAAATCAACGACATGGAAAACAAAGAAACAATCCGAAAGATCAATGAAACCAAGAGCTGGTTCTTTGAGAAAATAAATAAGATAGATAAACCACTAGCAACACTCACAAAGAAACAGAGAGAGAGAACCCTAATAAATAGAATCAGAAATAAGAATGGGGATATCACAGCAGAAACTAAAGAAATTCAAGAGATCATCAGAGACTACTTTGAAAGTCTCTATGCCACGAAACACGAGAACCTGGAAGAAATGGATAAATTCCTGGATTCCTACCATCTCCCAAAGCTGAATCAAGAAGATATAGAATACCTGAATAGACCTATTCACATCAAGGAAATTGAAACTGTAATCAAAAGTCTTCCCAAAAACAAAAGCCCAGGCCCAGACGGATTTACTAGCGAATTTTTCCAAACATTTAAAGAGGACCTATTGCCAATTCTTCTCAAGCTTTTCCAGGAAATTGAAAAAACAGAAACTCCCCCAAATAGCTTCTATGAAGCCCATATCTCTCTAATACCAAAAGGAAACAAAGACACCACAAGAAAAGAAAACTACAGGCCAATATCCCTGATGAACACAGATGCGAAGATTCTCAACAAAATACTAGCCAATAGAATACAACCACTCATCAAAAAGATCATACATCATGACCAAGTGGGATTCATCCCAGGGATGCAAGGATGGTTCAACATTCGGAAATCAATCAACATAATCCATCATATCAACAAAAGAAAAGATAAAAATCATATGATCATATCAATAGACTCAGAGAAAGCTTTTGACAAGATCCAGCACCCATTCATGATAAAAACCCTTGCCAAAATGGGGATAGGGGGGACTTTCCTCAATATAGTTAAAGCCATCTACCACAAACCTACAGCAAACATCATCCTCAATGGGGAAAAACTGAGACCCTTCCCCCTAAGGTCAGGGATGAGACAAGGATGCCCACTCTCTCCACTACTGTTCAATATAGTACTGGAAGTACTTGCAATAGCGATTAGGCAAGAAAAAGATATTAAGGGCATCCAGATAGGGAAAGAAGAAATTAAGCTCTCACTATTCGCAGATGACATGATACTATACTTAGAGAACCCTAAAACCTCTACCAAGAAAGTCCTAGAAACAATAGGCTTGTATAGTAAAGTGGCAGGCTATAAAATCAATACCCAAAAATCCATGGCATTCCTATACGCAAATAGTGAAAGAGAAGCAAGTGACATCAAGAAAACAATCCCATTCACAAGTGTGCCCCAGAAAATCAAGTATCTAGGAATCAGCTTAACTAAGGAAGTAAAGGACCTGTACAAAGAAAACTACAAAATGCTACTTTAGGAAATAAAAGAGGACACAAGGAAATGGAAAAATATCCCCTGTTCATGGATGGGGAGAATCAACATCATCAAAATGGCAATACTCCCCAAAGCACTGTACAAATTCAATGCAATCCCTATAAGGATACCCATGACATTCTTCAAAGAAATGGAGCAAACACTCCTGAAATTTATATGGAACAATAAGCCCCCACGAATAGCTAAAGCAATTCTTGGGAAAAAGAAAATGGGAGGAATCAACCTCCCTAACTTCAAACTCTACTACAAGGCAGTAATAATTAAAACAGCATGGTACTGGAACAAAAGCAGAGCTGCAGACCAATGGAACAGAGTTGAATATACTGACATTTCCTCCCAAACATTTAATCATCTAATTTTTGATAAGGGGGCAAGAAAAGTGAAATGGAGCAGGGAAAGCCTCTTCAATAAACTGTGCTGGCAAAATTGGACGGCTACATGCAAAAAAGTGGGCTCAGATCTCTGCCTAACACCATTCACAAAAGTAAGATCAAAATGGATTTATGACCTCAACATCAGACCAGAATCCATAATGTTTATTGAAGACAAAGTCGGCAAAACTCTCCATGATATTGAAGCTAATGGTATCTTCAAAGATGTCATGCCACTGGCCGAGCAAGTGAAAACAGAGATAGACAAATGGGACTATCTTAAACTAAGAAGCTTCTGCACCTCAAAAGAAACATTGACCAAAATACAAAGACAGCCTACAGAATGGGAAAGGATATTCACCAAGTAAACATCCGACAAGGGGTTGATATCAAGGATATACAAGGTACTGGTTAAACTCCACAAGAAGAAATCATCCAACCCCATCAAAAAATGGGGTGAGGAAATGAACAGAAACTTTCGCAAAGAAGAAATTCGAATGGCAAAAAGGCACATGAGAAAATGCTCTACATCACTAATCATCAGAGAGATGCAGATCAAAACCACAATGAGATATCATTTCACACCACAGAGACTGGCCCACATCCACAAGAACAAAAGCAACCGGTGCTGGCGCGGATGTGGCGAGAAAGGGACCCTCCTTCACTGCTGGTGGGAATGCCGGCTGGTCCAACCCTTTTGGAAAACAGTATGGACGACTCTCAAAAAATTAGAATTCGATCTGCCATTTGACCCAGCTATAGCACTCCTGGGAATATATCCCAGAGAGGCAAAAAGGTATAGTCGAAGTGACATCTGCAACTGTTTGTTCATTGCAGCACTCTTTACAATAGCCAGAATCTGGAAAAAACCTGAGTGCCCAAGAACAGATGACTGGTTAAAGAAGCTTTGGTACATTTACACAATGGAGTACTATGTAGCTGTTAGAAAAGATGAAGTTATGAAATTTACATACAAGTGGTACTACATGGAAAGTATCATGTTAAGCGAAATGAGTCAGAAAGAGCGGGATAGACACAGAAAGATTGCATTCATCTGGGGAACATAAAGCAACAAAAAGGGAGAGTAACACCCAGGAATGGCTGAGATTAGTACCAGGAATTTTGCTCCATGAATGGAAGGACAGCCACAGGCTCTAGGTGAAAAGGAAGCTCAGATAGAGAAGAGAGTACCAAATGAAGGGTGTTATGAGGGCCCTCCCAGGGTGGGAGAAGCATGCTGAGAGTGGTCGATAGACCGAACATGATTGCCACTCAAAGCCTCTCTTGCAAAACACAGTACCCAAAAGAAGAGAGAGAGAACAAGGGGGAATACCCTGCCACAGAGGCAGGATGGGACGGGGGGGGGGATGAAGGTTGGGGGGGGGATGCTGGGACCCGTGGGGATGGATGACGGGCACTGGTGGAGGGATGGGCGCTTGATCATTGTATGACTGAAACCCAAGCACAAAATTGGTAAGCCTATAACTGTACCTCATGGTTTTTCACTAATAAAAAAAGAAAAAATAAATAAAAATAAAAATAAAAATAAATAAAAAATAAAATATAAAATCAGGGACCAGAGTGATAGTACAGCAGATAGGGCATTTGTAAAAAAAAATTAATAATTATAAAAATATTAAATCAATTTATGTTTTATAGAATAAGGAAATTATAATAGTACTTTTAAGAACCTAAAAAGACTGTATAGAAAATCCAAATTGAAATTACTTACTCCAAGTTTCAAATTTATTGTTCTTTCTCCTAGGCCAAAACTCATAGAGGACATAAACCAGCCATTTATCTCATAGACACTGTCCTAAACTTCTCACTGAATGATATCATTGACTATGTCTGTATCTAATTTCTATTTCATCCATTCGATTTGTCTCTGTAACATGAATTTCCTAAATGGTAACTTTAGTCCAAATTCTGTCTGACTTTACTAGTTTGTTTGGACTCTGTATGTGAGAATAGCAAGTATATCCATCTATGTATTTCCATGCATAAGG
Source organism: Sorex fumeus (assembly GCF_029834395.1). Classification (NCBI taxonomy): domain Eukaryota; kingdom Metazoa; phylum Chordata; class Mammalia; order Eulipotyphla; family Soricidae; genus Sorex; species Sorex fumeus. The sequence goes on from NW_026606091.1 coordinate 39,572,215, forward strand.
ATGAAACTCAGATTGCATAAGGGCACACAATTGAAAAAAAACTCATTTAACCCAGTCATCTGAAAAACCTCATTTAACCTAATTACCACATTTCTAAATACAAACACATTCTGACTTACTGGGGACACAGAGCCTCAACATGAATTTTGGAGTACATAATAACGTAAACTGGAAGTAAATCATAAATAAACTTTAAAAACTATTACTTTTATAGCAGTGTTATTTATACATATATATAATTTTTAACATTCAAAACCAAATTATCTTAATTTATAGTCTTACTCCTACTGTTATAATCTAAAGTAAGACATATTTTATTATATGAAACTTATTTACATAAGAGTAAGACTAAATTCTGCAAAAAGCCATTATTTTAGAATTTCAGTGGTCAGAGTAGGAATACCTAAGTTCCACATTCTATGGCATAAAAATGTGAAACATTTACAGCGTTATAGTACATACTGACCAGTGAATGACTTAAGAGACATTAATGTTTAATGATATTAATCCCTATTAGTGATTAAGGTCACATAAAGAGAGTTTCTAATTAGCAATTTTTTTCACAACTGCTTTTTTTTTTTGGAAGACTACAGATGATAGTATTCAAAACGGGGATTAATCCAGAATATACCAAAGTCATAAATTGATAAATTTCTTGTGAATCTACAGCTGAGGGCTTTAGGTACATAGAGAGAGCTGTCCCATAAAACAAAACCACCACAGTCAGGTGAGCTGCACATGTTGAAAAGGCTTTGCTTCTACCATCTACTAAGTTTATTCTCACGATGTTGGAAAGAATGAATGCATGAGGTACATATAAGGAGCATGGACATGGGGAGAAGAAGGATGCTGAGTACAAATATAAACTCTACACCATAGAAGTATCTACAAAAAACAGTTTCAAGACAGTTAGAATTTCACAAGTGAAATGATTGACAGATAATTGTAACACAGACATTGTTCCTACCAAGGCTGTAAAGCAGCCTGTCACCCAGGAACAAGCAGCAATCTCCACACAAACTCCCTTGCTCATGATGATAGGATATCTCAGAGAGTCGCAGATGGTCACATATTGACCATATACCATCATAGACAGAGGCACACATTCACAGGAACCCATGGCAAGAGAGAAGTGCATGTGAGCAGCACATCCTGAGAATGAGATAGTGTTTTTTTTCTGGAAACAACGTTTGCCAGCATTGGAGTGAGAGGAGAAGAGGTATACCAGATGTCCAGAAAAGAAGGAAGAAATACATGGGTGTATGCACGTGGGTATCCAACATATTGATCGAGATCAGAATAATATTGCCCAGCAAAGTGATCATGTACATAAGTAGGCACAGCACAAATATGATAATCTCAACTTTGGGATAAATAGTAAATCCCATAAAAATGAAATTTGAAATGATCATCCAGTTTTTCTTGGTTATTTTATTCTTTCTTGTTTCTCAGTAACAGTAAAATAAAAGTATATGTTCTTTATATTTAAAAAAATTCATAGTATATTTCAAAGGTATTATGAGCTATTCTAAAGAAAAAAACCTCAATATTATTTACAATATCACATAATTCACTTATGTATTCATCATTTCCAAAACCTTAATTTAAGGTTATGAGATTCTACAGTTATAAGAAATAAGATATGTTCTCAAACAAAAAGAAAGTACAGTTTATACTAAAATTAGTTTGTCAGTTGTATTAAGAGAACACAGAGTAAGAAACCAAACTGTCTACTGAGGGTTTCTAATCAATTAGAATTTGCAATGTGCCTAATTAAAAACCAAGTATGCTGAGTGAAGAAATTTTTTATTAATTTGCAATGAAAAAGGATTTTCATATCATTAATTAAAATTTAAAAATTCATATAACTAGGTGGATATATTTTACATAAAAAATATCAGTAACAAACACTAAGAAGATTGCCAGGAGACCATTGACTTCACTACCTCTCAATATGTCCTGAAGATGCTATTTTGAACGTAAAAATTATCTTGAACCCACTTCTTTCTTAGAAATCATTTTCAAGCTTTTATACTTTGTGATTTAAGTCACACTGATTACAAACTATGCTACCATCAGTTACTATGAATACATGTTTAATCACTACTCTTCTAGATAAGAATGATATACAGGGGCTTCATATTCTGAGTTTTTCCTACCTCTCATATATATTTGCTCAGCACTCTACATTTTCTATTCTGAAATAGCAATCACTTATCATTTTTGTACTGAGTATTCTTATTCATTTACCTTGCTTTTAACATTTTATATTTTTAATATATAGGGGTTCTTTATGGTTACCGTCACTTTAATTAACATCTGCAATCTTAACTTAATATTTTTCATATAATCTTTATGATCTTCAAATTGTGTGAAATGTCTAAAATATGAGCTCCTCCTTTGTATATAATATGTCACTTAGTCAATGACTGCTCTCTTGTGCATATCTCTATCCCTCCCACCACTAGACTATCAACTAAAAGAATTTATTCCCCAAAGAGCATCAAGACGATAATTTGCATTTAGATTTTTAATAACACATTGCTACCTTCCATGCAGTACTCTTTAAAAATAGGCAAAAATGAATAAAATGTTGTTATACATTTCTAGCAAAAAAAAAAACCCAAAAGCTTCTCAATTTGTCATTGTAAATGAAATCTTCACTATAATGCTAAAGAGATAGTTGAATGGAAGAGAAAAATAGACTCAGTTCATAGATCCTACTTACTAAAGTTAGTAGAAAAGAGTTAAATGATCATTAATTCTCCTTAAAAACATATAAATAGGGGCTGGGGCAATAGTACAGCAGGTAGGGTATTTGCATTGCACGCAGCTGAGCCAGGGTTCGATTCCCAGCATCCCATACGGTCCCCTGAGCACCACCAGGAGTAATTACTGAGTGCAGAACCAGGAGTAGCCCCTGTGCACTGCCGGGTGTGACCCAAAAAACAAAATTCAATTCAATTCAATTAAAAAATAAAAACATACATATGGTTCCTCAAAAATTGTTCTTGATAGGGAATGGGAGTACTGTCTTCAGAGTGGGATTTCGGGCTCTAAATCCAACCATGCTGCTCACTTACTGGTATGAAAAATTAGTCAAGTCACTTAGCCTTTTTGAAACACTATTTCATAAATCTATCACTGTAGCACTATCATTCCGTTGTTCCTAGATTTGCTGGAGCAGGCACCAGTAACGTCTCCATTGTGAGACTTGTTGTTAGTGTTTTTGGCATATCGAATATGCCATGAGGAGCTTCCAGGCTCTGCTGTGAGGGTGGGATACTCTCGGTAGCTTGCCACACTCTCTGAGAGCGACGGAGGAATCGAACCCAGGTCGGCCGCATGCAAGGCCTCACTAGGTGTGGCCCTTAACAAACAGAGAACAACTCAGTAACCTGTACCCTTCTCATAAGAAATTAAAATTTAAAGCCCAAATTCATAGTCTAATATAAAATACTTTACTGATTTTTTTTTCCTCCCGTTGATCATCGATTTGCTCGAGCGGGCCCAGTAACGTCTCCATTGGAGACTTTGTTGTTACTGTGTCTGGCATATCCAATACTCTCGGTAGCTTGCCGGGCTCTCCGAGAGGGGCAGAGGAATCGAACTCGGGTCGGCCATGTTGGCCGCGTGCAAGGCAGACGCCCTACCCGCTGTGCTATTGCTCCAGCCCATTTTGCAGAAACTTGACCTCTAAGTTTAACTTTGGTCTCCACATACCACCACACCAGAGTAGTTTCTGTCATTTCTTCCCCATCTATCACCAGAATTTTATACTCTAGTTTTGACTTCTCTTGACATGACTTTTCTCTTCTCTCTTTATTACTGTTGGGTAACATTGCTTTGTCCTTCAAGAAGCTTAGGTTTTATCTGGTTACACCCACCACAGTGCTCCAGAAGCACTTCCACTTCCATTGTGTTTATCTGTAAACAGTCTTCCCTATGCTCTCCCACCCAGTTAATCAGCTTTCCCCTTAATCAGACTTTGTTAATTTGTAAGATCAGTTTCCCAGAAATCTATGATTTTATATGTATGAGTGAAATATTGCCTTTCTCTTCTCCTTATGCCTTATGAACAGTTTACTTTAAAGTAATATCCTTTTGTATAGATACAGAAAGACCGTTAACATTATGCTTTGTAATTTAGGATTTGATTGGCCTTGAATATTATTCACTCCCGGGCATCTGCTTTCTCGACTTAAGCCTCAGTTGCCCTTAGTTCCTAACACCCCAAAAGCAGGGTCCCGACGAGGGACTGAATGGACCCAGGGCAAGCAGTGAGCTACCCTGGCAGCGAAATGGGCCAGGCCAAAGTGCCACGATTCTTAACTATAAGTTAAGAGTTTGATCATGGACAAATGCTGTCATGATCCAACGTAACGACAAGACTAGGATCCTGCTAGGGGTGGGAAAGACTATCTGGCCTGAGCACCGCAGTCTGAGATCAAGATGGCCCTAGGAGAGCAATTCTATAAGTTTAAGATATTTCTTACTGTATCCATACAAAATGATTTATATAATATTTTATATGCTTGTCGGACAAGGAGAGGAGAGGCACGCCCATGGAATTCTGCTCTAGGGTGGGTCCTCCTGCTAAGGAAGGATCTGTCCTAGGAGCGGTCTTCCCTGAGGCTAAGATTTCTACCCCTGTTGATCTCCACCCCTATTGATTGTGACCGCACCTATGTAATTGTTTTTCCCCAATTCCTCAGAGAGAGAGAATTTAACGATACTGTAGGAGCAGGCAAGGGGGAAGGAGGAAGAGAGTTCAGAGAGGCAGAAGGAAGAAGAGAGTTCAGAGAGGATCAGAACCCAGACTCCAGAGAAGGAGGATGAAGGGGAATGGAGAAGGAGAATGAAGTAGCTGGGGGAGGAAGAATGGGGGCGGAGATAGAGAGACAAGGGGAGAAGAGGAAAGAATCAGAATATACTACGACTAATACCTACCAGCCTGGCCCTCGTCCCTTCCTCCGCCTGACCATCGCCATCGACCTCTCCGGGGTGGTAGAAGGGTGAGACTACCGAACGCGGGTGGCGGAGAGATAGAGCCGCCGCCGTGTGGGTGCCGTGCCCCCCAAGTTGTGTGAGTTTACACAATTACCTTTTGTCTCACTTTAATAACAAAACTATAGAGTTTTTCCCTTTTCTCATACATACTGAGTTCTCATTTATGCTCACACTACATATTTTTCAGTCTTACCTACCCATGTGATGGTATCTAGATGTCTTCTCTAAAATGATTTCAATTACAATGTTAAAATAAGTGTTTTACAGAACACTTTACTCCTTTTCTGTCAAATTCACTATATCAAGAGAACTGGGGGTCCAACATTCTCACTTTAAAGTTGAGATACTTAAAGGGTTTTATGACTTGTCTGAGATAATTGTGAAAATTTGGAACATAGAGTCAAACGTTCTATGCCAGATTAAGTACTTATTTACTTAATTCAGTATTTGTCCCACTACTTCATACTTCTCTTGAAAGTAAAAATCACTATTTTGTTTCCCCCCTGTCCCTACAAGACCCTGAGTTGCTGTTCACGAATGAGCCCTCTGGCTGCTGATCCAGCTGCTCATTGATCCCAGAGACTCAGAAACAAAGCTTGGAACCCAGCGACTTTTGGTAGAAATGCATTTAGACTACGCATTCGGTTTCCAATGCCTGCCTACTCCAGGTGGGAATGAATTTTGTGCCTTAGCTGTTTCTCCTGGAGAATCAGTCACCACTGCCATCTTCCAGAGGCCTAGGGATAGCCAGGAAGGGACCCATAGTGACGAAGAATGTGGGGCCTCATAGGAGGGGGATGGAGCTGACCCTCCTCCCCACTCCTACAGAGACCCCGAGTTGCTGCCCACAAACGAGCCCTCTGGCTGCTGATCAAGCAGCTTATCAGCCATGATCCCAGTGACTCAGAAACAAGGCTTGGAACCCAGCAGCTTTTGGCAGAAATCCTTCCAGATTTAATTATTAAAACTTCAGAATTCCAAAATCATATGCAATTCATAATCAGCAATAGAAAACAAATTGTCAAATGTTGCCTTTTTGGCAGATCTGAGTGTTGGGGTAAAATACCAAATAATAATGTTGGGTTTGGTGTAGAAATATTGAATGTAATTGAAGTAGCGAGAGTAATGTGGAAATTGTCTGCCACCCAAGTAGGGGAGGGGGGTGGTATGCGGGGGGAAACTGGGGTTTTTGGTGGTGGAAAATGTGCACTGGTGAAGGGTCAGATGTTTCATCATTGTATGACCTAGACTTGAACCGAAAACTTTGTGACTGCTCTCATGGTGTTTCAATAAATATATATATATATATATATATATATATATATATATATATATACTGGGCTGGAGCGATAGCACAGCGGGTAGGGCATTTGCCATGCACGCAGCCAACATGGCCGACCCGAGTTCGATTCCTCCACCCCTCTCGGAGAGCCCGGCAAGCTACCGAGAGTATCTCACCCGCACAGCAGAGCCTGGCAAGCTACTCGTGATGTATTCGATATGCCAAACACAGTAACAACAAAGTCTCCAATGGAGATGTTACTGGGCCCGCTCGAGCAAATCGATGAACAACAGGAGGATCGTGACCAGATATATATATGCTATACAAGTACAAAAAAGAAAAAGAATCACTATTTTGGCCTATTGATTTAGCTAGGTATCATTGACATATGTATAAATCTAAGAACACAGAAGCAGATCAATACTGTCTGATCCCATTTTCCTCAGTACATGTGAGATCTTCCTCTTTTTGTTAATTTATATGTCAATATTGAAAGTTAAAGTTAATCTTCAGCAAGGTCTTTCTTTTCAATCTGGTCAGCACTCAAAGGAGCAAAATAATCTGAATTTTGTAATTATGAAAGAACTGGGCTGGAGCGATAGCATAGCGGTAGGGCGTTTGCCTTGCACGCAGCCAACATAGCCAACCCGAGTTCGATTCCTCCGCCCCTCTCGGAGAGCCCGGGCAAGCTACCGAGAGTATCTCACCTGCACGGCAAAGCCTGACAAGCTCCCTGTGACATATTCGATATGCCAAACACAGTAACAAGAAGTCTCACGATGGAGACGTTACTGGGCCCGCTCGAGCAAATCAATGAACAACGGGAGACCGTGGACCGTGGATGAAAGAACTATTTTGAATTTTTAAATTAGGATAAAGCTATATTAAAGTTTTAATATGCATAGATCCCATTAACTAAAATATTTAAAATAATTTCTTGAGAGAAATCCTGTCATAAAGACTTGCTCTGCCATTATCTCTGTGATCACCAAAAACTTTCAGAGGGTTATCCTTTGAACTAATACAGCTAAAGTCACTGAAACAGAGAAAGAAGTTAAGAAACTTTCAGTTCTCCAAGATGTGATTCTCCAAGTTCCATTAACTAATTGGGGAAAAAATTAGGTAGACTTTTTAAAATTATTTCAACTTGCTTCTGACAGAAGTCCTGACTCTTGAGCAGCATTTGTGCAAACAAAACTGGGGTGATCACTAAAACCTCCTTTTGTATATTCCCATTGAAGCAAATATTATAATTAATAAGCATATAAATGCCTTTCATTATGGGTGATAACTTATAAAATAAATTATTTTATAATTTATTTATTTCCATTATTTCTAAATACTTCAGGGACCTAAAAAGTGAAACATCCTTAGCAACCTTTAAATATTCTAATATGAAAAGAAAACAGCAGGTAAGGCGTTTGCCTTGCAAGCGGCCAATATGGCCGACCCAAGTTCGATTCCTCCGCCCCTCTCAGAGAACCCGGCAAGCTACTGAGAGTATCTCGCCCTCACGGCAGAGCCTGGCAAGCTCCCCGTGATGTATTCGATATGCCAAACACAGTAACAACAAGTCTCACGATCTAGATGTTACTGGGCCCGCTCGAGCAAATCGATGAACAACGGGAGATCCGTGATTCGTGATCCGTGAAAAGAAAACATTGATCATTGATAATTTATTTCTATTAGATGTTCCTTATATGCTCATATGTTTTTGTGTTATAAATATTATAAAATGTTGTAATCAATCTTACTCTGAAGGACAAGTACATTTGAATTGGTACCACATTAGTAGTACTACAATACTAATTAGTAGTCTATTAGAATGAGAACTAAATTCAGTAAAATTAGTACATTAAAATTAATACTAAAATTAACATGGATTGAATTTAAGTTTAACTACTTCTTGACTGGTGTGGTATATCATAAATGTGTTAATAGTGTGGTATATCAAAAGTTCACTAATGACTACAGTCTGTCATTCATTCTTAATCATATCTGATTTTTTTTTCTTTTTGGGTCATACCCTGCTATGCTGAGGGCTTAGTCCTGGTTCTGCACTCAGGAATTACTCCTGGCGGTGCTTAGGGGACCATATGGGATTCTGGGAATAGAACCCAGGTCAGCGGCATGTAAGGCAAGCGCCCAACCCACTGTGCTATCACTCTAGCCCCAGTCGTATCTGATTTTTGACCTAAAAATATAACTTGACTTTTGTTGTTGGGAATTAGCAAATGTAATGCAAGCCTAGGCTTATAAAGTACTTGCACAAGTAGTCTTCTCTCTTCCATCCGCAATTATGATAGCACAGCGGGTAGGGCACTTGCCTTGCACACGGCAAACCTGGGTTCAATTCCCAACGTCCCATATGGTCCCCCAAGCATCGCCAGGAGTAATTCCTGAGTGCAGAGCCAGGAGTAACCCCTGATCATCTCTGGGTGTGACCCAAAAGAGCAAAAAAAATTATTAGTATCTCTCTCTCTCTTTCCTTTTGGGCCTTATGATCTGTAATACAGATAGTGCGGGGTTATCAGGTATATCCCATTGTCTACTTTCAAAACACAGTTCCTGTTTCAAAAGTAAAGAGAGAAACAGACAGAGGGACCGAGACAGAGACAGACAGAGACAGAGAGACTAAGAGATACAGAGAGACAGAGAACAGAGAGCAGAGAGGAGAGAGCAGACATAAGTGCAAGGCAAAACGATGAAAAAATTTATTACTGTCAGTTTTCTACAGATTATTTTTCTTTGTGATTTAATTTAATCTGAAGAGCAATCTATTAGACTTTTATTATTAATATCCTAGAATTCTAAGAAACTTATACTTTTCAACCACAAATTCTATTCAACTTTAATTAAGAATGGAAAAAAACACAAGAAGCATTTCAAAGAAAAGCTTTCAGTGAAATACCCTCTATTGCAATATGTCCCAAATTGGATAATCCTGCCTTTCAAGAGGTGCTAGAGCAGTCCAGGAGTACAAAAGGTTCAAGTACAATTGGAGGGCACATTTTGTTTATTTGCTTGAAGAAGACAGATTTCCTTTCAATAAAGCCACATGCAAAAAAACAAACTGGATCATCATGTCACAAAATGCATGAAACTTAACTAAAAACAAATTAAAAACTGGAATGTTAGATCCAAAATGACAAAATATATGGAATTTTGGAAAACACACCATAATACTGCTTTCCCTGATATATTCAGGAATTTGACTTCAATAGCTAAGAAAACAAAAGCAAATAAGGCAAATGGGATTACATCAAACTGAAAATTTTCTGAACCATAAATGAAACTATCATTAAACAATACCATGCAACATTGGATAACCTGACAATTATACTCCCAATCAAATAACACTAAAACACCAATTTCAAAAGACATTTGTACATCTTTATTTATTGTAGCATTGTATAAAACTAATTCTTGGAAACAAACCAAGTGTCAAACAATCAGAGAATAAAGATACAGAAAATATTCTCAACGGAATACCACTCCATTATTAGGAAGGGTAAAATACTTTCTTTACAGGTAGGGCGTTTGCCTTGCATGCAGCCAACATAGCCAACCCGAGTTCGAGTCTTCCGCCCCTCTCAGAGAGCCCGGAAAGCTACCGAGAGTATCTCACCTGCACGGCAAAGACCGGCAAGCTCCCTGTGACATATTCGATATGCCAAACAAAGTAACAAGAAGTCTCACGATGGAGACGTTACTGGGCCCGCTCAAGCAAATCAATGAACAACGGGAGACCGTGGACCGTGGATGAAAGAACTATTTTGAATTTTTAAATTAGGATAAAGCTATATTAAAGTTTTAATATGCATAGATCCCATTAACTAAAATATTTAAAATAATTTCTTGAGAGAAATCCTGTCATAAAGACTTGCTCTGCCATTATCTCTGTGATCACCAAAAACTTTCAAAGGGTTATCCTTTGAACTAATACAGCTAAAGTCACTGAAACAGAGAAAGAAGTTAAGAAACTTTCAGTTCTCCAGGATGTGATTCTCCAAGTTCCATTAACTAATTGGGGAAAAAAATTAGGTAGACTTTTTAAAATTATTTCAACTTGCTTCTGACAGAAGTCCTGACTCTTGAGCAGCATTTGTGCAAACAAAACTGGTGTGATCACTAAAACCTCCTTTTGTATATTCCCATTGAATCACATAGCAAATATTATAATTAATAAGCATATAAATGCCTTTCATTTAAGCATATAAATGCCTTTCATTTTCATTAAATGCCCCCAGTGTTCGGGGGACCATATGGGATGCTGGGAATCGAACCTGGGTCGGCCGTGTGCAAGGCAAATACCCTACCTGCTGTGCTATTGCTCCAGCCCCGAGAAATTTTCTCTAAAAGCTCATATTTAAGCTGCAACACTGAAAAATATAAAAAAATATTAAAAAAAGAATATTTGACTGATTAATTAGCTACCATCCTTTACAGTTTCAAGTGCTCAGGATCTTTAGTATGCACTTAATAATCCTAAATACTATGTATCCTTAAAATTCACCAGGACAAAAGGGAATGCCCTGCCACAGAGGTAGGGTGGGATAGGGAGGATGGGGTGTGGGAGGGATACTGGGATCCGTGGTGGTGGGAAATGGGCACTGGTGGAGGGATGGGTATTTGATCATTGTATAATTGAAAGCCAAGAACAAAAGTTTGTAAGTCTACAACTGTACCTCATGGTGTCTCACTAATAAAAACTTTTTTAAAAAATTCACCAGGAAACATTCTAGAAATAAACTATTAAAATACTATTTAATTAAGATTAATTTGAGATTAGGTGAAATTATAAACAAGTGATTCCACTGAAAAAAGTGGGCAGTTTTGCTTTGAGTTTTCATAAGAGTTAGTGAGCTTTATATATTTTTTAAAATTCAATGAGCTGACTCCTGATATATATAAAGTTATTTAGAAAGGCAAAGATAAAACTGTGCATAATACTCATCCAGTACTACAATAAAGACAGAAGATGAAAGGTACTGTTCAAAATGTTTGAGAGTGGTAAACTTCCTCATTCAAAAGTGATAAAAATCCTCATACTACTGCCCTGTATCTTGCAAGTTCTCTACATAAATATGCAATAGCTTAAATGTGCTGTTATTGTAATAAATGTTTAACAAATAGAATGATCACATTTCCAAAATAATTCGCAAGTTTCAAAAATGTTCAATGTGTTCATAACAGAATACATATTCCATTCACTTGCTAAATAACCTGTAATATAAATGCTTGACTGCTCCTTTCACATCCTTGTTTCTTAGACTGTAGATCAAAGGATTCATCATGGGAGTCATCACCCCATAGAACATGGATATAAGTTTATCAGTAGTATCCAAATCCCCTGAACTGAGTGTCTCTTTAGATTTGGGCTTCATGTACATAAAGAGAATGGTCCCATAGAATATAATCACCACAGTTAGGTGAGATGAGCAGGTGGAAAAGGCTTTATTTCGGCCTTCAGAAGTGCTTATTTTAAGGATGCTAGAAATAATTAATGAATAAGAGATAACAATCAAGAGCAGTGGCATTAGCGTGAACAACGTTGTGGCCATGAGCATGATGAACTCATTGCTTGAGATGTCAGCACAGGCCAATTTCATGACAGCCAGAATTTCACAACTGAAATGGTTGATGACGTTACTTCTACAGAAAGGCAATTGTACCACAAGGGCGGTTTGTACAGCCGAGTTGAAAAGACCCAGGATCCAGGAGCTAGCTGCCATGGGCACATAGGAATCCTTGCTCATGATGACAGGATACCTCAGCGGGTTGCAGATAGCCACATACCGGTCGAAGGCCATCATGCCCAGAAGCACACATTCTGTTGTCCCCATAGCCAATCCCAGAAACATTTGAAGTGCACAGCCAGCGAAGGAGATGGTCTTCCTTTCTGAGAGGAAGTTTACTAGTGCAAGAGGAATGGAGGTGGTGGTGTAGCAAATGTCCAAGAAAGAGAGGTTCCCCAGGAAGAAGTACATTGGGGTGTGAAGGTGAGTATCTAAGATGCTGATTAAGATAAGGGTACCATTTCCCAGAAGGATGACCATATACATTATAAAAATGAGCACAAAAAAAAGGATCTCAAGCCGTGGGTAACCATAAAGTCCCTTTAAGAAGAATTCTAGCAGCATGGTTTGGTTTTCCCATTCCATTTTACTTTCCTTTACCTGTGTAGATTTGGGAGAAGTTTTAAAATACTGCTTAATTACTACAGTAAGTCTAATAATACACAAAAACAGACATTAAAAAGATAAAAGGAGTAAAATAAGAAAAAAGAAGAGACAAATGGAACGCAAGAAAAAAGAGTATGGCAAAAAAATTATTGTATCTATTACTATGAGCTATTAATTTTGTGTTATTTTTCATACGTTACTTCATTTATAGCCCATAATTATCAGCATAAGCATTAATAAATTATAAAAGTTAAAATAATGGGATATAAGTCAGAATTGATATATTATTCAATAAAACCTAGACTCCAAGTCAAGAGTAATTATATTCCATAATTATGTCAGATTAATTTATAATTTTTGTGAAATGTAAAATCAATAAAGAACTCATTGTTCCAAATATTTGTCTAGTTTACTTGTTATGGCAGCCCCAGGCCTAATTCAGAATATTCAACAGTAATCCATTCCCTACTAAGGCATTCATTAAAATTGCCAATCTCATGGGTGAACATGAGTCAGTGTACAAACTTCCAATTTACCCCCAAAATGTACAATTCATGAAAACCTCAGAAACCTAAAGTTATAGTATATGTAACATTTTTATGAAAGACAGACTAAATGTTATTTACATTTTCACAATAAAATTGATTTTGCTCTTAAGTGTATTGTTAGTTCTGTTACTGTCACTGTCCTCCCGTTGTTCATCGATTTTGCTCGAGCGGGCCCGGTAACGTCTCCATTGGAGACTTTGTTGTTACTGTGTTTGGCATCTTGAATACGTCACGGGTAGCTTGCCAGGCTCTGCCGTTTGGGCGAGAGACTCTTGGTAGCTTGCCAGGCTCTTCGAGAGGGGCCGAGGAATTGAACTCGGGTCGGCCATGTTGGCTGCATGCAAGGCAAACACCCTACCGCTGTGCTATCGCTCCAGCCCCATGTTGGTTCTATGAATTAAAAATATTTAACTTCTCAAAATCAAGTCATAAAGTACTTAGATTACTGTAAAAAGTCACTGTCACTGTCCTGTCGCTATCCTCCCGTTGTTCACAGATTTTGCTCGAGCGGGCCCAGTAACATCTCCATTGTGACACTTGTTAGTGTATTTGGCATATCAAATATGCCATGGGTAGATTGCCAGGCTTTGCCATGCGGGAGAGATACTCTCGGTAGCTTGCCAGGCTCTCTGAGAGGGATGGAGGAATTGAACCTGGGTCAGCCAGGTTCAAGGCAAATGCCCTACCTGCTGTGCTATTGCTCTAGCCCTCTGTAAAAAGTATAAAAAAAAAAATCTATGGGGATCAAAAAATATAGCACAGAGGGTAACGTGCTTGCCCTGCATGTAGGAAAACTGACTTCTATACCTAGAATCTCATATGGTCCCCCAAAACCTGCTGGGAGTGATCCCTGAGCACAGATCCAGGAGTAAGCCCTGAGCACCACTAGGGTTGGCCCCAAAATCAAACCAAATAAGCCTTGTACTGTTTCTTTACAATCATCTTTTGTATCCACTTCTTTATTCCTGGCAAAATTAATGCTGTTCATTTCCATCATCATCAACATTTGGTAATTTTATATGCATATGTACACTTTATATGTACATATGTGGGCTGGAGCGATAGCACAGCAGGTAAGGCATTTGCTTTGCACACAGCCGACCAGGGTTCGATTCTTCCGTTCCTCTTGGAGAGCTACCAAGAGTATCCCAACCTCCTGGCGGAGTGTGGCAAGCTTCCTGTGGCGAATTCGATATGCTAAAAACAATAACTACAAGTCTCACAATGGAGACATTACTGGTGCCCTCTTGATCAGATTGATTAACAACGGGAGGACAGTGCTACAGTGCTATGTACATGTGTTCATATTTGATTATATAAAAATAGCTAAATATACTATATTTTCCTAATCCAAAAGAGATGCAGTTCTATTTCATCATTATGTTAATTTCTACATCTTTAATTACTTGGATTATTTGAGAAATAGTCATTAATGTATTTTATATATTTTTAAACTTAAAGCTTTTATACTGAAAAAAATTTGAAAATCCAAATTCTGGCAATGAATCACTTATGTATAGCTTATACATACATCTCTTATGTATCTGAAATGTCCTCTTATTCTCTTAAAGCTAAAATCTTCAGTTGTCATACATATTCAGGAGATACACAGAAACAAAGTGACTACAAGATGCTTTGAAGAGAGCAGATGTTTCACACTTCTCAAGTACTTTAGAAGTTTCCTCAACAAAATACACTCTGCTATCACCAGGGATCAGGAAAAATACATGTTTTCTGTAAAATGGAAAATACAGCAAAGATTTTTGCCTCCTAAAGTTTTTTAGGACATTTCTTTTCATTTTCCTCAAGAAATACAGTCCACTCTTTCATACATATACAAATTTCTAGTAATATCATTGTTCACGGACATAGGATTCTTTGAAAATGCTCTAATTCATTAATGAAACGAATCAACACTTAACATTTTCCCATTTGTCCTTACTTAGGAAAATTAATACAAATTGAAATTCTTAATTAAATCCTTTGACTTATAAGCCAATTTCTGATTATCCATATCCACTTTTAGCCATTACTAGGGTACTCCTTTCAATCCACTTTGCCCGTGTTTCAATCAACTCTGTATTTTCTTCTTTGGAGTGATTTTATAGACTAATAGCCTACTTCTTTTCTTCTGATTCTTCTTAGTGCTAATTGATACTACCACTCAAATCCCAACAGCCTGGTAAATTTTGTCTACGGATCAATTTCACTGTGCCAACTCTGTTCTCCATTAATAAAAATAACTATATTTTTATGAATTAAAATTTTTATTCATGTGCTTTAATATTGCTACTAAAAGGTTCTAACTATACCAATACGACATTTCTAGAAATCAGGATCTTAAAATAATTACAGTGCATTTCAGAGAAGAGGTTTAGGTAGTAGAGCACATATTCATCATGTGAGAGGTCCTGGATTTCATTCCTAGTATCACATGTCAGGAATCACATGTGACCCTTTGGGGCTTAGTGCCATCAGATAGGCCACATATCAAACAATGTGGCCCTACCCCCAAGCTTTGCTTCTCCAGGGATAGCTCAGTTTCCCAAAGCATCAATGGGTGTGGCCTTTAATAGATAAATAGTATAGCAAAACGAACACAACAGTAACCCTCCTTGGTTTTAATCAAAAAACAGTATTCAGTCATGAAGCATGGAGGGAAGCACATTTTAGATGTTATTCATAAGTAAACAAACAAAGCCCAAAGCAAACTGTGCTATAGAAATAGCTATTCTGAATTTCACCTACTATCTATCCCTAAACTCTGCCTAGTCCCAAATCTAAAGGTCATAGGTTCTGTATCTTCAATTTGCAGTGTTACACCTCGGTTTTCACTTAAGCCCCTCCGGTAGGTCGATTAGTTATAGAACTGGGCACTGTCTTTCTGAAGAATGCAACGGTCTTTCTGAAGAATAAATGAACACATATTATAGATATGATTTCTGAGAGGACTAAAACTGTCTATGGCTCACAGTGATATTCCAGGCTGGGATCCCGCAAGCAAGTTCCCCAGTTTACAGTTTCTGTGTGACCTTAGGAATTTATGTAACCTTATGACTCAATACCCTCTCCATTAATGAAGGTGCTTCAATAGTCATATTGTGAGAATTTGGGCAGAAGGAATCAGCATGTGTAAATTACCAACATATAATTAGCACTAATCTGATTTTTTCATCTTCCTTTGACATTCTTTATTCTATTCATTTCACATTTCTATCCCTGATTTTACACTCATGAAAGAACATATTAAAATTTTCCTTAGTCTGATCTGTTTGTACATATGTTCTGTTTATACCCAATAAACTAATAATTTTCCTCATATATATGATATGACATGGAGTTATGTTAGAGCAAATTCTGTGCACTTTGTAAAGAAGAATACTAAAATATGATGGCAAAGACCAATGACATTTCACGAAAGGAATTCATAAACTGACATTTGAAAACAAAGGCTCTTTCAATCTAAAGTGCTAATTAGGAGATCACAAAGAGGAAAAGAGAGATTTACTCTCTCTATGACTATAATAGTCATAGAGAGAGATTTTTCTCTTTCTATAACTATTCATTTCTAGAATAGTCATATGAATGTATTAGTCATCACAAATAACATTAAATGTACTCAAAACAGTTTCTAAAAAGTAAAAACATAATTGCAAATAATATTAATTCCATTAATCTGAGGACTCACTGTGCCTGTTCATTTTATGTGTACACAAATCAAAAGATCTAGTCTTAGCAATAAAATTTTTCAAATACACCTCCAGTCAGAAGCTCTAGGACAAAGACTACCTCTCTTCACATGATCAGTACTGGATAAACATTTTTTAAGCTGCATTGAATAAAAAAAATATTTTAAATTAAATTGGTCATAAGAGGAAAATTGTTATAGAATCCAGATTTAATGCTTTACAAAACCTCCTTACACTACATGTGTGAAATGACACCATTAAAAATGTGAGCCTTTGTACTAAACATAGTATCAGTCTACTGTAAACTGACTAAAGAAATATTTATTCTCAGTAAAATAATATGTCTATGAACCATTATTGTTTATGTTAAATTACTTCTAATTTCAAAATAAACCTTTGTTTATTTTTTGTTTTCTGTTTTCTTAATGTATTGCAGAAAACTTCCCTTAGGATTTTTTAATTTATATTTTCTGTAAATTCTATAGTATGAATGAACTAGTTAAGAAATAAGTAAAAACGTGTCTTATTTCAACTCATTTTGCTGGATACTCATCTCCTTGTATTTGTGTTATCCTAATATTTATAACAATTACCTCTAGATGAAAGGTTGATTCTCCTTTTATGTTGCAATACACAGCAGATTTTTTTTACTCAGTCTTCTAGTTGCAGCCTGTTATACGAAAGTTTCTGTGAGGTAGATGAATTTCTGAAGGTGTTACCACACAGGAACCTTAATGTCATATGATTGTCTGAAAAACATTATTAACAAGATATCATTTGAAAATGTTTTAAAACTTTGATACGTTATATCCAAATATGACTGAAAATAAATTGAGGAGATCTTTATCCTCCTGGTTCAAGTGTCAGAAAAAATATTGAGAATTTGAAAAGTTGGAATATTTCATTTTCCTTTCAAGTCCAGACAGGTACATTGCCCCATTGTGAAGACCTGCAAAGGTCTATAAGGAGTCTTCTTCAGATCCAGGAAGACAATTTATATATTTCTTGCTCTCAGGGACTTAGGTAATTTTCTAACCATAACTTTAAATTGCTTCAAGGGAATGATTTTGAAAACTTTTGTAAACCTCAAAATAATGCCCTAAAGACTTAATTATATTAGATCTGTTACAACATTTGAAACAACCAATTCAAAATCTTGAAGATTGATCTAATACCATTCTCAATCACTATCATCAACTACTGGAATCCTTATGCAAACATAAGATTGGTTGGCTTTGTCTGGATCTTTGTTCATTCTACCATGTCATCTTAATCAGTAGAAAGTTATTCATTTAATGAAACTCGAAGTTATAAATGAAAATAAAAATTTCCAGGCACTTATAAATTATTAGTGGATTATTCAATTCGTGTTTGGGAAGTTGGTGGGTGAAAAGAAGAAGGGTTAAGCTTTGAAAATCTAAAATATTGTGTATTTGCCTGTTAAACTCAGAATTCATGTGTGCTAATCTGACTTACTATAATGGCATTTTGAAAGTCAGAAATTTTGAAACTTGACAATAAAAATCTAGAAGCCATCAAGATATTCATGGTTTTAGTTCAACTTTTCAACTTAATTTGTAACTTAATTTCAACTTATTTTGTAACTTAATTTCAACTTTTCAACTTAATTTGTAACTCAGTCCTATCCAGACTGTGTCTCTCAAGAGTTCATCTAAAGTGATTTCACACAGGTTAACTGGCATCAAGTCACTCTATGCCTTTTATATAGTAGGAATAAAATACTGAATATGGATATCTCAATTGCTCTCAGTCATCTTCCACTTCTGTAAACAATTATTTTCTTTCTTTGAAATCTCCCACCCAAGTATAAAACTTTGTTTACCACAAAACTAATAAAGCATATATGAAAAAAAAAAGAATTCACCAAAGATCTGAAAATAGCAGGGAGGGAAGCAGAGCATAAAAAGGCAAACATATTAGATTGGAATTCCAACATCACTCTTTCTTAAATTCATAAAATCTCCCTAATCAAAAGGAATTGCTTCTTATTTATCTTCCAAGATCCAGGTCTACTATCACATGACTAAATCCTTACCAATTTCTTTCTTTCTTTTAATGAAAAGTCACAAGTTGTCCTCAAAATTATATATTCACCACAGATTTCAAAAAATTATAGTCATTATGACAGATGTTAATAACATTTTTGTGATATTGCACAAATATGTTCAAATAATCATTCTATTGCATACCTGAAATTATCGTAATATTCTAAGTTAATTATTCATCAATTGAAAGGTTTTCAAATCCTACATTCAGCTTTACTTAATGAAACCCTCAAATAAGTAACACCAGGACAATGTTTTAAGGAAATACTATTTGCATATGGAAGTAAACAACAGTAAAAAAAAATTGAATACACTATTATTTTAATATATTACTCTAGAAGGACCAAACATTTGGAATCTATTAACTGCTATTTAAAGGAGTTACTCTGGGGCTGCAACAGAAATACAAATAACTTCAATTCAATTATCTTCTTATGCATCAGAGTTAATGGCGCCTTCCTGTAGACATGTTTGGAAATAAAAGGTGTTGGCAGCAATCATCAGTAGCTGTTAATTGTTCAAATGCCCATTCTTAACCCCAGAGTAAAATAATATTTTCTGGAAATACTTGCAATTAGGAATATCTTTTTTTAAAAGCTCAAAGCAAAGAAATGACCTCCATTCTGATGCCTCCCTTTCTTGAAACACCTTCGGTTATAGACTCCAAACTACTAATGCTTATTCAGAGTCTAATTAGTCTTTTACTGGCTGCCTAAGTAGATACAATATGATTTTTTCTTTTGAGATTGAGCTGGAAGCATTTTAGTTCTAGCCCTAGTATGTTTTAAAAGACTACAATTTAGTTTACGTGTTTACAGTTGTGTTGATATTGATAGTCTGGGTATGCAGTTATCTCACCACACCACCACCAGTGTCCACAACCTCCCAATAAAATTCCAGTCTTAGTAGTATATAATGAACAGAAGTCCATCTTAATCTGCCCACCCTTCCTAATAACTCTGCTAAATTGACAGTTTGACACAGCTTAAATTGATTGAGTCATCTTTCCATAGCCAATAGAATTCTAAACTTCCTATTATGATAAATATGTTGTTTATTCTTTAGAGAATAACATAGCTACTAGAAACTACTGTCACCATTTTTAAATATACACTATACCTATGGTAAAAGGTAAAGGTAAAGGCCCTCCCGTTGATCGTCGATTTGCTCGAGCGGGCCCAGTAACGTCTCCATTGGAGACTTTGTTGTTACTGTGTCTGGCATATCGAATACTCTCGGTAGCTTGCCGGGCTCTCCGAGAGGGGCGGAGGAATCGAACTCGGGTCGGCCATGTTGGCCGCTTGTAAGGCAAACGCCCTACCGCTGTGCTATTGCTCTAGCCCTATGGTAACTGTCTGAAAAGACTAAGAAATACCTCACCTTTGATCACTTAATTAATTCACTCAGGGTTAGATTTTGAAGCTGTTGTAGAATACCACAAAGAAGCAACTTAGATTTTAAAGTGACAGTCTGGGTGAAAGGACAGGTGTTGGAACATTATACAACTGAAATCCAATCATGAACAACTTTGCAACTGTGTATATCACTGTGATTCAATTAAAAAATATCTTAAAATAATAAAATAAGTCCCGGGGCTGAGATCTCCAAGCCTGCTCGTATGGGGCTGAGCATCCTCCACCCAGATCCTCCATCTTCCAGTAGGCAGGGGTAACACCCACCAACTGCCCCCCGCCCCCTGGTGCCGTGTAATCCCATAAATGGCCAAGACCCAGAAACTATAAAACCCAGCTCCTGGAAGCACGTGGCTGCATTCATGGCCGTGTGACATCTTATTATTTCATTCTTACTTTGGACAACCTGGCAGGCTATACACAGCAGAGTCTGGCAAACCCCCGTGGTGTACCCAATATGCCAAATACCAGTAACAATGATGGGTCTCATTCTTCTAACCCTGAAAGAGCCTTGAATATGGCACTCTTTAAAATCTCAGGGCTAGTGTGAAGGAGACGTTACTGGTGCCTGCACGAGGCAATCGACGAACAACAGGATGATCGTGATCGTGATCATGAATAAAATACAATGACAGTCTGTGATTCAGTTAATATTAGCAGGAACATAACTTTCTAATATTTTATTGTGTAATTTTATTTTTTCATATTGAAACATCATCCCTATTCCTTTGGTCTACAACTCAGATGAATAAGTTGCCCAAATTCTTTCATTATGAAAATATTGGAACTGAGTATTCAACGAGTGCAAATAAATCATTTTGACATGAATACTGTATGTATAATTTGGCTTGGCTCTAAAGACCACAAAACTGATTCTAGTACAATTAAATGGATGTGTCACTTCCAATGTCACCAGACAATGTAGTTTTTCATTGTCTCCTACTCAGTTATTGCCCTGTATATAATTGAAGCACAGATGACACTTTCTAATAGTATTCGGAATTATTGTATAATGGCCTGTCTACTGATATGTTCCTTGTAAACAGAACATCAACAGGCCTGGGGAAATATGTTAATAAATGAAGAACCCTCACAACTCAGTAAGAGAGTGTATGTGGCCCAGGAATTGATGCTCAAGACAATCCAATCAAACAAATACATGTACCTAGCTTCAGACCTACTAATTTTATGAACATTCCCCATGGAGTTTTACTGTATTCCAAACTCACGAAGTACTTGAACGGTGGTTCTATTCCTCATTTGAGCATTGAAATCAGAAAATCTCATTTTTTAAATTCCTGATCGCTACTTCTCAGACAAATAGCAAAATTTTGGAATGATAATAAATTGTAATTCAAAAAGCCATTGTGTAAAAATCCCCACTTGCGAGCACGTTATGGAATTCCCTGCCACAGGGCTGTGTAAGCCCCTCAGGTGTGTGTGAAAAGGATGTTCGCAGGCTCTCTGGGTGTCTCTCTCTCGCCCACGCTCAGTGCTCTGGAGCCGTTTCTCCACCAGGGAAGGCTGTTGCCTTGGATGGATGAAGGAAGAACGAGGGCCAAGCCGGTTGCTGATTAGGTGCTGTTTATTCACTCTCTGGTGTCTCGCCGCTCTCTCCAACCCTCTCTTTCTATCTCTCTTTAACCCCACAATTCTTTTTACCTGCTGTATCCGTCTCCTCCAATCTCTGACGGCTGCTCTCCCTCGCTCCACGCTCCTTCAATCCCCCTGCAGCAACCTTCAATCAATCCATCAATCAATCCATTCATCCAACAATCCATCAATCCAATCCTCCAATCCATTTCTCCAACCACCAATCCAATCTTCAATTCCTTTCTCCCCCCTTTTATCCCCGAGGCAGCTCTTTTTTATCTTCTCACCATGCCTCCCCAACCACGCCTCCCCACGGGAAGCATGATCAAAAATGTTTTTCCAGACTTTCTGACCACCTGCAGCCCATAAGGTCATAACAGCCCTTACGGTGTGTTTCTCCTCTCCTTAGACCTTCAACTTAATTAGCATCCTTAATTCTCCTTCCTAATATTTACCATTCTTATGGATACAGTAATAGACATTTTTAGGCTTGTAGGGTGACTCTCCTGGGGACACCTCACCACAGACTCAGACTACAGTGCTCAAGCCAGATCAATCATTCCTAACCCCAGCAGGGTCCAAATCTAGTTATTACTTTTGGATCATGACAGAATTTGTCCATGACCAAGATCTTAACTTATAGTTAAGCATTATGGCATTTTGGCCAGCCCCATTTCAATACCAGGATAGCTTATAACTCACTGCTTTCCCTGGGTCCATCCAGTTCCTCATTGTTACCCTGATTTTGGGAATCTAAGAAGTAAGGGCAACTGAGGCTTAAGTCGAGAGAGCAGATGTCCAGGAGGTATATTATCTGGAGCCAATTAACTCCCAAGCACAAGCTTGTCTTTTTAAACTGTCCTCCTGTATCCACACAAAAAGCAACTACTCTGAAATAGCTAACCATGCAAAGGATAGTAAGGAGAAGAGAAAGACAATATTTACAAGTCAGACTCTGATTAGGAGACAAACGTAATTGACAGGTTAGGGGAAATCAACAAACACAAGCTCCCAATGTCCAGGTAGGAAGGGCAAACCAACGTTATTCAACAAGACATGAAATTTAAAATTAAAAAAGAAACATTGGAAAAACATTTTGCTCATTTTCTATGTTTTTGTATAAATTTCTTCTCTGAATTTCCTCAAAGAATTGCAGTAATAATAACACTTCAACAGACTGTAAAACTCTAAGAAATATTGTTAGTCATTATCATAATATAAAATCAAACAAATTTTCATTGAAAATAATAAAGTTCTACCTCTCCAAAATATTGATTTTTAAAGTACATTATATACGTCAATTGTATTTGAAATGACAGTTACTTAATAGAGTACAAATAATTTTTTCTATCTCAGACTTCTCTATCCTAATATAACATAATAGAAATGTGTATTTTCAGTAAGTTCAGCTATTTTATGAGCTATAATAGATACTCCAGGAACACATTTCTGTACTGTACTCCAACTAGTGCTGATGTAGTAGCTGACCCTGCTAGCCAATTACCCTTTTACATTATATAAAACATGAGATCACTAATTCAACTTGCATGCTATTTCTTTTTCTGCATTATAACAGGTATAAAACTGGAAAACAGAAAGGACCAATAGAATAATCAAAATTGAATTCACCAGAGACATCAAGGAATTAACAAAGGATCATTTTTGTCAGTTATATATCTGGTGATCCTTCTGGAGAATACGAGGGTCATTTTAACCTCCCAGTATGCCATCTCCTAATTGGGTAGCCTTTTCTTTCTGGAAATACGAAACATAGCATCTAGTATACCCTCAGAACGTAAAAACGTTCATATTAACAAAAAAAATTCATGAATAGGCTTTATATGTCTATTTCCTTATGAGAAGAGTGATGATGAATTAACTGATGAATTACTTCTAAAATATATGGCGGGGGTTCAGAGCAATAGTACAGTGGGTGAAGCATTTTCAGTTGACCAAGATTCAATCCCCAGCACACCATATGGCCTCCCAAGCTGCCAGGAGTGACTCCGCATAGGTAGAAGTGACCAAATAACAAAAAAGTATGATACCCTATCAATAACAGTATTATAAACCACCATGTCTAATGAGGAAAAGAAAAGAAAAAAGCACCTGCCATAGAGGCATGCTGGGATCGGGGTGGGAGGCCAGTGAAGGAGGTGTATCAGGAGAGAAACTAGGGACATTGGTAGGGGAAGTGGACACTGGTGAAAATATTGGTGCTAAAAAGCTGAAAACTGTACACAGGAAACTTAATCACTAATAACTTTGAAACTTTGTAATTCATGTTGACTCAATATTTTTTAATTTTTAAAAAATGTATGTTAAAATAAGATCAATACTAAATATACTTTATATGTCTTACAACTTTTTTTCAATTACACCTCAATAAACTGAAAAAATAAGCAGAACTTCCCTCTGTATTGATCCTGATTTTCAAATTCAGTTCTACAATCCACTCTCTTCCATGTTATTAACTGCAATTATAAAATTATAATTGTCAATTGTTTATTTTGTTTGCCTTTCCAAATTATTAACTCTAGAAGAAAGTATCTGGCCTTTATACTGCAGAAAAAGTCTAATTGTCCCTCCACACTATGGTAAAAATTAAAAAATAAAATTTTATATAAATGTATTTTAGATTTTAAAGTTATATAAAATATGATATATAATAATGCACAATACCTCTCACAAGCAAATAGAAAATATTACAAAGCCGTCACTCATTTGAAAGGGTCAATAAAATTATATACATCTAGGGAGGTAGGTAACTAGCACAAGAATTAGGGCATAGGCCGAGCTTGATCCCGAGCACCATATAATCCACTCATATTGCCGGGTGGAGTCCAGAGGACCACAGAACACTGTCAGTTGTGGTCCCTGCCCCCGCCCCCCCAGCTCTGCGGAGCCCAAGCCACTCCACATTCTCCAGTCCTCACATTTAATTGTCTGATGGGCTGGCAGAGAGTCAAAGCAAATATCCCAAAATCCCTGCCCCAAATCCCTTCTACTTTTTCCTTCCAATCCTGATATCGGAATTTCCCATGAATAATGTGTGTGGCATGCAACAGCAATCTACCAGAAGAGTTCAAGCATCTATCCCCTCTTCCCCGCTTTTCTAGATCTGTTCTGACACTCTCTAAATATGTAATGTTCATATCTCTCCACTAAGTACTGAGCAGTCCTGGAGAAACCAACCCTATGGGTACTCTAAAACTTGGCTGGGTACTCTAAAACTTGGTTTGATTCTTTGAAACTCACCCGTGGCCATTTCTGGTTGACTCCTAGAGTTTTTTTCTTTCAATTTGTCATTCTCAATACACTCAGATTGATGACTTTCTCTATTTCTGTGCTCATGGGTTAGTTGTGGGTATTGGAGACAGTTCTAAAAAAGTAGCATATGTAAGGAAGAGACTAGAAAAAATGATTTTTCTTTTCCGTCATGCTTACATTTGGGGTCACCAAAAGAAGGTATGCCTCTCCCTATCTTCCCACTATTCATGGTCAGGGTGTGCTGGGATTTGTCAACGCAGAACTACAGGTGATAGCTCCTGACCTACTCACCACTAAGTCAAGAAAAATACTCTTTCAGCTGCTGTTAATTAACCTCTGGTCTGTCTCCTTCACTGCTGGGCATGTCTTGACCTTTTCATTCCTTCAAAAATTTCTTTATTTGTAAGAACTAGAGAGATAGTTTAGAAGTGAAAGCACTGCCTTGGGTGTGGCTAACCCTGTTTAGATCTCAGGCACCACCTATGCTGTACCACGAGGAATGATCCCTGAGTACAAAGGCAGGAGTAAGTCTGGAGCACTTCTCTGTATGGCCAAGAAATCAATCAATACATTTTAAATGAATATTAGACCTAACAAGAAATTTTGAAGTATGAAATTTTAAACAGGATATAAAATAAAGATACAAAGATACCTTTTTTTGTTTGTTTGTTTGGTTGGTTGGTTTTTGGACCACACCTGGGTGTACTCAGGGTTTACTCCTGGCTCTTCACTCAGGGATCACTCCTGGCAGTTCAAGGGACCACGTGGAGTTCTGGGGAACAAATCAGCCATACACAAGGAAAGCTCCTTACCTGTGGGACTAGCCTCAAGGTACTTAAGAAATAATGAAGCTGAAGATTATCTTCAAAGAGGAAGAAAATGTAATTCTGATTAAAACAAAAAAGAAAAAAAGACAATGTAAAAACAACCTAAGAGGTAGTTCTAGCATTCTTTTTATTTTATTTTATTTTTGCTTTGGGGGTCACACTTGGTGATACACAGGGGATACTCCTGGCTCTACACTCAGGAATTACTCCTGGCAGTGCTCAGGGAACCATATGGGATGCTGGGGATAGAACCCAAGTTGGCCACGTGCAAGGTAAATGCCCTACCCCCTGTGCTATCTCTTCAGTCCCAGTTCTAGAATTCTTGACGAGTAAGCTCTACTTGGGTCAGGAAAATACTTCTTAGACAGAGAGCCAATAGAAAAGAAGAAATGGCACAAATGTACTTAACAATGCATATTTTACTTAGAATTGTTTATACTTAATTTTCAACAGGTTTTAAGTTAGGTCATTTGTTCTAAGCCCAACACAGTTCCATTCACATATCAGAAGATATTTGAAAGTGAGACTGTCAAAGTCAATGGACCATGCATTAAACTACAGCATCATGCCTTCCCAGGAGGGAAAGGGTGTTGCTCCATTCCGCCTTCCCTGGCCCTCCCTCCCCATCCCCCACAGCAAGGTGGCCACTGCCTCAGAGCCTATTGGAAAGTCAGGTATGAGCCAGCAGTGACGGGGCAACTGCAGTCTCATACCGGCTCATCCTTCACGCCCTACCAAGGTCATGAGTTGCCCCCCACGAGCGGCTCTCCGGCACAGCCATAACACCAGACACACAGAAACCAATCTCATAATTATCTGCCTCTTTGCAGAAATCTAAAATCATTATATGATTCTCATAACCAACTATAGAAAACAAAGTATTTCACAATGCCTTTTCAGCAATTCTGATTGTTGGCGGGGGGGGGGGGGGGATTCTGAACAATAATGGTGCATCTTTTGTCAAAATAATGAATGTAATCAATATAGAGAAGAGTTAAGTAGAAATCATCTGCCTCACAGGCATTGGGAGGGGTGGGAGGGGGGTATATTGGGGTTCTTGGTAGTGAAAAATGAGCACTGCTGAAGGGAAAGGTGTTTGATCATTGTATGACTGAGATCTAAACCTGAAAGCTTTGTAACTTTTCCCACAGTTATTCAATAGATAAATATAAGAAGAAAAACAAATAAATAAAAATTATGGAAAAGAAGAAAGTGAGACTGTCAAAATAGAGATGTTAAAAGTAAAAAATACAGTTTAATATAGATTAACAAAAACTTTTATAAAATTGCATTGTTCAATATCTAAAAAGAATGTGCAGCAACCTAGATAAAATATAATTAGCATCACATAAGTGAATGGACTCCATGTAAAGTGAATTGTTTTAATAATTATAATATTGAAAATAAATAATTTTTCAGAGTTTGCAAAATAAAATCAAGTTTAATTTGTCTTACAAAAATAAGGAAACAAAACTGGTTTCGAAAATAAGTTTTAAATTTATTTATTTAAATTTCTTACTTCACCAAAAGAGAATATTTTACACAATGATAGCTTTAACAGATATATTTGATTCAACAGGAAAATAAATCTTAACACTTTTATATTAATAATTAATTTATACATTGTGAATTTAAAATTACTGGTCCCTTTCCCAATTGCCTGTTAAAACTCCTCTTCTTGAAAGTCATTTCAGTTTTTTTCTATTTGTTAAGATTGTAAATTAAAGAGTTCAACATAGGAGTGATAACAGCATATATGTGTATGTAACTTTATCAGTAGTGTCTATATCATCAAAATTAAATTTCTCATTAGACAGGATTCATGAAGCAGAATCAATGTGATGAAAAGTTCTGACATAATCCTTACATTTTAAAAATGACCATGTATTCACAATCCAATAATGTATATTCCATTCACTTGCTAAATAACCTTCTATTAAATAATTGTTTTACTGCTTCTTTCACATCCTTGTTTTTTATATTATAGACCAAAGGATTTATCAGGGGAGTCGTCACCCCTTAGAACATGGATATAAATGTATCAGTAATACCCAACTCCTCCAAATTAAGTGTCTCTTTGGACTTGGGCTTCATGTACATAAAGAGAATGGTCACTCTCACTGTCCTCTGTCCACTGTTGTTCATCAATTTGCTTGAGCAGGCCCAGTAACGTCTCCATTGTGACACTTGTTACTGTATTTGGCATATCGAATACGTCACGGGGAGCTTGCCAGGCTTTGCCATGTGGGTGACATACTCTCAGTAGCTTGCTGGGCTCTCCGAGAGGGGTGAAGGAAGCAAACCTGGGTCTGTCTGGTCAGCCTCATGCAAGGCAAATGCCCTACCCACTGTGCTGTCCCAAAGAATATTATCACCACTGTCAAGTGAGTTGAGCAGGTGAAAAGGATTTCTCTTTGCCCTTCAGAAGTACTTAATTTAAAGATGATAAATATAATTAGTGAGCAAGAGACAATGATTAAAATAGTAGTGTGAATATGAGCGTTGTTAAGGCCACAAAAATGATAAAAACGTTGCTTGAGATGTCAGCACAGGCCAATTTCATGACAGCCAGAATTTCACAAGTGAAATGGTTGTTGACATTACTTCTACAGAAAAGCAATTATACCACAAGGGCAGTTTGTACAGCAGAACCGACAAATCCTATGATCCAGGAACCAGCTGCCATGGGCACATAGGAATCCTTGTTCATAATGACAGGATGTCTCAGTGGGTCGCAGATATCTACATACCGGTCGAAGGCCAACATACCCAAAAGCACACACTATGTTGTCCCTATAGTCTATCCTAGAAACATCTGGAATCCAAATACACTAGAATGCAAGAACACACAATAAAATACATATGGTTTGGGCAGTACAAGCCTATCTCTGGCTAGCAATGATATCTGGGTCATGGTCCTACATCCATACCTCCCCTACTAAACAGGGCCATTTTTTAACTGTGGTAGTCTAGGAAATTTTCAAAACCTAAACCAATGTCCTCCTTACTATTAATGGATTTTTACTAACTATTGTGTGGATTTGTTTATAATAAATAAAGCAGTGTGTGTTAAGTACCTGCATATAGTTAAAACAATTTGGATTTCTTTCATCTTCCATTGTCTTATTCTTTTTCCAATTTCTTTTATATTTATATTCCAGTTTCACACTCATAAAATAAAAATCCAACCTGTTTGGTCAATGCTTACCCTCTAAATAGTTTTCATCATATTCATGATAAAACATGGAGATAGTTTACATTAAAAAAAAACTCTAGTCACCTTATAATGAAGAACATTAGATCAAAACAGCCAAGGCCATTTCACAGAAGAAAGTCACAGTAAAGAAAGAATCTTTCAATCTAAATATTGAAAGGAAGAGAGATATTTTATATAAAGTTGCCATAGGATTGTGCTATAAATAGAAAAATAGCTTTAAAGTTATTTTAAAAATAACAAGCCCATTCCTAACAATTTATGCAAATATATCCATAAAGTTAAAAGTCCCTTTCTGTTATGTAAGAATTGTTGACTACTGCCTATCTCCTCCTTTTACACAACTGAAAAACCATATTCAAAAATAAGAAAGTTTTCCAAGAAGCTTCCCAATGAGAATCTCCAAGAAAGGAATGTCTCTTTGCTAATGTGACCCACTTATCACTTAATCACTTAATCCCCGTTATTCATCAATTTACTCGAGCGGGTGCCAGTAACGTCTCCATTCATCCCGGTTGCGTGCAAGCGTAGCCCAATGGTATCTGTTCGTTCTAGGAACATGCAGAGCCTCAAACCGATCATTCAGGGTCTTGACGAAGAAGTCTGACCATCTTGTAGGTAGGCGTCCACGTGATCTTTTGATGTCCCATGGAATCCAATCAGTAATGGCTCTAGTCCAGCGGTTGTCTGTAAACCTCATTACGTGTCCAGCCCATCTGATTTTTGATGTCTTGGCAAATGAGACAGCGTCCCTGATTCTTGAGCGTTGATGAAGATCAGAACTCCGGATTCTATCTCTCATTTGAGTGAATCGTGATATTCCAAGCATAGCTCTTTTGATTCCTCTTTGAGAGACCCGAATAGCGTTCTCATCCTGTTTTCGTAGGGCCCAGGTCTCTGAGGCATATGTTAATGTAGGAAGAACAGTGGAATCAAAGAGATGTGCTCATAGCTGGAGGTTCTTTGTCCTTTTAGTTATTTCTTCAATGCTCTTGAAGACATTCCAAGCCACTCTCTTCCTCCTGTGCAACTCAGGTGCCAGGTCATTCATCATGTTGATTTCTCGACCTAGGTATATGTAACTGTTGCATTCGGAGATGGTGGTTCCATTGAGAGCGAATGGAGCATCAGGAACAAGGCTGTTTCTCATAAACATTGTCTTTGTAAGACTCAGCTGTAGCCCGACCTTTCCACATTCACGGTCAAAGTCGTTCAGCATTTTTGCCGCTTGGCTGCTGTTTGGTGTTATTAGAACGATGTCATCAGCAAAGCGGAGGTGGTGTAGTTGCCGACCATCTATCTTCACTCCCATGCTTTCCCATTCCAGTCGTCGCATGATGTTCTCGAGGGTGGCACTGAAGAGTTTTGGTGAAATGGTATCACCCTGACGAACCCCTCTCTTGATATGGATGATTACTTCTTTGTAGAATGGTGAAATCTTGGTAGTGAATTCGCAATAGAGCTCATGAAGGATCCTGATGTATTGAGTTTGTACGCCCTGATTGGCTAGGGCTTCCATGACCGCTTCCATCTCAACAGAATCAAAGTCCTTCTTTAAATCATTGAACGTTAGACAGAGCGGCATCTTGAACTCCCGAGAAACCTCAATGAGCTTAGTAATCGTGTGGATATGGTCGATGGTACTGAATCCTTTTTGGAATCCAGCTTGTTCACATGGTTGTCCTTCATCTAGTGTTCTGCCAATCCTATTCAGGATGACTCGAGTGAACAGTTTGTAGATGACAGACAATAGGCAGATTGGGCGATAGTTGCCAATGTTGTGGATGTCTCCCTTCTTGTATAGTAGTACAGTCCTGCTGGTTTTCCATTGGGATGGAACCTTGCATTCAGACAGGTAGTGTGTGAAGAGCCGAGCCAATGTATTGATGAGTACTGATGGTAAGTTCTTCAGGTGTTCAGGTCTGATCTTGTCTGGGCCAGGTGCTCTTTGTTTCTTTACCGACGAGATGGCATGTTGGATTTCGGAAGGGAGAACATTGGGAACGACATATCCATCATGTGGTATGTGGTATGTGGGCAAGTGGACATGGCTATTGAAGAGATCTGAGTAGAAGTCATGAATAATCTTCTCCATTGCCCTTCTGGAAGATGTGATAGATCCATCATGATGTCGGAGGGCAGTCATCTTGGTTTTGTAGTTGGTGAAGGACAGGCGGGCATTACGAATGCTTTTCCCAGCTTCTGCCGCATCTACCAGTACTGCTGCTCTCCTGTTTTTGAGGTCTTCCTTGGTGGCTTCTCTGCACTGTTTTGCCAGTTTGGATGTTTGCTTGTGGTTGCCTGAAGCATGTGCCAAGTCACGTTGGCGAATAAGTTCAAGAGTGTTCGAAGAAAGGCGGTTTTTTGTGGTTATCTCTCTCTTGACATTCCTCGCACAATCATGGAGGTGCTGAATCATTCGATTGTATTCCTCATCAATGTTGTCAATGACGACATCTTCCCATGTTGCCGCAACAGAGTTAAAGAGCTCCCAGTTGGTGGTCGTTCTAGGAGTCCTCTTCTTAAACCTTGCATTTTTTTCTCCTCGTTCTGTGAGGTAGAATTTTGCACAAAGAAGACGGTGGTCTGATCCCGTTTGGAATTTTGGGACAACAGCAACATCGGTTAGGCAAAACCGCCGATTGAATATGATGTGGTCTATTTCATTGTGGAACCGTCCATCGGGAGACTCCCATGTCCAACGTTTAGATTCAGCCTTTTGGAACTGTGAGTTACCATGGAAGGTTTTGGTTGACATGATAAACTCAGACAGTCTGTCACCCTGTTCGTTCCATTCTAGGCCATGGGTCCCGATGTGGAATTCATCGACTGATCTTCTTGGTCCTATCTTGGCATTAAAATCACCGACAATGATCTTGTAGAAGGTGTGATCTTCTTTAAAGAACTTCTCCAGCTCCATGTAGAACTTCTCAGTTTCTCTTTCACCATAACTGGATGTTGGTGCATAGACAACAAAGATAGAAACTGCCGGTAGTGAGCCACATCTATTCAAGTGTAATCGTCCGATTCGGGTTGTTAGGCATTTGAATGAATCAATGCTCGTGGCTAAGTTTGTGTTGACAAGGATACCAACACCACCGACACCTCTTTTATCACATGTTCCAAGGAACAGTTCTTCTCCAGTGTCGAAAACGGCATGATGTGATTGATGTCTTCTCGTTTCGGTCAGACCAATGATGTCATACTTGATCTTTCGTGCTTGTACCATAAGGTCTTCAATAGATGCAGCAGTTGCCAGCGTATGAGCATTAAAAGTACAGACAATCATTTTTGGTTTCCTTCGTTTTGGCAGCCTACTTCGGCCTTGGTATTTTATTAGCCTCTCCTTCCATATCCTTCTCGACTCTGCCGTATTCAGGGTTAGGGGAATGAGATCCATTTATTACTGGATTTGGCATATCAATTTGGTCTATTTGGCATAGACCACGGATAGCTTGCCAGGCTCTGCTGTGCGGGTGGGATATTTAAAGGTACCCTGAAAACTTAGAGAAAAGTAAATAAATAGTCATGCGGTCGCGAATGCGGCCACGCGCTCCCCGGAGCTTGTTGTGATAATCTCTGGATCCTGGCCATTGTTGGGGTTACACGGCAGTTGGAGGGTGTAACTGTCTAGCTACTGACAGTTCCAGTCCCAAACCGTGCAGGCTCGGAGATCTCAGCCCCAGGTCCCACACACCTGGGTTCCTCTGCCAATTCTGTTATGCCTGAGGCTTATCCAAGTGTGATCCACAGAGAACTAAATTTGTTAAATGAAGAAAAATATATCAGATCCAAACTTTAAAAATACCAGTGTTCCAGCACTCAAAAGAAGAGAGAGAACAAAAGGTAATGCCCTGCCACAGGGGTGGAGTGGGATGGGGGGTATGGGGAGGAGGGATACTGGGATCATTGGAGGTGGAAAATGGGCACTGGTGGAGGAATGGGTACTCAATCATTGTATAACTGAAACAAAAGCACAAAAATTTATAAGTCTACAACTGCACCTCATGGTGTTTCACTAATAAAAATTAAAAAAATAAAATAAAATAAAATCATTTCCATGAGCTTCAAAAAAAAATACCAGTGGTCTACTTTATATTCTGGACCAAAGGTACAAATCTTCTATAAGCATATCATTGGAACTAAGGAAATCCATCTAGAAAATTTTTATCACTTTTATCTATAGACTTTATTGCAAGAAAGAAGTATTTAAAACTAAACCAAAACATGTGGCTTATTTCATCTCAGTTTATTGGATAAACATCATTTTGGGTTTCTGCTATTACAGTGTTGTTAGCAGTTACCTCTAAAAAGAAAGTTGACTTGCTTCTAAGAAGAAGGTTATCTTGCCTTTCATCCCATATCAGATTAGCAGATTGTTTTACTTTAGTTTTTTATTTGTAGCCTAACCTAAAATTTTTCCTATTCTTTGATTAATTTCTCATTTCTAAATTACCAAAGGAGCTGTAATGTCACAGGAGTGTCTGGAAATACTTTTGACAAAGGTACCATTTCAAATGTGCTGGAGTGATAGCACAGTGGTAGGGTGTTTGCCTTGCGAGCAGCCGGCCTGGCTAGGCCGGGTTTGATTCCTCTGCCCATCTTGGAGAGCCTGGCAGGCTACCAAGAGTATCTCGCCCGCACAGAAAAGCCTGGCAAGCTACCTGGCAAGCTACCCGTGTTGTATTTAATATGCCAAACACAGTAACAACAAGTCTCACAATGGAGACGTTACTGGGCGCACTCGAGCCAAATCGATGAACTACTGAAGGACATTGACAGTGACTACTTCAAATTTGTTTTAAAGTTTCTACATGTCATAGTGAAATAGGGCTAAAAACAAACTTAGTACATTTTGGTTTTGCTAGTTCAAAAGTCAGAAGACAATGTGTCTTTGAGAAAATGGAAGATTTTATTTGCCCTGAATGCTCCTTACAAACATTGTCCCATTTTGAAGACTCAGGATAGGTTTTTCTCCAGACTCAGGAAGGCAACTTATATATTTCTTGTTCTCAGGGATTTGGGCAACTTTCTAAGTTCCAACTTTAAATTAGTTTGGTGGTGGTGGTGTGGAAGAAGTATGTTTAAAAATTCCAAAATAAATCCCTAAATATTTAATTATATCAATTATATATTTTAATATTATATAATATATTTAATATAATGTCATACTTTCTTATGTTTACTATTATATGATATTTAATATTATCTTCACGGCAAAGCCTGGCATGCTCCCCGTGACATATTCGATATGCCAAACACAGTAACAACAAGTCTCACTGTGTTACTGGGCCTGCTCGAGCAAATCAATGAACAATGGGAGGACAGTGACAGTGACAGTGATTTAATATTATAATATTATATTAACATATTTCATATAACCAATCTAAAGTCCTTTTGTTGTTCTTTTTGTTTCTGTATTGGGGCCATGTTTGGTGATACTCAGGGCTTACTCCTAGCTCTGCTTTCAGGAACCACTCCTCATAGTGCTCAGAGGACCATGTAGAACTCTGGATATCAAACAAAGTCAGCTGCTTACAATCACAGCATCCAACCTGCTGTATTATCCCTTCTGCCCTACCGTCTAACACCTTGAAAGCTCATCTTATACCAGTCTTAATAACTATCATATACTGCTGTAACCCAAACATATCTTTATGGCTTTGTCTAGAAAAATTCCAAGATACTTTGCAATCAGAAAGACAAAAGCCAAAGACATGGGGAAGAATACTGAAAGCAGAAAAATAAAAAATATTTACATACAAAGGAAAGCCCATAAGATTCACAGCAAACAGCAAATGAGATTCTAGAAGATAGAAGAGAATGGAGGAGTATAATCCAAAAACTCAATGAAATGAACACTTCACCAAGAATTCTCTACCCAGCTAAACAATCATTCAAATCTAACCAAAAGATACACAGATTCCACTAATAGACAACATTTTTAAGAATGCATAGCCTTGAAACAAGTTTTTCAAGAAGCTTTAAAGAAATTTTTATGAATGAGAAGACAGACTTCTCAGCACTTGGTATTGAATGACATTCATTCATGGTGCTTATAATCTCCCTTAACTAGATTAAGAAAAGTCAGCTATTTTTAGCTTGATGATGGATTCTATACTTTTTCAATAATAATAAAAGTTTCATTTATATTAAATGTCTTATGTCTAATTAGGTGTTTTAAACATCCATATACTATTTATAATATTTTACTTATTAATGCAGAGTCTCCTGCCCCTGCCCCTGGCTGTCCTAGCCGGGGCCCCTTGGAGGGGGGCGGGTTGAGTTTCCCTCCCTGCCCTGAGCAGAGCTCCAGCAGCCAAAGACCTCCAGAACCAGCCACAATGATGTTGAGACCATTCTCCACACGCATGAAGGTACCGGCAGAGGAACAAAGGCATGTGGGTCCCGGGGCTGAGATCTCCAAGCCTGCTCGGCTGGGGGCTGAGCATCCTCCACCCAGATCCTCCATCTTCCAGTAGGCAGGGGTCACACCCACCAACTGGCCCCCTGCGTCGTGTAATTCCATCAACAGCCAAGACCCAGAGATTATAAAACTCAGCTCCCAGAAGCGGGACATCTTATTATCTCATTCTTCCTTTGGACAAATGGCAGGCTGAATGTAACCTGCCCACACAGCAGAGTCTGGCAAACTTCCCGTGGCGTACCCAACCAATATGCCAAATACCAGTAACAATGATGGTCTCATTCTCCTAACCCTGAAAGAGCCTTGAAGATAGCACTTTAAAATCTCAGGGCTAGGACAAAAGAGACATTACTGGGGCCTGCTCAAGGCAATCGACGAACAACAGGATGATCGTGATCGTGAATGCAGATAATAAGCTGTATTTATAATATTTCCTATCATAAAGTCAATCTTTCCTCTCTTAGGATAAAATACCCTTTTACACTTTTATAGGCCTATTCACATTTCCCTTAAATTTTCTTAATTCTCTTCACTTTTACTAAATTTTATATTTTTCAAATTTATCTATTTTATGTATTCTAAAATGTATTAGCACAGAATTATTAATAATCTGTCACTGTCCTCCCGTTGCTCATCAATTTGCTCAAGCAGGCACCAGTAACGTCTCCATTGTGAGACTTGTTGTTACTGTTTTTGGCATATCGAATACGTCACGGGGAGTTTGCCAGGCTTTGCTGTGTGGGTGAAATACTCTGGGTAGCTTGCCGGGATCTCCGAGAGGGGTAGAGGAACCAAACCCAGGTCAGTCACATGCAAGGCAAATGCCCTACCCACTATGCTATTGCTCCAGCCCATTAATAATATTTTTAAATTATATACAATTAAAAAGAAATAAGTATAGTTTTTGAAAAAGTATTTTGTCAATTCACTGATTTACAATTTTGTGGAATCGGGAGTTTAGTTCTATTAATCTATATGTGTGTAGGGGTCAACACCTCCACAGTTAAAAAAAGAGCCTCTCCCCCTATATGGGGTAAAATGAAAACAGAGTAAATGAACAACAAATGGTCAAAGACTAACTGGAGATTTCCCCTGTAGAACTGAGCTTGCATGGGAAGATGCTGACTGAGAAGGGTCCTTGGGATACCAGTAGAGAGAAGTGGGTATAAAGTTGGAATGATGTTTGCATGTGAAGTATAATCAACAGAATTGTAAATCCAGGTAATTCAATAAAAATAGATTGAAGTAAATAAAATGAAAGAAGCGCTGTCATTGGTGATAACTGATATGGACCTAGAGGACATTGTACTGAATTAAATAAGCAAGACATAGGACGAATGTCATCAATATAATGTTCTAAGTAGAATCTAAAATAATAAAGCATAGAAATTAAAAGAAAATGGTGCTTGCTAGTGAACCAAGGAGGAAAATTTATGGAAGTTAACCATCTAAAGGTACAAAGTTTTAATAATACAACATTAACAAGTTATAGAGATAAAACTGTACAATATAGGGTATACAGTTGAGAGTAGTACTATGTACTTAAAATTCTTATGAGTGAATTATATATTCAATGCAAGTTTTCTCATGTGAAAGAGCGAGCCAGAAGGAAGAAACTTTGGGAGGTGTTGGTAAATTTATGGCAGTAAGGGTGAAGATGGTTTTACAAGTCTATACTATACTGGTGGTTATACAGGTCTATAGTCAGGCATTGGCAACTGCAATTAGTGGCACTATGAACACAGATATACACATGTTTTTGAATTCATATCTTCCTGTTCTTTGAATATAAACCTGGAAGTAGAATTGTCAAATCATTTATTATATTTTGAGAAGGCTCTATACTTGTTCCCATTAAGGTTGAACCAATTACTGATAAGAATTATTAGCTTGCAATTGCAAAAATACCCACCCACCTCCCATTTTTTTCGTGTTAGGCCACACCCAGTGCTTATTCCTTACTCAATACTCAGGAACCACTTTTGGTGTTGCTCAAGGGATCACATGTGGTATCATGAATCAAAACCAGGTCAGTTACGTAAAAGACAAGAATTCTACCTGCAATATCATCACTCCAGCCCCAACAAAAATTTATAACAAAAATGCACTCCAATCCAAATGTCTTATAATTATGAAAAATGACAAACATTTCAAGTTAGCATAACTATACAATTGGGCAACTCTTCTAAGTATTTAAATAATAGATAAATTTGTCATTCATAAGATACTTTGTTTCCTTCTTTCAAGAAACAAGGAAGTATTTACAAATTAGAAGATTCAGATATTTAAATTTATAAGGTAAAGCAACAGAGGAAGCTTTTTAACATCAAAAGATCATTATAATAACTTTTTAAAAATTCCAAAGAAAGCTCTCTAGTTGAATGAATGATGAAAAAACTTATTTTAGGAAAAAAGGTTAACCCATTTAAAAAGAAAAACTTCTTAATAATTTGTTTATATGAGAGTTATGAAAAAAATTTTAATGATCCCTTTGAAACTTAGTTTCCTACACTAGTTATCAGGGTTTTGGTTTGTATTCCTGGGGGACTAGAAAACAAGGAAGAAAGGAAAGGTATCAAAAGACTTACCAAATTTAACTCTAAGTAATGAGGAAAAAGTCAACAACAAACTTCTTTTAGCTGATGACTTTTCTTCTATAATCTTCCAATTATTTTTAGCTATTTCTTTTGGGTGAACTGCCAATTCCCCAGAGATGTCAGGTTGTATAGACCTTTACAAAGGATCTTTTATTTCAACAACCTTTTTCTGCAATTCCACTGGCTCATAAGGCCATGAAAATTCTATTAATAATGTTATTCATCTATATTCACGTGATATCCATCAACATATATTATTGCTGTTCTTATAACAACCAAGATATACAATCACTAGTATTTCTTAGGCCTATTCTGATATATGGAACTTTAATAATAATTTAGAGATTGAGGTCCAACCCAAAGAAATTATATGAAAAAAGTAATACTTTCCTCCTCTACACCACACATATTCTTACATGTAGAATAATAAAACAATGATTAATTTATGACTCTGTTGATTAGAAACTAAACATAATATGAGACACTGATAATTAAAGACTAAATTATAATTGCATTGTAACAATTTTGCTTATTGTAACATATTTGTTGATACTTATAAACCATATATATATATAATAGGTTTCAATATAGCACTGTAGCACCGTCCTCCTATTGTTCATCGATTTGCTCGAGCGGGCCCAGTAACATCTCCATTGTGAGACTTGTTGTTACTGTTTTTGGCATATTGAATATGCCAAGGGTAGCCTGCCAGGCTCTGCCGTGCGGGAGAGATACTCTCGGTAGCTAGCTGGGCTCTTTGAGAGGGATGGAGGAATTGAACATGAGTCAGCTGTGTGCAAGGCAAAGGCCCTCCCCTCTGTGCTATCACTCCAGCCCCAGTTTCAATGTAGACAGATATAAAGCTTTGACCAATATAGTCATTATTCTTGCTATAAGTGAGAAATAGTTATTGAATACAAAGCATGCACAATGTCTAAAAGATTTACTTTTCAAAGATTTCATTCTTAAAATACTTTCTACTGTACAAGGGTATAATAAATCAGTGTTTCCTTGTCTGGGGAAGGGAAGGTGATTTTAAAGAGTTAAGCAAACTTTCAAGAGTTAAGCAAACTTTCAAGACTACACACAAATGACAGATGGGAGAGATAAGTCAACAGTCTAAGCTTTGCATGTGGAAGGCATGAAATTGAGCCCACATGATACAGCTCCTCAGAGCACTTCCTGTAATGAACCTTAAACCCAGAACCGGGAATAAACCTCACGCACTGGCAGTTGTATCACAAAAACAAAAGAACAAACAAAAGACTATATGTAAATGACAGAACAATCATTATGTTAATCAGTGTTAAAAACAAATTAATCTCATGGAAAATAGTGATCAAAACAAAGACTAATATACTTGATGAGATTAACTCTCAGAAATATAAAGCAAAATAAAATATGAAAGAAAATGTAAACAAAATAAGCATAACAAAGACAAATGACAAGGCCCAAGTCCCACAGCCACCACCATGTGGAACTCATTCACCAGCATTGCTCTTCAAATTCACAACCTAAATCTGTGAGGAGATGCAAAACAAGCAGAGAAATACATGGACACACCGGTCCTCCAGGCTGAAAACTCTGAGGCATCCTTGGGAGGGAGGGAGGCCATATTCTGGCCCCTGCAGAAGCCTCCACGCCAACAGCCTAACTCCACAGCTTCACCTAGAATCTCTGCAGACTGATCCTATTTTTACAGATCCTGAGAATTCTGGACCACAAAACACTCCAAATTCCACAGTACTGAAATTTCAGTAGGAGCACAACAAATTAGATGAGAAAGTGATGTAGAAGTCAACTAAACTCAACAAATAATAGCAATAATACAGAAGGATCAACTATTTCTAATAGTTTAGCAAATTCCCAAAACTTTATCTCAAGGTGAGATGCCAATTTTCATAAGTGTTCTTTTACTGAAGTATTTTTGATTATTCCTTTAGCCATTTGGTGTAACAAGTAATATAAAACAAATTATTGTGTACCTGCTAACAGGGCAGGTTTAGGGGGTATTTGGAAAAATGGGGACAATGGTGGAGGAAAGGTCACTCAGGGGGGTGGGACTGGAATATCAGTAGCTCATAACAACTATCTTATGAATAATTCTGTAAACCATCATGTTTAAATAAAGTTAAAAAAAGTTGTTTTCTATCATTAGGTTAAAGTAGCTGGTTAACAAGAATAAAATTATAAAAAAAGAGCATGGAACTTTCTTAATATTTATTTAAAAATAGGAGAAAACTACATAAATATGAAGTTCTATTTTATAAATAAGAATTAAAATATTTTTTCAATGTTCTCTAAACTTAATGCAATTTTTATCAAAGATCAGAACAAATTGTGTTTACTTGTCTATCATTGCATATTATCCAATTGGTCTTAAAACTTACATAGAAGAAAAAATAATGAGAGTTGTCAAGGAAATACCATAGAACCATAATATGACAATGATAATCATTGTATAGAATATCAATACTGCCCACAAAGTTTGAGATATTTAGCTACTGTGGTGAATATAAAATGACAAAAGAACCAGTGGAATAGAAAGTTCAGAAATACCCAAGCATCTAAAAAGTTCGATAGCATTATAAAAGTTTAATAAAGATTATAGCATTATAAATCAACATAGAATAAATGGTCATTTGAAAAGTGTTTGGCTATTAATTATTCATATTAATAAAAAGGTAATAAATGTCTACCTAACACTATTCCACATGAAAAAAATTAAATAGCCAGATTCTAACTACTCAGCAATAAAATTCTGCCTGTTGGGACAAATGGATGGATCCTGAGGTGATTATGCTGAGCAAAAGAAGTGAAAGAAAATCACCAGACAGTTTCTCTCAATTTTGAACAACTAAAGAAAATAACTAGACCAAAAAATATAACATTATTAACTCCAAGATCTCGTATTAAGTATCTTGGGTTTGCAGAGGGAAAGGAGTCAGAGTTTGGAGAAATGAATGATGGATTTTTTAGGTAGTGGGATAACACTGGAACTGTGGTGGTGGCAATGTTGACAATCATATAAGTAGATGCAAAACCAAATCTTTGAAATTCTGTAATATTGTAAAACAGAGATTAGTACATTAAAAATTAAATTAAAAGTTAAAAAATCATAATCCTAAGAAGTAAAGTTATAAAATTTCCATAGAATAGTATCTGTATGACATAAAGTCAGGAAAGATATTTGGTAACAGGAGAAAAATGTGTGAGAGAAAAAAATTTTAAATGCAGTATACTTTAAAAGTTTTAGATGACAGAAGGAAGCATTAGCTTAAATATTAGACATTAATGGAGAATCTACAGATTCATATTTTTAAAAAGATTAAAAGTTGATTAAAGTCCATAAATTGCCTTTTGAAAATATAAGAAATCCAATAAAAATTTCATAATTTGTATAATGCAAACAAACTTTGACACAACAAAAATATTAAAAGTTAACCAAATAGCAAAGTAGTCAATGAAATGAAAAGTTTAATAAGACACTGCATATCTCCTCAAATAGCCAATACTGAATTAAGACAATAATACTAAGAAATGTGACATCTAGAGCATTCCAGGGTCTGAACTAAAACTGTGAAGATTAAACATACAAATCTGGTAAAGATGATGACATAATTCGGTTTTAAGGTAGAAACTCAAAGAAAAAAGGAAAACTCTAGTCAGTGCTACCATCTAGTGGTCTCAGAATATTATAGAAAACAATTATTTCAGCAGTATTACATTGGACTTCTCAAAGTATATACTAGGAATACACCAACTTACATGAAATAGAGTTTAGATGCAATCATTGTTCTCACTACATTATTGAGCAAGCAGGATATCATAATCACTATAATATTCTCATCATATTATTTGGCTCCACTTATCCTTTTGTAGACTGCATAAACCTAACAAAACCATGTAAAAATATCTTTAAACAAAGTTTTGTATGTTCAACCTTTACAATTCCAAAAACTTTTCAAATGATAACTATTGTTAATGAGGCCTAAAGAATATACCTCCAAACTAACTGAGCTAGATTACTGATTAAATTAGTGATTAAAAAGTTAATCAGTATACAGCATTGATGTTAATGTGATGCAAAAGCATTCCTTATACACTTCTATTCAGAATATAAATTTGAAAGGCTAATAAAAAGAATATGTACTTTAAAATCAAATAAATTATTTTTAAAATGCTAAAATTTTTCATTACAAAAGAAGTTTAACATGTATATACATTCACTGTCATCCCGGTATACATAAGATTTACTCGAGCGGGCACCAGTAACGTCTCTATTCATCCCAGCCCTGAGATTTTAGCAGCCTCTCCTTACTCATCTTTCACAACAATTGGAGGCTCTTTCAGGGTCAGGGGAATAAGACCTGTTATAGTTACTAATTTTGGCATATCAAATACGCCATGGGGAGCTTGCCAGGCTCTGCCCATGTGGGCAAGATGTGCTTGCCGGGCTCTCCGAGAGGCACAAATATATATATATAATATATATATTATATATATATAGTATATACATTATGATGCAGAAATCCCTCTTCTAGATTTATTTTCTAAAGCAACGCTTTCTAACTCAAAGACTATTTATAAATAAATTTTAAGGAGTCTGGAAAACTGCATGTACATATATATATTTATTTTTAATAATCTTTTTCTGGCCCCATGATCTATTTAAATTTTAATTAAGTAGATTAAAATTTAAGTAGATCATGGGGCCTGGCTATTTTACATAAATTCATCAAAATTCTAAGGAACAAATAGTCCTCATCTTACTAACGTTACTTATTCATGAAAATAAAATATATTCTCACATGAGAAAATATATTTATTTTAACAGTCTTGGATTAAAATTTAGTTCAAGGCCATTCCATTGAACTATTACAGACTCATTTACATAGAGTTTAACAAAAGAACAAATAATCTTCCCTGAAATGGGAACTGGAGAAATAGTACAGCAGAGAGCTTGCCCCATATCTGGCCAACTTGGCTTCACTCCTTGACACCACATATGGCTCCCCCACTCCACCAGCGTGATCCCTGAATAAGAACCAAGACTAAATACTAAGCACAGTCAGGTGGCCGAAACACTCTGACATCCCGCCCAAAAAGCTTCCTGAAATCAGAATCGTGAAGAGATATATTTATTTTCATGTTCATCAAAGAATTAATTACTCAAAATAGCCAAGAGGGAAGAATCTAAATGTCAATTTAAAAAAAAAGAGAGATAAGGAAAAGGTGGTATATACAACAACAAATATTTAATATTTGGCTTCAGAAATAAGTAAGTTCTTCCATATACAACAACACATTTGGCCCTTAGGGTATTATATGAAATGAAATAAGCCAGTCACAGAAGAAAATCTGATCACTTTAAAATAATCAAATTTATACAAACAGTGAATCATAGCATGATTGCCAGGAGTTGGACAGGGGGTGCTATATATGGAAACTTGTTACTATACTGATCAAAATTTCACATACACAAGATGAGCAAGTGCTAGAGACCTGCTGTACAAAGTTGTGCCTATAGTTTACTGAATTGCTAACATAAAAATTTGTTATGAGGGATTAGATCTAATGTTCTCACAATGTAAAAAAATCCTTTCAAAGCATCAAAAAGAATTGAGAGAATGAGTGGGATAGTCAGCTTCTGTAAGGACTCCTCATACCCAGTGAGTTCCTCTTTTATAGATTCAAGATAAGGGAAAGACAATGTCACCACACGTACAGCATGAAAAAAATTCAACATCACTGACTCAAAGAGAGGACAGAATTCAGCAAGATCACAGAAGGAGAAAATAAGGAAGAGAAAAACAAAAATAGTGACAGTCAGAGAGTGGGAGCCCAAATTTCTGGATAAACTCTATAAACATTGGCTGATTCCCAGTTTACACAGAAGAAGAACTAAGGCTGAAAGTTCTGACAAGATACAAAGTTGAGAATAATACTTCCAGAATGGAAAAGGTGAAAGGTAAATTAGGAACTGAAAATAATATAATTCATTTTACTTTACAAGTACTGAACAAGACAATAAAAACATTAAGTAGATATAAGAAGACACCGTGTATAGCATAGCGGTAGGGCGTTTGCCTTGCACACGGCCAACATGGACAACCCAAGTTCGATTCATCCACCCCTCTCGGAGAGCCCGGCAAGCTACCGAGAGTATTTCACCCGCATTGCAAAGCCTGGCAAGCTCCCCGTGACGTATTTGATATGCCAAACACAGTAATAACAAGTCTCACAATGGAGATGTTACTGGACCCACTCAAGCAAAACGTTATATATAGAAGAATATGTTGTTTTACAAACAGTGTAGGAGAATAATCAATATTTGAAGGAGGAGACAGGATACAATATGTAGTGATTTGATTGCCTTTTCTAGGTAGAAAGGTAGTCAGTCTGTTTTTTTTTTTTAATTTATTTATTGAATCACTGTGGGAAAGGT
Source organism: Sorex fumeus (assembly GCF_029834395.1). NCBI lineage: Eukaryota > Metazoa > Chordata > Mammalia > Eulipotyphla > Soricidae > Sorex > Sorex fumeus. The sequence goes on from NW_026606091.1 coordinate 39,616,783, forward strand.
TACAAAGCTTTCAGGTTTATGTCTCAGTAATGCAAATATCAAACACATTTCCCTTTACCAATACTTATTTTTTACCATGAAGAACCCCAATAAAACCCCACCCCCCACCCCTCCCCGTCCCTGTGAGGCAGATGAATTCTAGTTGACACTCTATCTGCTTTGATTAGATTCATTGTTTTGTTAGGGCGCAGATCGTGATCTCCCTTTAACGACAAAGAGACTCCAGAGACTGCAAACAGCAAGCAAGGTTTATTGTAAGACTGGCTAGCCAGGGTCAAGCCGCCTACACAGACACGCAGGTCAGTTAGGTGAGGCAAGACCCCGAACTTCTTCAAAGGGGATCTTATATAGGCCTTCACTGGCCGTTACAGCAAAGCCCGCACATTTCATAGCCAATAGATTTGTAACAACATATGCTTTCTTAACCAATCCATGTAGAAGTACATCACTTCTTAGCCTATAGATTCAAAGATCAGCATTTACGTACATAGGCATTGTGACTAGTGGGCATCAGGTAACTTGGACATTTGGTTATCACCTTGCTTCCTCTGATTCTCAGCCCTGCATTCCGGAGGTGGATAAGGGAAGAGTTCTTAAGGGAGGTAACAGATAAGGAGGGCAGGAAAGGGAGAGTTACTAATTTATAGAGTTTTAACTCTGGAATCTCCCTCAGGGTCCCTAGGGACCTAACATTCCTCCCTTTCTCTACTTCATATTGAGGAATCTTCCTCAGTGGGCTCTTCATACAGAGGAGTAATTTCCTCAGTGGGCAGGGTCCAGTATTGTTACCCAGAATTAGGAGGATTTTCAAGACTCAAACCAATTCTCCCAGGCCTCCCTTTCTCTCCGACGTTGTTCAAGGCCTTCCCGTAGCTTGGCCATGGAGTCTCTGACAACCTCAGTGTGGTCTGCATAGAAACTGCATTCTTCCACCAGATCAGTGCAGAACCCTCTGTTCTTGAGGAACAACAGGTTGAAGGTCGAGTCCTCTCAGGTTTTGGGAAGACTATCTCGGGCAGGGATGTTAGAGATTTCTCCATGCAGTCTTAAAAAGAGTTAAAGCAACAGAAACCAAAGCAACATTGGCCAATTCACACATTTACCCAATCATCTCTGTAGAATTAGAATCTGATTCTTACAAAAAGAAAGTTACAGAAACATGGTTTTCTCTCCACCTTCATTTTAAAACTTTGCAAGATAGCTTAACAAACCTGGCTTGTTCTTTTGCATAAACACAGTAAGATTAGAGAACTCTCCATTTGGGATACCCCATTATTTACTGAGAAGTCCTGGGAATTGGCTAAAGACAGGAGACACACCAAAAGTGGCATTAATCTTATCTGGCACGTCAGAGCTACCCAGGCCTGGCCAGAAGATGTCCCCCGATGAACTGGATGGATGTCCTTGAGCCTTCAAGTTGAGCTGGATACGACTCTGGGCCTCATTTTCTACAGAGATGCCCTGGCAGAAAGGAGTCCATCCCATCCCTTCTTCAGGGCTGGGAGAAATCCTGATTTCCAGGTTTTTCCTTGACGCTGAGAGTAGGCCCAGACTGAGATAGTCATTGCAGAGTCCTGGATTCCTCATTCTCCATAGCAGTGATGATTTCCGGTCTTTCCTTGAGCTGGCCTGCCTGTAGGGTCGCCCTGAGGTTTGTAGGGTACTTGAAACAGTACCCGTTAAATCCCTGCTCCTGTCATTTAGACAGATCCCCTGACTGTTCCCTGAAAGAGGGCTTTGGGGTCCCATAGTTGGTTTTTCCTGTCTGCATGAGGGGTAGACCCTATTACAGAGAGGAAAGACTTATCTGGATTTATGCAAACCAACATAGTGCCATGAAACATCAAAAAACATACTGAAGGTACAAAAGAAGAGAAAAGCAAGCATTTCACTTTACTCACAGAGATGTAATACACCCATTTGCTGTGGGTCCTAGTCAGAGAAGCTAAAATCTGTAGACATAAAGCATACCGTTTAACATGTTTTTCAATCCCACATGGAAAAACTTTAACTTCCCATTAATAAGAGCACTGTACCAGGAGTCCAGTGTACAGTTTAACATGTCTAATTCATTTAACCCCATGTCAAAAACCCTTGATGTCCTGCAACTTTTGAAAAATTCAATTATCTTAAGAGCACTATAACAGGAGTCCAGATAATCCGTCCAGTGTCTTTCCCGTAGATCTTACAAAAAGGTACTAGAACAATTCTGCATGTGATTTAAAGAGTTTCTTACAACAAAACAATTTGATCAGTTCCTTTTCTTTAAAACAACCTCAAACCTTCTACACATTCCTTTACATACATTCTGTAACTTTCATTCATTTAAAAATCAACTTCACTTTAACAGAATTCCTTTCCTTTTTTCTTCACTGATGATATCTCCATCCATTATCTTTCTGATTTATGACATACATCTATAGTAGTACAATGTACAATGTGATCTCCCAAATTTAGACACAAGTTACCAACCATCTCACTTAACATGACAAAGCTGTACTCTGCATTGCTATTTCAGAAGCATTAGATCAGTTCTATAGATATTCAAAAAGCCTTTAAAATGCTCACAATTAAAGCTCTTACAAGGTATATTCACTGGGCAAAAGATCACTTTACATTAGAAATTAACCAGGAGACATCTTAAAATTCTGATTCACAGGAAAACACAAATACAAAAAGATTAAAACACTCATAGATTATCATGAAACAGAAAGCATTTCACATTTAGGTACAAAGTTCTGTGAATGTCAGTACTAGGTTGATACCTGGAGACAAAGCTTGGCATGAAATAAAATTATCAAAATAATAGCATGCACTTTTAAGCAATAGACAGGCTGATTAACAGCATAGTTAGTAAAATTTCCCACATTTTCCATGCAATTCTCCATTTTCAGAAACTATTACAGAAGGCTGACATCTGAAGTGAACCCATTTTATAACTCTTAGTAGTTCTAGAAATTTTAGTTACCAAGAGTCTCAGAGATCATATAGAACACTGGTAGGACAAACTTTGCAATCAATTTTATAACTCTAGAAACTCAAGTTTAAACTAAACCATTACTTTTTGAACCTGTTTTCATGTGTCATAGTTATTTTAACTCCTTCTAGGTCAAATATTCTAATCCAATGCAGATACAAATATGTACATTAACATAACAGCATAAGACCTATAAACAATCAATTTTTATAAAACATGATAAAACCTTCTTTGGCTTAATTTTAATAGTTCTTGTACCTTAATTATTTAAAATCATGAGCTTTCTATACCAGACATTTTTAACAATTCCACAAAAATACAAACATGCTTTCAGACACAGAAAAAGCCCTTTGGATTTTTTTTTTTAACCAAACTTTGATATCAGTATAAGAAAATATTTGAATTGCTGTGTGAGCACAAAAAGGATGGCAACAATCTATCTTTCCCACCGCCCGCGTTCGGTAGTTTCCCCCTGGAGTGGTAGATGGAGATGGGCAAGAAAAGGAAGGAAATCTTATGGCCAGGTTGCTTGATCTTAGTTGCAGTTTATTCCAATCCTCTCTCCATTCACTCCCGTATCTCTCCTGCCTCTCCTAGCCACCCATTCTTACAGTCTCATTATATCCCATAAAAGGAACTCAGGTTCTCTCAAGCATATTTTCCCCTGTTCTCTCAGACCTAGTAGAGAGCCCCAAAATCTCATGGTACTTCTAAAGGGGCAAAAAGGAGAAAGAACATTGAGGCAGCAAAACATACATTGCTTCTTTATATCTGCAGGCCAGTACCAAAGACTAGCCTGGCTAGAGCTGGGAATCTACATCCCAAAGATCAGGCCTGGCTAGCACCTGAGATCTGCTCTGTGAGATAAGGGAAGCTGCCTCTTGCAGTATACTGAAATTATTTACTGAAGGCAGTTTGAAAGGGAAAAATGTTTAACCTCATCCAAACTAGTCAGGACATTCTTCTAGGACAGATTCTTACTTAACAGATCGACTCACAATTTACAATACAAGTTCAGTGTCCTGGAAGGATCTGATCTTACAAAATAACAGATTCTGACTAGGGTGAAAGCTGATTATCTGGTTGGGGAGGAGAGCATAGAGAAGTGGTTACAGAAAAACAAAGGAATGGAAGTGACTCAGGAGCACTGTGATGGGTGTAACATGATAAACCTTAGCTCCTTCTGTCAAGGAGGAATGGACAAGTCCAATTGTTATCCTATAAATTGCCACAGTTTAGGAAAACAAGGAAACTTAATTTTAATGGCTTCTGTACCTCTGTAGTTTGTAAAAGCGGCCTAATTTTTCATTAAAGTTAGCTGAGGCTTATAAGATAAGGTCTTGCTTTCTCTGAACTCTTATTTCACTTAAGTTTCAGGCTCTAGTTCCATAGCTCTTCTAGATAGTACAAGATTCTTAAGTTCAAAAGGATTTCAACTGTTAATCACATAATCATTAACTTTCTTCTAATAAGAAATCAAGATTGAGAATTCTGCTTTCTCTGTAGGCTCAAACTTCTGATAAGAAATCTTCGTTTAAACCACCTTGTCTAGCAAGTTCCAAAAACAACTGCATTCCTTAAATCACTGAGTTGCATATCACTGACTTCTCTAGAATTTCTACTTCTGATTTCAGCCTGGTCCCAACACTCTAGCGTTTCACATAGAGAGACAGATAAACAGACACAGACAGACAGACAGACAAACAAGACAATGAACTGACTAAAACACCACACATACATGTGCACATATCTGTAGTTGATCGATCAATCTGACCCTTCAAAAAAATGGCAGGGAGAAACGGATGGACTGAGAAAGGAAGGGACTGTCCCCAGGGCGAAGAAACCTTATCGCTGATTGGGAACTCTGCTCCCCATTTCCCAGTCTCCCGCTTGTTAAAAATGGGTCAAGAAAGCGCTTTTGTTGATATAAGCCGGCAAAATAAACTATGACAAAGATGTTACCATATTTTGGCCAAGGCTAGTTCTGAGGCAGGGAGCTAGTATCATGATCTTGCATTTTCCTGCCTCCTCTGCTTTGATAATCCTATTTCTTTTGTTACCTATGAAGATCTGACTGCAGAATGATCTGGTAATGCAAACTGCCATTCACTGTATATCCTTCCCAATATTCTAACTTATACTCAGGCCACGTGGTATTACAGAGGTCAACAAGATACCCCTTATCTAAACCATCTACTTGGAAGCTCTTCCGGTGTTTTAATGAGCAACCTAAAGGAGAATATTTAGGTACTGATGTAGAATTTCCCATATCTCCTAAGTGTCAGCAATAACCTATGAAAGGGAGGGAAAAGAAAAATCTAGGGTAGGATAATTCCTTAGCAAGCTCTCCTCCTAATAGTTTCTAGTGTTGTGGTTCTAGAGAGAGCACGGACACGACCACAACTGCATGCCAGCCCATCAGAAAAATCTCTCTTTAAAGGATGTCTCCTTTAGAGATTTCTGAGTCACCCTAGGAATCCCTGGGTCCTGCCTCCCGAGCGTCCACACAACCATGGCTTGCACATGTGGAGCCATACCTAGAGTGCCATGGGTTTCCAAGAAGCCTATTAAAGGGGAGAAGAGAAAAGTTCTGCCTTTCTTAGCTTGCCACATATTCCAATGCTCCCTGCTGACGCTTTCTTCCACAAACTTCTTGTCTGTCTTTTTACCTTTTTTTTTTCTCTGCTTCACTTTGCCTAGGGCTAAACCTGCTGACTGCCTCCATTAGCATTTGAATTGACCTCTAGCTGATTCTGCTGGTTAGAATGCTTAAGAAAGGGATTTCTAACTAGAAATTGATCTGCCTTAGTTTACCAGGATCTTCTCACTAGTGGACTCTCCTCCCATAGTGGACGGTGACGCAAGACAGACAAAGGAGGGGTGCCTCTTTGCAGAGACCATTCAGATGCTTGCCTGGCCGGAGGAGAACTTAGCCTTAGTGGTTCAGCGTTGTGACTTGCGACCGGTAGCTATACCAGTGCCACCATTGACCGTATGTTCTCCGTGGAGTCGCAGGCAGCCCACTCGAGCTCCGTGACTTTAGAGGGACTTTAAGAGTGCCAGGTCGTGGAGCTACAAAATCACGCCCGATAGGAGGACCTATCAGGGTGCTCAGACACACACACATTCACACAGAGGTTATCACATTCCTCCCCCAGTCCCCCTAGAGATTTCCAAGGGAGCATACCTTCACAGCAGATCTTCCACAGATTGCCTCCTTTATCCGAGCCACAAGGTTTGGAGAGAAGGAACCTCCTGGGGGCCAATCCACACCAAAGGAAGGCCATTCTGATGAACAATAATTGGCAAACTTACCCTTCTTGATCATCAAGCCCAGATTCTGAGCTTTCCTGTGGATCTCAGAGAAGTGATCAAGAATTAAAGCTTTGGGGGTCGATTGATTCTGACCCATATTAAACAATCTCAATAAACAGAATTAAGAGAAGGATAATAAGACAAATACACACACTAAGGACACACGCACAGATCACACTCCTGCACTCGCTCGGACCGGTCCACTCTCTCACACAGGTGCGCACCACACTCACCAGTCACCCTGGGACTCCCGAATATGCCCAAAGGGCGTGCACGTGATTTTCACCTCCGGAGGGTTCAGCTCTTCCAGGTCTTCTCCCGGCGCCGGATTTTCCAGAACAGATGAGGCCTCCAGAACAGACAGACGAGGACCCGAGGAAACCCTATGTCCCCCCAAGTCCTCCCAGTCAGGGTTGGCCACTTCCCTGCCGCGGTCCAGAACAGACGAGGCCTCCAGAACAGACAGACGAGGACCCGAGGAAACCCTATGTCCCCCCAAGTCCTCACAGGGTTAGCTACTTCCCTGCCGCGGTCCAGAAGGGGACACTGTCCCCCCACAGAACAGACGGAATATTCCCCAGAAATTTTTTTTTTTTTTAAGGCCTTTTCAAAACCCGCTCTCTGGGCCCGTTTGCCGTCGGGAGATCTCGCTGGGGCCTCCAAATGTTAGGGCGCAGATCGTGATCTCCCTTTAACGACAAAGAGACTCCAGAGACTGCAAACAGCAAGCAAGGTTTATTGTAAGACTGGCTAGCCAGGGTCAAGCCGCCTACACAGACACGCAGGTCAGTTAGGTGAGGCAAGACCCCGAACTTCTTCAAAGGGGATCTTATATAGGCCTTCACTGGCCGTTACAGCAAAGCCCGCGCATTTCATAGCCAATAGATTTGTAACAACATATGCTTTCTTAACCAATCCATGTAGAAGTACATCACTTCTTAGCCTATAGATTCAAAGATCAGCATTTACGTACATAGGCATTGTGACTAGTGGGCATCAGGTAACTTGGACATTTGGTTATCACCTTGCTTCCTCTGATTCTCAGCCCTGCATTCCGGAGGTGGATAAGGGAAGAGTTCTTAAGGGAGGTAACAGATAAGGAGGGCAGGAAAGGGAGAGTTACTAATTTATAGAGTTTTAACTCTGGAATCTCCCTCAGGGTCCCTAGGGACCTAACAGTTTCAATAAAAGATTCACCACTATTATTTAGAGTTTACCCCCCCCCCCCCAAATCAGACATGCTGAAAAAGCATTGTGAAGTGATTTGCTTTCTACAGCTGGGTTCAAGAATTAAATGTTGGTTTTGGATTTCTGCTATTTTACCTATTGACCCTGGAAGTATTTCTACTGAAAGTCAGATAGTTAAGAAACTGGTTTCTGTGTTCTGGAGTCGTGGCCGTGCTGGAGAGCCGCTCGCGGGGGGCAACCGGTAGCCTCGGTAGGGCGTGAAGGGCGGACCCAGATGGAGTAGGTGCCGCATCTTGCCCCAGTCAGTCTGTTTTAAGAGGCCTGTTAGGTTGAAGTCAGTGAGCCTGGGTGAGTATACATGCCTTCCATGTTATTACTCTTTTCTATTGGTAAATGTGGAGAGAAGGGTTAATGTTCCATGATCCATGGTTCTCAGCAGAATTTTCTTTGCATCTATGGGTGAAGTCCAAAAATGAGCATCAGTCATAGGAATGACTCCTTGGTAGGAAATGGGCACAGAAACAGAGCCAAGGATCTACCAAGGAGCAGAAATAAGAAACTGAGGTAAAAATAATCACTAGGTCCTCCCCACTCACTGCCATAGTTATCTTCTCTGCCCTAACCATTGACTCTGTGGTACAGCTAGGTGTCATATAGTACATCCTACATATCAATATTTCCCAATTGAGCCATCCTAAATGATGGACTTTAGAGCCCTATTCCAAGAATGGGGACTGAGTCGTTGTGTCTGCTCAGGGAGGATATATTTTATATTTTAGAAAGATTACTTAAGGATAAAATAGATTAAGGATAAAATAGAAAATAGCGCTGTCTCAGGCACTGTAAAAATCAATACACTGCATCACTGTATCACTGTCATCCCATTGTTCAACAATTTACTTGAGTGGGTGCCATTAACATCTCCATTCATCTCAGCTCTGAGATTTTAGCAACCTATCCTTACTCATCTGTAAGAATTAAGCACACTGAAGGGTGTGTATTCATGGGCTTTCCAAGTGGCTCTCTCTCACTACCTGTGTCCAGTGCCCTCAAGCCTCTGTGTACGGACTGGACGGTTGTTGGCAATAGGCAGGCAAAGGAAGAACGAGAGCCAAGCTGGTTGATTGATCAGATACCATTTATTCCATTCTCCCCACAGGACTACCCCAGTCTCTCTGAGTCTCCCATTCTAGTCTCACACTACCCTCATTCCCGGCTCCTTTGGTCTCTCCAGCTCATCTCTCTGCTCCATCTCACAGCCTGGGCTCTTTTTCTCCACTTGCCTACTCCTGTATTTTCTTCTACATTCTTCTCTCTCTGTTCCCCTTGCTAGTGTCTCTGCATCCTATCTTGTTGCCTCTCTCTCTCTCTCTCTCTCTCTCTCTCTCTCTCTCTCTCTCCAACTCTCTAGTCTCCCCAACTCCCTAGCACTCTGGGCTGACACTGTACTCAGTCTGATAGCTAAATCAACATAAGAAAGCCCTTCCTGAGGGCCCATCAGGTTCAAAGGAAACACCACCTAAGAGGTATTCCAAAGCCCTTCCTGACTGCCCAGGGGCAAAATACCTCCTAAAGTGTTTTTCTCCTTTCCTCAATCCAATAACTATCAACATCTTAATACTAGTTATTTTTGTATGGACACAGTAACAGATACACTGAGGCTTGTAGGGAAGCTCTCCTGGGAATATTTTGCCACAGACTCAGACTACAGAGCTCAGGCCATATTAAACTTTCCTAACCCTAGCAGGATCCGAATCTAGTTATTAGCTTTGTATCATGACAGCATTTGTCTATGACCATTATGGCACTTTGGCCAGGCCCATCTGGATCCAGAGTAGCACATAGCTTACTGCTTGCCCTAGTTCCATCCAGTCCCTCATTGGGACCCTGCTTTTGGGTGTACTAGGAAGTAAGGGCAGTAAGTAAGGAAACTCTTGAGGTTTAGATCTAGAGAACAGATGCCCAGAAGGAAAATAACATTAACAGTCACATTACAAATGCATAGCATATACTGTCTTCTTGTGTCCATACAAAAAGGACACTGCTCTGAATAAACTATGCAAAGGACTTAGGGAGAAGAGAAAAACAATGCAAGTCAAAGGAACACAAAGAAAGAAGTTACAAATAAACACAGAGGAATAGGAACACTGTGATGGGAGCAACCCAATAAACTACCCAAGTCTATGCAGGAAGGACAAAACAGTGTTATCCTACACTCATCTTTCCCCATGCTGCCATATTGGAAGCTCTTTCAGGGTCATGAGAATGAGACCCGTTATTGTTACTGTTTTTGGGCATATCAAATATGTCACAGGTAGCTTGCCAGGCTCTGCAAGTTGGGTGGAATACTCTCAGTAGCTTGCCGGGCTCTGGGGAAGGCATAGATATAGATATAGATATAGATATAGATATAGATATAGATATAGATATAGATAGATTTCCTTCAATGATTTGTTGCTTACTCTCTGAACTCCATCAAATATGGAGTGGTAATTATGGAAAAAGGGTAGAGTATCTTATGATGTGTCGATACAATCAATACAAATCAATATAAATAAAATCAATATAAAATCGCAAAGTTACTTTCAGTATTCTTATCTCTTTGGGTTGTTATATAAAAATCAGTGACAGAATTTTCAAATGCTTGCCACTACTCCTACTCCTTTCAGATGCAAGATTTTAAATATATTTAAAAATACTTTAAATATTTCTTGTTTTACAGCTAAAAGTATACTTATTTAAAGAATATTGGGGGGGGAGCTGAAGCAATAGCACAGTGGGTAGGGCATTTGCCTTGCATGCGGCCGACCCGGGTTCCATTCCCATCATCCCATATGGTCCCCTGAGCACTGCCAGGAGTGATTCCTGAGTGCAAAGCCATGTGTAACCCGTGAGCATCTCCAGGTGTGACCCAAAAAGCAAAAAAAAAAGAAAAAAAAAGAATATTGAAAAAATACAAAAAAAGAAGAAAGAATATATAAAAATGAAGAAAAATGAATATAGAAAAATGAAGATTAGAAATTTCTCCAGGTTCTGTTTTGCTGAGGTCTTTTCCAGTCCAATTTATACAATCATGATTACTTATGTTATTGTTATTGTTAAATTTTATTTTAGTATTTTAATATCATTTAATGTGTTCATATTAATTTAATAATTTGACATTATGAAATTTAATATTGTATAATAGGCATTTTATTTTACTTCTACCCTCCTCCAAGGTTATAATTTTCATTGGCTGTATAATACCTAGTTTTTCACATGAATAAAATTGTTAAAATAAATTAGAATTCCAACAAAACAGGGCCATAAATGCTAAAATGCTTAAATGATTATTGAAATTAAAAAATAAAATTAAAAAATAAAAGCACAAGAAGTGTTCTTATTTTATTTCTCTTCTGTCCTCTGGTTAGTTTATTAAGGGTAGAAGTTAAGTAATAATAATTACTTATTGTGTAAGTTCTAAGGGACCCAGAAGTGTTTGAAGAGTGATGCTATATTGAAAGACATCAAACTTGGACCCTTGAACAAGCAAAGCACATTCCTAGCCCATGAGCTATTTCCCAACCCTATTTTTTCTTCCAAGTATGAAATAACATTCACAAGCATTCAGCATATATAGCTAATTTTGAAAGTTATCACAGTGGAATTTCTTTTATCCACCACAGGATCTTTGTCATAATGTAAATTTAATAAAGAAATGACTTCTATGAAAGATGTAAGCAGAGAGTGTTATGTACAGTACAAAAAAGAAATGAAATTCTCTTTACAACAAGAAGGTAGACATATATATAATTCCATTTCATTCATTATAAGAAAAATAAAAATCAAACCATAATTATGTTATCACCTTGCATCTGTTAAAATGGTTTTAAGATTATTATTATTATTAAAAACTAAAGGAAAATTAATAGTGAACACATGAAGAAAAGCAAGTGCTTGTGCATTGCAGAAGAAAAAAATTATGCAAATTAGTACAATCACTATAAAAAATAGCAGGAGTTCTTCAAGAAATAGTACTAGCAAAGGAATTAAAGTATATCTCCCAGAGAGGATCACTAAGTGTGCAAACACTGTAACCAAATTTTGTGTCTTCCCTCGAAAAAGATGCAGGAGAGAAACCAAAAGTGACACTACAAAATTATCTAGTAATCCCAATTTTGATTATTTATTCAAATGATTCGAATTTTTATTATCAAAAAATTTACAGTTTTATCACAGTAGACAAGTCTAGGTAGTAAGGTAATTATCCACTTATATAGCACTGTCCTTCCGTTGTTCATCGATTTCCTCAAGTGGGCACCAATAACGTCTCCATTGTGAGACTTGTTGTTACTGTTTTGGGAATATGGAATACATCATGGGTAGCTTGCCAGTGCAGGCAGAATGCTCTCAGTAGCTTGCCCGGCTCTCCAAGAGCGGTGGAGAAATCGAACCCAGGTCGGCCATGTGCAAGGCAAACGCCCTACCTGCTATGCTATCTGAATGGATAAATAAAATATAATGTATAATTTAATGAATTGGCATTATGCCTATAAAAAAAAAAGAAGGAAACCCTAACATTTGCAGCGATATAGATGAACCTGGAGAGCAAAATACTGTTAAATAAGAAAAGCATACTATAAATATTACACAATAACAATGACAATGTGAAAGTTAAGGTAATCAAGCTCATAGAAGCAGTGAATAGAGTAGCAGTTGATAGAGTTAGAGAGTGAGAAAGATAGGAAGATATTGGTCAAAGGGAAGAAAAAATTGTTACACATAATGAGTACATTCCACAGACCTAATGTACAGTTAACACAACAATTTCATTCCTTAAAATTTTCTAAAAGCTGATAGAAAGATAGTATAGGAGATAAGGCACTTGCCTTCTACAAGGCCAATCCAGATTTAATTTCCAGCACCAAATAAGATCCCTCAGGAACACCAGGGGTTATTCCTGAGCACAGCCAGGTGTTGCCCCAAAACAAAACAAAAATCCCAAACTGATAATATTATTAAATAATAAGAGGGTAATGGAAATATTTTTTGCAATGATAGATGAGCTTGTAGCATAGATGTGATAGAAATTTAATAAATGTACGCGTCTCTACAGATTCAACCAGATACATGAGAAAACATAGTCAAATTCTAATGTAGCTAAATATAATCAACAGCATCAGAAGGACTGACGATTTTAGGGATATGAGACAGAGAAAAACTGGGAGACATCGAGGATATTTCTAAGATTATTCTTTTTTAAATCTTGGTAGGGCTTTAAATTAAACAAAAGTATATATTTGTCAAATAGGAGAAAATTTTATTTGTGCATTTTTGTGACCTTAAATCAAAATTAAAAACTAATAAAATATTCAATTATAGTTAACTTTGAGCTCTAGTTAATGATATACATGTGAAGAATTATATTGAAGTCCATAAATCATATTGAAGTTTTGTATGTATTCTAAAATACATACAAATTAACATAGTTAGGAAGAGAAATATAAATCATAACTAATGAGAAAGTATAATAAAGTATTTATAGTGCAATTTTCTCACTGGATATATAAGTGCCCATTCTAAACTTCTCATAATTTTAAATGTTTCATGATAAATGTGAGGGGAGGTTCACACAAAAGTCATTCGGGGTGTATAGCTCATGAATAAATTTTATAAAATAAATTTCTCATGAGTCCAAAATAGAGAATACATCAAAAAGTACCCTATAAATTTCCTTAAGTTTTATTTGGGAAAAATTAATATTATTATAAGAAGACAAAACTTGTTAATGGGTAATTCATAACTCCTACAAGAGAGAAATTAAAAATAAATTTTAATAGTCCCTGTGAAATTTAATTTTTTATACTTATTTGTAGTCAGGGTCTTAGATGTCATTCCTTAGAGATGGAAAAAGGAAAGGATGGAAAAGAAGAAAAATATACTGAAGATTTACAAAACCTGGATTTTAAGTAAGGAGAGAATAAAGCAGCAGACTTCTGAGTTAGTGCTATCTAACCTTTCCCTAGTTTTAGAAATTTCTACTAGAACCTACTGTGCATTTAAAATATTAGCAAAAACATGGTATTTCTATAACATTAAACTTTTTCCTATATCCAAAATCAATAAAGCGAGTTTTTGATAATATTATGCTTTTCAATCAGAGTTTCTCAATCTCAATGTATTGATATCATGGATTGACACTTATGAATTTCAGAACTATTTTATGCACTGCAAGAAGTTTCTTAGAATTCCTGGGTCCTAAACACTAAATGCCAATTGTACTGTCAATTTTCCTTCTGGTTCTTAGGTATGTCAACAATATCCCAAATACGGGCCCCCAAAGAGTAAAATCACTGCCAGTTAGAAAATCTTCTATAGAACCACATGATAAATACTTATGAATCATATAAGATTGTTTTTCTTATAGAAAACAGTTTGGCTATTCCTGAAAAAAAGTAAGAATGAAACATAAAACTCCCATATTACCAGAGATTCCACCTCTTGGTATTGCCTCCAACCACAAAAACATTAATTTGAAAATATGCACACACCTGTGTTCATTTTAGCACTCAATAAACTAGACAGGATTTGGGATAAACAACCCAAATACTCAACAACAGATAAATGGAAAGAATTTATGGCATGTGCCCGCAGTAGAAAACTGTGTAGCTGTATCTAAAGATAAAATCATATAGTTCAGTATAATGTGGTGGAACTGAAGGACATTATGTTAAAAAAAAATAAGTCAGAGAGAGAAGGACAAATAAGGAAAGATCTCATTCATCTGTGGAATAGATAAAATAAAATACGGGAACAGAGAGTGTCAAACAAAGACAAACCCTTGACTTTGAATTCTTGTTTTCAAGAATGCAAAAACAGGCACCTAACTCCCACAGCTGTTGCCATGTTAACACATCCACCAGCCCTGCTCTTCGGAGACATAAACTAAATCTTGGAGGAGATGCAAGCCAAGCAGCTAAAATTCATGAACACACCAGTCTCCTGTCTGACGCATTCTCAGGACTGGGGTGGGTTGAGTCCCTGCCACACTGCCAAAGCCGTAGCAGCTACATCCATACCCCATTGCTACTTCCACAGCTTCACTAAGAAACTGCCCCTTTTGTATTCCAGTGTTGGGCTAAAATTATGGGGTCTTCTCAGAATGGGGACAGGGGGCATCCACCACCCACCCCTGTACTTACAGAGGTCCCTGAAACCATGCACACCTCCCACAGCTAATGCCATGTCAATTCATCCCAGATCTAAAGATCCTAAATTTTCTGGACCCTGTGGCTGCATATGCAGTTGCATGACACTTCCAAATTTCACAGAACTGAAATGCTAGTAGAAACACACCAAATCTGGTGGCCAACTAAACTCAACAGATAAAAAACAATAACACAAGAAGGTTTAACTTGCAGCAAACAACTTAGTAAATCCTCAGACAAATACTTAACCCATGGTAAGATACAGTTATTTTTACAAATTTTCTCTAACTGGAGTATTTTTGATAATGTTTTTAGCCTTTTTGATATAATGAGCAATATAAAACAAATTATCTTGTGCCTGCTAAGAGGCAAAATGAGAGGTGGTTGGGAAAATGGGAAGAATGGTGGAAGGAAGGTCATTCAAGTGGTGAAATTAATGTCGAAACACAAAATCCCATAATAACTGTATTATGAACAACTTTGTAAACCACGGTGTTCAAATAAAGTATTTTTTAAAGAATGCAAAATTTTTTATTTATATGGGCTTGAAATACTTTTACTATGCTTTCTTTGCACAGATCTGGATCTGGATTCTATCCCCAGCACACCATAAAGTCCCCTGAGTACTCCTTGACTATAGAACCAGAAAAAAAAAGCCTTGGGAATTATCAGATGTTCAAAACAAAACAATAAAATAAATTTATCGATAAAATGTGGAGAGTATGGTAAGAATAGATGGGACACAGAGATAGTTGTGGCACCTATGTGATTTTCGGGTCCAGTAACTATGAATACCATAAAATATAAACATTATTTTAACTCACCTGAACTATAATAAAGGGGGTGGGGGGAAGGCCAGGAAACACAACTGAGTTTGCATAGCCACTCACATTTCCTAGAAAAAATTTCTATTCTAGACTTTAATCATTATTAGAGATTGAAGTTTAATGCAAATAATGTAAATCAAAGATCTTCTACCACAGTCCACATACCAGTGCTGGTCTTTAAGTATAAGAAGATTTAAAAACCCTGGTCACCACCTAGGTTATAACTGCTAGTCTGGTTATAACTGTAGACTGGTATGTAGGACACATCCCAATATGCAGATGTAAGAAAATGAAACACTAAATGTAAACTGATCTGTTTGCTAGCAAATGAACTGCCTTTTTCCCTACGCTACAGATATCCTTAGACTAGGTGTGGTAAAAACAACACTACAACATCAGATACAACAAGTTGCAGTTTAATAAAGAATTAGGTGAATACATATCCTAAAATTTAGCATATTTTTTGTTTTTATTGTTCTTAAAAATTTAATTCAGGGGTATGGTGCCTCCAGCAGGCCAATCTGTACCTGTGAGGTGAGTGCATCAGCAGCCTGATGGCTCCTTCAGACTCCCAGATACCCCAAAATTGCTGCTGTGCCTTTGGCCAAACCCCAAAAATTTGGGGCAAAGTTTACCAAGAAAGTAAACGGCCAAAAGTTAGGTATGTGGGAAACACACCCACAAACCACCTCCGGTTCAGCTATATAATTGGAGGCAAGGCCTCTCTGGTTCCTGAATGAACTGCTTAATAGCCATGATCCCAGAGACTCAGAAACAAATCTAAAAACCCAGCGGCTTTTGGCAGAAATGCGTCCAGTCCCTGCAGTAGGTTACTGGTGCTTGGCCAACCCAGGTGGGAATAGGTTTCGTGCCATGGCCTGTTCCCCCTGGCAGCCCGGTGGCTGCCATCCTCCAGAGGTCACTGGACAGTCAGGTTTGGGCCCACAGTGACGAGACACGCAGGGCCTCACGGGATGGAGGTGGAGCCGGTCGTGTCCTCCCCACCCCAACGAGACCCTAAGTCATCGCCCACGAAAAGCCTCTCTCGCTCCTGATCAAGCTGCTTAACGACCATGATCTCAGAGACTCAGAAACAAATCTCGAAACCCAGCGGCTTTTGGCCGAAATGCATCGAACCCCATAGTAGGTTACTGTCACCAGGCCACCCCAGGAAGGATAGGGTGTTATCCCTCCGCCTGCTTCCCCATGGTGGCCGTGGTCCTTCAGAGGCCATTGGACAGTCAGATTTGGGCCTGCAGTGACAAAACATGCAGGGCGTCATAGGATGGGGGTGGAGCCGGTCCTGTCCTCCCCACCCCAATGAGACCCCAAGTCATCGTCCATGAACAGCCTCTCTGGCTCCTGATCAAGCTGCTTAACGGCCATGTTCCCAGAGACTCAGAAACAAATCTCAAAATCCAGTGGCTTTTGGCAGAAATGTGTCTGGACCCTGCAGTAGGTTACTCTCGCCGGGCCAACCAAGGGGGGAACGGCTGTCCCTCTGCCTGCTTCCCCTTGGTGGCTTGGTGGGTACCATCCTCCAGAGGCCATTGGACAGTCAGGCTTGGGCCCGCAGTGACGAAACTTGTTGGGCCTCACGGGATGGGGGTGGAGCCGGTCCTGTCCTCCCCAGACACCCCGTCATCCTCCACGAACAGCCTCTCTGACTCCTGATCAAACTGCTTAACGGCCATGATCCCAGAGACTCAGAAACAAATCTCCAAACCCAGCAGCTTTTGGCAGAAATGCATCAAACCCCACAGTAGGTTACTGTTGTCGGGCCACCCCAGGGGGGAAAGGGTGTTGTCCCTCCACCTGCTTCCCCTTGGTGGCTCAGTGGCCGTCATCCTTCAGAGGCCATTGGACAGTCAGGTTTGGATCCATAGGGACGAGACATTTTGGGCCTCACAGGATGGGGGTGGAGCCGGTCCTGCCTCCCCACCCCAACAAGACCCCAAGTCGTCACTCACGAACGGCCTTTCTGGCTCCTGATCAAGCTGCTTAACAGCCATGATCCCAGATACTCAGGAGCAAACCTTGGAACCCAGGAGGTTTTGGCAGAAATACCTCCAGATTTAAGTTTTAAAATTTTGGAATTTCAAAATTGTGTGGCGACTACTGCAGCCATGTGACGTCATATGTTATTCATAACCAGCAATAGAAAACAAATTGTCTACTGTTGCCTTTTCAGCAGATCTGAGTGTTGGGGTAAAATCTCAAATAATAATGGTGGGTCTGGTGTCAAAATATTGAATGTGATCAAAGTAGAGAGAGAGTAATGTGGAAATCATCTGCCCCACAGGTAGGGGGAGGGTGTGGGATGGGGGTATATTGGTGTTGTTGTGGGTGGAGAATGGGCAATGGTGAAGGTGCGGGTGTTTCATTGTATGACCGAGACTTAGACCCGAAAGCTTTGTAACTGCTCTCACGGTGATTCAATAAATAAAATAATAAAAAATTTTTTAAAAAATAAGGTGGAGTTCATGCACAATTCAAACAGCTAACCAGTGGCTGAATAAATAGCAGTACTCCTACATAAAAAAATTAAATTCACTTATGAAAAATCATGGGCTGGAGCGATAGCACAGCGGGTAGGGCGTTCGCCTTACAAGCGGCCAGCATGGCCGACCCGAGTTCGATTCCTCCGCCCCTCCCGGAGAGCCCGGCAAGCTACCGAGAGTATTCGATATGCCAGACACAGTAACAACAAAGTCTCCAATGGAGACGTTACTGGGCCCGCTCAAGCAAATCGACGATCAACGGGAGGGCCTTTACCTTTATGAAAAATCATGGACACATTCAATACCTCAGTTATCATTATCTCTGTGGCTATTTTTTTCTCTTTGATCTGTAGCAGAAATTTGGCAGAGTTCTGACTGATATCACCAACACCAAAAAAGCAAACATGTTAAAAATGCTGCAGGAAAAACTGAGAAAAGATGTATTTTCTACACACAATATCAAGAAATCTATATTTGTATTTATCCTTTAAAGAGACATCTACATTTAAACCTTTTACTTCTCAATAAATTAAAACTTTCTTAACAGGGCTGTTGGAACTTCTGAACATTTTACCAATACTACCATCATTTAGAGAAGCAATTGGATTTAAAATATGATATACTTGTCCAAGGATTTGAAATATCTGTAGTGCAGAGAAAATGGTACCAATAAGTTCATAGGACTGTAATAAGCACTGTGTTAGTACAGAGCAAGGAACATTCTCCTGTGTTAGAAACTATCCTATAAAATGTTCTTGCATTTATCACAGAAGGAATTCTCCACATTCAGCTGAAGGAAGAGCTAAGATTTTGTTTTAAAGAGAATGAAAACTTTTGATTATTAGAAAGAAGACTACTGATACTGGTGATGAAAGAATTACTAAATAGAGCATACAGCCGGAAGAGAAGGGCCACATGGAGGGCGGGACCCACAGCTCCCGGAGAAAAAGAAAAAAACAGGTTCCAAAAAGAGCCGAGATCATCGGGAAGTCCCAGATGGGGTAGGTACTGCATCCTGCCTCCCCCAGATGGAACCCCGGTGACCAGAAGCTTCTACAACCACAGCTCGAGTACGCGGGAACTAGGACTTTTCCTCAAATCTGCCAGGACTACAACTCCCAGGTAACCTCAGATTCCGGAAGTCACGCCCACATCCCGCCCCCCAGCGCCATATTTACAGCGTTCAGCCGAAGAGAAGGACAACATGGAGGGCGGGATACACAGATCCTGAAGAAAAAAAAAAATAACAGGTTCCAAAAAGAGCCGAGATCATCGGGAAGTCCCAGAGGGGGTAGGTACCGCATCTCGCCTCCCCCAGATGGAACCCCGGTGACCAGAAGCCTCTACAAGCACAGCTCGAGTGTGCGGGAACTAGGACTTTTCCTCGTAAGTGGCCGCGCGACATCTCTCTATATACAAAGTGATCAATGGGAAGTAAACCACCCAACATTTCTTCCTGAAAATCATAGTTAAGTTTGGAGCACGGCCACAGTCCCAGAAACACAAGGACTTAATGCAGAACCCAGCAGCTTGGAGTAGAAAAGTGAATGGACTATGCGTTAATCCAGGCCATCATGTCTGCCCGGAGGGGAAAGGGTGTTGCTCCCTTCCGCCCTCCTCCCTCTGGAAAGAAAGATGGCGGCCACACGGGAGCCTTGTGGACAGCAGGTATGAGCCGGGGGTGTGGGGGCGACTAAAACCTCATGGGAAGGGGGGCGTTCCGGTCCGTCCTTCACGCCCTACCGAGGTCACCAGGTGCCCCCCACGAGCGGCTCTCCAGCACGGCCGTGGCCCCAGAAACACAAGGACTTAATGCAGAACCCAGCAGCTTGGAGCAGAAAAGTGAAAGGACTATGCGTTAATCCAGGCCATCATGTCTGCCCGGAGGGGAAAGGGTGTGGCCCCATTCGCCCTCTGTTCTCTGGAAAGAAGGATGGCGGCCGCATGGGAGCCTTGTGGACAGCAGGTATGAGCCGGGGGTGTGGGGGCGACTAAAACCTCATGGGAAGGGGGGCGTTCCGGTCCGTCCTTCACGCCCTACCGAGGTCACCAGTTGCCCCCCACGAGCGGCTCTCCAGCACGGCCACAGCCCCAGAAGCACAAGGGCTTAATGCAGAACCCAGCAGCTTGGAGCAGAAAAGTGAAAGGACTATGCGTTAATCCAGGCAATCATTTCTGCCCAGAGGGGAAAGGGTGTTGCTCCCTTCCGCCCTCCTCCCTCTGGAAATAAAGATGGCGGCCGCATGGGAGCCTTGTGGACAGCAGGTATGAGCCGGGGGTGTGGGGGCGACTAAAACCTCATGGGAAGGGGGGCGTTCCGGTCCGTCCTTCACGCCCTACCGAGGTCACCAGGTGCCCCCCACGAGCGGCTCTCCAGCACGGCCGTGGCCCCAGAAACACAAGGACTTAATGCAGAACCCAGCAGCTTGGAGCAGAAAAGTGAAAGGACTATGCGTTAATCCAGGCCATCATGTCTGTCCGGAGGGGAAAGGGTGTTGGTCCCTTCCGCCCTCCTCCCTCTGAAAAGAAAGATGGCGACCACATGGGAGCCTTGTGGACAGCAGGTATGAGCCGGGAGTGTGGGGGCGACTAAAACCTCATGGGAAGGGGGGCGTTCCGGTCCGTCCTTCACGCCCTACCGAGGTCACCAGTTGCCCCCCACGAGCGGCTCTCCAGCACGGCCACAGCCCCAGAAGCACAAGGGCTTAATGCAGAACCCAGCAGCTTGGAGCAGAAAAGTGAAAGGACTATGCGTTAATCCAGGCCATCATGTCTGCCCGGAGGGGAAAGGGTGTTGCCCCATTTGCCCTCTCCTCTCTGGAAAGAAAGATGGCGGCCGCAAGTGGAGCCTTGTGGACTGCAGGTATGAGCCGGGAGTGTGGGGGCGACTAAAACCTCATGGGAAGGGGGGGCGTTTCGGTCCGCCCTTCACGCCCTACCGAGACCACCAGTTGCCCCCCACGAGTGGCTCTCCAGCACGGCCACGACTCCAGAGCACAGAAACCAATTTCGTAACTATCTGACTTTCAGTAGAAATACTTCCAGGGTCAATAAGTAAAACAGCAGAAATCCAAAACCAACATTTAATTCTTGAACCCAGCTGTAGAAAGCAAATCACTTCACAATGCTTTTTCAGCATGTCTGATTTGGGGGGGGGGGGACTCTAAATAATAGTGGTGAATCTTTTAATGAAACAATGAATCTAATCAAAGCAGATAGAGTGTTAACTAGAATTCATCTGCCTCACAGGGACTGGGAGGGGTGGGGGGTGGGGTCTTATTGGGGTTCTTCATGGTAAAAAAATAAGTAGTGGTAAAGGGAAATGTGTTTGATATTTGCATGACTGAGACCTAAACCTGATAGCTTTGTAAACTTTCCCACAGTGATTCAATAAATAAATAAATTTAAAAAAAAGAATTACTAAATAAAAATTTTACCTCAAATCCATAAGTGTAAATTTCAAATTTTACAGATGTTAGGTCTTTTGAACATGTCATATAGTCTAATTCTGGTAACAACGGACAACAACTATGTCTCAAATTCTATGCCAAGAATAAGTGCTTTATCGGACAACAAATGTGCAACAATTTACAGAAATATAAATTTCTAAAACCAAGTTTATAAATGCATGTAGAACTGTGGCACTGTCCTTCCATTGTTCATCGAATTACTCGAGCGGGCACCAGTAATACCTCACAACAAATTGTGAGACTTATTGTTACTGTTTTTGGCATATCGAATACGTCACGGGTAGCTTGCCAGGTTTTGCCATGCAGGTGAGATACTCTCCGTAGCTTGCCATGCTCTCCAAAAGGGGCGGAGGAATAAAACCTGGGTCAGCAGCATGCAAGGCAAACACCCTACCCACTGTGCTATGGCTCCATCCCATAAATGCATGTAAATAAAATTATTTATAATAATATTGTCAAAATGAACATTGCAGAGATAGAGCAGTAGCATAGCAGGTAGAGAGTTTTACTTGTATACAGCCAACCCAGATTCGATCCTTAGCACTCCATATGGTCCTCTGATCCTGTAGAGTGATCTGAGTACAGAGTTAGTAGCCCTGAGCCCTGCTGGGTGTGGCCCCCAAACAAAAAAAAAACAAGAAATAATCCATGGAAATTATTTAATATTGCAATGATACAATGATATGATTGAGAAACTGTCACAAAAAAAGGATTTCTCTTTTACTAAGGTATCATATACACAATAGTATTAATATTTTAGGCATGCAATGTAATGGTACCACACCTAACACCAGAGTATCAAAACTCTACTACTGTCCCTAGGTCCCATCTCATCTTCCACACTTTGCAGATTCAGTTCTACAGACAGAATCTCTGGGTTTGTCTTCATTGGCCATTAACCAGTCCTTTATTATGTTTCTCTATATCCACATATAAGTTATATCATGGAGCGATAGCACAGCGGGTAGGGCGTTCGCCTTACACGCGGCCAACATGGCCGACCCGAGTTCGATTCCTCCGCCCCTCTCGGAGAGCCCGGCAAGCTACCGAGAGTATTCGATATGCCAGACACAGTAACAACAAAGTCTCCAATGGAGACGTTACTGGGCCCGCTCGAGCAAATCGACGATCAACGTGAGGGCCTTTATTATGTTTCTCTATATCCACATATAAGTTATATCATTGAGTACTTGTCCTTTTTCTTCTAATTCACTTCACTTAGCATGGAACCTCCAGCTCTCCCCAAGTTGTTAGTAAAATGAAAATTATGTTTTCTCATAACTTAGTAGTATTCCATTATGTATGTGTAGATATATATAAATGTATACATATATAAATGTATAAAACACAATTTATCCATTCAAATATTATAGGGCACTTGGGTTCTTTATAGATATTGGTTATTTTAAATAAAATTGTAATGAACATTAGTATGCAAATATATTTTTCTATTAATAATTAAAATTCTATTAAAATTTAATAGTATATTTATGGCATATAGCTTTTGAAATGTTTCAAAACATAAAATGAGATGTCAACACAAGAAATGATGCCCAAAGTCAATGAAACATTTTCAATTATTCATGGATAGTAGTTAAAAACCTATTGTATACCAAATTAAACAGTCTTTCAAAAAGGTCAAATAAAGACCTGTATAGCCATTGACAGGGAATATTTTTATAGGTTCCATTCCCAGGACAGCTCAGCCACGCCAATGGGAGTACATCTGATACTGTTAGGAACCAACAGAACTCCACAATAGATTATGGAAGTGGGGTG
Organism: Sorex fumeus; assembly: GCF_029834395.1. Taxonomy (NCBI): domain Eukaryota; kingdom Metazoa; phylum Chordata; class Mammalia; order Eulipotyphla; family Soricidae; genus Sorex; species Sorex fumeus. Next base: position 39,640,027 of record NW_026606091.1, read on the forward strand.
ACCAGGTGCTGGTATTAAATTCAGGACCCTGTACATACTAGATATGTGCTCCACCATTTTAACTACCAACCTGACCCCAAGTGTCAATTAATACTGTGAAAACCACATTAACTACTTTCAAGTTCTAGGATTACTTTTCAAACCAGCAGTAAACTCTGTTAATATAGCTATATACAATGTATTAGAGAAATACATAAAATATGGTAAAAGTTGGAAAATAATAATAAAAATATATACCCCACAAATGTTGAGCAAAAGAAAGTCACTAGGCATTTGCCTTGCACAAGGCCGACCCGGATTCGATTCCTCAGTCCCTCTCGGATAGCCCGGCAAGCTACCAAGAGTATCCCTGGCAAAGCCTGGCAAGCTCCCTGTGGCATATTCAACATGCCAGAAACAGTAACAACAAGTCTCACAGTGGAGACATTACTGGTGCCCACTCAAGCAAATCAATGATCAAAGGGAAGACAGTGCCACAGTGCTAAATACCTTGAAGGCAAAGCATTCCCAGGGAATTTATCAAGAAGAAAATATAGTTCTCAACCTCCTACATCATTATAACACAGTTTCAACATAAACACAGTAATTTATGAAAAAGTGGGATCTCAATTAAAAGGGAAGTACTTAGGAGTCTTTTTATCTGAAACAAATAGAAGAAATAAATCCAAATCCATGAAACTTTGCAGTAAAACATTAGTTTATGGGGTATGTGTTTAGCTGGTTTTGGAATCACATCAGTGGTGGATGGTCAGGGCTTACTCCTGGTTCTGGTTTCAGGGATCACTCCTGTTGGGCCTCAAGGGAATATATGTGCTGCTGAAGATTGAACCAGGGTCAGGTGCATACAAGCCTGATCTCAGTAAGCAAGCACCTTATCCACTGTATTATCACATGAGTTTAGTTTGCATTTTTAAAACCAACTGAAAATTTAAAAAATGGACTCATTGATAAAGATGCAACTATCAACAAATTCCAAGAATTAAAGTCATTTAAATTGCAACTCTGGAAAAAATGCAAAAATATGAGAAATAAATAATAGACCACCTTCAAAATGTTTTTTTCAATCTTTATTTTGAAACATAACACTGAGGATTCTGAGATTGCCTGGCAGTCAGGGGTACATTCCTGGTGTGCACTGACCCAAGCTGGAACCCAAACTGGTACCACATGTCTGACCTCAGCACCACTGTAGTTGCTCGGTGATGGCCCCCCAGCATCACATAATCAAGTTAAACATTCAAATGTCCAGTTTAGCTGGCCAAATATTACCAGAAGTCACACCAGCACTGCTTGGAGAGGCTCCTCCAAAATAAAGAAGACATACCATGAATCAGTTAACAGTTCAGAAAAATGTAATGAAATTTTTAAATGTTTAAACTTTAATGATAATAAAATAACTATGATTTTATTAAATAAAATAAAACACAAAAATTTTGATGCTCTGTTTATGTGGAGAAAAACTTTGCTCAAATTTTGAAAAATTCAATGTAATTCCAAATTAAATAGTACATTTTACATATGACAAGCTAATCCTGAATGTTCATACAGCAAAGTGAAAGTAAAATGTTCAAATCAAAACTGTAAAAAAGAAATTTAGAATCATAACAACAAATATCTTCACTGATCATCTATAAAATTTTAGATAGTAAAATATTTGGTTCAGGTAGAGACAAACATATCACAAGAATAAAGTAAAGAATTTATAAAGCTTATTTCATTTAAAAAGAGCTAGCATTTGTTTGTTTATTTTAGGGTAACTACCCAGAAGTTTTCAAGGATTAATCCTGGCTATGTTAGACTCAGGGATTATTCGTGGCTAAGTCTGGAGGATCATATGTGGTATACAGGTGTCTGAACTGTGGCTGGTCTCATGAAGAGAAAGTATCCTACCCACTGTCTCTTGTGCCCTGATCTGGTAATTTATATAAAATAACATTACTAATCAAGTCAAATGGATAACTGATTTACAGTGACAGAGTACTGACTAACTCTGGCACTATTTATAAAATATTTGTCCACACGGTGCCTATAATAAATAAAGGTAAAGGTAAAGGCCCTCCCGTTGATCGTCGATTTGCTCGAGCGGGCCCAGTAACGTCTCCATTGGAGACTTTGTTGTTACTGTGTCTGGCATATCGAATACTCTCGGTAGCTTGCCGGGCTCTCCGAGAGGGGCGGAGGAATCGAACTCGGGTCGGCCATGTTGGCCGCTTGTAAGGTGAACGCCCTACCTGCTGTGCTATCGCTCCAGGCCATGCTATAATAAATAATAAATGCTATAATAAATAAAAAATAAAAAAATAAAAAATATTTATTTTAAATGTCACTGCCACTGTCACTGTCCTCCCGTTGTTCATTGATTTGCTCAAGCAGGCCCAGTAACGTCTCCATTGTGACAATTGTTACTGTGTTTGGCATATCGAATACGTCACGGGTAGCTTGCCAGGCTTTGCCGTGTGGGCGAGATACTCTTGGTAGCTTGCCGGGCTCTTCGAGAGGGGCAGAGGAATCAAACTTGGGTCGGCAATGTTGGTAAAATTACAAAATATCTAGAATAAAAAATCTATAACTGAAATAGAGTGGGGGGATCCTCTTTTAGACGTGTATGTTTTATCTCCTAAATGCATAGTGAATTAATAAGGATAAACTAGCATCGTTCCATCAAAGTTCTCCTCACGATGCAGGAAGACCAAAATTATTAAGGGAATAAAAATAGCAAAGTAGAGCTTTATTTATAAGACTGAACATAATGATTATCTCCAACAAGTCATACACACATACACACATGCAAAAAAATAGCCAGTTGCCATAAACTCAGGAATAAATTGTTTCAGTTCCACTTGTTACATGTCTGTCTCTTTACTCCTTCTTACTATGTAAAAATATTATGACATATTTTTCTATTGCTATCAAAATTACATGAGAAAATACTGTTATATTGCATGAGAAAATATTGTTATATGTTGGTACTTTTAAGAGTCAAGTTATGAAACAGGACATGCAGTGTGCTGATGTATCACTATGTAGTAGGATCATAAATACGTAACAATATCAAGAATCATATCCAAAATTACATAATTTTTCCATTGAACTTTCTAATATACTTCTCACATTTTTTCAGTGAAACAGGGTTATTTCTACAATTAGGAGGAGAAAACACAAATAAGAAATAAAAATCCTCTTTTTAAAGAGCAATTTATATCTTCAAGACATTTCTAATATCTCTAAAAGTTTCTACCTTCACCAAAGCTTTAAGGCTCAACTTTAAATCACTTCTGGGATTACAGAGTCCCTTGGAAGGAAAAAAAAAGGAATAAATTGGCTATTAGAGTCATGGGTATGTGCTCTGAAAATATTTAGGGCCCAGAGGTTAAAAAATATTTATGTGGCAGACTGACATAAATTGATACTAATTGATAACAAGAACTTCACCAGGATGAAAGCTTTATTTTTGGCCTGTCCCCTTCACCACTACTATCAGTCATCTGGAATTGCGGGATTCTTTCCTGTGAGTTCTAATAGCATGGCTATACTTCAAATAAGATTCAAACTAATATTGGGAGAAATAGCAGTGGCAACTTCCATATATAGACAGAATAAGTTACTGAGAGACTGAAGAAAAGAAATACTGAATAGTCTATATACTTGTGGTATCTGAAATAGCCTCCTTATTTTAAAAGCTGTATCCCTATGAACCATGCTGCATTGTAAGAAAGTGAGAATCCCAAATTGATGCTTACATGAGGGACAGTAGAACAGAGTTGGGAAAAAATATTATCAAAAAGAAGAAAATTTATGGTACTAAAAATTCAGAATGATTTGTGTCATTCAAAAAGTATTAAATAAACAATTATTTCAAACTGTGGCGATTTATAAGTTATTTGAGTATGAAAAATGAAACTTCTCTTGGCCAGAGAAAATAACAATATGACAGCCCAAGAGTTCAGATTTGGTGAACATGTATTATATATTCCATATATATTAAGATCTTTTGAGTGTGTTGATCTCACAACAATCCAACGAAGTAAATACAGTTACCAAGTTTTCACCATACTCATGTTTAGTATTTTATCCAAGCTTTATATAGATAATAAACCACAAGACAAATCTGAACTCTATGTTACCACTCCTATACAATTTTTTAAATTAAATCATAGTATGCTCCATACAGATACCTCAGTAGTAATCAGAATAAATAGATACAAAAACTGGAGCACAGCAGACTTCCATGGAATAATCCAAAAATATTTAGCATTTTCAGGATAGCATGTTTAGAACAAGCAAAATACTAGGTTTATAGTATACAAAATATAAATTTAAAAATGCAGAACAGAGTTTTCTAATCAACCTCAGAAATATGCTTATGGACTACATAGGAGCTCCAATAAAATAGAAGTTTAAGACCCCAGCTTTAGTTCCACCAACAAAGAATTTTACTTTATACATACAGAAGGTAAAGGTAAAGACTCCCGTTGATCGTCGATTTGCTCGAGCGGGCCCAGTAACGTCTCCATGGGAGACTTTGTTGTTACTGTGTCTGGCATATCGAATACTCTCGGTAGCTTGCCGGGCTCTCCGAGAGGGGCGGAGGAATCGAACTTGGGTCGGCCATGTTGGCCGCGTGTAAGGCGAACGCCCTACCCGCTGTGCTATTGCTCCAGCCAAAGATTCAGAAAAATTCTCAAGACCAGGTAGAAGATGTATTGCTCATTACCCACTTCTTTCAGGATTCCCAGACGCTTATTTAATTAGTTAGACATTCAAGATAACCTGATGGAGATTTGTCATATGTTGAGTACAAAAGCGTACATCAATGGTAGGAAGAAACTGGATGAAGCAAGATGCAGAATATAATATTTAATGCTGAAAATTTCCTCTTAAAGAACACTTTAGTGTTGTGTGTATCATTTATTGTTTTGGTTTTCTTTGGGTTAAGGATCAAGAAGACCAGGTAAATACCTCTGTTTCACAAATTCACTGTGACTGTCCCCTGTGGAAAACGTGAGAAGTGTGAACACACAACACACAAGTCAAGTGATTTGCTTTCTTTCCATAGGTGACAGGCAAAGATCAGGATATATTTAAGGAGTGACACTTTTGGAGTGAAGTAAATTAATATGGAGAACCAAGAGATGGATAGTTCTTTATGGTAGAAGGAAAAAGAGTAAATAACAAAAATGCCGGATGTTTGTCCATGATTCCTACCCACCAGGTATAACCTCTGTCTCTCATTTTCTTGAATGATACTGTTGAATGATTAATAGTGAAGCCTGCATGCACTGAGGGGCTGGAGCGATAGCACAGCAGGTAGGGTGTTTGCCTTGCACACGGCCAACCCAGGTAGCCCAGGTTCAATTCTTCCACCCCTCTCGGAGAGCCCGGCAAGCTACTGAGAGTATCTCGCCCACACAGCAAAGCCAGGCAAGCTACCCGTAATGTATTTGATATGCCAAACACAGTAACAACAAGTCTCACAATGGAGACTACTGCTCAAGCAAATCCATGAACAACAGGAGGGCAGTAACAGTGACAGAGTAAAGGGTTTTCCTCCCAACACAGTGCTACGGTGCTGCATGCACTGAGAAACTTAGTGACATTCTAAGTGTTTATTCTACAATCCTTTTTACAATAATTGAAGCTATTTCAATTTTGTCTGCTAATTTATGGGTCATATTGATTGGTTACACGCAGAGTACATGGTCTATAAGAAATTCCCTCTTCAATTTTCTATTCACTGACTATTTTAGTTCTCAACTGAGTTTTAGAGAAATATAGGAGACAGTAGTCTAGGTAATCTTACCACACTGTTCCCCTCCAGGGAAAAATATGAAATATTATTTCTGATATTTATTATGAAATATCAATGAAGAATTATTGGTTATAGAAAGATTATATGAGGGTTAACACAGCTGCACTGAATACCATGGTTAAGTTCCCAGAACTGCATATAATCCTTTGAGCACTGCCAGAATATTGAACTCCAAACAGAGTCAAGAATAGACCCTGAATACAACAGGGTGTGGCCCAAACACTCCCCACCAAAAGAAAATTATTTTTAAAAATATAAGAAATATATATCAAATAACACTCCAAGTCTTGTATTCGAGGGAAACAGGCAGTTGACATTTCAGAATGGTTTCTTCACTCAAATTTACAACAGCAAGAATATTAGGAAAACTTTTAATATGGTAATATCATGTCATGAATGCCCTCCTTGTTCTTTACATTTTTCCATACTACTATTTGCATTGGTGAAATTTTATGTGGCATGTTTTCTCACATGTGTTCCATAAACTTTACATGACAAAACTTCAGTATCCTACAAGAAAAATTGATGGCATGTATAAATGCAAGATTAAACGTTACATATTTAAAAAATTAAAAGAAATATTAAATAATATCAACAATACATATCTAATTATTATGTAAATATCTCCTACATCTAACAATAATAAATAATATTTACTGATACTGAAATAATCTTCATTTTTCCCCACTATTAGATTACATACAAGTTTCAAAAAGAAGGGGTTCCAAGAATAGTAGAGATGAGTACCAGGAGGAGTGATCTATGGCTTGGAAGCCGGCACACATACTGGGGGAAAAGGCAGCTCAGATAGAGAAGGGACCCGCAAGTAAAGGGTGCTTGGAGGGCCCGTTCAAGACAGGAGATGCGTGCTTAAAGTAGACTATAGACTGATGGCCACTTAATACCTGTATTGCAAACCACTTCACCCAAAAGGAGAGAGAGAGAGCAAAAGGGAACGCCCTGCCACAGAGGTTGGGTGGGGTGGAAGGATGGGGTGGAGGTGGGAGGGGTTAGGGGTGGGAAGGACACTGGGATTATTAGTGATGGAGAATGGGCACTGGTGGAGGGATGAATGCTTGATCATTGTAAGACTGAAATGTAGGCACGAAAGTTTGTAAGTCTGTAACTATACCTCATGGTGATACGTTAAAAATATTTTCAGAAAATGGACTCTCTCTGTCTCTCTCTGTCTCTCTCTCTCTCTAAATATATATATATGTAAGTCTATATATAAACTTACCAAAAAAATTATGGATTATTTTTTCTATATTGCTTTTGGATATCTAGCTGGATAGTAAAAGTATTTTATTTTTGTTATCTAGTTTGTCCATCTATTATACTGATGGCTGGAGCGATAGCACAGCAGATAGGGTGTTTGCCTTGTACGTGGCCAACTTGGCCGACCTAGGTTCGATTCCTCTGCCCCTCTCAGTGAGCCCGGCAAGCTACCAAGAGTATCCCACCCACACAGCAAAAGCCTGGCAAGCTACCTGTGATGTATTTGATATGCCAAACAAAATAACAAGTCTCACCATGGAGACGTTACTGGACCCACTCGAGCAAATAGATGAACAATGGGAGGACAGTGCTACAGTGCTATTCTGATGTATTCCCAATTACTTGTATGTAATTCCCAATTTTGGGTTCCTTTTGGAAATAAAATAAACAGAATGATCTCAATAAGCAGTTTGAAGATACTTTACATTCTTTATGTGTGCATGCCACAAAGGAATAAGGAATAGAGAGATAGCAATACGGCACTTTCCTGCACATGCTGGACGTTAGTTCAGTCCCTGGCACTGCATGGCTCTGAAGCACTGCCAGAAGTGTTCTCTGAGCACAGAGACAGGAGGAAGCCCTCAGCATAGCCAGGTGTAGCCTAGAGCACCATCCTTGAAAACATAATGCTTTGTATCATAGATTTATTATCTCTTTGATATTTTTGGAAAGAACAACTTTAATATCTCTAGTTCCATAAAGAAAATTTGATAATTTATGCAGCACTCCATAAATGTTTCATATTGGAACATATAACAAAGAACATAAGTTATGTGTAAGCTATGTATTTTATATTTTTTGAGAAACAACTTAAGCATCCAGTATCCCTTGAAAAGTCTAAATAGAATCCTTATAACCTATTCCAATATGTGCTGAATAAATGAGCGAGTCAAGGATAGCGATCTCTCCAAAAAAAACAGAATTCTGTGACATTATACAGCAGCATCAGCCTCTGGAGATGGGGAGGTAAGAATGTTTTCTTCAGAAAGATATAAATAAATTTGTCAAATCTTATACAGCTTAAGAATATAGCATGCAGAACTGCATAAATGGGAAACAACACAGTATGCTAAGCACACCAAAGAAAAACAGCATGGATATTTCAAAGCCCTGAGGATCTCAGGAGTGAATTAACAATTAGAGGGTTTAGGGGTAACAATATGGTAGGGAAAGTGGTAAATCTTATTTTGGACTTGGAGAGATAGTTCAGTGCGCACACTTGCCTTGCTACAGCTAGCCTAGGTTCAATCCCCAGCATCACTTATGATCCCTTGAGTCGTCCCTGAGCACAGTGACAGGACTAAGTCATGTGTCCTACTACATGTGACCCAAAAAAAACAAAGAGAAAGAGAGAGAGAGAGAGAGAGAGAGAGAGAGAGAGAGAAGAGAGGGAGAGAGAGAAAGCAATGAATCTTTTTAGTTGTATTGTATAACAAGAAGGGTTTTTTTCCCTTTCTCTCTCAATTGCATTTCTAATGGGATCTTTTACAGGACAGCTGATAAAATCTATTGAGGAGCAAAAAGGACCTATCACCCCTTCCCTGAAACATTGGAGAAGAGAAAAGCAGAAGTGAAAGGAAAGGTAACTGAGGGAAGTAAAGAAGATATTTTATGCTGAATTAACTGGTTTGGGTGAGTTATTTTAGCTTTCTCTCATACACTGGTTTCTGACAAATGTCCTCCTTCACATGGGTCCTTATTTGAACAAAGACTACCATTATTCTTTCTTCTTTTCCTCTTCAACAATGCCAGTCCAAAGATACAAAATTAAAGGTTAGTATATTTCCTTTTACAGGGAAAAAAATGGCTAATTCTAATTTCTTCTCCTTTCTCTTGATTCTTTTCTTGCCTCACAAACTAGCTTCAAGCAAATTAAATATAATTCCATAATTAAGTCCATTGTGGGAAAAAAAGTCTATTTACCACTATAACTAGAGAAGGCAAAGGAAGTCTAGGAGGAAGAATGGAATACTTATCAATATTAAAGATATCAGTACTATATCTTTTTTCAACCTTACCAAAAATCATTGTGTAATTGACACTGTAGCACTGTAGCACTGTCCTCCCGTTGTTCATCTATTTGCTGGAGCAGGCACCAGTAACGTCTCACAACAACCTGTGAAACTTGTTGTTACTGTTTTGGGCATATCATATACATCACGGGTAGCTTGCCAGGCTTTGCGGTGCGGGCGGGATACTCTCAGTAGCTTGCGGGGCTCTTCGAGAGGGCGGAGGAATTGAACCCGGATTGGCTGCATTGCTGTGCTATCACTCCAACCCATAATTGACACTATTAAAAGTAATTTAAATAGTGTTCGCTTCAGCAGCACATATACTAAAAGTAATTTAAATAATAGCGAAAGATAAAGTGAAGGAAATAAATTCCCTCATGTGTCTGTTACAGGAAGAGAGGGCTACTGTTACCTATGACATTCATAAATTAAGTCATTCAAAGTGACTTCAAGTATTTGCATACAGAAAAAAAGGCAATGGATACAATGTATGAATGTGGGGTTATGGTATATGTTTCATCAGCTTTTCTCATTCTACCATTTCTACTCAGCCTTCTCCGTTATGACAGTATAATAAAAAATAATACAGTCCTTTATGTGATAAATCTGCAATAATATTTAGGCAACTGTTGGGGAAAATATGAAACAATAAACACACAGTTGAAAATAACAAAAGATGAGTCATGGTGGATAAAGTAGCAAAAGCAAAAATTAGGACAATTAAAATTCCTAAAGTGTAGATTAATTTCAAGAATAAAAACAAAAACTAGGCAATTAAAGGCATGTTATTGCTATACAAAAAGGTGAAAACACAGGATAACATTATTACAGATTATGGTAGTACTCATAATTATGAAATTGATTGTTACAGATTAAAAAATATCAAGATACCCCTAAAGGACTGGAGAGGGAAAAAGCGATACAACCTTTTGGGGTCTCTATTATAGCACTGATGATCGTGAACAAAACAGAAAATAATGCTTGTATTTCTGTGTAGCAGGACAGAAATACATTTCTGTCATAGACTTCTCTTACTTAGAATCAGTGTAAGAATCTTAGAGGTCTAGCACAAAGACAAGAGAGTTGAGTAGAATCATATGAACGGGTGCTAGATTCTGACTTTAGTATTTCATTATCTCTGTAACCAGGTAAAATATAATTAAGCTTTTGTGAGTCTATTTAGTCTCTTGAAAATTGGAGGTAAATGAGTGTTATCTAGAGTTGTACTGAAGATTAAATGAGTTACTTCATCTGAGTGAGTTTGCGACAGTGTAATATGTTTACAGCATGCTTAATAATAATTAGTCATTATCTGTTCAGTCACATAAGAACACTTCAGGACAAATAAAACTAATATGGGAAAATTGGAAATGCATACCAAAAACATCAAATACAAAAACTGAAGGAAGAAAAGAACATATTAATAAGTACACAGAAAATTATATAAACTATATAGGGAAACATAAAAATGCACCCAAGATATAAAAAAAAAACAGAGAAGGGTAGAGAAAATAGCATATTATAGATAACAAATTTAAGAAAAAAGTAATAACAGGTGTCTTATATTAAAGAAGAGCATATGCAGACACTGATTCTAACAGAATTTTAAAAATCATATTCAAGGTAACATGATAACAATATTGTTAATGTTTCCAACTTAGTTGTACAAATTTACTTTACCTACACTGCAACCAAATGATGTCCAAGATCCTCTGATACTGTCTGTAAATCACTTTTCTGACTCAGCATTCTAAAATCAAAGACTTTTCCCCATTTCCCAGTGAAGAGTCTGGAAAAAGATCATTTCCTAAGTCAGGGATATTCGCAGTTTATCAGTTTTGATCTTGACTTCATACTCTTTCCTTGAAAAACTCAAAAAAAATTAACTCAGATTCAAATAAACATAAAAGTTATCATCAGTGCAGACCAGGGAGGTAAGTCAGAGACTGGAGCATGTACAGGTCCCAAGTTCCATTCTCAGCACCTCATAACTCTTGGACACTGCTGGATGTGGGCCTAATAGCCCCCAAATCTCCATCCCTAGAACTATCACATCAACAGGACCTAAAATTGACCCTGCACATCTGGAGTGCCACAGGAATTATGACAGTAAGTGACCCTGAGGCCTTCTAATACTGCTTGGGAAATTCCAAAAATATTGTAGCACTGTAACACTGTCCTCCCATTATTCATCATTTGCTTGAGTGGGCCCAGCAACATTGTGAAACTTGTTGTTACTGTGTCTGGCATATCAAATACATCACAGGTAGCTTGCCAGGTTTTGCCATGTGGGCAAGATACTCTCAGTAGCTTGTCGGGCTCTCTGAGAGGGGTGGAAGAATCGAACTTGGGTCTACCGGGTGGGCCGCATGCAAGGCAAATGCCCTACCTGCTGTACTATCACTCCAGCCTGGAAACCAAAATGCCTACAGAAAGTAGTTTGTCCTTGAACCATATTTAACTTCAAGTCTGTAAATTTTCAGCATAATTTCCACAATCTTGTGCTGTGTTAGTCAAACCAGAGTTGATCTCTCAGTGCATTTTCATCACCAGTAAAATAAATATATTTTTTGATTGCAGGGGCTGTTCCATGAATTTCTTTAAAAGTGAAAGTGTTTGTTAAATCGAACCAAAATTCCCTGAGTCATGTCCTTTTCTGAACCCAAAGGTCATATGGACACATGGAGACAGGGAATTATTCAACAGTGACTGAATTCTTTCTGGTGGGACTGTCCCAATACCCAGAGCTTCGGATTTTGCTCTTTGTCCTTTGCCTCATCATGTACGTGATAATCCTCCTAGGAAATAGCCTTCTCATAATTATCATCATCCTCGATTCTCGCCTCCACACCCCTATGTATTTCTTCCTTGGGAACCTCTCATTCTTGGATATCTGTTACACATCATCATCCATTCCCACAATGCTGGTGATGTTTGCATCTGAAAGAAAATCTATGTCCTTTCTTGGCTGTGCTCTACAGATGTTTCTGTCTCTGGGATTAGGTTCCACTGAGTGTGTCCTCCTGGCTATGATGGCATATGACAGGTATGTGGCCATTTGCAGTCCACTGAGATATCCCACCATCATGAAGAAGATGTTATATGTACACATGGCTGCATGGTCCTGGATCATGGGCGGTCTGAATTCCTTACTGCAAACAAGTCTGGCAATGACATTGCCTTTCTGTGGTAGTAATGTTATTGATCACGTAACCTGTGAGATATTGGCCCTGCTTAAGCTCGCATGTGCAGATATTTCCATAAATGTATTCATCATGGCAGTGGCAAGTTTTGTTTTATTGATAGCTCCTTTGATGCTAATTTGTATCTCCTATGTTTTCATTCTCTCTTCCATCCTGAGAATTAATTCTGCTGAAGGGAGAAAGAAAGCCTTCTCTACCTGTTCATCCCATCTGACTGTAGTCATCTTGTTTTACGGTTCAGCCCTTTTCATGTACATGAAACCTAAGTCGAAGGACACAACTGTTTCTGATGAACTAATTGGGCTGTCCTATGGCGTGATCACCCCAATGTTAAATCCCATCATCTACAGCATGAGAAATAAAGATGTGAAAGAAGCTGTGAAGAAAATACTGAACCGACATTTGCAACTATAGAAAAAAGAAAAAGAAGGAAGAAGAAGAAGAAGAAAGAAAGAAAGAAAGAAAGAAAGAAAGAAAGAAAGAAAGAAAGAAGGAAGGAGGAGGATAAGAAGATGCTGACACATAGGATGACCTCATAGAACAGGGTCATCAAATAATTTACAGTCACAAATAAAGTCCCTTAATAGAGTCTCAACAGAAATAATCTGCTAATAAAGCAAAATATAAACTTCAGATTCATTTCCAATTAATATGTTTGTATAAATGTTCTCAACAGTGTCATGTCTACAGAGTTTCATATATATGCATATATATGCATATATATATATATATTTCTGATAAGCCCCATGTAAGGCACATAGCTTTTCCTTAAGATAAACTTATCTCCTCTCTGCTCTCTTATTTTCTCTTTCTGTCTCTTCCTGATTTTCTCAGAATCTTCCCTTTACCTTTCTCTTCCTCCTTATACCTCCATATCTTCCATCTATTTATTTTACTTTTCTAACTTCTAGCATCATTGTCTCCCACCTCATTAACTTTGAACTAAACATCCATTGTTTTCTGATAGCATCACCTCTGCACTTTTCTGTTTGACTATTCAACAAACTCTTCTATTGAGTCCATATGCTACTATAGGCTGACTCTATAACCTTTTAACAGTGGCAAATTCACAGCAAAGGCCTAAGCATTCAATAAAGAAAATGTCTCTAGTTCCAATGACTCCTTCAGCACAGAAGAACCAGACTAAACAAACTCAATCCAAGAAGGCTATCTTAGTATGGAAAAGATATGCTCTTTCTTTCAGTATGGCCTAACTGGAAAAATGTGACCCTGTGGATAATTGACGAGGAGAATCTGAGAAAGTAAAACTAAGGTAAAGCATTTGCTCAATGATGTCACTTTAATTCCCAAGTCCAATTGTGACTAAAAATCAAACAGTACATTTTATTTATAAAAGTTAAATTACCATTTTATCAAAACTAGTTTTAATCAGATTTGTAACTTAAAATCACATAAAACCTAATTTATGCATCCTCTTACCTCACATTTCATTCTATCTACTCACACTTTTGATACCAAATATACATGTAAACATATATATGTATATATTAAAGTATTTTTAAGTTTTGCAGCCTATAAGTATTTATTCACCTTTCCTACTAAATTATAATATTCTAACCTCTATTCTGTTAACAATAGATAATCCAAGCACCACAACTTTTTCTAGGAAGTATTTTAATATTCCCAATGTCTTGTTCTTATGTTTTGCTCCAAAACTAATCTCTAGAATTTGGGGGCTACTTAATCTATATTTTATAGATATATTGATATTTTATATCACTGTAAGTTTCTTTCCTGTTTGGTACTAAGTTTTTCAAAGAGATTGTCATTTGACAAAATACAGCTAGTGTAGTTTTTTGTACAGCACTAGCAATAGGCAAGAAAGATTCTCCTAGGATGCTGCATATCTGATGTTGTATATCTGATGTTGATGCAGAAGCCATCAATTTCTTTACAGTAATGCAATTGGTTCTACTATTTAAAGTTGTTTATTTTGAACTCAGTGTGGTTTTCATTAATGAAAACAAGGAAAATTCACTATGAAGCATTAGGAGCTAATTACTTTAGCCTCTTTATCCTATTACCTTACTATTATTTTAACTTACCATCTTATACTAGAGTATGGTAGTCTTCTGAAAAAGAATGCAACAGGAGCCAGGGAATAATGAAAGGGGCTGAAGCACGTGGCTTTCATGAGCTAAGCTCTGACTTTGATCTCTGGCACCACGAGTTCCTCTAAGCACTGCCTAGTTGTCTCAAGGCTGACCTAAGCATCACTGCATTGCCTTCAAGTTCAAGTCTTGAATTAAACAGTAGGAATGATCCAAATCACTGAGTACTGCTAGGGTGCCCCCCCCCTCTCTCTCTCTATACATATATATATTATATAGGCTGAAGCGATAGCATAGTGGGTAGGGTGTTTGCCTTGCACAAGGCCGACCAGGGTCCGATTACTCCACCCCTCTCGGAGAGCCCAGCAAGCTACCAAGAATATTCAACTTACACGGCAAAGCCTGGCAAGCTACCCATGATGTATTCGATATGCCAAAAACAGTAACAACGTCTCGTCTCACAATGGAGACATTACTGGTGCACGCTCGAGCAAATCGATGAACAATGGGAAGGACAGTGGACAATGCTCTCTCTCTCTATATTTATATATGTGTGTGTGTGTGTGTACATACATATATAATAGTTTTGTTTTTACTAATATTAAATAATATCTTCATGCCTTAGCATGAAATCAGTTGGCCAAGAGTGACCCAAGGTCCCACTGAGTACCATCTGTGAGGCCAAAAAAAGAATAATATATTGACAGTATTTTGAAGCTTTCTTATATCCTAAATGACATAAATGACTTATATCCTACTACATGACATAATATGTCATTGCTAATCAGGACAAAGTGAATACTTAGGTATTAGACTAATTGTATTGAAAAAATTAAAACTCTGTCTACACTGTGTCCATGCCGTAATGAGAAAATGTACACCTGAAAAAAACAAAATCACAACTACAAAGTGTGGTAGTAGAGTGAAACATGTTGCATAACTGAAGTGTAAAGAATAGTTTCTCTATTAAAAGTATGTCTCAGGTTCACACTTACAGTATAATTGTCCGGTGCTTTTTTGCACAAAGTCAACCCGGGTTCAATCTATAGCATCTATATGGTTTCCTGAGCACCACAAGCTGTAATTCCTATGTGCGGAGCCAGAAGTAACTCGTGATTATTGACAGGTACGGCCTAAAATCTAAAAAGAGAAGAAACACTATTCTTTCATCATCTTAATCCATGGTGTAATTAATATAAATGAACTAAAATAATCTATACTAAACTGAGATGACACTTGGCTCCTAATATTTAGCTCCTATTTAATATGAGCTAAAATAGTTTCTTCACTGAAATAAATGTTTTAACTAAAGCCAAAACCATCTTTGAGATTCTGGAAGAACATAAATATTAAGAGAATTCAAATACTTTAAGACTTTAAGAATAGATAATTAAGGGGAGATTTTTTGCCAGTTCTCCAATGCTGTCATTATCTTCACCAAAGGAAGAAGTAGGAGGGTCTTAGGTGCACTGATCATGAAGGTTCTGTCAAACTACCATCATGTAATGTAATTATAAAAATATAAAAACATCTCAGTATCTATATCTAAAATTAGGAATGACTTTCATTTTCTTCTTTGAACTCTCATAAATTTCCAAATATTCTGCAATTAAATTATATTTTTCCAATAATTGAAGAAAAACTCAACTCAAAAGAAGAAAACTGTTTTTTAAATAAGTACAACTATGTCTTTGAGACATTATTTCTAATACATTTACAAGTTACTAAGTATAGCATGACTTAAAGATTCAACTTTAAATCACTTTGGGGACTGCAGAGTCTCTTAGAGAAAATAAGAGTATTTAAATTATTTAGTAGTATCACAAGTGTGTCCTCTGGAAACATTCAGGGCCCAGAGGTTAAACATGTGACTGACTGTCTTAGAATGATACCAATTTATAACATGAATTTCTGCTGGAAATGAGAACTTTACCTTGTGTCTGCAACCCTCACCTTTACCAGCATAAATGTGGAATTCTTAACTGTGAGTTCTGATATTATGACTTTTGCTCAAAGAGAAGATAGCTAAGATTCAAAAAATCTAAGGAGTGCCAGGGGAAATTTCCATCAGTAAACAGAAAATGTTAGTGAGGCATAAGAGAACTGAAGAATGTTGAGGAAAGATACAATGCCTTTGTATGAAGTGGTTTCCTTGTATTAAAGATTGTACCCCAATAAACTACGATTTGTCTATGGTATATCTATAAGCTTGTAAGAAGATAATTAAAATACTACACTGATGTGTATGTAAGGTAGATTATAAAACTGTGGGGAGAGCTCTCTTTTTTTTGTCTGTTTTTCTTACGCATATTATAACATTTTCGTTTTTTTAATTTTTATTAGTGAAACACCATGGGGTACAGTTGTAGACTTACAAACTTACAAATTTTTGTGCTTGGGTTTCGGTTATACAATGATCCAGTACCCATCCCTCTACCAGTGCCCATTCTCCATCATTTACTTTTTTATTTTTAATTTTTGTTAGTGAAACTCCATGAGGTACAGTTGTAGACTTAAAAATTTTTGTGCTTGGGTTTCAACTGTACAATGATCAAACACCCATCCCTCAACCAGTGCCCATTTTCCACCACCATGGGTCCCAGTTTCCCTCCCAGCCCCCAGCTCCCCATCCCACCCTGCCTGTGTGGCAGGGTATTCCCTTTTGTTCTCTCTCTCATTTTGGGTGTTGTGGTTTGCAAAAGAGTCATTGAGTGGCAATCATGTTTGGTCTATAGTCTACTTTCAGCATGCTTGGGAGAGCTCTCTTAAGACAGAAGATAAGTGAATAGGAATTCAGAATGTTTTATTTGAAAAAAAATAATGAAACAGTGAACAGTTAGGGCAAAATATGAGGTTTTGTGAGTAAGAGAAAATAACATACTTATGAACATTACTTTAAGATGGAAGGATTAAAGACAAGTCATTCAGAATAAACAAGAATGAATAGTTCATAAAGATTTTGTTCAGACATTTTTGAGTTATTTTATATTGATCTTCACAACAAGACAGCAATGTTAAGTACCATTACCAATTACTTTTCATGCTCACGCTAAGTGAATTGCTCAAGGGATGTACAGCTAATCAAGGGATAACGTAAAGGTAAAGGTAAAGGCCCTCCCATTGTTCGTCGATTTGCTCAAGCGGGCCCAGTAACGTCTCCATTGGAGACTTTTGTTGTTACTGTGTCGTCTCCATTGGAGACTTTTGTTGTTACTGTGTCTGGCATATCGAATACGTCACGGGGAGCTTGCCAGGCTCTGCCGTGCGGGCGAGATACTCTCGGTAGCTTGCCGGGCTCTCCGAGAGGGGCGGAGGAATTGAACTCGGGTCGGCCATGTTGGCCGCGTGCAAGGCAAACGCCCTACCGCTGTGCTATCGCTCCAACCAATCAAGGGATATACAATATAAATACTCTACATATAAATACAAGACAAATGCCCTTTCAATTAAAGCATAGTACTTCTCCATAGAGATATTTCAGTAGCAATGAAAAAAAGGTGTATGAAGACAGGAGCACAGCAGAATTCCATCGCAAGGCCATAGAACCATTTAGCACATGTCTAGAAAGTCCAAGATCACACATTCCAATCGATCTCAGAAGCAAAGCTATCACTCAGTAGAGGCTCATACCCCATAAGAGCATAAATGATAAATTGTTCCTAGCACAAAACATTTTACTTCTACTAATACGTCAATGTTACTGAAAACAACTCAACAAAAATACCTAATGCCATGTAGGAAAAAGTGCTACCTATTATCCACTTCAGAAGAGAGGGCCATTTCATAGGCAAGTCTTCAAAATCTAGTTGAGATCATTCAAGAAGTGGTTGTGACAAACAAAAGTACTTTATAAACATGCATAAAGTAAGAACAAAGATGAATTTTGTGCTGACATTTCCTTCCTGAGAGAAATTTTCATGGTAAATGAGTGGTGCTGTCATCAAAAGTTTCCATGATTTAAAAAAAAAAAAAAGAATGAAAAGAAACTTTTTCGTGGATCATAACTTAGGACTATCATTCAAACCAAGGTTCCAGTCAATAAAATCAGGAATGAAAGACATATCTGGAGAGAATATATTTCAAATAAATAAACATCCTCTATTAAAAAAAAAGGTTCCATGAGTTAATATCAGGTATCTCAGTTGTACAAGTGCATCACAACTAAATTCAGTGTTTTCCTGGTGATAAGCTTGAAGAGAAGCGTAAATGTACGTGATACACAGTTCTCAGCAGACTTTGCTTTTTTCACAGGAGTTGCACAATGATCATGACCAATTTAAGGACGTTTGAGAGCGACAAACAAAACCTGCAGAAAAAAGAACCTGAAATTTTTACTTCTTTATGACAAAAGTAAAATGTCATCAAGATAACAGAACAGAAGCCCCTGACTTTTGCCCAAGATCACTCCTATCCAGTAGGTATCTCCTCTGCTTTCTTTTTCTCCCGTTGTATTGATAAAAGCTTGTTAGCACATCCTCTCTGCCCTTCAAAGTTTGGTCACAATTTAAATGGTAAGATTCAGAATTTTTGTGCAGTAACTGAGGTTGTTAAGATGGCAATTTTCATGCATAACTCTCTCTATATATATGTATATGGCAGAAGAATATATTTTTAAAACGTTAACTATAGTTTTTTTAATTATGGAATGAGGGAAATTAATAATTTTCTGTGAGAAATTAATAATAAAGTGATTTTAATTAACAAAAATTTCTGAATTACAATAAAAACAAAATTCTCAAATTTTCATGTAAAGGAACAGTGTCAAGGATATTTTCTAATGAATATGTGTGAAATTGATTAAATTCGGAATAATAAATGGCAATCAGTCATTGTACATAATATAAAACAATAGAAAATGCTCTCCAACTACTTGACGCATTTTACTTTTTACTTGTGTTTTAGAAAAAAACTAAGCCAGAGTTCTAGGTATCTTTGACCCTGTTATCTTCAAGGAAATATTTAGAATTTATTCCCAATGTTTATAATTCAAAACTGGGGGTCAACTGAAAGTCACTTGGAAAAATATATAAAAAGAAATTATTAATGTCAAAACCTATTGCTTTAAATAATACATTTTAAAATAGCTTCTCCTAAAATTTACAATTTAGCCATATAACATAGATAATAAAAATTATGATTTCATTTACATGGTGTATAAGGTTACAATATTTATGATATTAGGATTTATCATAAGCAAATTTGTGTCATGACCATTGTATCATGACCTTAGTTCTTTTTCATTAACATTTCCCCCAAACTATGATTTACATTGGTAACATTACAAGTAACAATCAATGTCTTCTCATGCATTGTACAATGACCTTATAAGAGAAATTCAACATCTAGAGGAAAAAAATCATAGAATATCTAAGTGTATTGAATTTAGATATTATATGTGTATTTTAATTCCATTTTTGAATATTCAGAAGGAAATATTAAATAATGATAACTCATTTTTAAATGATTACTAGTAAATATCTCTAATTTTTACCATTATTTTCACAATGGTTGAAAAGAGATAATCCTACTACAAAAATAATCTACATTAGTAATTCTCCTAGGTCTAGATAATGAATTTTTTTACTAAGAATAAACATTGTGTTACATAACTTTTTGGCAGCTGCATTTTGACAATACATTTTATTTGTGTCAGTTATTAGTTTTATATTTTGTACTGATCGATTTCTATGCAGTAATTTTGAGTAATATGCATTCATATAATAAGTAGCATGTTATTCAACTATAAGTAAGTAAAGTAAAGGCCCTCCCGTTGATCATCAATTTGCTCAAGCGGGCCCAGTAACATCTCCACTGGAGACTTTGTTGTTACTGTGTTTGGCATATCGAATACGTCACGGGGAGCTTGCCAGGCTCTGCCGTGCGGGCGAGATACTCTCGGTAACTTGCCGGGCTCTCCGAGAGGGGTGGAGGAATCGAACTCGGATCGCCATGTTGGCTGCGTGCAAGGCAAACGCCCTACCACTGTGCTATCGCTCCAGCCCTAATTCAACTATAACAGACTTGAATTTGGATAGGCATTCAAAATATAGTTGATCATATTTTTAAAACTGATCATAGTTTTAATCTCAGAATTATGGACAAAAAGACCATTATTAAAACAAGACTATTATAGTGTTTTTAACTTACAGACTTGAATTATTTGGATAGGCATTCAAAAATATAGTTGATCATATTTTTAAAACTGATCATAGTGTTAATCTCAGATTTATGGACAAAAAGACTATTATTAAAACAAGACTATTATAGTCTTTTTAACTTACAAAGTGTTTCATAATTTTTTCACACGGGCATGTTATACACTCAAACATTTTTTGTTTCTTTCTTAAAAGTACAAGATAACTATAATAATCACTACATATCTAGTGTTTCTTTAGAAAGTCAGATAATTGCAGCAGGATCCTTAGTTCACATGAACGGTATATGCTACATACATGAAGGATAGTGCAATAACAGAAACATGGGTTTCAATCACAGGACATAGCAGGAGCAACATACGCTGATCAAGAAGTACAGAGACTATTACTTAAAAAGATAGTATATAACTGAGAGATCTTGCAGCTTAAGGAAACATATAGGGACAAAGAATAGTACAGGGGTTAGATAGAATGCATGTCTTCCACCCAACCAGGGTTCAATCCCTGGCACTACCAAATGTTCCCACCCACCCACCCATCCACCCACCCATCCCAGCACCAAAGCACCTCTAATTGTGGTCCTGAGTCCCTGAATACACCTGGGCCTCTAGCACCACGTCATAGTCCCAAAAGTAAAAGGGAAACAAGTTCACAAATATCAGAGTGTAGTAACTATGAAGAACAAAGAAATGTTTTTTTTTCAGAGCATTGAAAGTCTCAGTGCTAGCTTCAGAATTTTTACATTTGAGAGACTCACAGGTAACCATGTGGTCGAAGGAGTGCCTGCAGAGCTTTCCTTAAAGTTGCGTTGCACAGTAAAACACATTTCTTTTCCTTAGATTGTATTTCTCTATCACTGTGCCTTTTGTGGGGTCCCTATGAAGATTCTTAGGAGCAAAGCCATTGAATTATCCTTCTTTGACATCACCAGGGAAGAAAATCAGAAATGTGGAGAAATGAAAACCAAAGTGATAAACGATAGTCATTCTAGATGGCACTGTTTGGGGCAAATTTATTGTATTTGTTTTCTCTTATTCACTCTGTATTCTGCTAAAAAAATAATCCCTTTTATTTGGCCTCTAATTTGGACAGAGAGAAAGGTTACCTCTCCTTCATCCCTTTTTCTCCCAAATAACCCGCTAAACCAAAAAAAAGGTAAGTTTAGTGCATTTTCTTTAATAGTAAAAATGTATTCCTTCTCTTTCTTGTCTTCAATCTCTTCTCCTGTCTCCTCTTCATTCACAATAATTGTATTCAAACAAAACCTGCCTAAAATGATTCCTTTGTGAATATACATTCATACATTCATGTGCTAATTAATGTAAACTCTTGACTTTAAAGAGGGATAGAAGTCTAGAGAGAAAAGAATGTTTTCTAGTTTACAAAGATATCAATACGATCATCTCTTTTCTTAATCTTACCCAAACCACTTTCTCATGGATTATGTCTGAGAGGAATGAAAATGAATTAAAGGGGAATTGGAAGAAAATACATTACCTGTCCTGTCCCTGAAAAGGAGATGTGCTGTTATCTATGACAAGTCAAGGAGTAAATCCCTTGTCCGTGTTCATGATTTCTATTTTCAAAAGGTTAGAGCAAATTTACGGATGTGGGTGTAACATATAGACATTAAGAAATATTTTCACTCTACCACTACAAATCAGCTAACTCAAGCTATAACAGTAATGGCATAATAAAGTATAACACATTTCTTACATCCCTATAATCATGTTGGAGCATCTTTGACAGATAAAAATTAAACAACTGAAGTTTTAGGTGTTGATGATGTGGAGTAAAGTTCACGGTAGACAGAACTTGACAAAAATGAATTAAAAGAACATGATGGAAAAGAATAGAAAGGCAAGAATTTGGACAATTAAAGGTCCCAAAGTGTAAGCTTACTTTTATTATAAAACGCAAGAGTCAGATGATTCCAAACGTATAACTGTTACAGTCAAATATTAAAGACTCTCATACCATTATTTTTGATTACGGTAATTACCAAGACTGTGAAATGGTTTGCTAGAGGAAGACAATATACGAACCACACTCAAAAGACCACAAAGAGGATAATTTAATTTCTATCACATATCTTGTGATCATGGGCTAGAGCAATAGCACAGCAGTAGGGCGTTTGCCTTGCACAGCAGCCAACATGCTGTTGGAGAGCCCGGCAAGCTACCGAGAGTATCTCTCCCGCATGGCAGAGCCTGGCAAGATACCTGTGATGTATTCGATATGCCAAACATAGTGACAACAAAGTCTCCAATGGAGACGTTACTGGGCCCACTCGAGCAAATCGATGAACAATGGGAGGACAGTGACAGGACAGTGACAGGATCTTGTGATCATAAATTAAACATGGAGATGACTCTTGTGTTTCAGTTTAATATAGTGAGAAACATTTTTGTAATAGTCTCTCTAAACTGTTTCAGGTAGTCTAGTCTAACTATTATAGGGATGACAGTAGTCAAATGAATCAATATTGGATTGTGACTTGAGTATTTAATTATCTCTCTGGCCTTGCTTAAGTTACTTAAAATTTTCATAGAGTGCTTTCTTCTCTTAAAATTTATTCTCTAGAGTTGGGCCAAAGAGTAAATGAGTTGATATAATTCAATGAGTTTATAATAGTGTCGTGCTAATAATATGAGAAATTATCCATTCAATCACACATGAAATATTCATGTGCAAAATTTAAAATAAAATTTTCTAAGCATTCTAAAATATTAAATATAAAATTGAGGGAAATTATACATTAAGTACTCAATAAATGATAAGCGCTTATCTTTAAAAGGACAAAACACGGTTTTAAGGCACAGTAATAGAGACAGAAGCATAGTGAAATAAACAACTGAAAAATTACAAAGGTGGGAAAGAGGAGGTATAAAGTGCCCAATCTGGATTCTATTGTTTCATCAGTAAAAAATGTTCACTTTCCTTCAACTATTTGCTTTGGGTTCAATTCACTTGCAAGAACAGGAAAAAACTTAAAATAGCTTTTTACTTCTGTTGGTCAAGTACAATAAAAAATTATTATTCATATTAATTTATCTTAACTCACATTGTTATAATTGAATGGTATCTTTAGTTATATCATGTTTCATTGCATTACACAAAATTTTGCATGACATGCTGGAACAACCTATTATGACTGTTAAATACTAAAAGATATCCAGGGAGTGGCTCAGATGGCTGGAGTGGATGCTTAGCATGCAGAACTGAAAGTATCCTCTGACACTGCCTGATCATCGACAAACATTTAATTTTTTCAGGTAACTTACTAGCCGGGCTGGAGCAATAGCACAGCGGATAGGGCAGCACCTTCCACATGGCCAACCCGCTCGATTCCTCCATCCCTCTTGGAGAGCCTGGCAAGGTACCAATAGTATCCCACCTACATGGTAGAGCCTAGCAAGCTCCCCATGGTGTATTTGATATGCCAAAAACAGTAACAACAAGTCTTACAATGGACACGTTACTGATGTCTGCTCAAGCAAATTGATGAACAACCGGAGGACAGTGCTACATACTGTATCAGTGTGATATTTTAAATTGGGTATTGATTTATTAAAACGTACTTACTAGCAAAATATTTGTTGATAATGAGACTCCTATTTATTCACATATGAAATTAGTTACTTCCTATTTTTACTTCATTGGAAGGTTGGTATTTTCTAGCACAAATCCTGCCTTTGCTGTTATGTGACTTAGTAGTATTGACATTTCGGTACCCGTTTTATCATTAACAGATTTAACATTGCTGCCTTGGCTGATTCCAGAGACTTTTAGAAGAGTAAAACAAAACAACAGAAGTGAAAAGAATTTGATGGATCTAAAAGAAAAACGTTAACTTCTCTCTCTCTCATTTATGTACTCCATATTGTGAAGGTGACATGAACAGACAGAGATGGGAAATGACTCTACCGTGACTGAATTCATTCTGGTGGGACTTTCTCAGTATCCTGAGCTTCAGATTTTCTTCTTTGTGCTCAGTCTCATCATGTACATGATAATCGTCCTGGGAAATAGCATCCTCATTCTCCTCATCTACCTAGATTCTCACCTCCACACTCCCATGTACTTCTTCCTTGGGAACCTCTCATTCTTGGACATCTGTTACACATCATCAACCATCCCTACAATGCTTTTGATGTTTATTTCTCAGAGACTATCCATCTCCTTCATTGGCTGTACTCTGCAGATGGTTATCTCCCTTGGGTTGGGCTGTACTGAGTGTGTCCTCCTAGCTGTGATGGCCTACGACAGGTACGTGGCCATCTGCAACCCACTGAGATACACCATCATCATGAACAAGGTACTCTATGTGCAAATGGCCACCTGGTCCTGGATATTAGGCTATATGATTGCCTTAGTGCAAACAGTCCTGACAATGGTACTGCCTTTCTGTGGTAGTAACGTGGTTGACCATATAACCTGCGAGATCCTGGCTCTTCTTAAACTTGTATGTGCAGATATCTCTGTAAATGTGCTCTTCATGACAGTAGCAAATATTATTTTATTGTTAGTTCCCCTATTGTTAATTTTCATCTCCTATATTTTCATTCTCTCTACCATCTTGAGAATTAATTCAGCTGAAGGGAGGAAGAAAGCCTTTTCTACCTGCTCAGCCCACCTGACTGTGGTCATCTTGTTCTACGGTTCGGCCCTATTTATGTACATGAAGCCAAAATCAACAGACACAAAAGTTTCTGACGAAATCATTTCAATGTTTTATGGGGTAGTAACCCCCATGTTGAATCCCATCATTTACAGTCTGAGAAATAAAGAGGTGAAAGAAGCAATGAAGAAAGTTCTGAGCAGATACTTTCATCTATGGAAACTATGAAAGGTCTCAAGGCCTATTATGTCCTCAGTGTGGGACAAAGTGATCCTCTACAACACAGTTGAAGTCATGATACAAGTGTCAAGATGCCTTGCCTGCTTATAAAGCCACCTGAGGCTTCACATTATTTTCCACGCTTAATGTTCCTATAAACCTTCCGTAAGGTTTCTTGTTCAGCTGTCTGCACCTCTGCCAACTAGTTCTGTATAAGGTTCGTGGCCTTAAAGAATCTGCTCTCTGCTCCTTCTTTCTCTCTCCATTTTCTCTATCTTCTTCTCCTTTTTGCTTTCTTTCATCTTTTTTTCTGACCATCCCTGCTCCCATCCCCTGTAACTTGTAACTGTCTTCTTTCTTTCACAGTCTCTTTAAATTAAAAAACATCTATTGTTCTCTTGCCCAGCATTTCCTCTTCTCATAAAATAATGCATTTTTCCCTTTAACAATTTATCAGGCCATCCTATTTAAGCCTAACTTCTTTTAGGAAAATAGAAATAGTGGCAAAGTCCAAGCAAAACTCTAGGCATATAAAAAAAATCACTAGTTATTCTTCAGCAGAGAGTCCATGAGAGTAATTATAATCAATCCAAGAATACTATCTCCTATGAGAAAGAAACACTCTTTGCTCATGTTCCATAACTGCTGAAGTGTGAACTGAAATGATCTCTGCCAATAAATGGGATGTCTAAGAAAGAAAACAAAGCTAAGAAAGAGAATGTGCCAGATGATGTCACTTTAACTCCTGAGTTCATTTATGATTAATTTTTTAACAAAAGTCAAAGTAGTATTCAATAAAAATAATTAAAATAGATTTATCACCTCAACTATATAAAATCTTAATTTACACATGTTCTTGTTTTGCATTCTCTTCCATCTCATACATTATGTCATATATTTGTATATATTGTGCATATATATGCATACAAATATACATTATATACAACAGTTTTCTAAGTGTTGCAAGTTCTCCAGCTAATTATTTTTTCATTTTGTAAATTAAAAGAATCTTATCATCCCAAACATTTTCTCAAATATTTCTGAGGAGCACAAATATTTTTCTAATTATTTGCTTTTATATTTTGTTCCAAA
The DNA here is from genome assembly GCF_029834395.1 of Sorex fumeus. Lineage (NCBI taxonomy): Eukaryota > Metazoa > Chordata > Mammalia > Eulipotyphla > Soricidae > Sorex > Sorex fumeus. The sequence continues at coordinate 39,666,488 of NW_026606091.1, forward strand.
ATGGTGCAAATTTTAGAAAAGCACTTCCCAAAATTTTTATGTATTTAAAGTCATATATAGATATTTTTGAATTATTTTAACTCACTTTTTATAATCATCTTCTAAATGATTATTTTAGTTGTGCAAACCACACTCAGAGGGGCCAGGCAATAAGAACTCATACCTGGCACATCCATCACACTGTAGGGCCCCAAGGTGGAGTGGCCCCTGAGCACCACTCTGTGTAGCCCTGGTGACATCTAGTCCTGCTTTGTTTGAACCCTATTAAAAATAAGTGTAACCTGCTCTTAAGTACCTATATCTATTTCCATTAAGTATCTCCGTCTCTGATTCTGTTTGTGTGGGGTGTTTTCTTTTTCCAATTTGTAATATTTTTCTCAATTAAAAATGTTATTTAATTATAGTACTGTGTGTGTCCTTTAAATATTTTTCATATTTTTTAATATTTTTAAACTATTATATATATGAGAGAGTGGATGCAAAGGCCAAATCTATTTACTAAATTAATTATTTATGGCAGTGGTTTTCAAATAACATTCTGCAGAAACTTCTTCTAGGTCACAAAAAAAATGTTACTGCAATTTATCAACCATGTGTTAAGTCTTTTGGGGGGGTGGGGGCAGAGCAATAGCACAGTGGAGAGGAAGTTTGCTTTGCATGCAGCCAACCTAGGTTCGATCCCTAGCATCCCATATGGTCTCCTGAGCACTGCCAGGAGTCATTCCTGAGTGCAGAGCCAGGAGTAACCCCTGAGCATCGCCGGCTGTGACCCAAAAGCCAAAAAAAATAAAAAAGTCTTTTCTGAAGACAGGCCTTATTCTGAATATAAGCAGTTAAACTCTACTGATTTAAGGCTGGGGATATTACTCAAATCCCGGGTTTAAAATCCAACATCACACAAAGCAAACGAATACTGATTTAGAATGCACTATTAAAAAGCCTACACAAAAGTCACTAAAAAGCCTACATTAAAATAACACTATTACTTCTTCAAATACAAATGACATATAACTCCAACAAATAAATTAGATCGTCCTAAGTGTAATTAAGTTCAAATATAAAATGTGGATCAGGCAACTTGGAGTAATTACTCAAACAAATCAACAGTAACAGAACCTGGAAAGAAAAAAAAAACTGGAGAATCGCATGCATAGTTTTTTAACCACCAGTATAGAATCGCTACCAATTAATTTTGAGAAAGAATAAATTTATATGTTTGTAACTCTGGAACAAAAGTACGGTATGTCACAGAAAGTATATTCTACATCCAAATTCCATCTACATTTCCAGCTATCAGTGTAGGTAAAGGAGATTACAGCAAATAATAAGAAAAGATCCATGCTTTAATGAAGTTTACTGTGGAAGAAATAGGAAAAAAAAATTAAGCACATTATGTTTTTTAGAATAATACACATTTTTTTTGTTTGGTTTGGTTGGTTTTTTTTTTTCTTTTTGGGTCACACCAAGCGATGCACAGGATTTATTTATTCCTGACTTTGCACTCAGGAATTACTCCTGGCAGTGCTCGGGGAACCATATAGGATGCTGGAAATCGAACCGGGGTTGGCCAAGTGCAAGGCAAACACCCTACCCATTGTACTATTGCTCCAGCCCCTACTAGACGTTTTAAAATTCTGAAGGCAGATAAAGAGAGAAAATGTTTTTAAACAGAGAGAAAGAGAAAACAGTGGGTGAAGGATTTTTCTTGCATTCAGCTGACCTGAGTTCAATCCCCAGCAACACTATGGTCTCTACCAGGAGTGATCCTTGAGCACTGATATGCCTGGGTTTGGCCCAAACTCCACCAGAAAAAAAAATGGAAAGAAAACTTAAATAAGCTCAGAAAATAAGATGAAAGTAAAAAGATCACACAATCGTGAATATTATCCTTTTCATTTTTATTTTTAAACTATGCCTACTTTAGTTCCACTAGTTCAATTACATTAGTTCAACTAGTCTTAAGGAAAATATAGATAAGCCACACAACTTATTAGTTCTTAATATGTATGCTATCAATTTAGACCTGAGGTCAAGACTCAATAGATCCAATTCATAAAGCTACAAGTGCAACGCCTGGCACTGTCCCACATACTAAATGCAATCCCAGCAGCACTGCCATTTGGGTCTTTAAGCAACATGTGCAATCACCAAATTGTGTGAGTACTGCAACCAAAGTGCACAACTCCAGCAAGCACTGCAACTCAGAAGGCAAGAACCACATATTAATGTGGGAACCCTGGACATTCTGCAAAAGAGCACAACCCAGTGAGTACTGATAGTAAAGTACACAAGATAGCCAGCGCCATGGTAACAGAAAGCTGGGTGTTTGTCTTGCACGGGAATGATCCGGGTTTAATCCCAGGAACCTTATATGGTATCCTTAGCCAGGAGTAATTTCTTAGTGCAGAGCCAAGAGTTAGGAGTTATACCTGAGCACCGCCAGGTATATTCCAAAATTTTTTTAAAAGGCAAAAAAGCCCTACCGAGGTCACCAGTTGCCCCCCACGAGCGGCTCTCCGGCACGGCCATGGCTCCAGAAGCACAAGGACTTAATGCAGAGCCCAGCAGCTTGCAGCAGAAAAGTGAATGAACTATGTGTTAATCCACGCCACCACGCCTGCCCGGAGGGGAAAGGGTGTTGGTCCCTTCCACCTTCTGCCCTCTGGAAAGAAAGATGGCAGCCGCATGGGAGCCTTGTGGAAAGCCAGGTACGAGCCGGTGGTGATGGAGCAACTAAAACCTCATGGGAAGGAGGACATTCCCGGCTCGTCCTTCATGCCTTACCAAGGTCACCAGTTGCCCCCCACGAGCGGCTCTCTGGCACGGCCATGGCTCCAGAGCACGGAAACCAATCTCTTAATTATCTGACTCTCAGTAGAAATACTTTCAGGGTTAATAAGTAAAATAACAGAAATCCAAAACTACGTGGCCACGATAGCGACCATGCGACATCATTTAATTCTTGAACACAGCTGTAGAAAGCAAATCACTTCACAATGCTTTCTCAACATGTCTGATTTGGGGGTGTAAAATCTAAATAATAATGATGCATCTTTTATCGAAACAATGAATCTAGTCAAAGTAGATAGAGTGTTAACTAGAATTCATCTGCCTCACAGGCATTGGGAGGGGTGAGGGGTGGCGGTTTATTGGGGTTCTTCGTGGTGAAAAATAAGTATTGGTAAAGGGAAATGTGTTTGATATTTGCATGACCGAGACCTAAACCTGAAAGCTTTGTAACTTTTCCCACAGTGATTCAATAAATAAATAAATTATAAAAACATAAAAAATAAATAAATAAATACATAAATAAAAAGGCAAAAAATAAAACAAGGCGTGCACAAGCACCACAACTAAAATATGTAAGCACTTGCAACCAAGTATATTTAATCCCCTTATCAATGCAACAATAACAAAGGGAAAGGAGAAAGGACAAAATTAAGAGGCCATTTCTGAAGTTCTAATGAATCAAAATATAAAGCAATGTTTGACAGTATACTAATATCTTTCATCACTTATCTTTAAAGGCAATTCAAAAGAAATGGCAAGGGAAAGAGATAGCTGTTTTCTAATATACAATAGTTAAATGTGAAAAATCAGACTAGGATTTGAAATAGATAAAGAAATATTATGTTAGTTTCCCACATTTATGGTTTTTGGCCCAAAGGAAGTCAGTGTTGCATAAGATAAAACTGATTTAAAAAATCTGCTCTCTTTCTGATCTGAAGGAATAGTGCACACAGATTGGGACAAGTACAATCAATCTTAAATGACAGGCAAACAATAAAAATGATACTTAGAAGAAAACAACTGAAAGCTTTTGCTCTAAGATCTGAAGCCAGATAGGGACATCAATTGTCACCAATTCTATTCTACACATGAAAAGACCTCCCTGGCCACAGTAAATAGGTGAGAAAAAAAAAGAATCAAGAGTTACCTAAATCAAAAGGAAGGAAGACAAGAAGTATCTATCTGCATATGACATAATGTAAAATCCTCAAGATTCACAACAATACTACAAAATTAATTCAGCAAGGTTGAAGGATAAAATCAATGTCAAAATTTCTATGGTGGCAATAAATAATCTAAAATGAAATAAAAACAAATTCATTCAGGATAACAACAAATATTAAAAGGCTTGTAAACACACTGAACAGAGAAAGACTATAAATCACAGATGAAAGAAACAGACAACAAAAGAGGAAGAGATCTGATGTTCATGAATTGAAGAAACTTTTAAAATAATCATGCTCTATAATACTATAAGTTCAGATAAATCACTGAAAAGGGAAAAATACTGTTTCATAATCAAAAATATAAGGTACTATATATAACCTAAGGCTATTTGAGTCAATATATCTATAAAAAAGATAAATATTATAGAAAAACTAGAAAAAAACACCTAAAATGCACATGGAAACAAAAACTTTGAATAGTCACCACAATCATAAAAAGTACAACAAAGATGAATATGCAAAAACCTCTGAAAAATATGAAAGGACTTAAGGTATGCAACGTTCTTGTGTGGAACTAGAGCAGATCTTTCTATTCACAGATGAAACCTCAGAACTGAATATTGAGGGAACGTGTTTGCTAAAAAGGATGAACATTATTTTCAGCACAGATGCTCATTTAAACCACTTGAACAGTGCATGGCCTCCAGAGTTTTGCTAAATGCAGCTCTGCCACTGTGTCTCCTATTGGGTATATAACTTTTCCTTAACATGAATCTCTATTCTCTTTGCTTCCTCCTTTCTTTTACCTTATTCCAGCTTCCTTTTTCTTATTACTTCCTTTCTTCTCCATTTCTTTTTCCTCCTTGTCCTTTCTTCCTGCATTTACTTCCTTTCTTTTCTTCTTTCCTTCTGTCCAGAGACCTCTTTAACAGCCCTTTTGAATTGCATGTCTATGGCTGTTGTCTTGTCCAGCAGACCCTTCTCTGATAAAAGAATGTGATTTTCTTTCAACAATTCAACATTTCCTTCCTTGTGAGTCCATGTGCTGTAGAGGAGGCCAACCCTATTATCTGGAAATAGAAAATATGGGAGAGGGATTTAAAGACGTGAATCTGGTCACCATCACTTCTTTCAGCACAAGTGAGTTGGCCACGCTAAAGAACTGGATCCAAGAATATTCTCAGTATGAGAACAGAGGCACTCACTCTTCCAGGGTTGCTAAACAATTAAACTGTGAATCCAGAATCTATATATGCTGTTAAGTCGGAAAAAGCTCGTTGGAGACACAAAGCAAAAAAAGGTGGGGGACTGTGTTTGATAACTGTATTTTCACTGATCTGTTCTTATCACAAATCACACAAATCACAAATCATCCTGTTATTCGTCGATTGCCTCGAGCAGGCCCCAGTAACGTCTCCTTCATCCTAGCCCTGAGATTATATTCAAGGCTCTTTAGGAGAATGAGCCCCATCATTGTTACTGGTATTTGGCATATTGGGTACGCCACGGGGAGTTTGCCAGACTCTGCCGTGTGGGCAGGCTACATTCGATAGCCTGCAAGTTTGTCCAAAGTAGGAATGAGATAATAAGATGTCATAATAAAGTTCCGGGAGCTGGTTTTTATAGTCTCTGAGTCTTGGCCACTGATAGGATTACACAGCGCCAGGGGGCCAGTTGGTGGGTGTGACCCCCGCCTACTGGAATTTGGAGGATCTGGGTGGAGGATGCTCGGCCCCAATCCGAGTAGGCTTGGAGATCTCGGCCCCGGAACCCGCATGGCTTTGTCCCTCTGTTCCTATCAAATGCATAATTATTCACTTTAAATTATATGAGTCAATAACTTACTTACTTATGTGTCGTTGTGTTGGTTTGGGTGAACACATCCAGCATGGATCAGGTTTTATTCCAGGTTCTGTGCTCAAAGATCACTCCTGATGGTAGTACGTGAAGGACCATATGCAGTGCCCAAGATCAAAGGAGTTCGCTGAATGCAGGGCAAGCACCTAAAGCCCTCTATGAACTCTCTAGCCTGATAAGTTATTTATTTTTTTTTAAAAAACTAATATTCAGTTGGACTTTTATTATTTAAAATACAAGAGCCCTGACTACAGTATACCTTTGAACGCTTTCTTCTCAGAACTTATATTTTTAGGCTTGCTCTTCAAGTTCATGTTCTCCCTTAAATATGTATTTTGCTTATATGTCTCAGTGTTTCTCTGCTTGCCTATTTCCAATCTGAAAAAGTCTGTGTTCTCTCTCCAGCAGGTACTTCTCTCTTTTTCTCCCCTCACATCTTTCTAAGTAAGTTTCAATTAAAAACTATCTTGCTTCACCCAATTAAAAAAAAACATCTTTTTAGGGAAAAAATTATAAATACTGTTGGGATCGGGAGTTCCCTGGCCCTGGGAGGCGCGGAGAGACCAGATAGACACAATTCCTGCAGGAGTAAAAACGGGGTTTATTTAGACCAGCATGCTGGGGCTCCGCAGCATACCCCAAAAATGGGCAGTGGCTGAGAGCCCCGAACTTCTTCAAAGGGGATCTTATATAGGCCTTCACTGGCCGTTACAGCAAAGCCCGCGCATTTCATAGCCAATAGATTTGTAACATATACTTTCTTAACCAATCCATTTAAAAGTACCTCACTCCTTAGCCTATAGATTCAAAGATCAGCATTTACGTACATCGATTGTCAGCACAAGCAAGGTTATAGCTGGAATCATTAAGCCTTAGGTAATCTCCCTTGACCATCCTCGTTTTGTGTTACCCAAGTCTGCAGGGTGCTTTAGTGAGACAATACATTCCAGGAAAGGGCAATTTCCCCCAACCACCAGCATCCTGAGTTAGCCTTTACCCAAATCTGCAGGGTGCTTTACTGAGACAATACATTTCAGGGACAGTAAATACACCTGAATCTTGTAGAAAGAAGTTATGCCCTGTTCACTTTGCAAGTCCCCTCTCCCCCAGGTGCAAAGCAGCCAAGCAGTTTTACAGAAAGCAATGTTGCAAGTTAGCTAAAGTACACAAAAATTTGATGCCCTAATATGGATTCTTTCAGTTACAGATAAACAAAATAATGGGAATGACTCGGTAGCACTGTGATGGATGCAACCTGATAAACCTGAATGCCTTGTACTCCAACAATAGAGGAACTATAATCAGTCATTAAAAAATAAAAATTAAATTCCACTGCTCATGGTATCTACTAACTCTGTCACTTCACATGGACCCTCCTGCATCCTTTTTTTCTGTTTATTTCTTGTCCGGCTATCAGAATGAGATTGTTTACCCATTTGATAAGAAAAAAAGATTTCTTCCCAGTGCACCCCCATCTCCTGCACCAAAATAGTGGATGCCTAACTTAAAGCCTTCCTCAGCATGGTCCCTTCCCAAATGGAGGGTGACTTTAACCCCCAAAGAGACTGCAATCTCTACTCTTAGATCTACAAGAAAGGAATTCAGGGAGTTTTCAGAGAAAAATACTTCCTCATCAGCGATGATTTAAAAATATTTCTAAATCACAATCTACAATCACCTTAAGCAATGTGTTCTCTTCATGAAAATGCATCAAGTTGTATACTTTCAATGAGCAATCAAAGTACAAAAGAATTCAACCTAGGGTTTGTCTTAAAGTTGCAACAAATTAGAAAATTAGAAACTGCTATTCAGTTTTCAAAAGAGAACGGTAGTCCAACAATCATAAAAAAGTACATTTGTAAAAATAAAATGTACTTTTTTTACATTGTCTACTTAAATGTCTTCCAAACTGAATACCAAAATAATTCTAAAATTTCCACTAGTCTTAGAGCACACAGTTGCTCTTAAGCATCTCCCACTACTACTTCCAAATATACAATCTTCCTACTGTGTTCTCTCTAGTTGGTCTCCCCATGCCACGTTTCCTTGATCCACGTAAACACCTATAAGCAGTGTAAGAATCAATTCTCTGACAGCAAAATGTTCAGAGAAAAACTCATTTAAAAATATTGAGAGTGAGGTTTGGAGATCTAGCACACCAAGAAGGGCACTTGCCTTGCACACAGCTGACCTGGCACTCAGGTGGTCTCCAAGTTCCCCAGGAGTGATCCAGGAGTGCAGAGTCATGAATAAGCCCCGAGCAGAGCTGGATACAACCCCACCCCCCGCCAAAAAGGAAAAAAAAATCAGAGAGAGTATTAAAGTGTGTTTTAACCTAAAAAGGAGATACAAGTTTTATGCTAGAAAATGCTATATTATTGATAATGCTTATATTAGAGATAGTGCATTAATAAGTAAAAGATTATATTAAAAATCTCCATAGACTCAAAAATCACCTTGAATGGGCATAGAACATTCAATAAAAATGAAACATTAATTCAATTTTGAAAAATTATAAAATCCCTTAGCAAGCTAGAAACTTACAAGCCATTCTAAATCTTATAGATGGCAACCCTAAGCTCTATGCGCATATTTCATACTCAATGACAGGTTGCTGAGAATTTATATTTTATAGGCCTATTTAGATTTTCCCTTAAATTTCTTCTATTTTTTTTATTGGTTTGGGGGTTTGCCACATCCAGTGCTGCTCAGGTTGGTCGCACGCAAGGCAAACTCAGGGCTTACTCCTGGCTCTGCACACAGGGGTCACAATAGAGATGTTACTGGGCCCGCTCGAGCAAATTGATGAACAACGGGAGAACAGTGCTACAGTGCTTCTAGCATAAAATCATTCACACTATTTTAAACTTATATACCTACAGCGGGTAGGGCATTTGCCTTGCACACAGCCTACATAGCCAACCTGAGTTCGATTCCTCCGCCCCTCTCAGAGAGCCCGGCAAGCTACCGAGAGTATCTCGCCCGCACAGCAAAGCCTGGCAAGCTACCCATGATGTATTCAATATGCCAAACACAGTAACAACAAAGTCTCACAAAGGAGACGTTACTGGGCCCGCTCGAGACAATCGATGAACAACAGGAGGACAGTGACAGTGACAGTGACATACCTACAAAAAAGAGAACAATATTAGTTTAGAAAGAAAATATTTTTCAACCTATCATTGATTTGCAATTTTGTAGGCTTACAGGAGTTTAATCATCTATATGGGTGTAGGTGTTACCAATGCCACTGTGGAATTTACACAGAAAGGAAATAACAAATGGTCAAAGTTACAAATATCAAAAAAGTCAAAAAATACTTTGTCTACAGAACTGAGTTTAGTCTAGGGTCGTGACTGAGAGGGGTTCTTGGTGGAGGGGAGCTGGTACTCTGGAAAAGAGTGTGGTATTAGAATGATATATGTATATATGGGGAAGTATAATTAACAGTAGTGTAAATCCTGGTACTTTAATTAAAATGGCAAAAAAATTTAACAAAGTGTAAAAGAGAACTAGGAAGAAAATATAGAATAATGTATGGGAAAAGTGCTATTAAAATTTTTTAAGTCCAAATTATTATCTTACAACATTGTTTGCCAAGTTATATGTCACTTTTATATATCTGAAAGGTTAATACTACAACATTATTTTTCAAGTTATATTGCTATCTCTCAAAGAGGAATCGAAAGAACTATGCTTGGAATAATATCACGATTCACTCAAATGAGAGATAGAATCCGGAATTCTGATCTTCGTCAACGCTCAAGAATCAGGGACGCTGTCTCATTTGCCAAGACATCAAAAATCAGATGGGCTGGACACGTAATGAGGTTTACAGACAACCGCTGGACTAGAGCCATTACTGATTGGATTCCACGGAACATCAAAAGATCACGTGGACGCCCACCTATAAGATGGTCAGACTTCTTCGTCAAGACCCTAAATGATCGGTTTGAGGCTCTGCATGTTCCTAGAATGAACAGATACCATTGGGCTACACTAGCACGCAACCGGGATGAATGGAGACGTTACTGGCACCCGCTCGAATAAATCGATGAATAACGGGGATTAAGTGATTAAGTGATTGCTATTACATGTCACAAATGTCACCTCTTCACTACTCTATAGTCCACTCCAGGAAGAACTTTTTTAGTGTGTCTCTGTTATACTTATTATATAGCATTACATTTATTCAATATAGAATAGTTAAAAGCAAACAAAAACTTCTACAAACTGTAATTTTTCATTATTGTTGTAGTTTAGGTAACATTGTAACAATAGTGTTAATATGATTTTGACAGACAGCTACTGAAACTCCATCAAGAAAGTACCCCAGCGCCTCCACTAAAGTCCTTAGATAATTTCTAGTATGCCTCTTCTTTTTGTCCCTGCCCTCCCCACTGCTTGGTAATTTTCCTTTGGGGAAAGGGAGATGGTTGGGGCCACACCCAGCCATACTCAGGACTTACTCCTGGTTTTGCATTCAGGGATTACTACTGGTGGTGTTCAGAGGGACACATGGGGCGTTGGGAACTGAACCAGTCCAGTCGCATGCAAGGCAAGTACCCTACCTGCTGTAGTATCACTCTGGCTCCTCTGCTTGGTAATTATCAGTTTTGCAATCAAAGGCCAAGGGCTTATTATCGTTTGATAGTCTATTCCCTTGTTCTACTTCCCTCTATACCACGGACAACAAGATCATAATTTTTGCTTTACTTAACTGTGAACTCTGTTAGAATATACATTTTTCCGGACATCAAATGGGAACTTCTTTGTACATGTGTACTATTTATTTCAGGGTCCTTCTAAGTATCAGAAGAAGAGAGGCATTTATTTCAAAGTATGTCAAAGAAATCCATGAATAGTATTTTCTATTTTATGCTGAAGCTAATAAACCTATCTTTTTAAGTAAATGCAGGTAGGGCGTTTGCCTTGCACTCAGCCAACCTGGGTCCGATTCCTCTGTCCCTCTCAGAGAGCCCGGCAATCTACCAAGAGTATCCCGCCCGCACAGTAGAGCCTGGCAAGCTCCCCTTGTCATATTCAATATGACAAAAACAGTAACAACAACTCTCACAATGGAGACATTACTGGTGCCCACTTGAGCAAACTGATGAAAGATGAAGGGAAGAACAGTGTTACAGTGCTTTAAGTAAATAAACTTACATTGCCTAAATAAACCTTGTCATTACAGAGTCTGCATTTTTCCTAATATCATTCCCTCCATCTAAAATTGTCCTCTATAATCTACATTAAAAATTTATAAGGTATATCTTGAGAAATATTCTTCTTATTTAAACCTTTTATTATCATCCTAACAAGATTCCACTTAATCATCCAGCAAGTCAAATTTCTATAGCAATCTATTTGAGATTGGTGGTATTAACTTTTAGAAGACTTGTTCTCTAGTTATATGCACAATATGTCTCATGTTTCATTTGAAGATTATTTCGAGATTATTTGGATTATTCATTATTTGTAAATTTCATGCAAATTCAAATAAAAATAAAAACTATATGGGCCAAGTGCAATAACACAGCGGGTAAGGCATTTGCCTTGCATGTGGCAGACCCGTGTTCAATTTCCAGCATCCCATGTGGTCCCCCAAGCACCGCCAGGAGTGATTCCTGAGTGCAGAGCATGGAATAACCCCCGAGCATTGCTGGATGTGACCCAAAAAGCAAATAAATAAATAAATCACAATCACGACCATACTGTTGTTCATCGATTGCCTCAAGCAGGCCCCAGTAACATCTCCTTCGTCCTAGCCCTGAGATTTTTTTAAAAAGTGCCATATTCAAGGACCTTTCAGGGTTAGGAGAATGAGACCCATCGTTGTTACTGGTATTCGGCATATTGGTTAAGCCACGGGGAGTTTGCCAGACTCTGCTGTGTGGGCAGGTTACATTAGGTAGCCTGCCAGGATGTCCAAAACAAGAATGAGATAATAAGCTTCCGGGATCTGGGTTTTATAGTCTCTGGGTCTTGGCCATTGATGGGATTACACGGCGCCAGGGGGCCAGTTGGTGGGTGTGACCCCTGCCTACTGGAATATGGAGGATCTGGGTGAAGGATGCTCAGCCCCGATCCGAGCAGGCTTGGAAATAAATAAATAAATAATAAAAACTGTAACCAAATAGTTTTAAACTAGCTAAGACACATAAAGCATTTGGGGGGGGGGGATAAAAATGTCTACAATTTACTTCAGAATCATAAAAATAACATGGATATAATAGAGGACTATATAGATAAGTAAACACATCTACATGAGGTGAATAACTGTAGTAAAATATAAGTTTGGGGCCAGAGCCATAAAATAGCAGGTGGAGCATTTTTCTTGCATATAGTCTACTCAGGTTCAATGCCAGGCACTCCACATGGTCCCTGAGGCTGCCAGGGTTGATCCCTGAGGCAGGAGTAACTCTTTTTTTTTTTTTATTAGTGAAGCACCATGAGGTACAGTTGTAGATTTGCAAATCTTTGTGCTTGGATTTCGGTCATACAATGATCAAATACCCATCCCTCCACCAGTGCCCATTTCCCCCCACCCCCCCTCCCACCCTGCCTCTGTGGCAGGGCATTCCCCTTTGTTCTCTCTCTCCTTTGGGGTGTTGTGGTCTGCAAAAGAGGCATTGAGTGGCAATCATGTTCAGTCCATAGTCTACTTTCAACATGCATTTCCCCTCCTGGGAGGATCCTCCAAACACCCTTTATTTGGTGTTCCCTTCTCTATCTGAACTGCCCTTTCCCCTAGAATACCTGGCTGGCCTCTAAGCTATGGAGTAATCCAGGCAGGAGTAACTCTTAAGCACCACCAGGTATGGCCCAAAACCCAAAAATAAATACATAGGATGTTTTAAAAATAAAGTGTTAGTCGTAGAAGTGTTATGGATAAAAAAACAAATGTAAAATTGTTTCAATTTTTTTCTATGTTTAAAATATTTTATAATAAAGGCCCGATCAAAACCCATCAAGAATATAGTTCTTGAAAAAATATTTTATCTAATATTTAAATTGTATCAAGGATATATATTTGATCCAATAAAAGTAGCATTATAAACTCTCTGAAACTTTTAGAAAAAAAAAGTTTCACTACTTTAAAAAAGCAAAACTTTTTAATAGGTTATTTACCTCTGTTAGAAGAGAGAAAATGAAAATAAATGTTAATGGTCCCTGTGAAACTTAATCTTCTACCCCAGTCTCTTATCAGGGCTTCAGCTGCTATTCCTAGGGGATAGGAGCGAGGGGAGGATTAAGAAAGTAGATAAAAGAAATATTCCTGAAGATTCTCTAGCACTAACAGTGAGGCAATGAGGAAAAAACATTTTTTTTTGACAAAGTGTATTTGCCATGGCCTTTTCCATGTTTTTTTTCCCACTATTTTTTTAGGGTCCTACTAATTCTAAATTAATGTGAAAAGTATATAGCTCTCAACAGAGACATTCAGTTCTTCCTATAACATGTACTCTGGAATTTCACATCTTCAATCTTATTGTTCAGCACAGCGGGTAGGGCGTTCGCCTTACAAGCGGCCAACATGGCTGACCCGAGTTCGATTCCTCCGCCCCTCTCGGAGAGCCTGGCAAGCTACCGAGAGTATTCGATATGCCAGACACAGTAACAACAAAGTCTCCAATGGAGACGTTACTGGGCCCGCTCGAGCAAATCGACGATCAACGGGAGGGCCTTTACCTTACCTTACCTAATCTTATTGTTCATTAATTTTATGTTATTTCTACATAATTTATATGACAATTACTAATGTAACTTGGAACATTATTATCTAAAATAATGAAGTTTAATAAATACTCACATTTTCTAAGGTCATTTTTATATGTGGGGCTTTAGTAAACATTAAGAAGTTGAAGTTTATTCATATAACCTATAAATTGACCGAATTACCTTCATTCTATGTTACTCAAAATCACACATGAGGGGCTGGAGTGATAGCACAGCGGGTAGGGCGTTTGCCTTGCACGTGGCCGACCCGGGTTCGATTCTCAGCATCCCATATGGTCCCCCAAGCACGGCCAGGAGTAAGTCCTGAGTGCATGAACCAGTAGTAGCCCCTGTGCATCGCTGGGTGTGACCCAAAAAGCAAAAAAAAAATCACACATTAAATGGAATACAAATAATAATTATTAAGGCTCTATACATTGAGGAAAATATGAGTTTTGTATTATAATTATGATTCAGGTGCTTAAAGAATATAAGAATTACGTTATTATGGAAAAACTGCTTTAAAATGAAGAATGAGAAACTCACTTTAATAAAGACTTTTATTATGTTTTATTATTTATTTATTTAAATGTTTTATTTATTACTTATGTTTTTATTATGTTTTTTATTTTGTTACTGAGTGTTGAAATTATAGTGTACAACTCTTCAGTGTTCCAATATATAGATGACATTAGTGTTTATCTTAAAACAATTTTCCAAGATGTTAATTTATAAAACAAAAATTGTAAATATATATTTTTAAATATAAAAATGATAATTGAGTAAAATTATTTGCACCGATATTCACAAATAGTGTCCTCTTTATTCTTTGTATGTATAATCCATTTACATCATAAAGTATGATTTCTCAGGAACACTGAAATTCGGGGCTGGAAAGAGAGAACAGTGAGTAAGGCACTTGTCTTGCACACATGCTGACACTCATTCGATCCCCGGCATCCCATAAGGTCTCCAAGCAATACCACCAGAAGTGATTCATGAATACAGAGCCAGGAATAATTCCTGAGCATCACCAAGTGTGCCCCCCAAAATAAAAAAAAAAGCAGGTGCTGGAGTGATAGCACAGCAGGTAGGGCCTTGCACGTGGCCTAACCCAGGTTCAATTCCCAGCATCCCATATGGTCCCCCAAGCATGGCCAGGAGTAATTTCTGAGTGCATGAACCAGGAGTAATCCCTGTGCATCGCTGGTGTGACCCAAAAAGCAAAAAGATTAAAAAATTTAAAAAAAAACAAAAAGAAACTCTGAAATTCAGACTCTAAAACTTATAAAAAGTGACTATGAAGTTATTTTTAAAACAACATCTTAAAAGCACACTGATGCATAAAATAAAGGAAGCAATGTTTTTAATTATATAAGTAAATAAACAAGTTTTAAGTTAGGCAACATAATGAAATACAGTACAAAGTAAGTTAATGGTAAAATGAATGCCTTGAGGGAATGTGCAAATTGGTCTAAAAACACCATGTATTTTAAAAAAGTGAAGTCTAGAAATTTCCCCCTCTGCTCCCACCCACCTCTCTCCTTCTCTCCCCTAGCCCCCCTTTTTCCCTTCCTTCCTCTCCTACTCTCTTTCAATGAAGCTATATTTATTCAGTTAAACAAACAAACAAAAAAAGCAAAACCCAGGAGTCAGAGTCATAGTAGAGCAGGTAAGATACTTGTTCTGCATGCAGCCAACCCAGGTTCCATCCCTGATACCACCACATACAGTCATTCAGTCTGACCAAGAGTGATTCCTGAGCACAGAACCAGAAGTAAGCTCTGAGTACAAGCTAGGTATAACCCAAGAAAACAATACTAAACCTGAAATGTGAAGTCCCGTCTATTTTTTAATAATGACTGCACATATTAAACATAATAAACATATGTTTATTAAACATAATGTTTATTAAACATAAACATATGTTTATTAAACATATTATGTTTAATAAAATATGTTTATTAAACATAATAAACATATAAATTATATAGTATTTAATTTTCTCAAATTCTTCAAAATTAAGAACAAAGTAAAATGACATCAGTGATAGAAGAGTTCTAAAGTCTAATTGCTCTTAGAAAATATATACAATCATAGAATTATGTGCCAAGCCAAACTTGCAATAGAGAAAGCAAAATAAAGACATCTTTAGGAAAAAAATCTAAGGACAATTTTTCGATGCAAAAAGCTCTAGAAATGTTCTATAATTAACAAAATGGAATATAAATTAAATTGTAAACAATGAAACTAGAAAAAAAGTGAATTAATCAAAGCTATCACTACAAAGGGTCAGAGCCATAGCACAGCAGGTAAGGCATTTGCCTAGCACACAATGGACCTGTGTTTGATTCCTCCATCCATCTTAGAGAGCCTGGCAAGCTACCAAGAGTTTCCTGCCTGCACAGCAGAGCCTGGCAAGCTCCCTGTGGCGTATTCAATATGCCAAAACCAGTAACAACAAGTCTCACAATGGAGACATTACTAGTGCCCGTTTGAGCAAATCAATGAACAATGGGAGGACAACGCTACAGTGATATCACTAGAAAGAGAACAACCTTGCAATTGGAGTATTTCAATATTATTTAAATAAAATCTTAGTACAGATAATATCCATGATATTATCAATAAAGGGTTGGAAACAACTGACTTTTTAAGGTACTTGGAACTCGGGGGGTGGGGGGGTTAGAGGTAACTAGAGTCAAAACAGTTAAAAACACATGGCAATTGCGTGTATGTGCGACTTTTCACATAAATAATAGAGAACTTAAATCAAACAAAATTGTTTATAAAATGATGATGTACAAGGAAAGGAAGCAAATGGTAAGAAATACCAATGAATATAATCCAATTAAATTGCCATAATTTAATATTAGATGTCAATATTGAAAAACAATAATCAAAATCATCTTCTACAAGTTGAATTTCTAAAACTCTTCATCAGTAGTTAAAATTTCATGATGAAAATTTCTAAATACAATTGATAATATAATGACTATTAAATTAACACACAAAAGAATTACAGAACCAAGTAGCTCGCTGCAGAGATGTCTCCAGACCTTGCAATAGATTGATTTCACTCAGATGGGAGCAGGTGCTGTCCCTCCGCCTGCCCCCTAGGAATCCCAGTGGCCACCAACTTCCAGAACCCAAAGAGAAACCTAGGTACACGGGAGCAGTAATGGCAAATGCCAGGCCTCACAGGATGTGGAGTTGGTTGCTCTCATCCCCTCCCCCACACCCCCCAGAACCGATGACACCCACAAACTGCCTCCTGCCGCTATTTAAGTTCCTTAATGGCCATGTTCCAGAGACACACAAAAGAAACTCCAAACTGAGCAGCTCGCTGCAGAGATCTCTCCAGACCCTGATTACCTAAAATTTTAGAATTCCAGGAGCACATGCATAATTGCCGTAATTTAATATTATGCACATCTTATCCCATTCACAACAAGCAATGCAAAATAAATTATCTAGCATTGTCTTTTCGGCAAGTATGAGAGGTGGCAGGAAAATTCCAAATAATAATGGTGGGACCTGTGTTGAAATATTGAATGCAATTAAAGTAGAGAGAAAGTATTGTGGAAATTGTCTCCCACAGAGGATTGGGAAGGGTTGAGATGGAGAGGGATACTGGGGATTTTAGTGGTGGCAAATGTGCACTGGTGAAGGGATAGGTGTTTGATCGTTGTGTGATGGAAACTCAAACATGAAAGCTTTGTAACTATATCTCACGGCGAACCAATCAATCAATCAATCAATCAATTAATAAAATTAGTGACATAAGAAAAGTTTAGACTTAAATATATATTCGAGCGATAGCACAGCGGGTAGGGCGTTTGCCTTGCACGCAGCCAACAGGGCCGACCCGAGTTCGATTCCGCCGCCCCTCTCAGAGAGCCCGGCAAACTACCGAGAGTATTCCATATGCCAGACACAGTAACAACAAAGTCTCCAATGGAGACTTTACTGGGCCCGCTCGAGCAAATCGACGATCAACGGGAAGGCCTTTACCTTTGCCTTTTTACCTTTTAATAAACTAATAATCAAATTAGCTACAAAATTTTAAAAATCCCAAAATAAGTAAATATGGAATCGATAGTTTAGCATTTTACAAGTACAAACTATATATTGCATTGTTAATATATTTTCTAAGACTATATAACCCTCAAACATATAAATGTTTCATTAAATGTAAACAGTTTGAAAAGTTTCTTTAACTGTTTTTATAAGCCTGACATAGAACTGAACCAAAACTTGAACAGGAACCATATGAGTGTAGGATAACACTGATTTGTCCTTTCTACTTTGCCACGGGGAGCTTAGGTTTATTGGGCTACTCCCATGACAGTGCTCCCATTCCTCTGTGTTTATCTGTAACTTCTTTCTTTGTGCTCTGCTTCCTCAACTGCTCAATTACCTGTATCTCCTAATCAGACTCTATTAACTTGTAAATATTGCTTTTCGCTTCCTCTTAAGTCCTTTGCATAGTTAATTCAGAACAATGTCCTTTTTGTATAGACACAAGAAGACAGTTAATGCTATGCTTTTGTAACTTGGGAGTTAATGGACTCTGAATGATATTCACTCCTGCGCATCTGTTCTCTCGACTTAAGCCTCGGTTTCCCTTACTTCCTAAATCCCTCAAATCAGGGTCCCGATGAGGGACGAGATAGACCCAGGGCAAGCTGTGAGCTGCCCTGGCATCAAAATGGGCCAGGCCAAAGCACCATAATACTTAACTATAAGTTAAGAGCATGATCATGGACAAATTCTGTCATGATCTAAAAAGTATAACTAGATTAGGACTCTGCTAGGGTTAGGAAAGATTAATCTGGCCTGAGTACTGTAATCTGAGATCTATAGTGAGACACCCCCAGGAGAGCCACCCTACAAGCTTAATGTATTTCTTACTGTGTCCACACAAAATAACTAATATTAACAAGTAGAATTAAGGGGCTGGAGCAATAGCACAGCGGGTAGGGCGTTTGCCTTGCACACAGCCGACACAGGGGTCAATCCCAGCATCCCATATTGTCCCCTGAGCACCACCAGGAGTAATTTCTGAGTGCAGAGCCAGGAGTAACCCCTGTCCTGCGGATTGCCGGGTGTGACCCAAAAAGAAAAAAAAAGAAGAAGAAGAAGAAATAGAATTAAAGTAGAATTAAGATGTCAATTAAGTTGTTGGACTAATCACTTAATCACTTAACTTCCCGATAGTTGTCGATTTGCTCGAGCGGGCACCAGTAACATCTCCATTTGTCCCTGTCGCATGCTCGTGTAGCCCAATGGCATCTGTTCGCTCTGGGAACATGAAGAGCCTCAAACCGATCATTCATGATCTTGACGAAGAAGTCTGACCATCTGGTAGGTGGGCAGCCACGCAGTCTTTTGACATCCCATGGGATCCAGTCGGTAACAGCCCTAGTCCAGCGGTCGTCTTTAAATCTCATTACGTGAGCAGCTCATCTGATTTTTGAAGTTGTTGGACTAAGGAGAGGAGAAACACCCCTAAGTGGTATTTAGCCCCTTGAGCAGAAGAAGGGCTTCCATATGTTAATTGTGCTACCGGATAGGGTGTGGTGACTACCCCCAATGCAGGAGATGGGGAGAGACTAGAGAGAGACCATGGTGGGGAGTGGGAACGCAGAGCGATGAGTGAGTGAGACAAGAGGAGGCGGGAATGAAGGGTTTAGTGAAATTGAATAAATGGCAACCCATCACTAACCAGCTTCACTCTCGTTTCCTCCTTCGTCTACCCACAGCATCAGCCGTCCTGGGTGGGGGAGTAGCTTGAGACCCCCAAAAGAGAGCTGGGAGTTCCCTAGCTACATGGATATTACACATATGAGAAAAAAATTAAGCATTATAAGTCATTTATAAACTCAGATAGAAAATTTACATGTAAAATACTAGCCATACAATGTAAGGAGTTACAAAATAATAATGGCTAACATCAAGGTTAACACCCTTTCCAATTCTTTCCATCACAGAAGGATGCAAAGAATTTTTTAATTTTTTTAAGTTTTGGGTCAGGGGTTACTTCTGGCTTTTTGACTCAGGAATTACTCCTGGCAGTGCTCAGGGGACTATATGGGCTGCTGGGAATTGAACCCAGGTCGGTCGCATGCAAAGCAAATGCCCTACTCACTGTACTATCACTCCAGCCCAAGGATGCAAAGAAATCTTAACGTTAGAAAATATATTAATATAACTTACCATAGTAACAATCAAAGGAGAAAAGAAAATGATCATTTCACTAACTGTAGAAAAAAATCTGACGGAATTAAAAGGCATTCAAAAATTAATTTAGCAAACTAGAAACAAAAGAATACTTCTTTAACTTATCAACTTATTAAAAGGTATTTTTAATTAACAAATTTCTTAAATTTTTTTTTTAATTTTTATTAGTGAAACACCATGAGGTACAGTTGTAGACTTACAAATTTTTGTGCTTGGGTTTCAGTTATACAATGACTTTAAAAATTTTGAAAAAATTTAATACTGCACAGAAATCCTTCCCAGCAAGTAGAGAAAATGGGAGTATGATAAATGAAAGAGAAGGAAAAGAGGAAGAAAAAGGAAAGAAGAAAAGGGGAAAATAGGCAGAAAGAGGGGAAACAGGAAAGTGAGGTAGAAGAGATCTTAAAAACTGGAAAACAAGAAACAAAGTAGCACTATTGCCTGAAAATAAGACTTTCTATGCTATGGGTTCACCTCTGGCAGTGCTCAAGAAATCAGTAAATGGAATGGTGGGACACACAAGTACAAACAGGCAAGCAGCCTACCCAACGTACTACTTCTCCAGTCCTGAAAATAAGATTTTCTGTGTAGGAAGAGTTTAAAATAATGCAAGGTAAAGGTAAAGGCCCTCCCGTTGTTCATCGATTTGCTCGAGCGGGCCCAGTAACGTCTCCATTGGAGACTTTGTTGTTACTGTGTTTGGAGTATCTCACCCGCACGGCAGAGCCTGGCAAGCTCCCCGTGACGTATTCGATATGCTAAAATAATGTAACTTAAAGAAATCTTTGATTTTAAGATAAAAGGATCTAGCAAGACTGCTAAAAAGAAGGTCGATAGAAAAAATTCAATAGAATTTTTGCAGCAGTTACAAATGGTTAGAAAACATACTTACAAAACACCTCAGAAGCATAAAGTTTGGCTCGTCCTGGAAAACATCTCGGTATATATCTCAGACTATGGTCCTCAGGCCAGGTTGGTCTTTTCTAACCCCAACATGGTCCTTATTCAGTAATCTTTATTGGGTCAAGACATAGTTTGTTCCATGACCGTGCTCTTAACTTAATACTTCTTATGGCACCTAGTTTGTCCCTCTCCAATGTCATGCTAGCTTACAGCTTGCCCTGGGTCCATCCAGTCCCTTCATCAGGACCCTGCTTTTGGAGTGCTAGAAACTAAGGGCAACTGAGGCTTAAGTAAAGTAAATATGATGGATGGCCCAGGAGTAAATAGTATTTCAGAGCAATTAGCCCCCCGCTACAAAAGCATTGCATCAACTGTCTTCCTGTGTCTATACAAAAAGGATATTGTTAAACCATGCAAGTGACATAAGGAAAGAGAAAAAGCAGTATAAGATTATTAGTGCTTGATGGAATTGGGTGTTTCTCAGGGGCACTGTTGTGGGAGTAATTCAATAAACCTAAGCTTCCTATGGAAGGAGCAGGGACAACCCAATGCTATCCAACACACAATAACAATAAAAGCGTAAAATACCCATGAATAAATCTATAAAAGCTGCATAAGAAATTTGTGAAGAAAATGATAAATCTTTATTAAATCATGCAGAAGAAAACCTGTCACAAACTGAAGAGCTGTATTTGTTCATGCTAGGAAACTCAAAAACAGAAATGTTATTTCACTGCAAATATGTCAATAACTTTAGTATAATTCCAATTAAAAGTGGGATTGTTTCAATACCTAAAGTTTATCTCA
This sequence comes from Sorex fumeus, assembly GCF_029834395.1. Lineage (NCBI taxonomy): Eukaryota > Metazoa > Chordata > Mammalia > Eulipotyphla > Soricidae > Sorex > Sorex fumeus. The sequence goes on from NW_026606091.1 coordinate 39,687,973, forward strand.
TAAATCAAATTGAATAGTAAAGATCAAGAATAGATAAGACAATGTTAGAATATGAACCACTTATTTATTGCACCGAATGTCAAGTCATGAATAAAATTACAATAATTCAGATAGCATAATATCAGTACAGCTAAACATGAATCTATTAATGAAACAGAGAACTCAAAAATGACCTGGTTGCATATTAAAACATATCACAGCTAAATGAAATGTAGTATTAGTATCGCAAATTAGTAGGGCATGGATAAAATATGTAAGAAATTGTATTTTGGTATGGACCACTAATGTAAAAAAAGATCAGCTAAACCACAACCCTATACTGTAACCAAAATAAGTTTGGTACAGTTTAAATGCCTAAATGCCAAAAACTAAACTGTGAAACACCTCCATTCACAAGAACAGAAAAGCATGTCTCAAACAAGCATACACCAAAAAAGCATAGCACAGCACTGTCTGTAGCACTGTCCTCCCGTTGTCCATCAATTTGCTCGAGCAGGCACCAGTAATGTCTTCATTGTGAGACTTGTTACTGCTTTTGGCATATTGAATATGCCACAGGGAGCTTGCCAGGCTCTGCTGTGCAGGCAGGATATTCTCAGTAGTTTGCTGGGCTCTCCGAGAGGGATGGAGGAATCAAACCTGGGTCAGTCATGTGCAAGGCAAATGCCCTACCCGCTGTGCTAGCACTCCAGCCCTCCAAATTAGCATACACCATAAAAATTAATGATTCAAATTTAGAAGCATCTCTATATCAAAATGCTAAAAAAATTGAACAGTATCATAAATAAAATACTATATAAAGAACAAACACCACACCCACGAAAGTATTTGTATCTAGAATTTGGGAAGGATCCTCCCAAGCAGTGTTCAGGGGATCTAAAGGTCATGTCCAGCAATATTCAGCAAACCAGGCAGATGGTTTAATGTTCTGGACCGAGCAATGTGGTGCCATTCAGGCCCAGAGGTGTTGGGATCTCCAGGGCTATACCCAAGGATGTTGGGAAGCTTGGGGAGAAGGAGGAAGGGAAGGCAGGTAGGAGGGACATCTGGTGCCACAGATCAAAGTCAGATGCCTGGGCATGCAATGCATGCACACTCTCACCACTAACCTGTGAAATCCCAAGCCCTGCGAATATTTTTATATCTATCAAATTAATAAGGATAAAAAGATAAGTGACAGAACTGGAGAGACAATATAGGAGATAAAGGCACTAGCCTGAGGGGCTGGAGTGGGCATTTGCCTTGCATTCAGCTGACCCAAGTTCAATATCTGACATCCCATATGATCCCCTGGAGCCCTCCAGGAGTGATTCCTGAGCACAGAGCCAGGAGTAAGCCCAGGGTATAACTCTGTGTGGTTCCAAAACAAAACAAAACAAAAGGCACTAGCCTTGCATGCAGCTGGTCTTGTTATGAATCCCTGGCGTTGCATTTGGTCCCCCAAACACTGCCAAGACTGGTCCCCGAGCCAGGAGTATACCCTGAGCATCTGTGATGTGACCCCAAAAAACAAACACAGAAGGAAAAAAATGTCAAATGATATAACAGAAAATTGGGCAAAGGAATCTCAAATAAAAGAAAAACAGCATGATTTCTAAAATTATTTAAAGATAAATCACATAAAATCAGAAAAATTTAATTAAATGAATGCCATTTTTCAGCTAAAATATCTGTAAATACTAAACTCTTATAAGCGTCATAAGAATGCCATAGAAGAGGTCACAGTGATAGTACAGTAGGTGGGGCATTTACCTTGCAGGAGGCCAACCAAAGTTCAATCCCCAGCATCCATACGATCCCCCTACTACGACCGCTAGTAATTCCTGAACGCAAAGCCAGGAGTAATGTATGAACAGTCCCCTGAGCATCGCCAGGAGTAATTCCTGAGTGCAGAGCTTGAGCATCACTGTGTGACCCAAAATGAAATAATCAAAAAATAGAATACCATGGAAACCTTGGGGGCTGGAGATAAAACAGTGGATGATGCTCACGTTTTGCATGAACCCCACCTGCATTCAATTTCTGGCACCACATGGTCTTCAGCATCCTGGGTGCAGACTGGAGGCATTGCCAGAGTGGTCTGGGGTATCCCCAGGACTGGAACCCCGGGGTCTGACCTGCACTGTGTCTCAGACCCTGCTTTATGCCTCTGGCCCCTGCAGTGAATGGCCAGCGCAGTTGCCTGCAATAATTGGTAGGATCCTGGGCTTCCTGAGATCACTTGAGAGGTCCCCTAAAAAGGAGGAAATTCAAGGCACTGCGATTGAAATTCTAAGTCAACTATATAAAAAGTATGGAGTTGATTCATTAAGTCTGCATGCAGGTGTATTCCCAAGGATACATGTAGAAAGTTATTCTTTGATACCTTATTTATAAACACAGTGGAAGATTTGAATATCAATATTGCAGGCCAGAGAAACAGTACAAAGGGTATTGTTTTGTTTTGAAACTAAACAAAACATTTTAAATGAAAAGAAAAACGAAACATGGAAACAACAAAACTGAGTTCTGTGTGTCTACAAAGCTATTCTGAGCACCACTATTTCTAGAAGTTGAGCGTGCTTGGCCTGCACACATGTAACTTGGGGTTTGAACCCAGCTCCCATATGGTCACCTGAGTCCAGCCAAAAGTGAACCCTGAGCTCAGTGCCAGGAGTAAGTCCTGAGTCCAAGCACCAGAAAAATAAAACCAACAACAACAACACAAACAAAGTCTTTCCTAGTATTATAGTGCAGCTATACCTCAGCCACCTAGCCTGATCATGGCTTCAGTCCTGGAAGAGCCAGGGAAAGATCTAGAAGAAGTGAAGGTACTGACAGAATAGATCCCAAGGAAAAGAGTATGTGTTGCCTTGAGAACCGAAACAGAAACCAGAAGCAAGATGCATCAGGAACTACAGAAGAAAACTGGTGACAATGAAGAACCTGCTGGCCTGGGTGCTCCTATGACAACAGGGGACCCATGAAAATCAATAATTATGGATGTGATTGGTCAAACAAATTTGTGAGATCAATATCATCTTCACTGGAGTATACCAGGCCACCCCTAAAGCATGGAGATGTCATTTGCTCTCTGGTAAAGAACCTAAGTGGGAAGAATCACTTGCTGCTTGTGAACATACTCTTAAAAACCATCTCTGTGGAAGGCAGTTCCAAAAAAGTCAAGACAGACACAGTTCTTATCTTATGTAGAAAGAAAGCAGAAAACACACCGGTGGTGGCTGACTCAAGAAAAGAAAGAAGAGCCCACCTATGTCACCAAGACAGATTCTAGTGAGGGACTGATGAACGTTCTGAAGAAAACTGATAAAGAGATATGAAACAAACCATTAATAAGGTCTGAGTGGAATTGGGAAAGAAGCAAGTCAAAAGTGACACAGAATTCGGAGGCTAAAAAGTCCAAATCTGGGGACGTGTAATGTGGAAATATTGATGTTTTCAATAAAGATGTTGCTGAGTATCACCACAATACATATGACAAAAATGTGCATAGTCTTCTAAGTTAAAACAATACAATTTTCCTTTCCTTTAGAGCTTATTTAACATGTTTTTCGAAAACTTCACCCAAAGGTGGTTTCCAAAGTACATAATTTTGTTCAAAGAATGATATTGCATTCTCATGGAAAATTCAAATAAACAAGTCTTACAGTTAAAAAATAGTATGAAAAAGTATAATTTAACTATATGACAGTCAACCAGGATCAAATTAAATTATTGCACCATATCTAAACTTCTCATTTTGTTACTTTTTGAGAATCTATTTTTTTCTGTTTTAATCTGTAAAATAGAAATAATCAACTTCAAAGTAAAGTGAAAATAGTAAAAATTAAAGCAAAATTTATATCTCACAGTTTTCTGTGTCAAGCACATCTGATGTTCTCTTGGCTAGAAGGAGATATCAGTGACATTTTCTAAAATAGGGATTAGAACATGATATAGGACTTGAAGTAAATATTTATTAAAATCTCTTTAAAAATAAGAAAGGCAGCTGACTAGTAATGAGGAAAGAACTAACCAGTCAAATGGGCAAGAGGATCCTAGCTCCCTTTAAAGAGTCCATTTAGTAGGAGACTAACACCCAAGAGTGGCCGAGATTAGTACCAGGAGGGTACCAGGAGGTTTGCTCCATGGCTTGGAGTCCAGCCACACATGCTAGGAGAAAAGGCAGATCAGATAGAGAAGGGAGCACCAAATAAAGGGTGTTGGGAGGATCCTCCGAGGATGGGAGATGCATGCTCAAAGTGGACTATAGACCAAACATGATTGCCACTCAATGCCTCTCTTGCAAACCACAGGACCCAAAGGGAGAGAGAGAACAAAAGGGAATGCCCTGCCACAGAGGCAGGGTGGGATGGGAGGGATGGGGCGTGGGAAGGATACTGGGACCCATGGTGGTGGAAAATGGGCACTGGTGGAGAGATGGGTATTTGATCATTGTATAATTGAAACCGAAGCACAAAAATTTGTAAGTCTACAACTGTACCTCATGGTGTTTCACTAATAAAAATAAAAAAATTTAAAAAAACATAGTAACAAGTATACCACATTTTAAGTAATAAATAAATAAATAAATAAATAATAAAGAGTCCATTTAGAATATGGCTGGAGTAACATGGCTGGAGCAATAGCACAGCGGATAGTGTATTTTCCTTGCATGCGGCCAGCCCAGGTTCAATTCCTTCGTCCCTCTTGGAGAGCCCGGCAAGCTACCAAGAGTATCTCGCCCACACAGCAAAGCCTGGCAAGCTCCCTTGGTGTATTCGATATGCCAAAAACAGTAACAACAAGTCTCACGATGGAGCCCACTCGAGAGCCCACTGGTGCCCACTCGAGTAAATCGATGAACAACAGGAGGAAAGTGTTACAGTGATAGTAACATGGATCCATCAATATGCCTCACTCCAAAAATTGTATAGGCTCCAAGGTAGGGAACTAGCCAGAGGGCTCTGCATTCCGGAGCCCCAGGTTTTATCTCTGGGACTAAATGGTCACCTGAGTAACAATGGGAGAGAGTCCCAATAACCAAACTAGGATTAGCCCCTGGGTGCCCTCAAGTGTGCCTCCCCTCATCACCATTCCTCCTAAATGGCTCCATACCAACTGAAATTAAATTCTAAATACTCTAAAAAAGGTAATTCGATGGAGGTTGCCTCTAAAGTTACTATTTTTCATTACTTTTTAACTTCTATTTTTAGGTTTCATTCTCTGCCAAGAAGTAGCTTCAGATGACTTTAAGTACAAAAATTGAATATCTTTTTGCAATATTCAGGATCTTTACACATAAAATCATCTCCAATGTGGGCTCTACTTAGAGGAACATTGTTAAGTTACTTGAGAAGACAATTTAGAATAGGTTTTCAGAAATTTAACCTGAGTAATGTTGATTTCCTAAGAGCTCTTTTTAAAGTATAAGGATATTTGAACATAGATAATAAAGCATGTTTAAAAAAATCCAGAAGTGTCTGTAAAAGGACAAAAGAGATAACAGAGCCTCTTATTAAACACAATGCTGAAAACAGGTAATAAATTATGAAGATACTACAAAAGCAATTGATGACACACAAGTAAAACTAAAATATAAGCAAGTAAATCAACAACTAAATTAAGACCTATTTCATATAGCTGGAGAGATAGTACAGCAGTAGGGCATTTGCCTGCGCACAGCCAGCCTGGCCGAGCCGGGTTCGATTCCTCTGCCCCTCTGAGAGAGCCCGGCAAGCTACTGAGAGTATCTCGCCCGCGCGGCAAAGCCTGGCAAGCTACCCGTGACATATTCAATATCCCAAACACAGTAACAACAAGTCTCAAAATGAAGATGCTACTGGGCCCACTCGAGCAAATCAACGAACAACAGGAGGACAGTGTTTGTGGACAGTGTTTCGTATAGCTGTGGAGGTGAAGAAAAATATACTGGACAACACTGAGAGACAATGGGTTTTCATTTGAATGAAGACCTTCATGGAAAAATTTACAATCTAAGTATGAGTCCTAAAGCTGAAAGATGCTTCCGAAGCAAAGAAATCAATCATATTTAGCACTGGAAATCTGAAATACCAGAAGTCCAGAAATACCTTCGCCTAAACATTTGTCCAAAATTCCAGGTGTATCTGGGTGGAGGGGGCCCCAGTCCCAATCCGAGCAGGCTTGGAGATCTATGTCCCGGGTTCCACACACCTGGGTTCCTCTGCCAGTTCCTTCATGCGTGAGGCTCGTCCGAACATGTGGAGAGTGGTCTTAAGCATGACTGTGGCTGGAACCGGAGGTCTTCAGCTGTCGAGGCTCTGCTCGCGGTGAGGGGGAAACTCAACCCACCCTTCTCCAAGGAAGGAACCGGCAGAGGAACCCAGGTGTGCGGAACCTGGGGCGTAGATCTCCAAGCCTGCTCAGATTGGGACTGGGGCCTCCTGCACCCAGATCCCCCATCTTCCAGGTGTTACCGACCAACTGCCCCGGTGCTGTGTAATCCCAACAATGGCCAAGACCCAGAGACTATAAAACTCTGCTCCCAGAAGCATGCGGCCGCACTTATTTTCTAGGTCTGACTCTGGAGAACCTGGCAGGTTACCAAAAGTATCCTGCCCACACGGCAGAGTCTGGCAAACTCCCCGTCGTGTATTCAATATGCCAAAAACCAGTAAAATGATGGGTCTCATTCTCCTGACCCTGAAAGAGCCTCAAATGTGGCACTTTTTCAAATCTCAGGGCTAGATGTTACTGGAGCCTGCTCGAGGCAATCAATGACCAACAGGATGACAGTGATACAGTTGTGTCTAAGGATTGAGCAAAGAAAATAGACTTTCAAAGCCTACATTAACAATTGAATGTAAAGGGCGTGGCTTTGTACTACAAGCATAGTCTCTGGTTCTCATGTGCCTAGTGAACGTTGTTGATGTTCTGACTAACTGTCCTCTGTCTGTCAACTTAAACAATGGCTCACATGTTGGGAATCAGGGTGGGGAGTGAATTAATGGCCAGTCCATGAGCTCACTGATGGCTGCCCAGGCAATCATAAAACTTGAAAATAACAATGATAACAAATGAATTTATTGAAGAGAGATTTAACGATACCATTGGAACTAACTTTTTTTTTTAATGCAAAACATACAGAAAGACAATTTTCATTGGAAATTTAAAAGAAATATACTGCGAAAAATATCAAGCTGTTGCTTAATTTTATAATAAAATAATGTAATTAATATCATGAACAATGAATCTGTAATAGATTTAATACTTAAATAGTCACCTGCCTGTCCCCCTGCTTGTTAATTCTGGGACTTAAAATGGCCGTTCAAGAAATATTGAGGGACTGGAGGGATAGCACAGCGGGTAGGGCGTTTGCCTTGGGCGCAGCTGACCCAGGTTCTATTCCCAGCATCCCATATGGTCCTCTGAGCACCGCCAGGAGTAATTCCTGAGTGCAGAACCAGGAGTAATCCCTGTGCAACATCGGGTGTGACCCAAAAAGCAGAAAAGAAAAGAAAAGAAAAAGAAAAAAGAACAAAAGAAATATTGAAAAGCTGAAGAAGCATCAATTTTTTCCTTACTCAAAGCACTTACTTCAGTGCTCAACATACAATAGGTGCTTAACACACACTTACAGATATCATTAAAATCGAGAAATTAGTTCCAAGAACAACAGACAAAAGATTATTTTATTGCCATTTCCATTAGTAAAACAACTAATAAAATACCTAATATTTCATATTTAGTTTTTCTATAATATATAATCTGCTATAACAACCCCCCCAAAATTTTAAGTTAGCCCCATTCTGAATACCTCATGTGCTTATTCGAATTCAAAAAAATAAAAGTCAAGGACCTGCTGAAACCAAAGGAATAAAAACTAGTCTATAGCACCACCTAGTGGCTGACAGAGTAAAGTGCTTCAGAGCCGCTTTCCCTATGAACAAGGAATACTGCCTCCAGCAGGCTGAGCCCCACTGGCTACAAACCGTCTTCCATATGCCCATGGGCATGAGCCAAACCTTTGAAGCAATCCCTGATCACCGCCAGGTGTGGTCCAACAAACACAAACAAGCAGCAAAAATAAAATAGTCAAGAAATTGCGACACACCCAGAATAAAACTAAGGGTGGGGGGGAGGAGGGGGGAAAAGAGGATCAAAATATGGCATAAGTTTGAGGAACAAGATATCCAGAGATATAGTGTAAGAATAAGGTAAAGGTAAAGGCCCTCCCGTTGATCGTCGATTTGCTCGAGCGGGCCCAGTAACGTCTCCATTGGAGACTTTGTTGTTACTGTGTCTGGCATATCGAATACGTCATGGGGAGCTTGCCAGGCTCATATTTTTCACAAACTAAAGACCTTCCATGTTGAGACAATCTTCTGAGACAAAATGGGTGAAAAGACCCACTCCAAAGAATGTCCCTGTGAAATTTCAGAAAAATCAGACCCAGGAAACATAACGAGCATTTTCAGAGAAGGAAGGAGATCACATACCAGGATTCTGAATGGCATGAACTGTTCGCCACAAGCTGCAATGTTGGGCCAGAGAGGGATCTCAATGGGCAGAGGATCAGGCTCAAACCCTGGTAACCCCTGGAAGGGATCCCCCAAACACACTTATAACAGGACGGGGCACCAAGGTGTAGATGTGGTTCATATCTGACCCTTATCCCTCTCCCCCCCCCCCCAAAAAAAACACACACAAAAACACCGAAACAGACATAACAAGACACAATTTGGAATTTGAAGGTGATTGGTAATTATGGGGACTAGAAATCAGGGAGATAGACTACAGCACAGATTTTTTTTAAGCTTAAGGTATTATCTGGCTTTAACTCGGTGTGTTTTCTTTTTTACTTGATTGGGGTTTTCTTTTCTTTTCTTCTTTTTTCTTTTTTACACTTTGGCATTTTCACATCTCACTTGATGTCCCCATTACTCTGAGAGCCTGCCAGGTAAGTATGAGTCCCCCTTAGAAAAGGGGAAGGCTCCCGATTTTTGTCATATTGTCCATCACATGGGGCATGGGAAGGATCCCGGGCAATGGGGTCCTACAAATTCCTGTTATTCCACAGACACGCTCAGGTGATGCCATAGAATGCCACGTTCGTTTTCTGCATATAATCACCCCGAGCACTGCAACCGCGTGCACGAGCAGCTGAGCAGAACACGCTCAGAAAGTTGAACCGGGGCCCATCTCCGCCTTCAAATAGTTGCAACAGTAGCTCTGAGGCCTGCTGAGAACCTGTGAGATATCAAAAGGGAGCAAGGGGTCTGGGGGGTGGGGGGAGGAAGAGGAGGTGGGGGGGGGGTCCAGAGCACAGCGCACTGCGACGGGCAGGGGGCCAAGCCTAAGCGGGTCCAGGCACCAGGGACGGAGCTGCTCCTCTGGCCCTGCCCCGAGCTGTGCCCTATCCGTGGGGGACAGTAGCAGCCGGGTACCCGAGGCTGCACGTCTTTCTCATGCCCATCCTCTGAAACAGCCGCCAGGAGGATGGGTCTCCAGTACAACCTGCCGGGTGACGCGCGCGACGCGGTGCGCAGGCGCGAACTAGGACCTGTCACTCAACGTCCCGGTCAAAGTCCTGGTGCAAGTTTTCACTCCCTGCAAATGGCATGGGGCAAAAATCAATGCTCGGGGAAGATTCCCTTACCAGTGACTCTTTGCAACCGGCTGGCAGATTGCCCTGGACTTTTCCGAGAGCTGGATGCCAAGTGGCCAGAAAGAAGCCTCAGGTGGGGTCGAGTGTGGACCCCAAACCAAACAAACAAACAAATTTGGTTTCTCTGTTTTTTACTACAGAGCTAACATATATTAAATCGTGATCATTAAAAAAATAAATAAAAGAGATTCAAAATATCATTCATTTCTCTGTATTTTATAAAATATTAAAATATTTGATTGCCTCGAGCAGGCCCCAGTAACGTCTCCTTCATCCTAGCCCTGAGATTATATTCAAGGCTCTTCAGGAGAATGAGACCCATCATTGTTGCTGGTATTTGGCATATTGGGTACGCCACGAGGAGTTTGCCAGACTATTCAAAATAATCGAATTGGTTATTAAGAGGCTGGATAAAATGTTTTAGACGGATGAGAAATCCATCAAGCCATTTAAGATTAACGTTATTGACAAAGAAATATACATTGTTTATTTTTAAATGTTATTAATATACCATAATATGATAGTATAAACCTAATTTGATTTTTGTTTGGGGCCACAGTTTGGGGTGCTCCGGGCTTACTCCTGGCTCTTCGCTCAGATGATCACAACTGGCAGGGTTGCTGGGGGGGGGGGGAATGGCGTAGAGGGTGTTAGAAACAGAACCTGGGTGGGTTCCATGGAAGGCAAGCGTCTGGCCTGCTGTATATTGCTCTGGCCCCTTTCTGCAGTTTCTGTTCTTGGGCTGCATGAGGGTGCAGACTGTAACGCTGCTGGGAGACATTATCTCCGAATCCTGGAGTAGTCGCATCAGGTAAGCTACTTCGTGATTTTGAGAACAAATAATATTCAGTCAACAGCTTTACCCGCCTTCTTAAGACATGTTTCTTTTTTTACTTCTGGAAAACATTAACTTCATCAGTTCTCGGCAGACTATGCTCTGGTACCTTACATCAATGTCATCTTTAAAATATCCCCATGGACATAGAAGGCATTTCATTAAGTGCTACTGATATGCTTACTAAGAGCACTTAATTTCTCCCAGGAGTTTCACATTTGTATGTGAAAGAGGTGGGGAGTTCATTTTCTCTGTTTCTTGAATTCTCGAAAGCCAGTTCTGCCCATCATTGCCCAACATTAGAATACAGGATACAGTGAACTTCCTCCAGGGCATTTCAATATTAGATATCTACTAAAAATAGTTGGTATTACTACATTTCATTTCATTTCATTTCATCATCCTGTTATTCGTCGATTGCCTCGAGCAGGCCCCAGTAACGTCTCTTTCATCCTAGCCCTGAGATTATATTCAAGGCTCTTTAGGAGAATGAGACCCATCATTGTTGCTGGTATTTGGCATATTTGGTACGCCACGGGGAGTTTGCCAGACTCTGCCCTGTGGGCAGGCTACATTCGATAGTCTGCAAGTTTAATACTAATAATAAAACACTGGTATTACTACATGATCTTTCTAATTGCTTTCAGAACATCTTATTCTCTCTTTTTGATAACCCTTTGTTTTTGTAACATCTTCGAGTCAACTAATTTATATTTCCAGTCTATGATAACATTTTTCAATTATTTATATGTTATCAAACATTCCCTGTGTTTGTTTTCTGAGGTTTTGGATCCTTTTGTCAAATAAAGTTTATTTTTTAATAACAAATGAGATCTACAGAGTTTTCACTAGGTTTTTGCTATGGAAAGGTAGCCTGTCACCTATATCATTTTTATTTATTATGTTTGTCGCAGTAATTCTTAACAATTTACTTTGAAAATACTTGTTTTGGATCCTGGCATTAAAAAATCATTGAAATCTCTCTGCTTTGTATGCTGAAATGTCGTCGTTTACTAATTTTGCTATTTTAAGTCTTCATTTTGAATCACAAACAAAGATACTAGGAATATCTGCTTGGATTGTGGTGGTTTCTTCCCCTCTTTTTTGTTTTTGGGCCACACCAAGTGATGCTCAGTGCTTATTCTGGCTCTGTGGTCAGGGACCCTTACTAGTGGTGCTCAGGGAACCATGTACAAAGTCTACACTAGAACAAGTGTCAGCCACATGCAGGTCAGGCACCGTAATTCCTGTACTATCTCTCTCCCACCCAGAACATTTGTTTTAGTGAGATATGTATGGTTAATAAATGTTTGCTTTAATAAAATATCACACATATACAATGAATGTACATACTGTGTTTTAATTTTTTGTCCACTAGAATCACTGCTGTGTTGCCAAAAGGTAGTAAGATAGCAATAATGCACTCTTTACAGTAAACATTATTATATTTTCTCAAGTAAGCAGCATGTTAAAAACCGCACAAGGATAATTTCCTCACTACAGTCATCACAGATGCGCTAGGACTTTTTATAATCACTTTTAGTCATGTGCCTCATTCTTCTTAAACCCAATCTGGTACTCTCAGCTCTCACTGTAATTATATTTACAGCTATAAATTTTTGCAGCTATATTTTTATATAATGTATATATTGGAATACAACACAGTAAATTATGAATTAGCTATCTCAGAAAAACTGTTAAATGCTAATCAGAATCGCAATCAGTTCATTTAACATGTCTTTAGATATTCAAGGAACAGATAAGAATGGGGAAAAAACACCCTAACCCTTGGGACAGAAATCTACCAGACAAGCTGGGGCAATGGCTTTCAGTTTTGACAAACTCTTCCATCTCGTGTTTCTCTGAAAAGCTATCACTTGGGAAATTCAGTGGTAGTGGTATTAATTGCAAGCAGTATGGTGTGAGATTAGCTCTATATTTAACACTGTGTGTGAAGAAACTGAACAACTGCTTCTGATTTTCCCTTTTCATTCCTCTTTAGATGAGCTTTTAGCAGAGGCAGATGCTCTTCAATTCACTCTGTAGCCCTGATGGAGATTTATAAAGCAGTAGAAGAACAGACATATCTCAGATTAAACCAGGTCCCAGACAAAACTGGAGAATAAGAGAGAACAGGCTTTACGCCAGGGATGAACTGCAGATGTTTTACTTCGCTCATCAACTTTCAGATTCGGGACATAAGAAAAGTGATCAAAACTAAGAACACTGCAAACAGGAAACAGATATGCTCTTCTCAAAAAGAGAGTCAGTAAGGATCAAGGAATGATCAAAGCAACTGATAATCCAGTAGAAAACATACAAACATAAATATCAGGTATGTAGCCTGGGGAGAGGGGATGTCTTTTTAGAAACTGATTTTATTCAAAGTTGAAAAATTATCATTTTCAAGTAAAAAACAACATGAAAAATCAGGACTGGATTCTATAGAGGGTAGGGTGCTTGCCTTGCATACAAATGCCTTGGATTCAATTCCTGGCACCACATATGGTCGCCCTAGTCCCACCAGGAATGGTCCTTGAGCACAGACCCAGGTAGAAGCCCTGAACACAGCCAGGTGTGGCCTCAAAACAAGATAAAACAAAACCCTGAATGTTCAAATGTAAAACTGATTTCACTGAGTTACAAAAAATAATAATCACCCAATATCAAAATAAAGGACTGGAGCGATAGCACAGCGGGTAGGGCGTTTGCCTTGCACACAGTCGACATGGCCAACCCGAGTTTGATTCCTCCGCCCCTCTCGGAGAGCCCGGCAAGCTACTGAGAGTATCTCACCGGCACGGCAGAGCCTGGCAAGCTACCCGTGACATATTTAATATGCCAAACACAGTAACAACAAGTCTCACAAAGGAGACATTACTGGGCCCGCTCGAGCAAATCGATGAACAATGGGAGGATCATGACCGTGACTGTGACCAAAATAAAATTGTTCAAATTGCTCAAAGAGTGGCCTAATGGCTATTTTGGTGCACTGCACTGTTCTGGACCTTAAGGGTTAACACGTTACAATTTTTTATTCTTTTTTTTAAGGGTGCTAGAATTGGTGAGGGTTGTGGTGAGGCTTATGCACAATTGCAAATGTGAAGTTATACTTTTTTGAGTTTAATTTAATTTAATTTTACAAAGCTGTTCATGGTTGGATTTCCATCATACAGTATTTCATACCCATCCCTCCACCAGTGTGCATTTTCCAGTACCAGTGTCCCCAGTTTCCCTCCCATCACCCCCCACCCACACCTCCTGACCCCCTGCCTGTCTCTATGGAAGGCACTTTTCTCTTCTCTCTCTCTCTCTCTCTCTCTCTCTCTCTCTCTCTCTCTGCCCCTCTGTCTCTGTCTCTGTCTCTCTGTCTCTCTCTCTCCCCACTCCCTCCTTTTGGGCACTGTGGTTTGCAATATTAATCCTGAAAGGTTATCCAGAATATGCCTTACCTACTTTTAACCCTCAGCTCTTGCCCAGCATGATCATTCCCAGTTATCATTGTCATAGTGGTCTCTTACTTATCTTACCTACCCTCAGCCCCAATAACATGTTATAATTTACATACAGGAAGGACTGAAGTGGCTTAATACATGTGGAAATGTTAATCTGGAAATTACTCAAACAAGTTATTTTGGCTGATGAATCATCTAAAAAATTCCAAGCACATGATTTTATCTGGAGCTGCCATAAAAGCCCACTACACAAGGCCTTATGCAGAACCCCCATGACTGATATCAGTAACCTGTGTGAGATAAGCAGAAATAACTATTATATTCCATATAAATGATCCACCCTTTCCAAGTATATACTAAGTAGCTCGGTCTTGGCTGGCCAAGATCACTACTGCCAGTTATGGTTTTGCATTAAAAACAATTAAAGAATAAACTAAGTGATCGGATATATCACTAGCTACTTCAATGTACTATCAAGTCTGTACCTCTTAGTCACATTCCTTAGTCATGTCTTAGGAAAGATAGGCTACTTCAAGCATTTCTTGAATACTTCAAGTGTTTTTGCTTGCTTTATTGGCATCTTCGGCTTTGATTCACAAGAAGAGACTGGGAATGACAATCACCTGAGGAAAACCTATCATCCTTAAAAGAATAGCCTGATATTAAAACAGACTGTGTAAATGAATGGATAAAGAAACGATGGCATATCTACACAATGGAATACTATGCAGCTGTCAGGAAAATGACGTCATGAAATATTCCTATAAATGGATGGACATGGAGAGTATCATGCTGAGTGAAATGAGTCAGAAGGAAAGGAAGGACAGATATAGAATGACTGCATTTATTTGTGATATATCTGTGTGTGTGTGTGTGTGTGTGTGTGTGTGAAGAAGAATATCCATGGCCAGGGTAAACAGGAATTAGGAGGACTGGTCAATGATGGGAACAAACCACAAGTGTGTGTGGGACTGAGGGTATGTAAGATAGAGAAGAGACTACTATGACAATAATAGCTGGGAATGATCACGCTGGACAAGATCTGAGGGTTAAAAGTAGGTAAGGAATATTTTTCATAACCTTTCCAATATCAACATTGCAAACTACAACGCACAAAACGAGAGAGAGGGAATAGGAGGGGGAGAGAGAAAGAGAGAGAGAGAGGAGGAGGAGGAGGAGGAGGAGGAGGAGGAGGAGGAGGAGGAGGAGGAGGAGGAGAAGGAGAAGAAGAAGAAGAAGAAGAAGAAGAAGAAGAAGAAGAAGAAGAAGAAGAAGAAGAAGAAGAAGAAGAAGAAGAAGAAGAAGAAGAAGAAGAAGAAGAAGAGTGCCTACAAAGAGGCAGGAAAGGGTGGGGGTTTTGGGGTGGCGGGAGGGAATCTAGGGATACCAGTGCTGGGAAATGTACCCTGGTGGAGGGATGGGTGTTAGAATACTGCATGACTGAAATCCAATCATGAACAGTTTTGTAATGCTCTAAGAACAAACAAACACAGACTGTGTCATATGCAGTCACCCAGCACCATACCCCAGAGAAGTGTCTACATTCTTCATTTAGATGAATTTCCTCTTCAAAAGAGTTTCCAAATTAGACTTGGAGAAGTGTACAACTTGTCTTCCTCTAACGAATTCTGGCAATCTTTTAATGCAAGAACTCTGCCTATAGGCCTAATAGAAATTAAGGAGGGAATGGAAGAGACCTAAATCTAATTATATACAAAATAAGACATGAAGGAAAGAACATTGGTAGAGTAAATATTATCCTCCATCCCACAAGGCTTATGCTGAATGATGTCAATTCAGTCCACCAGTAAAATCATCCACCCATGTGTTCACTCAATGAATATTCCCCACGGATCTATTATGTGCCAGACACTGTTCTGTATGTTTGAGGGTCTAGGGTTTAAAAGTTTTTTAAAAAGACCAAATTGCTGCCTTAGTGGAGTTTCATTCTTATAGAGAAATTTGATAATAACTGTATCTTAGCCAGAAATAAAGAATTTAATAAAGAAACAGTAAGTGGGGAGAAGCGTACAACTCTTTTCTGAGATGATACTTCTTCCAAGGCATAAATGATTAGAAAGATTTGGGGAAATATTTGGGAAGAAATAATAATACAAGCAAATTCAGTAGGAAGTGTAAACACAAAATCCCTCAGAAGAAATGTGCTTTCAGCGTTTAAGGAACAACAGGAAGTAGTGTGGCTGGAGTGTGATGAATGAAGGGGATGAAAGGATAGAGAGGCAGAAGCCAGATGACAGATTTGAGAAAAAGTCTGGATTCAATGCTCATGCACTGGAAATGGCAGCAAGCAGCAAGATTCAATGAACATTTAAAATGAGTATGAGACAAATAAATCTCAGAAGAGAGCAAAAGCTGCAGAGATGCCTCCAGACTCTATGCCAGGCTGAGTCTCATCCAGGGCACCCTGTAGGGGGACAGGTAAACCCACCACCTCCCCCCAATAGAGCCCTGGGAGCCAAAAACCTCTGGAACTCAATTGTCTCCTGGCTCACAGCCAATCTCCACAGGTTCAGGACAAATCTCACGCATGAGAATGAATCTACCGAAAAACTCAGGTATGAGAGTTTTATGACCAAAATCTCCAGGCTCTCACAGAGTAGGGAATGGGTGACCTCCCCTATCTCCCTGTTTTTCTGGGAGCCTAGTAGTCACACCCACAAACTGCCTCTGGTGCCATATAAGCTCATTAATGACCATGATCCAAAAACTCACAAATAAATCTTGGAAGAGAGCAACAAGCCACAGAAATGCCTCTGAATCCCAAAATCACAATTGAGTTAAAAATTTATTCCAGCTCTATCACCCTATTTAAAATTTTAGAATTCCTGGAGTTCGCGGCCATGCAATATCTTATACTCTACACCTCTGATGTATCAAGAATAGCACTCCACATTTGATAGGGTAGAAGGTAACCAATCTTGATTAAAATATATTTAAATATTAGCACTCAAAGCTCAATCTGTAACAGTAAAGGCCCTTGTTGGCTGCCTGCAAGGCAAACGCCCTACCGCTGTGCTGTCGCTCCAGCCCCCAAGTAAAGGCCCTCCCGTTGATCATTGATTTGCTCAAGCGGGCCCAGTAATGTCTCCATTGGAGACTTTTTATTGTTACTGTGTTTGGCATATCGAATACGTCACGGGGAGCTTGCCAGGCTCTGCCGTGCAGGTGAGATACTCTCGGTAGCTTGCCCGGCTCTCCGAGAGGGGCGGAGGAATCGAACTCGGGTCGGCCAAATCTGTAACAACATGTTAATAATCTCTTATATAAGGGCTTAATGGCTCCCGGGTGAGATACAACAATCTTCACATGATTTTTCTAAGGAAACTTTTTTTGGATCATTTTTAGTGGATTATTCAAGCAAGCAATACAAAATAAATTATTTAGGATCTGCTTTGGGGCAGGCTTTAGCAGTTGTGGGAAAATTCAAAATAATGGTGGTGGGTAGATGTAATGGTGGAACTGGTGTTAGAATACTGAATGAAATACATTATTGTGAACAACTTTGTACAAATAAAAAACTTAATAAAAAATAATAAAATGAGTAAGAACGGGAGGGGGTGGTGAAAGTGAAATGCAAGGAGTCCAAGGTCCTTGGCAGAGCCCCAAGGTGACTGTGAGATCATCACCAAGTCATGCCACAAAAATTAATGAGGTTGAGCACAAGATGGTTGTGGGTAACAATAGTAAGAACAGAAATGCTAAATGTGACAAATGTTGGTTTTAACTAGCGTTTAAGAATGGGTAATACTATTCTTTGCAATTAATGTTTGTGTAGAGTTTTAAGTCACGGAGAGAAAAATCCTTTCCACTGTGAGATTCTTGAGCACACCTTCCCTTGTTCCCTTGCATACTAAACACTCTTAGTCTGCCCGGCCTTTCTTTTCTCCTAGGGCACAAAAGGCAAACACATACCTGGAAAATGTGAACCATTCACTATACAGTTCCAGGGCTGAGGTTCCACGCTGGACTAATTGTCAAAGGGTGGTAAGATCACAGCTGAATACCAGGGCAATACAGATAAACACAGCTGACAGGACAATCATAACCAGAAAATTTCTGTAAGTTAAGAAAAAGGAAAGGAAGCATTAGAAGAAACAGCTCATAGAGCATCAGTGAAAGTATTCTGGAAGAAAATAACTAGGGGAAGTAGATCAGGGTCGTTATTTTGCTTTTTTTAGTCTTACAAAACGATTTAAATTCCAACTGTATGTTTAAATTTAATTTTTTTCATATTATTTGGGGGGAAAAGCACCTCAAGCTGTGCTCAGGTGACCCGGTTGAGGCTCTGTGTGCCCCAGGGTCACCCAAGATGCTGGGACCTCATGTGGTACCCGGATTCTAAAGGGGCCAAAGTAGGTCAGCAGCCCATAAAACTTTCACAAACTCTGTTATAACTGTCAGTCCCTAACTTTTCCCTATCTCAGGGGCCCCACTTCTACAAGCTCCTAAGAAGTGCAATCCAAATCATGATTGGGGATATCATAAAATCGAAACGTGGGTAACAGAAAGCAAATGTTAAAAAAAAAAAAAAAGGGAAGGCTCTCTGGGCTCCAGCGCTGCTTAAACCACACCAACTAAAAACCCTGGGGGTAGGGAAAAAAAAAAAAAAGACATGCATGAGTTTTGAAGCACTTCCGTCTACGTGCACTTCCACACTCGCCTCTCCAGGGACACGCACCAATGGCATTGCCCACACGTCTTGACAACACACAACGCAGCTCTGCACGGCAGTCGAGGAGGGGGGATGGGCTCCGAGGTGGGCCGGGAAGTTAGCACCGGGTACTCGGATCATCCTAAAGTCGCTTCTGGAGTTTGGGGGTGGGGGGTGGGGGGTTAGAGCTAGGGGCAAGCGCGGGGACGCACGGTTCAGTCCAGCGCTCCAGCAACGCGCCTGGCGCCAGAGCCCGCGCTGACCCCGCGGCCTCCCGGGGCGGAGCCGCTGCCACGCCCCGAGCCCGAGTCCACAGGTTCACGCGCGGCCCGTCCGTGGCACCCAAGACCCCCACCGCGACGCCCCGACGGCCGCGTCATGCTCGCCCTGCGACGCAGCCTGGCGAGGGCTCTGGCTGCCCGCACGCCCCCGACCCCACAGGTAGGGAGGGAGCGCGGGTGGGCACGGGGCTCGGGCACCAGGCAGGGGCAGGGCGCGGCGTGCCACGCGGTGCAGGCGCCTCTGCCTCCCGGTCCGCCCCGGGAGCGCTGATCGCGGCTAAGAACACTGGAGGGCACGCAGATGCTGCTCCTCGGAGACCTCCCTAACCAGCCGACCACGTGGCCAAAGAACAGAAGGTCTCGCAGGCGGCACGGCGCTCCGGCACAGCTTTCATTGTTAGCCCGGCCTCTCCCCAAAACACAGTGCCGTGCTCGGCCGCTCTATCACTCATCTGCAGCCACCAGGGCGCTCGGCAGCGCTGCTGGGCCAGCTAGAGGCGCAGGACGGCTCCTTCTGGGCCTCCCCGCATGCCAGCCTACACCTAGCCAGCACCCTGCCCCCGCTGCTGGACTTCTTGTCCAGTACCGTGGCGCTTCCCGAAAGGGACCTGTGCCAGAGCTCCTCTTGCCCTCTCCAGCCTGGGCTGGAAGGTCAGCAGAGTTGTGCCAGCTCAGGGATCAGTCCTGGTCGGCCTCTGGCAGGGCAACTCATGGGGTGCCCAGGATAGAACCTGGATCCACGCGTGTTAAGGTTTGAGCTGTGCCGGC
Source organism: Sorex fumeus (assembly GCF_029834395.1). Classification (NCBI taxonomy): domain Eukaryota; kingdom Metazoa; phylum Chordata; class Mammalia; order Eulipotyphla; family Soricidae; genus Sorex; species Sorex fumeus. The sequence continues at coordinate 39,707,612 of NW_026606091.1, forward strand.
TGTACTCTCTCACCAGGCCGTGAAATGAGGCACTTTTGGGCATTTTGCAGTTTCCATTAACAGACTCAGTGAGAGTCAGGCTTTGCCCAAGTCAGGCAGGATGTGGATCTTCCTAAGCCAAGATGATAGATAACAGACAAACGTTAACTGATTTAACGTTAAACGTTAAATCTACAAAACTGGTTGGTGGTGATTCAGCCTAACCTAGGGAATTGGCCCTTGCTGTGCATTTAAACCTAGAGGTTATTTTTCCTTCTGCGTTCAGGCTTTTCATTTATTTTCAAGAGACAAGGAAGGTAGCTTTTTCTAGAGAGGAGGAACTCACTGGTAAGAAGAACTCAGGAAGAGCCATAAATGTCCCTTTCCCCCAACGTTAGCAATGTAGTGTTTGTTCTTCTGATCTACAGGGGGAGGGTCAATAATTGTTCCTTACATCTTTATTCTGTACTTTGACTTTATTAAACGTGGACCAGTATGTGAATTGGACCTGCTGTTTACCATGAGCCCAAGGGGAGGATAAGAGAGCTTGGAGCACTCATGATTCAGTTCCCTAGTTAAATTCCCTGTTAACTTAAAATGCAATTATCACAATTATCTCGCGATCTCATGAGCCATTTCCTGATTTCTGCTTTAGATAAAATATTCTTAAACTATAGAAGCTGGGCAATTTTATGACATAATATTCTATCTTAGAATTTGGTAAATCTCACAAGAGAGAATGTCTACCAAACATAGGGGCTGTTGTACCCAATTTTGATGGCAAGCTTAGTCAGTTGGGCAGTAAAAATGTAATTCAATGAGCTCAAGATACAAAAATTATAAATGATCCCTATAAACAATGAAATGTATGTGAGTGCACGGGGAAGATAGTTCAAGGGGTTTATGCACATGCCTTTCACATGGCCAACCCCAGTTTGATCCAAGGCTCATCACATAGTGCTCCCGAGCACTTTCAGGGAGAGTTTCTGAGCACAGAGCCAGGATAAGCCCTGAAAACAGCTGGGTGTGACTCCAAACCTAAACCCTCATGCTCAAAAATAAGATATATGTTAAAGAAAGATGCCTACCTCTTTTCTTCAACTTACCAGAGTATTTTCAGTCGCTATTGATCAAAATTCATCCATAGCCTAGAAAGTACTAAAACTGTTTTAATCGATCATTCCTGTGTAATCAACTTTAGGAAACACGCACAGGCTAATGACGTTAGAATTAACTTAATGAGCATATGACTATTACAAAAGGAACTAATAGTTATTCAGGGATATTTTCATCAACCTGGTATAATTGGGCGCCTTAAATACCCTTCAGATTGCATTTGTAATTAAAAACTAATGATTCAGACCATCCTATTGATTTTTCCTTTTTCTAGCATTCTCACAGTATATTGCCACATTACTATACAATGGATCGGCCATAGTTTTCTATTACCTATTACATTAATTGCCTCGTCCAGTTCTGTTTTAGCCATTGTCAGCTTCACTGAATTTAGGACATGCCCCGCAATTCCTATTATCTTATGAATCAAAGAATAAGAATTTCCTGATAGTAGGCAATTTCCTGATAGTAGGCATTTTTCAAACATGCCAACCACATACCAGTATATTTTGTCAATTTCTTTTATCTTGTTTCTCTTTTTTCACTTTTTTTTTTTTTTGCTTTTTGGGTCACATCCGGCGATGTACAGGGGTCACTACTGGCTTTGCACCCAGGAATAACTCCTGGCGGTGCTCAGAGGACCTTATGGGATGCTGGGAATCGAACCGGGGTCGGCCACATGCAAGGCAAACACCCTACCCACTGTACTATCACTCCAGCCTCTCTGTTTTCACTTTTTAGGACTCCCATTTGGTGACGCTTGGGGAGGAACAACCCCCATCCCAGTGCTCAGGGGTCACTCCTGTGATGCCATGGATCAAACCTGGCCTCCTACATGCAAAGCATGTGCCCTACCTGTTGAGTTATTTCTGTGCCTCCTAAAATTCTTTTTAGATGCTTAACTTTTACACACAAACTATTGACTGAAGAGGCAATGTTGACAAAATTTTTTAAAAGACTATAAAATCCTAGTTCTTAGTTTATAACTGAAACCCAAGCACAAAATTTGTAAGCCTATAACTGTACCTCATGGTGTTTCACTAATAAAAAAAGAAAAAAACAACAACAACAACAAGAAGAATAAACAATATCTACCAGACCTTCTTATGAAGTGACTATGGTGATCCTCTGATAAGCTACTTAATATCTGTTGAATACATACAAGTACTTACCTTTATTGCCATATGTCAAATATCTATGGAAAGAGACAATGAATGTAAGAACTTAGATTGTGAGTATACTGTGTCCTTTATTTCTGGACTTAAGAGTTGGTTGTAGTAAGCCATCAGAAACCCTAACTTCCCCCAATATTTAAACTTACTTATCTTTCTTCAGGTACGCTCACCTTTTGCTACAGGCCCCAGACAGTGTGATGGAACATGCTATGAATTCCGTACCTATTATATTAAACCCCAAAAGATGAATGAGTTCTTGGAAAATTTTAAGAATAATGTTCATCTTCGGACTGCTCACTCTGAATTGGTTGGATATTGGACTGTTGAATTTGGAGGCAGACTGAATAAAGTATTTCATATTTGGAAATATGGTATGAGTCATCAGATTAAGTATTCACTATAAATGTTCATCGAGCCTGATGTTATGTAACACTTAGGTTTTTGGATCTATGCTGCTATAATTACGCACAAATTTAATAAAAGTTTAAAAAGCAATTTAAAAATAATTCAGTGATTAATTCTTTGTAGTAGACATTAAAAGTCCATGATTGGAGCCTTTAATTATCATATAGAAATGTGATACTGGGAAAAATATACCTCAAACTTCACATCTGAAAAATATGAATGAGGTTATATTCTCAGAAATATTTTAGTGTTGCTTTTTGTGGGCTGGAGCGATAGCACAGCGGGTAGGGCGTTCGCCTTACAAGCGGCCAACATGGCCGACCCAAGTTCGATTCCTCCGCCCCTCTCGGAGAGCCCGGCAAGCTACTGAGAGTATTCGATATGCCAGACACAGTAACAACAAAGTCTCCAATGGAGACGTTACTGGGCCCGCTCGAGCAAATCGACGATCAACGGGAGGGCCTTTACCTTTTTGTGTAAGTGGCTTATTAAAAAATTTAAAGCCGTGATTACACACACCTAAGCCAGTTAAGATGGTTAAGGAAAGCAGAACTTTTTCTGTATCCTGGGGGGTGTCCTGGGGACACTCCTTGCAGTACTTGACACAACAATGTGGACCATCAGTGCAGTGCTGTGACCCAGCTGTGTGGTCTTGCTGGGGCAAAGTAACATTGTAGATGACTATAACTACACCTGGCAATGCTTAGATGTCGAAATGTATGAGAATCAACATTATTTCTCTGAAATAAGATATTTATACAAAGAGGAATCTATGAAAGTACCACCTCATTTCATGATGTAAAATTTAATTTAAAGTGTGACTTGACCACTCATCACCAGCACTGGAGAAAAATTTTTTTCTAAACTGGTACCATAACTTAAGTGGCTCAATTAAATTAATAAGGGCATACACTGAGTTAACTTTTTGCTTCTTTTATGTACAAAGCCATTTAGTTCAAAACAATCCTGGAGGCCGATGCTACAGGTGCTAGTCACCTCCATTTTACAGAGTAAGAAACAGGACCAGAAGAAATTCAGTAGCTCATTAAATCACACAAATGCCTGCTAAGTGGCAGACCTCTAAAGCCCTTTTTATGACACTGTCATTAATTTACGTTTCAGTTCCTCTTTGTACCATGAGCAGCTTGGAGACAGATGTACAGACGTGTATGAAGAGCACAAACACGTACATGTTGCTATCTCCAGTGGTGTATATCAGTGTCTTTATATGGACTTAATGCATATATGAATGAAACAAAACCTAGAAAAATTGCAAGAGCTTTAAATTGAATCTCTCTCTTACACACGCTTCTTTCCTTCTTCCTTCCTTCTTTATCCCTCCCTCTCTTTCTCTCCCTCCCTCCCTCCCTTCCTTCTTTCCTTCCTTCTCTCTTTCTTTCTTCCTCCTTCCTTCTCCTTTTTCTTTCCCCTAGATAATTTTGCTCATCGAACTGAAGTTAGGAAGGCATTGGCCAAAGATAAGAAATGGCAGGAGCAGTTTCTCATTCCAAATTTGGCTCTAATGGACAAACAAGAGAGTGAAATCACATACCTGGTACCATGGTGCAAACTAGAAAGACCTCCCAAAGAAGGTAAGACATCTTTTCCTGTCACAGTGAATCTTGATGGAAAAATGCTAGAGATTTTAAGCTAAAAAATCTGAAGTTCTCAATGTAAAAAGAGGAAATTTAATCCTTTTTTAAAATATATGAACATGGGTTGATTGGTTAGGTAACAGAAAATTGAATCCCTTAGATTGTCCTTTAAAAATAATCATTAAATCATGCAGTGTAATTTCTAACCTTTAGAAAATCATGAAAATGTTCATTTATTCAATAAAGATTGAGAAGGTGGAACTTAGGAGCAGAGAAAAGATATGTGGACAGGTAAGGGATGATGTGTGATTTCTGTCATAATTAAAAATAATATATGGGGCTGGAGCAATAGCACAGTGGGTAGGGCATTTGCTGTGCACGCGGCCGACCCAAGTTCAATTCCCAGCATCCCATATGGTCCCCTGAGCACCACCAGTGGTAATTCCTGAGTGTAGAGCCAGGAGTAATCCCTGTGCATCGCCAGGTGTGACCCAAAAGGCAATATATATATTGTTCATATATACATATATGAACTTTTAAAGGTAAAATTATTTGCCTTAAATCTCAGCTAATTTTAGACCATGAAGTATGTCTTTGCTTATAAAATTGACTGCTGGGCAAGTATGTTAACTGAAGTTGCCAAGCTGTATTAGTGCAGTCTAACTTTTGTGTCTTCCTCTTTTTGTTTCTCCGTTTGAAAATAATTCCTAAAAATTTGACTTTTCACTACTTTTACTTTTTGCTGATTTAAACAAATTATTGTCTCAATCCAGTAAGTAAACAAAGGTCAGTTAGGAAAAAGGATATGCTAATTTAAATTTAATCTTCTGTGTACATGATTTCCAACACTGTTTATGACATTTTGAATGACAACAGATTCGAAAAGTCTTTTTTTACCTTTTAGTTGGGGCAATGTCTAAATGAACTAGTTGAAACTGTGTTAGAACTAGCTAGACTGTGTTAAATCCTTGTTCTGTTTCTTCATATTGTTCATAATTTTTGATAAATTTGTATTTTGTGCTCTGAAAAATGAGGATTATGTTATACTGTCTAACTCCAGGATTGTTTTTAGATTAAGTTAGCACATGAAAGATGATTGAGACTATTGACTATTATCGATATATGCTTTTATGTAATTGAGGTATTTACTTACAGTGCCAATTTAGAAAAAGACTACTTTGGAGATCGTGGCGGGGGGGGGGGGGGTGATGGTCAAGTATATAAGGGAAATTGATATTTTTTTACTAACTCCTCCTTGAATCAAAAGTTTCCTTCTACTTCTCAAATCTTCTCCATCACCAGTTCTCTCTACCATCCCATATTTCTGTCAAGAAGTTAAAGTATTTCTTTATGAAAGAAATTTATTCAGGTGTTTGGGAACAACAAAGCTCTCTCCTTTCTTCTCTCATTTTTTAAAATTTTTCCCATAAACTCCACTCTCCCATCAAGTTCATGATTTGTTTCCTGTTCCTGCAAGAAATGGAAAGTTATGGGGGAAACAATGCAGATAAGCATTTTCTCCCTACTTTTGAAAGAAAGGAACAGGGAAGATGGGGACATATTCTTCTTACACATTCGTTTTTGCAGGGAGCCACTCCCAGTGGTGCTCAGGGGACCATGCACTGTCCGGGATCACACTTGAGGCTCTCATATGCAGAGATTGCCCTCCAGTCCTCTGACCCCTTTCCCTGGCACCTCTTATTCATTTACTACCTAAAATTTTAGATGGAAGTATCTCAAATGCTTCCTACTCCTGTTACAGATTCTCAATGCTTGTTTTATGGAAACATTTTATGGATTTAAAATATTTCAGGACCTAAAAAGTTAGTACTGTACTGTAAGTAAGATGTGCCAGCAGATTTGATCCCCAGCAACCCATTATGATATTCTAATCCCTGATGAGTGTGATCCTTGAGCACAGAAACAGGAGTAAGCCCTGAGCGCCACAGGTGTGGCATGAAAAAAAATTTTAAGAACAGTTTATCAAGCTTCCGGTCCTATATATTTGTTTCTATAAAAATAAGCCTAACAGTGAACCATTAAAATAGGACAAGGACTATTTAACCATACAAGCAAAATATCAACTAATATAAAAATTGATAAATAAAACTACATAAAAATTTTGTATGATTCCAGAAATTTATTTCTGTAGATTAGCCTTCACTAGAAGCAGATTAACTTGGTTAAAAAATGCCCTTATTGATGTCTTTTGTAAATTTTTGTTCTTATTCTAGGAGTTTATGAATTGGTTACTTTTCAGATGAAACCAGGTGGGCCAGCTCTCTGGGGTGATCCATTTAAACGGGCAGTCAATGCCCATGTCAATCTAGGCTACTCAAAACTAGTTGGTGTTTTCCATGCAGAATATGGATCACTTAACCGAGGTACGATTGTTTGTTCCTTTTCTGAAATTATCAAGTATATTGCTGTCTTGGTGATCTGCTAAGTTCTTTGAGTTTGTTCTTTGAGTTCTTTGAATTTGTTTTATATCCACTGAGATGACTAAGTGTCTACTTTTCTGTGACATCACAATCAATCAATCACAACCATCCTGTTATTCGTCGATTGCCTCGAGCAGGCCCCGGTAACGTCTCCTTCATTCTAGCCCTGAGATTTTTTTTTAAAAAGTGCCATATTCAAGGCTCTTTCAGAGTTAGGAGAATGAGACCCTTTATTGTTACTGGTATTTGGCATATTGGGTACGCCACGGGGAGTTTACCAGACTCTGCCGTGAGGGTAGGTTACATTTGGTAGCCTGCCAGGTTGTCCAAAGTAGGAAACTTTTCTGTGACATATGTTCTAATTTTTTTTCTCAAATGTTTAACTTTTCTGTTGATGTAAGGGCCAGAAAAACTTGTTTCACATCTTATATATTTATAATGTAAGCACTTTATGAAGTCTTTTTCAAGTACTGCTTTGGTAACACATCAAATTTTAGAAATTAAAAAAAAATTCAAGGAACCTCAAGAATCTGCCTGTTATTTTCTTCTTTGTTGCCGCTAAATATATTTGTGTGTCTTATTAACAAATATAGGCAGTGCTTGAATGATTATGAATTTAATAACTCATAAATACTAAGGGCTGGAGCGATAGCACAGCGGGTAGGGCGTTCGCCTTACAAGCGGCCAACATGGCCGACCCGAGTTCGATTCCTCCGCCCCTCTCGGAGAGCCCGGCAAGCTACCGAGAGTATTCGATATGCCAGACACAGTAACACCAAAGTCTCCAATGGAGACGTTACTGGGCCCGCTCGAGCAAATCGACGATCAACGGGAGGGCCTTTACCTTTACCTTTTATAAATACTAAAAGCTCAAAGAAAAGAAAAACATTACCCACTAACCTATAGGCAATATTGTTAACTTTTACTTTTTTTTGTGCTGGAGCGATGGCACAGCGGTAGGGCGTTTGCCTTGCATGCAGCCAGCCCAGCCGAGCTGGGTTTGATTACTCTGCCCCTCTCGGAGAGCCGGGTAAGCTACTGCGAGTATCTCACCCATGTGACAAAGCCTGAAAAGCCACCTGTGGTATATTCAATATGCCAAACACAGTAACAACAAGTCTCAAAATGGAGACGTTACCGGGCCTCTTGAGCAGATCGATGAACAACGGGGTGACAGTGACAGTGACAGTCCCTTGGCGTTTATTTTTTTGTAAATTGTGATATATTTCAAAGTTTGGTGTATCCTCACTATTTTAAAAAGTTAATAGTTTTGCATAACAGTAATACACATAATGGGAAAGTGCTTAAATTGTGAATATTTTCAAATAGTCACTGAGATGACTAGGTATATTTATTCCTATTGCTAAGATGTTTTATTTTTTTTTTTAATTATATTGAGGTGACATAGCACAGCGGGTAGGGCGTTCGCCTTACAAGCGGCCAACATGGCCGACCCGAGTTCGATTCCTCCGCCCCTCTCGGAGAGCCCGGCAAGCTACCGAGAGTATTCGATATGCCAGACACAGTAACAACAAAGTCTCCAATGGAGACGTTACTGGGCCCGCTCGAGCAAATCGACGATCAACGGGAGGGCCTTTACCTTACCTTACCTGAGGTGACATGACTTCAACAATGTACTTGCAATGCTACTTATGTCCACCACCAGTGTCAGTAATCCTCCACTGTCATCTTAAGTTCCCATGTTCCCTTTCTTTTTTACATTTTGATTGTCTAATTTCTATATTTAATAGGCATATGTAACAGAAATTATACATGAATATATAGCATAGAAATAAGGAGCTTGAAATGTGATTCACATTTATGCAAGGAGTAATGTATATGCACAGCTAATTAATTCCTAACATATCAGATAAACATAAATATTTTAATTATATAACGAACTCTTAATTGGGGGCATCAGGGATCAAAGCCAGGGATTCATATTTGCAAAGTATCTGAATTTTCTTTTTGCTACTGAAATAAATCCCAGCTCCAAATTCATTTTACTTATAAAGCTCAAATCCCCTGAAGTCAGAATTTCAGAGAGCTTTTTGTGGCAAACCCTTAAGAAATATGTGGAAAGTTTATCTGGAAGAATAAATGACTAAAAACAACTAATGCGGTACTTGAAAGACTTATATACATTTCCCTCCAACATAAACAACTCAAGCTTCTGATCTTTACCCAGAAACTTAATTTCTGGTGATGTATACCAAGAAAATTATTAGAAAATAGAGAAAAATGTGTCTTCAAGTTGGACTATATATATGAACATGAAATTATGAAAATTATTTTATGACTAAATCATACCATAGGCCAAAATGACAATGAAAAGAATAATGGATTGCAATGTAGAAAAGAAGCATTCATAAAATTGCTAAATAACATTGCAATGAATTTGATTATATGGATGAGGACTAACATAGAGATTTATTTATTTGGCTATGTGGATGAAAATATTATTTCTAAGCCAAATAGAAAATGTAGAGTTGAAGGAAAAAAATGTCAACAAAGAGTTTTATTTAAAGTCCAAAACATGTGCCTTAACCCCTGCAATATCTTTATCCCCACCTTCTGAAAATTTATCACTTATTAGTTTCATCTTTTTGATACTCACTATTTTGAATAAAATATAAGACAATATTTCTGATTCACTTTTCTTCATTTCTTTTGTATGGTACAGTAAAAACTACCCTTATTCAACTAGCTACATTCAAGACCCCAGTAGATGCCTGGGTCTTCAACAGCACCAAACCCTATATATATAGTTTTATCCAAACCTACCCAGAATAAAGTGTCACTTACAAATTAGGCATAATAAGAGATAAACAACAATATAGCACTGTCCTCCCATTGTTCATCAATTAGCTCGAGCGAGCCCAGTAATGTCTCCATTTTGAAACTTGTTGTTACTGTGTTTGGCATATTGAATACCTCACGGGTACCTTGCCAGGCTTTGCCGTGCTGGCGAGATACTCTCAGTAACTTGCCAGGCTCTCCGAGAGGGGTGGAGGAATCGAACGCGGCTCAGCCGGGCTGGCTGTTGGCAAGGCAAACGCCCTACCGCTATGCTATCGCTCCAGCCCAAACAACAATATAATAATTTAAAAAAATAGTTATCCTGTAATAAAAGGTACGTGAATGTGGTCTCTCTCCAAACATCTGGTAGTATTGTCAGACTATGGTTGGTCACAGGTTACTGAAACCATAGGTGCTGGGCTGCAGTGGTCTTTAAAATCCGTTTTTGCATTCTTTTTGCAGTTCATGTTCTTTGGTGGAATGAGAGCGCAGATAGTCGTGCCGCGGGGAGACATCAGTCTCATGAGGACCCCAGAGTGGTGGCAGCTGGTAAGCAACTTCATGAGGCATGAATTATTCTTAGAATAAATTTGGTTTAGTCAATAACTTTGTATGCCTTCTTGTGACTCTTTTTCAGTTCGGGAAAGTGTCAATTACCTAGTGTCTCAGGAGAATATGCTTCTGATCCCCACATCATTTTCACCGTTGAAATAGTTTTCCACAGAAACACAAAGCATTTCATTCACTGCCGTAAAATGTGTCTGCTAATAGTGCTTAAATTTTCCAAGCGATTCTTTTATTTGAAGAAAGTGGTAAGTTAATTCACTGTCGCTGCATTTTTAAAGTCACCTCTTTCCAATGTTATTACCACCTGAGGAAATAGTTATATTCATTTTCATTCTGATAACATATTTCTCATTTTGAAATGATTTTGTGCGTGCAGTATTTTAAAATTGCTCCTGTGGGGAAAAAAATGCGCCTATGTATCTACTCATCTTGTCTGCTTTTCCTGAAATTTAAAATTTTGCCCTTTAAAGTTTATTTTGTGATGCCGCTGGAATTTATTAAATAGCAACTCAGATATATTTATCTCGAGACAGGATAATATCATCTGTGTTGCTTGTATTAATTCTGGCCTTCAAATTATTTGTCACTCTAATTTGGAAAATAATATAATTATACCTAAGTTTGAAACAACTTTAGGAAACTTGCCTTATATGCTGAAATGTATGAACTATAGTTACATTTGTTGATTTTATTTTGTATCACTAACAAAGACTCGACTCATGTTTTTAAGATTTTTATGGCCTTGGGAATGATTGCCCTAATAAAAACATATACCTATTTAGGTTTTTTAAATTTAATTTGTGTTCTATTTTTATATTATCTTCTGTGGAATTTTCACTACTCTGTGGGTAAAGACACAGTTATGATTTGTCAGCTTTATTATAGATACTGTTATATCAAGAAAATAGCATAGTAGGAATTCCATGCAGGGCATGCCAAATTGGGCTACAGGCCTGGAATAGAGTTGGTAGTGGCCAAGTGTGTGTGTGTGTGTGTGCGTGTGTGTGCGTGTGTGTGTGTGTGTGTGTGTGTTGGGGGTGGGGAGGAAGGGTTTACTTGTGTTTTTAAAACAAGGTGAATTTCCCAGCTACATTGAGTGACTAGATTTTCCGAAAAGAGGGCAGTTGGTGAAATTACTTTGGTAATCACTGCCACAGACATGCTAGTTTTCCTTGAAAAACCTTTAATTTCTATTTTAATTGAGTGCCTCTGCCTTCTGTTAGTCAATTTTTATAGCTATGTTATTTTTATATTTCTAAAACGCTTTGTAAATGTTGACTTCTATATTATAAATTTATCAAGTGGAATTTGGAAAACAGAAAGTGCAGTGTATAATCTTCCTAATTGAAGATATATCTGTAGCACTGTAGCACTGTCATCCCATTGTTCACCGATTTGCTTGAATAGGCACCAGTAATGTCTCATTGTAAAACTTGTTACTGTTTTTGGTATATTGAATATGCCACGGGTAGCTTACCAGGCTCTGCCATGCGGGCTAGGTACTCCCGGTAACTTGCCAGCCTCTCTGAGAGGGACAGAGAAATCGAACCTGGGTTGGCCACGTGCAAGGCAAACACCCTCCCTGCTGTGCTATGGCTCCGGTCGGAAGATATATCTAAGGGATTAAAAAAAATTAAAACATTTGAAAAGAGTGATGAGATTGTGCTGAATGTAGCTTCTGCTATTAATGCACCAGAAAAGAACCCACAAATTTTGTAAACCAACTGCAACTTCAAAGCAGAATCTTCTCTAGAACTACTTCCTTTCTAAGAAGACTTCTTCAGCACTACTTCCTTTCCTTACTCTGATTCTTCCCTGAACTCAATCCGTTTAGACCTTATCCTTATCAGTCTGCTGAAATTACCTTCTAAAGATCACCATCAGTCTGCTTTAGAAATGACCCCTTTAAAGGTCTCTTGTCTAGTCAAATCAAATGATCATTTGCTGTCTTTATTTTGCTCATCTCGCTGATGCTGGGCACAGTTGACTACATCTGCCTTCCTGAAATCATTCTGACTTTCACTGTGTTTTTCATACTCACGGAAGATCTCACTCGTTTAGTTATGAGGTTCCTGCACATTCTGGTTATAGTACTTGCCAATAGTCATGCTACTGCACTCAAAATTTGCATATCTTTTTAGTTTGAGTGTCTATTGTGGTCCCAGACTGTTGTGGTGCTTGGGGTCCCAAAGAGCAGAGCCACCTGGACCACCCAGCATGTGTGGGTGGCACTGGGGACCCAACTTGAAGCTTCATACTTACACAGGAGCCTCTCTTTCCCAATGATCTGACCCATGCCCACCCACCCCCCAGCTGTGTGACTTTGAGCAAGTTCCTAACCCATATATTCATGTGAAATGGTACCACGTATGACACAGAGGAGAGATTAGTTGAAGATTAAATGAAGTGCCTGATTACACAGCAAATTCTTGAGCAAGATAGCTTTTTTTTTTTAACTTTTGCATATTGATCCTGAGGCCAGGAATTTGGGAAGTATAAATGTTTATATAGACACTTCCCTAGAACTGAAGAATACTTTGATCAAGATTCATGGGTAATTTATATTTTTTTTATAATTTTTTTTATTGAATCATCGTGACAGCTGTTACAGAGCTTTTGGGTTTAAGTCTTGGTCATACAATGAAACATCCATACCTTCACCAGTGCCCATTTTCCACCATCAAAAACCCCATATACCCCCATTCCCACACCCTCCCCCTACCTGTGGGGCAGATGATTTCCACATTACTCTCTCTCTACATTACTCTCTCTCTACTTTGATTACATTCAATATTTCGACACCAGAACCACCATTATTATTTGGGATTTTACCCCAACACTCAGATCTGCCGAAAAGGTAACAGTAGACAATTTGCTTTCTATTGCTGGTTATGAATAACATATGATGTTGTGCGGCCACAGTAGTGGCCACGTAATTTTGAAATTTCAAAATTCCAACAATCAAATCTGGAGGGATTTCTGCCCAAACCTGCTGGGTTCCTAGATTTGTCCCTGAGTCCCTGGGATCATGGGCATTAAGCAGCTTGAACAGGAGTCAGAGAGGCCATTTGTGGGCGGCGACTCAGGGTCTCATGTGTGGGGGGGAGGAAAGGGCTGGCTCCACACCCATCCCGTGAGACCTTATTGCGAACCTAAACGTGACCGTCCAATGGCCTCTGGAGGATGGTGGCCACCGAGCCGCCAGGGGGAACAGGCCAAGGCACAAAACCTATTCCTACCTGGGATGGCCTCGCATCTGTAACCTACTTTAGGGACCGGATGCATTTCTGCCAAAAGCTGCTAGGTTCTGGGATTTGTTTCTGAGTCTTAGGGATAATGTCCATTAAGAAGCTTGATCAGGAGCCAGAGAAGTCGTTCATGGGCAGCAACTTGGGGTCTCATTGGGTTGGGGAGGAAAGGGCCGGCTCCACCCCCATCCCATGAGGGCCTGCGTGTCTTGTCACTGCGGGCCCAAACCTATTCCTACCTGGGATGGCCTTGCATCTGTAACCTACTGTAGGGACCAGATACATTTCTGCCAAAAGCCGCTGGGGTCTGAGATTTGTTTCTGAGTCTCTGGGATCATGGCCTTTAAGTAGCTTGATCAGGAGCCAGAGAAGCCGTTCATGGGCGGCAACTTGGGGTCTCATTGGGTTGGGGAGGAAAGGGCCGGCTCCACTCCCATCCCATGAGGCCCCACGTGTCTTATCACTGCGGTCCCAAACCTGACTGTCCAGTGGCCTCTGAAGGATGGCATCCATTGAGCCACCAAGGAGGAACAGGCGGAGGGACAGCACCCTTTCTCCCCTGGGGTGGCCTGGCTACAGTAACCTACTGTGGGATCCAGAAGCATTTCTGTCAAAAGCCGCTGGATTTTGAGATTTGTTTCTGAGTCTCTGGCATCATGGCAGATTGATCAGGATCCTGTTCTTGGGTGGTGACTGGGGTCTCATCGAGGTGGGGAGGAAAGGGCCTGCTCCACCCCATCCCATGAGGTCCCGCATGTCTCATCACTGTGACCCCAAACCTGACCAACCAGTGGCCTCTGAGCCGCAAGGGGGGAGCAGGCAGAGGGACAATACCCTTCCCCCCTTCGTGGCCTGGCACCGGTAACCCATTGAGGGGACCGGATACATATCTGCCAAAAGCCGCTGGGTTCTGAGATTTCTCTCTGAGTCTCTGGGATCATGGCCGTTAAGCAGTTCAGGAACCAAAGTCCTTGTCTCCAATTACATAGCTGAGCCAGAGGTGGTTTGTGGGTGTGTCTCCCACATACCTGACTTTTGGCCATTTACTTTCTTGCTAAACTTTGCCCCAAGTTTTTGGGGTCTGGCCAAAGGTACAGCAGCAATTTGGGGGTATCTGGAAGTCTGAAGGTGCCATCAGGCTGCTGATGCACTCGCCTCACAGGTACAGATTGACCTGCTGGTGGCACCATACCCCCTTACCCCGGGTAATTTATATTTTAAACTAACTGCCTCTTCATTTTTCACAAAGAAACAATTTTCTTACATAACACTGCAGTCACTGTAATATGAACTTTACTGGGACAGACAAATAGTGACCCTAATGCACAAGGTCAGGCAAGCTCTCACTCAAGTCGAGATCCTTCCGCAAACCACAGGTCAAAGTCTTAACCTCCACAGCAGACAGCTCAGTGCACAATAACCTTCCAGAAGAGTTCATGAGTGAAGCCAGACTTCTGCCCCGAATAGGGGCTGTTTGATGAGAGTTTTTCAGGTACCAATGTAAGGAGTTACCATTTCTGAAACTATTCACTGGTAATGAAAACTATACCTATGTGTCTGATCATAGTACCACCCATCATTTTTTGGGGGGTGAGAGGTTGTGGGGAGTCATACCCCAAAATACTCAGCAGTTACTCTTGGCTTTGTGCTCAGGGATTGTTCCTGGCAGTGCTCAGGGGATCATATGGGATGCTTGGGAACAAACCCAGATTGAGTGCTTGCAACACAAGTAGCTTACCTGCTGTACTATTTCGCCAACCCCTAGTACAACCAATTTTGAGCGTGGCCCTTACCATACTATTTTCAGAAGAGAAGATGCCTCCAATGTTAGTCTCATCTCTCTGCCCACAGCTTTCTATTTTTTCTGTCCACTCTCCCGTGGCTACCAAGTCCAGCACCTTGCAATAATGTCCTTGTATTTGGGGTTGAGTAAACTCAAGAGCCCTGAAACTTGACTTTTTAGTTCCACCAAAACATAGTGCAATAGCCTTTTTATGAAGCTGAGAGACAGTATTTTTAGAGACCTCTGCAGCTTCTAAGTCATTAAGCAAATTAAGTTTATCTAAATACTTCTAATATAAGGATGGTGGCGATAGGTCTAGGGCACCTTGGTGATGTAGGTGGTGCAGTAACATTGTACATCAAAACCATAATTGTCAACACTATTGGAACCATATTGCTTACATTTTAAAATAACAATAAAAACAAACCAAACTCCCCCTCTCAAACTTACAGTTTCAAATATTATCTTAATTAAATCTTGGGGCTGGAGCGATAGCACAGCGGGTAGGGCGTTCGCCTTGCACGCGGCCAACATGGCCGACCCGAGTTCGATTCCTCCGCCCCTCTCGGAGAGCCCGGCAAGCTACCGAGAGTATTCGATATGCCAGACACAGTAACAACAAAGTCTCCAATGGAGACGTTACTGGGCCCGCTCGAGCAAATCGACGATCAACGGGAGGGCCTTTACTTTACTTTACTTTTACTTTAATTAAATCTTGAGAGTGAAATATAAGTCTTATTTTCAAGTAGCTCCCAATTCTTCTGTGCTTAGCAGGACATTTAACTTCTTCTAAATGTCTATGTTTAATCCAAATAGCCTCCCTTTCCCAGTCATTTCTTACTCTCGTAATGGCTTTATAACACTTTAACAGTAGATGGTGCTACGAATGCATGAAAATAAATTGAGATAGACCAAGGACTGTCACAGCTTTATTTCGTGACTCATTACAACATAGAAATATGCCTTTTAATACTTCATATAAAGTTATTAACAATACAAATTTTTTTCTTATTTTTTTGTTTTTTAATGAAAATGATTTAACTTAGAAATCTACTGTGAAACTTTTGTCTAGTTTTGCAATTCTCAGATATTCCAGTGCAAAAATAGATCCCATTACAGCCAGCATAAAGTGCTTGGAATGAAGGGCCAAAGAAAAAGCACAAAAACATAGCTTCAACCTAGGATATAAGAAGAGAGAATAGAATATTTAACCCTGTGGAAATATAAACATTCTATAAAAAGGGATGCAATTTCGAAAAGAATTAGAGCTAAAGTACTATATTACTACAAGCAAATAGTTACAACAATATGAATTAATATCTCAATATCAAAGTGGTTCAACATTATATAACACATGGCTCTTTGGAAAAGTTTTTTACCTGATATATACAACATACGAAGAAAACACAGATAAATCCCTTTAGTTAACAACTACTCTACAGTGAATGATGTGCAACATTTAACAGTCACAATGAATACACTTCCACTACAGATATTGAAATACAGTAGTCTGAGGTTTGATTGTTTTTTTTTTAAACAATGAACTGTGCTGGGTGTTTATGTATAGAGGACTATTTTGTGGTTTTATTTTAAACTTTTCATATTCACAGTTGTTAATAAGTTTTTCAAGGTATCCAAAAAGAAGCAAAAGCAGAAATCTGAACACTGACATATTTTGAAACCCACATAGCTGCATTTCCACAGGGAATACACAGAAATTTCGCTAGACTGAAAACAGATGGTAAAATCTTCTACTGTCATTAGGTTCACACAGGACATGTAAAAGATTAGTTGGATAATCTAATAGGTAACACCATAAAGTCAATGTGATTGTTTCTAGCATCATGAGACCCTTTTAAATATATGACGTTGTGTCTTTTCCAAAAAGAAATCATAGTGCCTTTAGATTTTTTTTTTAAATATGGCCTTGAAGTAAAGATTAATTTAAGCAGGGAGCGATTCATTTTTAATGTAATGGAAATTAGAACATATTCTAGTGAAACAGAAAAACTAAGAGGTTGGATTTTGAAATACAGTAAAGAGGGAAAGACCAAATAATTTGAGGACTTTTAAATCATTAAATATAATTATCTCATGCCAACAGTTATTGGAAATTTGCCTCCTTATAATTTTAGAAAATGTAATTCCATCCATCTCTAAATGTTTTTTTCAAAACAATAAGTTTCTTGGAAACATTCTATACATTTTAGAAGAAAAGATACATATTAATCTAAAATAAGTCAATATTTAAATTTTAGAAAAAGGAGAAAAAACTAGAAATAAAGCCTAAAGATCACTTAAACTTCATAGATGGTGGTGCTCTCATATTTCTCGACACATGACAATTAAACACTAATTTTTTTTAAGTGTTTACTGACTGAAAAACTAAGGTTGGGTTAGAAAAAAAGATATGTTGGGGGCAGAATGGTAATATAGCAGATAGGGCATTTGCCTTACATGCCACTGATATGGATTCGATCCCCAGCATCCCTAATGGTCCTCTGAGCCCACCAGGAGTGACTCCTGAGCTCAGGGCCAGGAGTAAATCCCTGGGCACTGCCAGGTGTGACAAAATAAGAGATGTACTTCATGTGGCAGCATTTGCTGCTTTTTTGTCCAAAACAGTTTAGTGATTAAAGACATAAAGATTTTAAAGTTGTCAGGATGATGTGTCTAAGACCTTCAAAACCAATTATTAAAAGGTACTAAGTGCTATAAATACAAGTTGTATTGTTCAACAAATTTTTAAGCTAGCTATGTGAAAGAATTCATCGTTTACTGCTGTGACAATTAAATACTCTTGGGGTATTGCATTGTTGCTATTTTTCAAAGAGTGGGCTGCCCACCATTCTTTCCATGGGCTTCCATAATCACAGTCACAAAACAACCTGTTTTTGTAAACCAGTTAGCTCAATAGCATGGCACAGGAAGAGACTTCATTCCCACCCCACCCCCACACATACATAACACATTCAGCTAGAACATACACTCCAAAAGTACTTAATTAATGAACCAAAAAAAGTATCTCAAATGCTTTTAAACTCAAACATAATGCTGTCATTATCTAGGCCATCACATTGTTTTCTAGTGCCTATTTCGATGATCCATATGCACACAGAGATAAGAAAATAAAGCTAGTGAGACAGGTCACTCATACTCCTCCATGCCATGGAGAAGCCATTCTAAGGTATCAGAAATCACTGACAGACCTTAAAATCCCAAATAGCAATAAAAGCACAAAGATTTTTGCCAACATACAACTTCAACTTTTCAGATCCTAGATGAACTCAACAGAAAGAAACCCAGAAAATAATACTATATTTGTGTCAAACAAGATCTTGAGATGCAGTGTACCGTGTTAGTAGACAGGAAAAATGGACACAGGCCTCCCTAGGTTTGAACACGCAATCTCCTTAATCCTCCCACCTGGTCTCAGCAGCATGAAGTCCCCACAATGTTAGCTGCTGGCTCTTTGCATCGCCCCCAGCATCTAAGTACATTTCAAGAGTGACTTTATACGAATATGAAAGATAACTCTGAGGACCCACAGCTCCCAGAAAGAGACTGTGGAGTCAAGTCACACTTGTCTAGAGCCCCTTACATTTTGCACGTTACCACCACCAATGCAGCTCAACATAGAGGGAATGAAAGCAGAATTTTCCCCCACATGGCACCATTTTTTTTTTCACTTGATATTTGCTGACATTGATAAACTGGGCAGAGCAGCTTCACGAAAGTGTGCGGGACACACCAGGGTCCTTAGGTTTCATGAGCAACTTGGCACCAGTGATTGTGGTGCCAACTCTGCCAGCCATGGTTGTCATCAAAGAGAAGTTAGTCTCTCAGCCTGGCATGGGTCATACATGGCGCTGCACACACCTTCTGAGTCTGATCATCACTGACCGCGATTCCTTCACGACTTGTTGCAACCCCCGTGAGAACACAAATAATAAAATATGATTTCAAACCCAAAGGTCCGCCAGGTTCCATACAGAGTTTCACATAGGTACAAGGTAATACACTAAATTCAAGTCTTTTTTCACCGAGAGCCATACAACACATTGGCTACAAAGGCACTGCCCGTGTAATGGAATTTTGTTTTCATTGCATTGAATTGCATTGCATTGAAGAGTATCAGTACAGTTTCCAGTTTACTTCTTCACACAAAATAAAAACTTCCAGCTCTTTCCTTTGGAACAGTTTCACATGGCACAAAGGTAGCTCAAAGTTCCTTCTTTCTTTCAGCCAACTGTATGAACAAGATTCTTCATACATAACTTTCCTTCACTTTCTCATCCTGTAGAAAAGACGTGAGAACTGCAACATCCACAACTGTCTGGTTTTTGTGTAATGACAGGTCCTTTAAGTGGTCATCATCACTTTGGTCCTTGGCAAAGTTTACAAATACCTGTCAAAAGGAAAAATGGACTTTGGTAAATAACTCTTGACTTGCTCTTTCTTCAGTAGCACTTTTCTGATGTGGAAACTAAGTCAGGGAAGAAAAGACAATATGACATTAACAGATTAACTAGAAAACACCATGAGAGGAAGAGGGTAATTCTTGGCGGGGTCTGGGGGGCAGAGGGGATATTAACTATGTAAAAGTTTATAAACAGCAGACCAGAGATGTGAATCAGCTCAAAGAGTATTTGCTGAGCATGCATAAGTCCCTGGGTTTGATTCCTGGTGCCACCAAAAATTAATATAAAAACCTGTATTGTCAGGTTAAACCCCAAATGGTCAAATGCTCAATCATGTATTTACATTGGCCTAAAGAGGTTTGATTAAAGGGACAAAGAATAAAAATAACTTTTCCTAAATACCTCCTAAGTGCCAGAATCTAGTTTCTATTTAAGACTTTGTAATTTAAATGGGGTAAGTTATGTGGCAAAATGTCTAGTCCATGATAAATACTGAATAAATGGCAGTTGTTATCCATTTCTTTATTATATATTCTCCAAAACTCTCACAAAGTAGGGTTTCCATCTCAGTTTTCAGAGCGTGAGAGGCTCAGTATAAAAGCACAATTAGTAGAAGAATAAGATACTCAAAATCAAATATTCTGCACTGCTGTGGGGCCCAAAATGGGGTTGGAAGAAAGCAACAATCCTCCTCTTGAAAAACAAATATAATTTTGGTCTGGAAAGCTTACTTGGTCAAGTGTTGTCTGAGAAACAGAGTAATCTTCTATGTGGAGTCTCTTTTTACTCTGGGAAAGGATGCTGAAAATCCTTGCCAAGGAAGATAATGAGGATGGAAGCTGGTACTGGAGCATGTTCCGGTGCTTCTCTTTTAAGACACTTCCTGGAAAAGCAAGTCCAAAGAACTCCTGGACAGGCTTCAGATCAGGGTTGGATCCTGCTATTCGTACAACTATCGTATAGCCATCTCCAAACCTGAAAGCGGAAATACAAAGAGGGGATCTCTAATGAAGGACCTACAGGAAACTCTTCAAAACATCATGAAGCCTGAGAACCCAATTTGTGCCATGAAAACCAGAAGTTTTTGATAGAACCAAACACTCATTTTTGGAATTAGTTGTCATTTACTGAATGTAGTGATGAATGTATTCTCACAGAGAATACCTCTGTGAGGTGCCATACGGGGTGTTTCTAAATTCTAGAGCTCATATACCAACTCTCCATCCCAAACTTGATTCTGTGGTCGTAGTTACATGCAACTAATGCCTCTTTGTCCATGTCTTCTTTTTGGTTATTCAGACCTACAAGAGGCCCAATGGCTTTCATCCCTGCCTATATTCCTGCTCATTTATCTTATATGCATATGATTACATCTGAACTCTCGAATATGACAATGTTAGAAAGGGAAGCCCTTGGTGCAGAGCTCATGGTAAGGCCAGTTATTTGTAGTTAATTCCAGAGCCATGCTCTGACCACACTAGCATGAATACAGTTTTGGTTTTTTACCTGTGTAACAAAGCAAGAGGGTAGATACTCTGAGGAAACTAATTCTCAGAGAGGTTCAGTTACTCGCTCAAAAGTATGCAATCAGTAAAGAGTGATATTAAATGCGGCTCTGCTTGACTTCATTCTTTCCACTGTACCATTCCGTTCAGTTTATTTCCTTTTATTTTGGAGCCATCATTTTATACCCTCACAAAAGAATAAACACAAATGTTTGTGGTTTTTCTGGGGGGTGTTGCGTTGTTGTTATTGTTGTTTGGTTTGGGAGTCACACCCAGCAATGTTCAGGGGTTGCTCCTGGCTCTGCACTCAGGAACTGTATGGGATGGTCCCCCAAGAACTGGTGATCAGACCAGGAATCAAAACCGGGTTGGCTATGTGCAAGGCGAGTTCTCTACCCACTGTACTTTCACTCTGGCCCCACACAAATTCTTCTTAGGCAACATTCTGATTAAATGATTGTTGTTACCTATTTTTCAGATGTTGAACACTACCAAGACATCTGAACCTCCCATTGACCATAATTGCCATCCGGGTGCAAAGAGCTTCACATTCTTCCATACTGTGGGAAAACAGAAGGAGATTTACTTTAGAGAGATGCTCTCTAACTATCCTTATGACATCTAGCATTTCAAACAGATTCTTGGCTTTCTAGGGCATAACTGCATTCTGTTGCAAATACATGAAGAATGACTTTATTACTGCAATGCAATGGCAAAAACTAAAACTGGAAAGAATCCAAATTTATTTTTTATAAAGGGTGGATGTTAAATAAATTAGGATATAATATGATTAGGGCTGGAGCGATAGCACAGCGGGTAGGGCGTTCGCCTTACAAGCGGCCAACATGGCCGACCCGAGTTCGATTCCTCCGCCCCTCTCGGAGAGCCCGGCAAGCTACCGAGAGTATTCGATATGCCAGACACAGTAACAACAAAGTCTCCGATGGAGACGTTACTGGGCCCGCTCGAGCAAATCGATGAACAACGGGAGGGCCTTTACCTTTACCTTTTATAATATGATTGGAATACCATCTGGTGTGAGAAATCATAACTGACTTGGAATAATCTTGACAGTGTATTAATAAATGTTAAAGATATAGCAAGAAAAGATAGAAAGTCAAAATGCTATCAGTAGTTGTCTTCCAATAACGCAGGCTCAGGAGATTATAAGTGTTTGCTTGCCTTTTTGAAATTTTCTAAGTTTTACACAATAATCACATAAACATTTGGAAAACTAAACAATGGAGAACATAGGCCAGGTGCTCACTACAGACCTATGAGATGTAAGCACCACTGATCTCCCCTCCTTGACCACACTGAGGGCACAATTCCACAGGAACCGCCGGGCTTTGGGATCCATGCCTGTAGTGGGTTCATCCTGTAATAAGAACAAAATAACAATTCCTCTATATGGAAAGCATTTGATATGCAGGCTAATATATAAGTACATGAGCATCTTTGATATAGTCTAAACATACATTTCTCTAGGTTGTTTGTTGGCCCAAAGAACCAGACTTTACATGCAAGAGTAAATTTTATAGTTATTTATAAGTGGTATCTCACTTTATTTTGTTTGAGGGCCGTGCCTGGATGTGCTTCAGGCCATTACTGATTCTGTGTTGAGGGGTCATTTCTGTGGTACTTGGAAGAACATGCAGTTCTGGTGATCAAACTCAGGCTTCCCACCTGGAAAGCTTTTGCTCCTTACTGCTAACCTATCTCCCCAACCCTATTAGTAACTCATTTTTTTAAAAAACGTCTCACTGGGGCCATCTTATCTTTTCATAAAATTAAATTTCTCCAAATAAACAGAAAGAGAAGCAGGAAAAGTCATTTACTTTCAATCATCTTTTTATGACTGACAAGTATATATTAAAATTTTTATGTGACAGCTTTTCTGAAGTCAGTATAAAGTTTGGGTAAAATTAATTTCTCTTTTTATTGTAGCTCATTCTAACTTAGCTTGTTATCTTATCCTTGCTAGACTTAGAGAAATAATTTCCAGCTCTACATGATCTGAACTACATAAAAGGCTCGATCCAAGGTTCCTTCATGCAATAATTCCAGTGCTCTTCTGCTCTAGAAAAATGGTCAGAGGCCACTGTCCAATCTACTTTTCCATCTTCTGTCTGGATCAATAAACAACTGCCCAGATGCTACTTTTGGAAACTTGAAACTCTCACTATTTCAGACAGTAAACAGAAAGATAATCTCTTCGAAAATTTCAGAGAACAAGTCATATATCTAGCCTCAGCCATTCTTATTGGGATTTTCCATGCCAGAGAAACAGGGAACCTAGGGTGAATTCCTTTGACACTGAGAGAACAGCGCGGCCATCCCAATATGTGTCAAAGAGAGGAACAAAAGTCTTCCCTCCAGGGATTAGAGCGATAGTACAGCCTGTAGGGCATTTGCCTTGCATGTGGAAGACCCTGGTTCTATCCCTGGCATCCCATATGGTCTCCCAAGCACCATTCCTGAATGATTCCTGAGTGCCGCATAGTCAGGAGTCACCCCTGAGCATTACCGGGTGTGACACCCCCACCCCATCACGCAAAATCAAAGAATGTTCTCTCTGATTCTGAGGATGCTTTGATGTTCCTGAAAGGGGGGGAGGGGCTTGCCTCTGTCAGGTTAGTTGTGCAATGTCCCTGCAAATCCAGAACTTTAGAAAAAGTATGTTTTGCATTTAGGCCGGAATTCATCATTTTTCCACTCACGGCCCACTCACCAGGAACACCACAGGCGGTCCGCCGATCAAAGCCATGGCTGTCGAGAGCTTGCGCTTGTTACCTCCACTGTAGTTACCAGCATATTTTTCTCCGTATTTCACAAGGCCCAGTTTCCGAATTGCCCACTCACCAACCTAGAGTGATAGGAAGTTTTGGTCACTTTTTTTACACTTACCTATTAAAAAGTCTCTCACTGAATAAGACCAGATTCTGTCATTCTAACCCAGCAAATTCCAGGAGACAAAAGCAATTGGAAAGGGATCTTGTGAGTGAGAGCAACAATCCTTCCCTCTCTGTACCACCACCACCACCACCACCCCACCATCCCTAAAACCACTGCCACCACCCCCATGGATAGCACCCTGGAAGCAGATGTCAGGAGCCAGCAGTTCAAATTGCTCCCTCATGAAAAGAAACACCTCATGCATCAAAGGCAAAGTGTGAGGCCTTGTATCAGGATGTCAGAGCAAGCAGGCAAGACTTATAGGGCCCATGGTACCTTGCCGACTTCCTTCTCCGGGACTCCCCTCAAGAGGGCAAAGAACTCCACATGTTCTCTCCCAGTTAGCAGCTCTGTGATAGCATCAAATTGAGGGCAATATCCCATGTTCTGATGTACTTCGTGGATGTTTGATAAGATACTTCGAAGAAGAACAAAATTGGTCAGACTTTAAACATTAAGAGCTATTCCTGTCAGATAGTCTTTCTTGGCATTCCTATAAAATTTATTTGTTCATAATAGAAATATCAGTGAACACTTGCTGGGAGTGGAAGGAGGCTTTCCCATTGGATGCCAGCCCCTTCTGACAGGGTGTTTCTAAATTCTAGAGCTCACACACTAACTCTCCATCCCAAACTTGATTATGTGGTTGTGGTTACATGCAACTAATGCCTTTTTACTCCAATGTCTTCTTCATGGTTATTCAGACCTACAAGAGGACCAGTGGCTTTCATTCCTGCATATATAAAAAGTACTCTCAGGTACATCATTTTTCACAACAACTATGATTCATGTGTTCAAGGAAACTGTATCTGGCCTTTACAGTTATACTACCAAAGTTAACTCTTCCAAAGTCACTGACTGTGACAACCTTAGTTTCGGCAATTTATATTGTCTTCATTACTCTTGGTTCCAAGAGTCTATTGCTAGAAATAAGCATGAGGAAGCAGGTAGCTATAATTCTAAGATTTCTGGTGTCTGATGAAGGCAAATGCCTAAGTCCCTGTACTGTCGAGGCCCTCAAGCAGTATTTTTAATGATATGGTAGAGAAGAACAAAAAAAAAATCAGAGTCTAACACAAATAATAAGAGTGGGTATTGTTTTAAGAAATTTCAAGTTATATGAATGTTTATTAAGTCTTTGTTTTTATTGGGTTGATATGTGTGTGTGTGTGTGTGTACACACACACACACACATATATATATATATACATACATACATACATATGTATATAAGGTATGTGTAGCTCATATCAGAAAAATCAAAGACACTGATGCCTTGTAGCATTTTCTTATTAAAAATGAAAAACAGCCCCATGTTGAGGACTCAAGAGCAATACTGCCTGATTGCTCTCTAAAGTGTAGGTGTACTCCAAAAGATCAGACAGCACAGAGCCCTGTGTGTTCTAGGAGTGTGACAGTGATCTCACCAATTGGGAGAGAAAATTTACAAAAACACAATCTTACATCATATAGGAATTTTTCAAGATGATATAAAAAGGTATAAAGGACATATTTACATTGTGAAAAAACTTATCAATAAATGTTTGATAATAAGGGATTAGTAAAATTATAGGTACATGTACATAAAAGAATTATAGATAGCAATGTAAAACTCTACCTCTTAACCCATTGGGAAATTTTATCATACAGTCAAGTAACAAAAATTTTCTTTTTCCTTTTTTCGGTCACATCTGGCAGTGCTTACGGACCATGTGGTACAGGTGCTGAGGACCAGATCTGGGACTTATGCATAGCCCTTTGATTATCTCCCCAGTCCCCCCAAATTATATTTATACTAGATACCATATTATTTTATAATATATGTACATATATGCACACATGTACACAAAAGATTTGGGTAATAAAAATGTTCTAAAATTGAATTGTGGTGATAGTCACACAACTCTATAAAACCCACTGAATTCTCAAAATAATCTATGGTATATTAAATTATAATAAAGCTGTGAAAATATATAATCAAACTAAGTATAAATAGTGGTTCTCTTTAGATAGTAGGATAATGAATATTTGAGTTTATTTTTTTGTATTTCAACATTTTAATAAACTCTATAGTACTGCTGTAATGAGAAAGATTGAAATACAGTTTATTGAAATACAGTTCTTAAAAAGTCTTTGGGGCAAAATATAAGTCACTTTCCTCACCTGTTTTTGTTAAGGAAAGCATCTCCTCTTGTAACAGAAGTATCTCCAGTTAACAT
The DNA here is from genome assembly GCF_029834395.1 of Sorex fumeus. NCBI lineage: Eukaryota > Metazoa > Chordata > Mammalia > Eulipotyphla > Soricidae > Sorex > Sorex fumeus. Next base: position 39,733,820 of record NW_026606091.1, read on the forward strand.
CTTGAAAGTTGATGATTTACCTGCCCCATTCACTCCCAGAAGCCCAAAACACTGAAAGTATAAGATAGCACAAGTCACATAAGCAAATTACTAAAGATCTGAATGTAACTGACCACTACATAATAGTCACCTCAGCTTCGTTTTATATATTAATGATTTATAAACCATGATTTTCATAAACCAGTCAAAAGAGAAATATTTTCTTGGTATTAAGAAATTACAGGTAAAGGTAAAGGCCCTCTCGTTGATCGTCGATTTGCTCAAGCGGGCCCAGTAACGTCTCTATTGGAGACTTTGTTGTTGTTACTGTGTCTGGCATATCGCTGGAGCGATAGCACAGCGGGTAGGGCGTTCGCCTTACAAGCAGCCAACATGGCCGACCCGAGTTCGATTCCTCCACCCCTCTCGGAGAGCCCGGCAAGCTACCGAGAGTATTCCATATGCCAGACACAGTAACAACAAAGTCTCCAATGGAGACGTTACTGGGCCCGCTCGAGCAAATCGACGATCAATGGGAGGGCCTTTACCTTACCTTAAGAAATTACAGATGCTTAAGCAGATGTTCTATAATGGGATCAATTTAATGTGGGTATACTGATAAACAGAGAGGCCAAAGTTAATATGTATAAAAAACAGAAATGAAAGCCAACAAGTGAAATTTATCATTCAATCTGACTAAAGGGCATGAAAGAACACAAACATGGATTAAAAAAGAGAGAGAGAAACATCTATTTTTTTTAATCTAATTGAATTTTATCATCATTCTGAGAAGATCACAGAAACTGCATTTTGGATATGCGTGCTTTTCTTAAGCTGCTTGGCATTTTCCAAAATCATTCTATTTTGACAGATGAGGTCCCTATCTTCTCGATGACTGATTGTTCCACATCAGCATAAATAGAGAAGCCTTTAAATGACACTTCTATCCCCAACAGACACTGCTGTCTGATTGGGTAGACAGAGTCTGAATAAATGGGAGCAAATGCAATATAATGTGCCTTTACCTCTCCAGGAGGAATGCCAACACAAATTCTGTCAACAGCAGGCTTCCTCTTCCTTCTATATATCTGCAGTAAACAAAAGGTAAAAATTTACAACCCCGGTGGCTTCCCAAGCAACTGTAGAAGAGAAAATGAGAATCCAAACACACATGAACTAACACTTATGGCTAAGTAGAAATCACCTCATTGATGCGCTAAGTGCCTTGAATTGTTTCTGGGACAATTCTGTGACTAAGAATGAATGACTGAAGCTCAACATAAAAGTAAATGTGTCTTGAGTTTTAATATAATCAACCTTAAAATTTACATTGGTCAATATTAACATTTTCTGCTTACCTAATATAAAAAGTGTCTTGTTAAAAAAAAAGAAATTCTATTGGGTTGCAATGTTTTGTAGTGTGAGTATTGCACACAAGGGCAAGGAAGATGACACAGTGACTCAAAAGGCTAACTCACATGCTTTGCATGCAGGAGCCTTAGGCTGACTCTTCACAGCAGGTGGTCTCCCCAGCACTCAGGCAGCAGTAGCTGCACAACCCCCAAACAAAACCCAGGAAAAAAAAGACAGGTTTAAAAACTGCAAACCTAGGGGCTGGAGAGATAGCACAGCGGGTAGGGCATTTGCCTTGCACGCTGCCGACCTGAATTCGATTCCCAGCATCCCATATGGTCCCCTGAGCACCACCAGGAGTAACTCCTGAGTGCATGAACCAGGAGTAATTCCTGTGCATCGCCAGGTGTGACCCAAAAAGCAAAAAAAATAAAAAAATAAAAATTGCAAACCTATTGAAAAGTACTGGAGTGATAGCACAGTGGGTAGGGCGTTTGCTTTGCATGCGGCTGACCCGGATTCCTCTGTCCCTCTGGGAGAGCCCGGCAAGCTACCGAGAGTATTCCGCCCAAAAGGCAGAGCCTGGCATACTCCCCGTGGCGAATTCAATATGCCAAAAACAGTAACAACAAGTCTCACAATGGAAACGTTACTGGTGCCCACTCGAGCAAATCGATGAACAATGGGAGGACAGTTCTACAATTCTACTATTAAAAGAGAAAATTATTGTGATTCTGGAACCCAGAGAAAGCTGGATATACATCTGCTACTGAACAATGTGCAGTCATCAGCTTTCAAGACTTATTAAAAGGAAAAATGGACCCGATATTCTCCCTACTTTAGTTTTACCTAAATACGCAATACTGTAACTTTAATAATGAACTTATAGATTTAAGGATGAGAAGCAATTAAGCAAATATACTTGAGAATTCAAGTATGAGTTCACATCATAAAAATATTCTCCACAGATGTCTTTAATTAAGAAGTCTCCATGGTGTATGAGAAATAGAACTGAGGATAGATACACATTTAGGGACACTCTTCCTCCAAAAAAAAAAACAGCAAAATATAAATATCCAACATAGGAAGCTGAAAAAAACAACTCTAGGTCTTCTAGTCTGTCTTTGTTGTCTCACCTTGGTCAGCTCCTTGATTTCCAAGATGTCATTCTGTCCTCCTCCATCGAGAATTCTCTGCCTTTCCCGCCTGACATCTTCATCTTCATCATTCAGAGGTAGAAGCTTTGTATTTACAGATCTTAGGGATAAAAAAATATTACAAAAAAAATCAAGCTTTCAAGCTATTTTTCAAATGATCAAGTTCCAAAAGTAGTTCTTTCAAACCGAGCCCCATAGTTTGCCGAAGGAGCAGTGGTGGGGGGTGGGATGCCCGTATTAGAAAAGGCAGTGTCATTACCGGCTTTGAGTTTAAGCCGATCCAACTACCACTTAATCAGAAGGGCTTGCTTGTGTTCTCAGAGACCCACCAAACAGGTAAATTCTGAGAAAACTCTCACCTGGGTCTGATGAAGAATCTGTACTGGATGAGAACAGTGATGAGGAAGAACACCACCCCTTCCACAGCCATGGCGAAAAGGTTTCGACCCACCAAGTCCCAAGACAGAGGTGAGACAAAGCGATTCTCTCCTGGAAGACACAAGGTCGGGATCCAGTTAGAATGGAATTACCGTCCTCAAATTCGGGCTCAAATTTATCTCCTTTCCTGGGGCCAGTACAGCACATAGGGTGTTTGCCTTGCACACAGCTGACCCGGGTTTGATCCCTGGCATCCTATTTGGTCCCCAGAGCAATGCCAGGAGAATTCCTGAGTGCAGACCCAGGAGTAAAGCCTGAGCATCACTAGGTGTGACTCAAAAAGTCAGTTGGGGGGGGGGGGGAGAAACAGTGACAACTAGTTAAAAAAAAATTATTTCCGCTCCTGAAAAGACCAATGGTAGCAAAAAGACTATTTTTAAGTGTGTGTGTGTGTGTGTGTGTGTGTGGGTGTGTGTAGGGTGAGGTGGGTGTGGGAAGTGCAAAGTGACCATTATTTTAGAGAAAGAATTTAGGAGAACATGAGCGATAGCACAGCGGTAGGGCGTTTGCCTTCCTTACACGCAGCCAACATGGCCCACCCGAGTTCGATTCCTCCGCCCCTCTCGGCAAGCTACCGAGAGTATCTCGCCCGCACAGCAGAGCCTGGCAAGCTACCTGTGACGTATTCGATATGCCAAACAAATAAGAAGTCTCACGATGGAGACGTTACTGGGCCCGCTCGAGCAAATCGATGGTCAACGGGAGGGCCTTTTAACAGCAATATAGTACCATGAAAATTTCAGAGTCAACAGCTATTAGATCTCTATCACTTTATCTAAGCTGTTAATGTTTCCATTTTAATAAGACATGCCAACAATCTTCTTTAAAAAAACAAAAAAACAAAAACAATCCATGGGAGTTCTTAGGATAAAATACTTTCACAACTTATTTCACTAGGGAAAATGCAAGAGTGCTTTTTGAGTCTCTTGGTAGCAACCCAATGTAATCTGTGACTCAGTTAAATTACTCACTTTCATGTTAATATTAATTAAGTTCCGTATACATCTCTTGAACCTCCAAGTTGAAAAAAAAAAAGGAAAACCACATGCTCTTCTATGTCCATTAAATACCATGGCCCATCTAACTATATGAGCCAGTGGATAAAGAATAGTTATATGGTCATAGGAGAAATATTTTCAAAGATTATAAAGGAAAAAGAGCTACAGTAAATTGCCTTTTCATAGACTGTAAAAGTAATATATGGCCTTTGCAGGTCATGGTTTTCCTAACAGTTCCAAAGTTCCTCCGCCCCTCTCGGAGAGCCCAGCAAGCTACCGAGAGTATCTCTCCCACACAGCAAAGCCTGGCAAGCTACCCGTGACATATTCAATATGCCAAAAATAGCAACAGTAAGTCTGACAATTTGTTGTGAGATGCTACTGGTGCCTGCTCGAGCAAATTGATGAACAACGGGAGGACAGTGCTTCCGTGCTACCAAAGTTTACCTCTTTCCTTCTCATTTCCTGGCTTGCATCTAATTCTAAAAGCCATAGCTTGAGTTTTTCAGTGACTTTGACAAACCCAATCAGTGGCATTGGGCCTTGGGTCCAAGTTAAAGCCAACATTCTTACCTTCAAAATGATACCCTCATTTTTCTCAACTCTATCAGAGTTGTATCACAAAACCCATACCAGCTACATATGAGAGTCTCATGCCCAATGACCAGCCAAAATGAAGGCCAGAGTACCAAGTCCCGTGCAAATTGCATCTCTTGAAAGCATCTTGAGGCCACTGCTATTTACTCACCAAATCTTTCCAAGGCATCCGCCATTGCCTGGTTCTTCACCATGTCAATGAGCCCCCGTCCCAAACAGAAGTGTGGGAAGATCAGGAACACAGACTTCAGGATATCATTGATGTTATTCAGCTTCTACAAAAATCAGACGGAGAGAATGAGCCAGAAACAGAGAGAGATTGAATGTCATTTGTGATTTAGACTGAAAATGTATCAAAGTCTGAAGTTATGGCAGCGAAGGAAAAATTCGATTCCCTAGAGTCAAACCGAAACTTTGAATTCAGGTAACAATGAATAGCAGCAGTCACAGCTGATGATATATAACATAATACAATTTTGCTCTTTAAAAAATTTCTAATAATGCTATGAGTGTGGGGACGTATAAGTGAAGTTTAGAAGCACAGCCATGTTTAATCATAAGAAAACCCACAATAAAATATTTGCTTAGCATTTCAAAAGCAAATTGTTCGTGTCTAGGTCAATATTTCAGCTTCAGGATTTTGCTGGAATTTTAAAAAATTCATCTCAAATACAAGAAGTCAGAGCCAACTGAATATCCAGCACTTGTGTAAATGGCAATGCACTAAATGCAGTGATGGGTAGGGCACAGGAGAGGCAACAGTCAATAAAGAGTCTCTACTCTGAGGAAGAGACATGACATTGGGAATTGGTACATGATTAGATATGTGTCAGATTGGAGGCATGAACTGAGGGCTTGCAAAATAGGGAAAATAGCACCTCCAAGGAACAGGTTACAAAAAAACTTCACGATTCTTGAGGAACAAGTAAAATGCTACTGTACTCTGATGGAGAAAGGATACCGGAAAGTTACGGGGTAAAATGGAACATCTCAGCTTACATTTTTAAAGTCTTGGAAAGAGGTGTGACCTAAACTGGCCAGGATAGAATTATATTATACCTCTAAAAGGCCTGGTACTCTTTAACTACAATGTTTAGGCAAAAACAATACAACATAAAGAGAGATAAATAGAGATTATTTAGATCTTTAATTGGGGGAACTAAGAAAGTAACCTGTTGATTATGGGACGAAATCAAAAGAAATTCCGTTTTTTTTTTATTTTTTATTGAATCATTGTGAATAGTTAACAATTCTATGTTTTGAATCTTACCCCGTTTGGGTGACTGGATAGACAGTAATGTCAACCACTGTGACTGAAATGGCAAAAGAACTAATAGGTTCTCAGGCGGAAAAGGTTATAAGGCCGAATCTCGGGTATCTATAAATTATCTAAATGAAACCAACCATGATAGGGGTTAAGAATGTGAAACTAGAGTTCACAGTACAATAAGGGTTACAGACAAAAGGCCGGAGGATCTAGAGAGAACTGCCTTAAAAGACACTGAGGTAGAGGTGGGTAGTGGCAGCATCCAATACAAATGGCATCACCCAGCCAAAGCAACTTGACAGGAAAGCAAATATGGCTGAAAACCAACTGCTAGAGGAAACTAACACTTAGTGAGACGTATAAAACATGTTCAAGATAACTGCAAGTTTTGGGAAATACAAGGGAAAGGAGCAGAAGGAGATGCATCGTAACATCAAGCAAAAGAGAACGGCAAAAATGGACAGAGCGATTAGTGGCATCAATACCATAGACAAGTGAAAGGAGATCACGATTGAACACTGTCCTCTGGCTCCCAGGGACACCTAACCCAGGAGGCAGTGCTCTCTTGGCAGAACTCACATTGTTGGTGAAGAGCTCCAGCACAAAAGTAGCCACGCTGCCATTGATGCCAATGAAGAGGTTCACGCTGGTCAGGACCACATAGGCTGTGCTGGGGATCTTGAACACGAAGGAGGCAGGGTACATGAGCGGGGTGATCGACCACCTGGTGAGGCACAAAGACAAATGTTTACTGGGTGTCCTCTGCCTTCCTTTCGCTCTGAGACTGGGTACCATATGTCTCTGCCACCCAGCCACCCCTAGGGTCCCTTACCCATACAGCAGAAGGAGAAGGGCTAGCACAGGCAGGTTAGTGGAGGACACATAGGATTTTTGCTGGAAGCAGATGAAGATGATAATGACCAGCGTGGCAGGAACCACATAGTTGCACTGAAAGGGAAACAGAGAAATTAAGTTCACTCCTACATCAAAGACACAGTGACATATCCGAAGTCTTCAACATCATCGGACAAGAAAGGGCAGATAAACATATTGGAGAATAATTCTGAATTAATGAAGGCACATAAACTATTAATCAAAATACCGGACAATACATTTTGACAAGCATTTTACCCTTGGCTGATTTTATAAACTGCATGCCCTTTCTGTCTTTCCAACAGCTAAGCCAAGGTGTCACGCTCAGTAAACTTACTGAACGATGGATTCCCAGTCAGAGTAATTTCAATTTCACAGGCAGAAAATAAGCTTCCATTATTCTTCCCGAAAATGATTGTGTCTGTCTCATCATTAATGCTATATTATAGTCTGCCCAAGTTCAATCTCACATGTAATCTATTTATGAGGTAAGTGCTTATAACATGAATGCCAGAACTGTTTCATCACACTGAGAATAATTTTAAAGTCTACACTGATGGTGTATCAAGCATTAAAATGCAGAAATAAAGACCTGACCATAGGACAATTATGAGAATTCATAGCGGGAGAGTAAAGCCTAGGCAGGAAGATAATAGAGGGCTTGTCAACTCTTAGAAGAAGTTAAAGCTTCACAAGGCTCTGCCTGAGTCCCATCCTGTTCGATGTATTTATCAACATCTTCAATGAAGACATGCTTATAGTCTATTGCAGAGGCTTTACAGCAGAGAGGAGCATCTAACATATAGGCAGATAAGTTATGCTACTCAGTCCCAGGACTTGATCTTTCATCTCTGATTCTCCCATGCTTCACAGAATCAGGCAATAATGAGCGCTCAGTATGTTTTAACTGAATGAGGTAATTACTGAATCAAGCTAAAAGCAAAGCAAGTGGATACTAAACAAGATGCAATTTAACAGGAATGGATTTAAAGTTTCGATTCTGAAAAGCCAGTGGCATCAATATGAAATCAGAAAGTCTCCATAAACAAGCCTTTGTATGGGTGGAGATTGGGCTCCCTACCAATTCTCCAGCAAGTGAGCTAAAGAATTTTCCAACAGGTAATACCCTTAGCTGAGTAACAGAAGTATGGGAAAAAGAGCAAGTCCCTCTAGATTCATAGCCATTCAGACCACAGCCTGAATACAAGGCTAATTCTGGAATTTGATTTTCAAATGGGGCATTAACAATATGGAGCATGGCCACATGAAAGCAATCAGACCAAAACAATGACATGTCGCAGAAGCTTTAGTGTAATCAACCCCCACATCACCATCCTCATGATCACTTACACTTGCTACAAAGTATGTTTTCATGTATCATATGGGGGTGACTTCAGATACTACAAAGTATGTTTTCATGTATCATATGGGGGTGACTCAGGTTAAATAAAAATTGTTCCCAAATATACAAGGGTATGTGCATTGGGAGAAAAATTAAATCTGCTCTGTGTGATTTAAGAGAAGTCATGCGGAGATATATTACCATCCATGTTATGAAAATTCTTCATAATTCTCTGAACTCCTTCACATTGGTCTAAATAGAGGAGGCGTATGTGAGCTGGAATAAAACCATATTGGCAACTGGTAGAAAGTTTATATATATATGTATATACACATATATATATATAGCTTTCAAATGAGAAATAGATTTTCTAATAAGGCAAGAAGACCACCCTTGAATCTCAAGGTTAAAATCCACTAAACAAGAGACATTTGTGTTTCACTAAGAGTGTTTCACCTCAGTCTTCAAAAAGGCTTCACCTAGGAAATGCATGGCGGTGGTGGTGGTGGTGGTAGTGCTATTAACTATTATATGCTGGGGACTAACTTTTCTCTCTGGTGTGAGGTTAGCTCTGTGTATAATAATATATTTGGTCTCATGAAAGTAAATAGCTGCCTCTGCCTTTTCCTTTTTCATTCATCTTTAGCCTGGCTAGAACATTTCCCACTGATAGCCAGCGGCTCTTTCATCCAACACTCGGACTGATGGAGATTTATAAAGCAGCAGTCCGGGGTTCTTACCATGTCCCAGACAAAATTAGAGAGCCAATAGATGACGGGCTTCACTCCACTGATGAACTGCAGGTGCTTAGCTTTGCTGACCCGCTCCTGGATCAGGAATACAACAAAGCTGGCTGGGACAAAGGACATCGCAAAGATGACACAGATGGACACAAGGACATCCACTGATGTGGTCATCCTGAGAGAGAGAAGGAGAGGATTAAGTGGAATCACTGATGCAACTGATGATCCATTTGAGGACACACACACACACACATACACACACGAGTTTCTCCTATATAGGGAGAAAACTCAATTTGATGAGTATGTTTTATGTCAATTTAGAGATAATCATTTTTAAGTTTAATGGGGAAAAAACCCCGATAATTCAAATTCAAAATTAGTTTCAGGGAGGCCTCGGAGTCTCTTGCCTGGGTCTGGGAAATGGCTCAGGGGCTTAGTGTGCCTGTTTGTGAAGAATAAGGCTCAGTCCCAGTGCCACAATCCTGATGGCTCTGCTATTTGTGCCTGGCAGCTCTGTTGTCTGTGATCCCTGATGCTGCAGGTGATTTATGGGCACATCATATCCAGACATGTGCAAGCACCTTAACTAAAGGATGCTACTCCCGGCATGGGCTGGAGTGATAGCACAGCAGGTAGGGCGTTTGCCTTGCACACAGCCATCCCAGGTTCGATTCCTCCATCCCTCTCAGAGAGCCCAGCAAGCTACCAAGAGTATCCCGCCCACATGGCAGAGCCTGGCAAGCTCCCCATGGTGTATTAAATATGCCAAAACCAGTAACTACAAGTCTCACAATGGAGACGTTACTGGTGTCCACGCGAGCAAATTGATGAACAACAGGAGGACAGTGCTACAGTGCTACTCCCGACAAACACAACTAAAATAAAATGAGAAAGTGCCATGGTCAGCAATGAGACTCCAGCAAACACTTTAACTAGTTACGCCTGAGCGCAACTTAAAGAGTGTAACCTGCAACCGGCACCACAATTAATGTGCAAGGCACAACCAAGCGCGTGAGCCACCTCCAGTTATCCCAACATCATCAACGGAGAGAAGGGACGTGGGGGAAAGTCCACTGCCATAACCAAACTTTCTACGGACATCTAAGATTTGCTTCGTGACATTCACTGTTGTTCACTATTCCTCACATCCTATGAGCAATAGGCTGCAACTTTCACATGAATAGTTTTACAGTAAAATAAAGTAGAAATATCAATGTGAAGCAATTCAAATAGGCTTACTTGGGGTCATAAATAAATCTGAAAACAAAGCAATAATGTGTTACATGTCAATCTAACACATACAAAATTAGATCAGATTTTTAATGTTATAGTTTAATAAGCTTAAGTAAAGGTTCTCCCGTTGTTCATCAATTTGCTCGAGCGGGCCCAGAAATGTCTCCATTGGAAATTTTGTTGTTACTGTGTTTGGCATATCGAATACATCACGGGTGTCTTGCCAGGCTCTGCCGTGTGGGCGAGATACTCTATGTAGCTTGCCGGGCTCTCCGAGAGGGGCAGAGGAATCGAACTCGGGTCGGCCATGTTGGTTGCATGCAAGGCAAACGCCCTACCGCTGTGCTAAGCTTAATAAATTGTATATACTATAATGTATATACAGATATATGCATACACACATATATGTGACTTTATAAAATAGCCTGGTGATATATATTGCATTTTATGTGAGTAAAGTAGAAGTGATAATTGTGCTGTGCTCCATTCACAAAAAAGGATCTGCTGTTGATAGCTTTCAACAATGTGCTAAGAGCTGGACTTAGCAATTTTCCGAAGATTCCTCGTTTAACATGACACATCTAAAAATTCAGAGTATGACTCAATCACAGATTTCTACCCCTTCTAATGGCTTGAAAATCAGATCATATTGGTTTTAGACACACACACACACACACACACACACACACACACACACACACACACACAAACACACTATTTCAAATTAGAAATTAAAAATACAAGCTGCTAAAACACCAAGCCTAAAGCCAGTTGTTCTAAAACTGAACTGATTTTTATTAAATATTGGGTTAACAGCATGTATAATTAGTTTAGGATTTTATTAATATATTTTCACTTTAGAAACTCACTAAATACAATGTTCTTAACATAACAGAGTTATTTATCTTCCACAATTTTAATCTGTCAGCCAATTTATAAACTGATCATTTTCTGCCTAGAGCCTTATCAATCCAGACATACCATAATATAACTGTCTCCCCAGCTGTTACTCTACAACCAGATTCCCCTGCTTTAAGATTTTCCCAGGCCCCTCACTTCCCCTCCTCTCCTCATCCCACTACTCAGCCCAGTCACACTTACAGAGCCACTTCCGAGAGCTGCTGTTTGGTGAGGTTCAGCGGGTGGTTGAAAGCAGTGATGCCATATTGGCCAGGCTTCTCTCCCTTCTGCAGGTTGGCCCGGAGAATTGCATTGTTGATGACGTTCAAGAAAGAGCTGATGGCATGCCAGCCCTTGTTATTGAACCACACCTGAAATAAAATATACCAGGGTAAAAAGTAATGCTCCCAAACCCTACTCTTGGAAGTAGACACACACACACACACACACACACACACACACACAGTCACTGCAGCACTGTTCTCCTATTGTTCATCGATTTGCTTGAGCGGGCCCAGTAACATTTCCATTGTGAGACTTGTTGTTACTGTTTTTGGCATATCGAATATGTCACGGGTAGCTTGCCAGGCTCGGCCGGGCTAACTGTGAGGAAGGCAAATGCCCTACCACTGTGCTATCGCTCCAGCCCACACACACGCGCACACACACACACATACACACACACACACACACACACATATACACACAAACTCACTCACATAAATTTCATATAGAACTATCCTCCTGTTGTTCATCGATTTGTTCGAGCAGGCCCAGTAACGTCTCCATTGTGAAACTTTGTTGTTACTGTGTTTGGCATATCGAATATGTCATGGGTAGCTTGCCAGGATTTGCCGTGCGGGCGAGATACTCTCGGAAGCTTGCCGGGCTCTCCGAGAAGGGTGAAGGAATCAAACTCGGGTCAGCCGGGCCAGCCACAAGCAAGGCAAATGCCCTACTGCTGTGCTATATATAAATTTTGTAAATTCTACTCATATGCCATGATAAAACATTATAGTCAGAAAACAAAGAAGTGAGTGACAACAGCCGGAGAATGTTGAGAATTGACCAAGTACTATGCTGACTTCCTTCAGCAAGCTCAAAGACTGACATGACCACTCCATTACATTCATTAGGAAACTGAGGCTTTGGTAAATTAAAAATCTTGGTCAAGGTCACAATGATTCACTTGTATATGGTAGTAAAGCAAATGTTCCTGGGCATTATATAGCATGTGCCCTAACTGAAACTATTACTAGTTTTCTTGGACACGAATACCCCTCCCAAAGTTGCCATGAGCTGAAACTACTTGAGTATTGATATATAAAGAGTATAATAAATAATATAAAGAGAATGGTTCACTAGAGATTTTACCTTGACGTTATTTTTGGTGTCCAATCCTGTCATGAACCTTCCCAAGCTGCTGAGAAACCGATCTGCCGAACTGTCCTGTGAACAACAAAAACTTGACTCACTGGGGGTGATTCACCAGAAATATGTCTTCCTCACAAGAAACAGGACAACTCTGTGAAGAGCAACACTCTGCCCACCTCACACATGGGAATGGCGCTGGAAGCCACGGACTCCTAACAAAGAAACCAGAACCAGAAAAAGCACAGTCGCTGCCATAAGCCACAAGTCTTGCAGGACACCTCACTTGGGGGTGTCCCACTTGGGGGATGTCTGGCTCTCCATGTTGGTGATGAGGATTTTTCAAAGTACTCTCCTGGGTCTTAACTGTAGGAGTTAAGGCACTTGCATGTGTATGACCCTGGTTCACTCCCTAGCAAACAACAACGGGAGTGATCCCTGAGCACAGAATCAAAAATAGTCTCTGAGCCCCACAGGGTGTGGCTCAAAACAAAACTGTCTGTAGCACTGTCCTCCCGTTGTTCATCAATTTGCTCGAGTGGGCACCAGTAACGTCTCCATGATGAGACTTGTTGTTACTGTTTTGGCATATCGAATACAGCACTGGGAGCTTGCCAGGCTCTGCCATGCAGTCGGGATACTGTCAGTAGCCTGCCGGGCTCTCGAAGAGGGACAGAGGAATCAAACCCAGGTCGGCTGCATGCAAGGCAAATGCCCTGCCTGCTGTGCTATGGTTCCAGCTCAAAACAAAACATGAAGAAAAAAATCTCTACTACACTCAGAGAGCAAATGAATCAGACCCACGGGCCATAATATTTCCAGAGACACAGACCCTAAGATTAAACTGTCATGATTCTAGAGTTCATGACATCTGATGGTCTTGACTCTCATTTAAAAACAGAAGATCTGATACACAGGGAAATGAAGTGACTACTTCTCTGGTCCTGAAGCATGCCACCACCTTAAAGAAAATGATTAACACTTTCTGTCTAACCAATAATGTTCTTAAAAAGCATATTTGAAGCCCAGTTTATTTACCCCACTGGCTAAATATATTAACAGGAGTTATTTTGAGAGCTTTGAAATTCCTGAGCTTGTTTCTGGTCTACACCTCAAATAATAAATATATACTCAGTAGTTCGACCTTGGCTGGTGCACAATCACTAAATACAAATAATAGCTTTGCAACTAAAAATCTAAATCCAGAAAAAGGTAAGTAAGGGCTTACATTGACCTACCAACTACTCTCAATACCAGAAACTCTCACTGCCTTTGGCTGATGTGTGCTAATGAGATGGATACTATACCTTGGCCACCTTTAAGTGTTTCTTCACTTGCTTGATGGCATCATTAACTTCTTGACTTGGAGGAAGTGACTGGGAATTACTGGCACCCAGAGAAAATCCACCATACCTAAAAGAACAGTTCACTATTAAAATAAAGCATAACAGACTATAACTGTCTACAGCAGACTTGACTGTGTGCATGTTTCATTGAAATGACTTGCATATTCAAAAGAGAACCGAATAAGCCTCAGAGAAAAATTATGTCTTGAGCTTCCCACAGGGGATTCTGCATCTCTTTTTTGTTTGTTTGTTTGTTTGGGGCAACACCCAGCAATGCTCAGAGCTAACTCCTAGCTCTGTGTCCGGGGACCACTGCTGTCCACAGGCTCAGGAGGCCACATGGGACGATGGGTATTGAACCCTGGTCAGCTGCATGCCGTGCAAGTGACTTATCCTCTGTACTATATCACTCAAGTCCTGGGTTCTGCATCTCGTAATGCTAATGGTTTCTGCCCCAGTGGAAGGGAACTGAATCTGATTATGCACAGAGTAAAGTGTCTAAAACATTAGGAAAAACATGCTCATCACCTCCCAGATGCTCTCCACCCTAGGAGGGTGAGGTTCTAAATGAGAAGCTTCTCAAAGCAAACAGATGGGGCCTCGGGATGAGGAGTGAGGAATAATGGCCAAGGCAGTTATTAGGGCTTTTAGACAGGTCACAGTTCTTTTCGAGCATGAGGGTCATCATCTCTGCTGTCTACTGATTTTATCTCTGCTGTCTACTGAATGCAGTGGGCACTGACCCTTGGGGAAAAGTCAAAGAGGGAAGCAGGGAAGCCAAGAGAGATAGCTAAATTTGAGGTAGCCATACAAAGTCTCTCATTTTTAATAAAGTAAAATTTGGCTTCATGGCTTCTTCCTTCCTTTCCTCTCCTGTTCTGTTTTTTCAAAACGTAGAGGGAAACATTAATTTGAATCCAGTGGAAATGGGACGAGAACTCTTATTTGATCCAAAACCCTCTGATCTCCAAATTAAAAAAAAATGGAGTCCTTGGAAATCTGACTTCATGGGGAGATGGGTGGGGGTGTGTAACTGGTCCAAGTATTCTCCACACCGCATTGTGCTTCCTATTAAACACTTAGAGACTGCTAAGAACCAGCTAAGTCTGGGGCCAGAGAGGTAGTTCAACGGGCTAAATGTATGCTTTGTCTGCAGGAGGTCCAGGTTCTATCTCCATGTAGTATGACTGAGAGTCAACCCCCGCTAGCAGTATGCTTTGAGTAGCCCCGGCTCAGCAAGTATGGCCCCAAAACCAAAATAAATAAACAAAAATGGAAACAACCGAATTTCCTCAAGGAAGTCAGTGTGTCCCAAATGCCAAAGGCCTCTAAAAAGCAGCTGGGTACTTAGCAGAAACATTCAGAGCAAAACAATTCCCACACTAACAACTTCCTGGAATCCAAGATACCTACAACACAATCATCGGCTTTAACTACAGGACTCAAGGGAAACCAAAATAAATTCCACTTTAAGGTCCACTTACCTAAATTCATTCACCCAAAATTTGTTCTTTAGGCTGCGAAAGATAAAGACAAAGAAATCAAAGATCATTACGAGAAATTAAAAATCAGTTCAAGGAACTTTGTTTCTATTCTTGATGGAAAAAAAAAGTCAAAATCTATTTGAAGATACAACATGGAAAGAGAAATAATGCTGTGATCAGGGTGAAAACATCATAAGAGGGATTTATCACTGGAGAGAAATCCTAAACAGTATACCCTATCTTCCCTCTTAAAACTAATTTTTTATGAAAATAAAATTTCAGTTATTAAGCCAATCCCCAAATCACCTTACACACAAAGATTAGACTGAATTAGAAACTCATGGAAAATGCCTCTTTCCTCAGAAACTCACAATAATTATTCTTGTCACAGGCATATTCTTGGCATTTAAAGGGGCTAAGAATCCCTACCTAAGAGGCACAACTAACCAAAAGAAATCAGAACAAACATGCCCCCAGCGTCCACTAAGTTTTCAATGCTGTTGAAACTTAGTGTTGCCACAGGAAGTTCCATGGCTCTGCAGTTAGGCAGGTGATTCAGGGTTGGTTCAGAGTTCTTCTAGTGTCACATAAGATCATGTATTCTACCATGAGAAGCACTTCCAAGACATGTTATTTCACCCTCCCAACAAACTAATTAAGGGCACCACTGATACCATGAGGGCTAGAGCGACAGCACAGTGGTAGGACGTTTGCCTTGCAAGCTACCAGCCCAAACGAGCCAGGTTCGATTCCTTCACCCATCTCGGAGAGCGTGGCAAGCTACCAAGAATATCTCACCCGCACGGCAAAGCCTGGCAAGCTACCTGTGACGTATTCGATATGCCAAACACAGTAACAACAAAGTCTCACAATGGAGATGTTACTGGGCCCACTCAAGCAAACTGATGAACAACGGGAGGACAGTGCTACAGTGCTACTGATATCATATTTGATACCAGCTAGGCCTTCAAGGATAACCAGCTGACCCCCAAGCAGCAACTCAAAAAGTGGAAAAATTTAAATATAATTCAAGTTAAAATTTGAATCCAGAGTTCTTATTGCGATATATCTGACACACAGCATTGTTTAAGGTATAAAAGATGTGGATTTGATATATTTATATTACAATATGATTACCATGGTAGTGTTAATGAATACCTCCTTCATATCCCATAATTATCACTTCTTTTGTGTGTGGTAAGGATATTTAAAATCTAATTGCTTAGTGACTTTGAATTATAAAACTGCTATGTTATTTATAGTTACGATGATGTGCACTAGATCTCACCACACCATGACTATACACCAGGCAACCTCAACCTTGAACTTAACAACCAAATGTCCATAATTCTTATCTTTTCAAATCTGGTAGATGCTTCAACTTCCAAGACGACATAAGACAAAAAAAAATAGTGCCCCCTCCTCGTCCTCCCCCACTGTTCTGGCTAATACTTTTAGACCTTCAATTCCTCTAATAAATATGGATAAAGCAAGAGCCAAGATGAGCAAATAATGACCTTTTGGCTATGATCTGCACATAAGTCTTCACCAGATAATCTGAAATGTTTCTCCCGGATAGGTTCTGAAGAATGTCCGCTGTGTTCTGTCTTCTCTGTTAGCACAGAAAAAGCAAGCGTAAGTCTTCAGTGTCATAAGTCACAGACCAGGTGCAGCAAATAAAACAAGGACTATCATGACACATGTCCCTTGAACAAGCCCTACCGTGTAACTGGACACTGCCCACGGGCAAGGCATTGGCATCTGCCAACCCCTGAGCTCTGCCTTCAGCAGTCATCACTCATTTACATCCAATCTAAAGAGTTTTCCAGAAAATTGCAACACTTTGGCCAATTAGATATTAGTAAATTAGATGTGTATAAATGATTATATCTATCATATACAAATGATTATACATATATTGTACAACATTAATCATATTATACATATGATTATACATATCATATACAAAACCATTTACATATGATTAGATATGTATAAATCTGGGTGTTCCTGGCCTGACATATCTCTGCGTGCTCTGGATCCTTTCGTGCTGGCACTAGGATTAGAGGCAGGGGAAGCATGCAGAAATCAGGTGCTTTATCAACTGAGCAATCTCCCAAGCTCTAAAATACAATTCTCTGTAGTCAATAAAAAAAGGCTTTTTAAGGAGCAACTTCATTGCCTACACTTGGTGAAATATGTGATTCACGGGAGTTATACTGCCAATATGTCTTGGTATTCTAAAGCAAGGTGATCAGGACTTCTTTATCCTCACTGCAGTGAAACCGCTTACCCTCGCCCTGCAAACTAGATGTTGGTAAAGCAACAGAGATATCCCCAGCAAATCTTTTCCTGACACTGTTCTCAGAAAGGATGAAAAAAAAAAAACCACAGACTCAGAACTGCTCCCACTGTTGGAGGTTCAGAGAAGGTGAGTTAGAAGCTCTCAGAGGTCTGTCTTTTGGGAGAAAAGAGACACTGTTTAAAGAAGTCACCAGGTGGCCTGTAGCAGAGTCGGAAATGCAGCTGGGCCTGCCTTTCTGTGCTGCCAGCACCTCTGTGGAGAGACCACAGAACATCTCCCACAGCTTGAGGACTGGGCAGAGAGAACTGGGCTCCGGTTCTACCTCATACAAGTCTGTGAGCAAGGATGATTTTTTTTCTTTTCCTTTTTGGGTCACACTCAGCAATGCTCAGGGGTTCCTCCTGGATCTGCACTCAGGAATTACTCTTAGCGGTGCTCGGGGGACCATATGGGATGCTGGGAATCAAACCTAGGTTGGCCACATGCAAGGCAAATGCCTTACCCATTGTACCATCGCTCCAGCCCCAGCAAGGCTGAATTTTGGAAGACAGAATCCGACACACTCTACTTCCTCCCTCAGAACCCACATGTCTCTCCCTGTGAGAAGAATAAAGCTAGGAATCAGAAGGGATGCTCCTGACATGGCGTGCTTCTTCCCAATCCTTCTTCCCAAGCAGAAGCTCTAGGCCTACCCCGCACTCCTGTCTGTCCATTTGCTCTGCTGCCCCGCCGCCCAGGCAGAGTGACTCACCTGTGGAGGAGGCAGCCCCCCTGCTCCCAGCGGACACACGGGCAGCATCTTCTTGATTCTGTCATTACTACACTGGCAGGCGGGGGAAGGGTTGTCCATGGTCCAGTTCCCATCTTGGAAGAGGTCCATAATAGTCTGGGGAACTGGGGCAGTCGTCCACTCCTCCTCCCCTACCAAGCAGGGCGTGTCTCTGGGAAGGGAGAACATCAAGGGTTACATTCCCCCGGCCAAGGCCTCCAGCACAGGATCAATCCATGACAAGCACAAATATGGACCCATCCCGTCACCATTTTGGAAAGCACAAAACATGATCTCGTAACTGCTGGATGCCTCCTGGCCTCGCCAAAGCCTCCTGAGCTGCAAACCTGTTTTATAGAAAACGATGATGGGACCTGAAAGCTCTAACTGCTCTGCTGCTGAGGGCAAGAGAGGAAGACAGCAGCCAGAGGAGACTAATGTGGAGAAAAGATCTGAATTTTATGCTAACAGGCTGAAAAGGGTGGAGAGCCAAGGTTCCGTTTATGTTTTAAACAAGTAGAAAACCTTAAGGTGCTTGGAGGGCCAGAGTGACAATAAAGTGGGAAGGGCATTTGCCTGGCTCTAGGCTGACCCAGGGCTCAATCCCCGGCACTCCATATGGTCCCTGAGCGCAGCAGGTGTGATACTAAGTGTAGAGCCAGGAATAAGTTCTGAGTACTGCTAGATGTGGCCCAAAGGCAAAAATATATATATATATATATATTGTTCGGTGCTTGGGGTGGTGGTGAGAATGTATGGTACTTAATCCGGTAAGAAATGCAGTCTTAATGCTTGACTTGAGTTCTAAATTAAACAAACCCATATCTGCCATCACTGAACATGCCCAGGTCTCACCTCTTTTCCCTGCCTTTGCCCATGAAGCTCTCCAAACACAAGCACGTACCCTAACCCTCTCAGAGTCATCTGTGCATGCATTGGATTTGTTTACGTACTGTCTGATTTTTTTAAAAGAAGTCTTGCAAAAGAAATTTTGAAGCAAATGTTAAAATAAACACACAACTCTAAAAGGACAGAAATTTATATGTATTGTGATAGGAAACTGATACATCATCTTTTCGGGTGATGAGAAGCCAGACTGCAAATGGTATGTAATAAAGGCCTATCTCTGTCTGTAGGAGCAGCAGATGGGAGGAAGAGAAGACAAAAGCATTTGATCAGTATAAAGTATCACTTAAATATTAATTCCACAGGAGTAAACAAACATCTGCAGTGATCCGCTTTGCAGAGTCCTAGGGAATCTCCCTCCTCTGCTATGTTTTTCCTTGAAGATCTCGTAAGATTACTATATCAGCTTTTTAACGTTAAAGCAGGTTCATAGGGCAAATAACAACATTCATAATGTGTAAAGTATTCTGCTGATAAATGAAAAGTATTACGAGATAGCACAGCGGTAGGGCGTTTGCCTTGCACGCAGCCAACATGGCCGACCCGAGTTCGATTCCTCCGCCCCTCTCGGAGAGCCCGGCAAGCTACCGAGAGTATTCGATATGCCAGACACAGTAACAACAAAGTCTCCAATGGAGATGTTACTGGGCCCGCTCGAGCAAATCGATGATCAACGGGAGGGCCTTTACTTTACTTTTACGAGATAAACTAATGACAAAACAAGTAGACATCATGGTAGTTCTGATAACCCAAGGGGCACTCACGGGATTGGGTGTCCGTCCATACAGCGAGTTCCAAAGCCAGGTTCTCTGGTGAGGGCATTCAAGAGTTCCTGGGTGGCCATGTCTTCCGGAGCATCATTACTGTGGAATAGGAGGAGAAGCCAGTTCAGCAATTCACTGAAACCAGGAATCAGGAGGACAAAATATTTTTTTTCTAATTTAAACACTCTACTAGTGTTTAAATTAGTAGATGTTACGCTATTAAAATGCAAATGAATTATATACATAATCAAACATAAATGAGCTCAAAAATCTGACCACATATATGGCATCAAGGGATAGCACTCCAGGGTGGAACTTAGGTATATAAGTTACTCACGTGAAGTGTGTGCAAGTATATACATGAGCTTGTACAAGTATTTCTACAGTCACATACAATTAAAAGTATATTTCAATATTAAGTAATCTTTAAGGATTAGTGTTTCAAAAGTACTTTCATGATTATCTCTTAGACACAGTAAACCACAATTTTCTAAGAAAGGGCAGTCAGATTTTGTTGGCTGAATGTATGCACAGACAACTAGAAAACATAATAAGCACAGGTTATAAGCGCAAAACAAACTTATGGTCTACTGTCTAGCGTTAACAACTGGTAAAGAAAAGATAAAGTGAGACGGAATAGGATGGAAGCTGTGGTTATAGAAAAGAGACCAAGTGACATATTTATTAATTTTTTTGCTTTTTTGTTTTATGTCACTGGCATACTTCCTCCATCTAAAGGTCTACAAATTCAAGCACTGAAGAAAACTTATGTATCAAGACAAAGTCTTCTTCACTTTCTTTTGAAGCATTGGATACATTCGCTGCTGTTTTCATCTGAAGAACACAAGTTAAGGTCTATAACTAATGAACATGTTAGTGTCTATAACTAATCAACCTGTGAATTTTATTTTGTAAACCCAAGAACCTAGTAATGCAATACTTTCACAGTATATAGAAACTACAAAATTAAAAAGACAGCTAACATTCAAATATAGTATGGCTTCATGCAAGGTCATATTGTTCATGCAGAACACATGACTGACAAGAGCAGTTGAGTGGGGACAGTTCAGAGGCAGCAACAGGGGTGTTGGCCACTGGCTTTTAAACACTAATCCATGAACTGTAATCAGTCCACTTATGTAACAGGTTGAACACCCTCACTCAACCACTCCTTGCTATTCACTGCTGGCTCATAGATCAGTGCTCAGGAAGTAGCCAGGCCTTAGGCATAAAAAATTTTGAAAATTACTGGACTATGCTATTATTCCAGGTTTTGCTCCCTGCTGTCTTTTGTTTTGCAATAAACATGAGCTTGTTTTTAATAAATATAGAACTGTACATTATAGAATTATATATTAAAGAATTATATATTATAAATTATGGGATTAGCTATTAGGAGTAATAACAACCAATAGAGAAGTTATCTTTTCTCCATGGATGATAATAAGATAAATATCCAAGGACCAGTTGGATATTTATCACATCACTTGCAGGCCATATAAAACAGGTAGAGGGGCTGCAGGCAGCTGACAACAAGCATCCGAATCTGTCCGATCATGAGCCAGGGCCAGACCACATGATTTTGAGAGCCTTGAACAGGCCACAGGCCAGACCTCTCCTACTCTTATAGGAGTTTGAGTGACAGAGAATAAAACCCATTCCACTGTGAGACTGTTGAGTCCTCTTCCCTCTGGCCTCCACATACTGAACATCCTTGACCTACCCAGGCTTTCCTCTTCTTTTGGCATAGAAAGCAAGTATCTACCTGAAAAATGTATACTGTTCATTGTACATCCAGGGCTGAAGTTCCAGGCTGGGGTACTTGCCAAAGGGTGGCACGATCAAGCTGAATACCAAGGCAATGCAGACGAACACAGCTGGCAGGACAATCTATAACCAGAAGTTATGGGGGAGTGAGAGGGGGGACTGCAGGGGAAAGAGCAAGCTTCATAAATAAAAAGAAGGGGGAAGGCCTCCCTGGGTTCAGTCAGCTCCCTACCTTGCTAGCACACAAATGAGTACAGAGCTCAAGGCCAAGCTCTACCAAGACTCTTGGTGGGTGAGAAGCAGTAAAACCTTTTCCCCACCCCCTCTCTGGAAACTGGCAGTACGAAGGGAAGGGTCATGGCAGTAAGGCAAATGAGACCTTCACAGAGTAAACAGTGGAACATATCAGGAGGACTCGGGGGACCTTTAAAATTCCCGCTAAAGCCTGATTCTGCCTTGGCTACAAGCATACCCTTAAGAATTCATTCCATCATGGTTTCTCTTCTCATTTGTAGTGGGTGAACTGACACTAGATGACCTGCTCAGGTTCCACACTCAAAAACAAACCCCAGCAATGGTGCCAGTGTAAAGTGACAGCCATCACTGTCTCTCCCTGGATGTCCCCAAGAAGCATAATGGTCTAAGTCCTTCTTGAGCCACCTCACTCTTAATACGCATACTTTCTCTGAGTGCAGAAACTCTAAACTCGTATTTGTTGCTGGGAAATTTATCCTTAAAATAACAAAGATTCAAAATTAGGTCCCTGGTTCTAATGCTCTGGAGTTATAGAGAGAACATACCGAAAGGGAACTGAAATATGGCAAAGTACTGTAATGAAAATTAAATCATTTCAGTATTATTAAGGCATTCCCTCCCTCCCTCCCTCCCTCCATCCCTCCCTCCCTCCCTCCCTTCCTTTCTCTCTTCCTGTATCCCTCCTTCCCTCCTCTCCCTCTCTCCCTCCCCCAACACCGGTTTTAGTTGTTATGGTTTTTCTTGCCATTTTTTAACCAGGTCTTTTTGTTATACTTTTTCTCTGTTTGCAGGTAAACATCTAGTTCCACGAAATTCTTTTGTCAGATTCTCCTGCACATACTGTTTCTCACGCCTTGAAAGTATAATTTACCCAGTTTTTCTAAACTTTGCCCTTTTATGTTCTCCTCTACGGTCACGGTCACGGTCATGGTCCTCCCGTTGTTCATCGATTTGCTCGAGCGGGCCCAGTAACGTCTCCATCATGAGACTTGTTGTTACTGTGTTTGGCATATCGAACACGTCACGGGGAGCTTGCCAGGCTCTGCCATGTGGGCGAGATACTCTCGGTAGCTTGCTGGGCTCTCCGAGAGGGGCGGAGGAATATTCTCCTCTTCAATAAAACTAATACCCCCCCACACACCCACACAAAAAAAAACCCTCAGAGTAATTACTACTACAAGGCCTCTTCTAAGACCCACTTCAATTCTCATAACAACCCTGTCATGGGTATTATTCCCCACAATTTACAGATGAGAAGACTGAGCTACAGAGAGGTAGAAATGTGCTGTGCCAGAAAGCAGAGCTGGGAATGAAATGCTAACAATCTGGTCTCAGCCTCCTTCTCATAACCATGCCATCCTGCCCCATAGTCAGAGAGTCGCACCCACAAAGCCTGCGCTCGTGGCCCGGAATAGCATTTTCACCTGAGCGAAGAATCCCTTCCGGCTCCTTCGGGCGATGAGCAATCTCTTCCACAACAGGGCCACAAACTGCTGCTGTGTGAGCTTCCAGCCCTTCACCTGATAGGAGCCTTTGCCGTCCATCCCACTGAGCAGGTCTGTCTCTCTGGATTCTGCAAGAAGTCAGCACTGAAGGTTACCTATCTCAAACGCTTTTGACCTGCTTGCGCTCCTCCCAATGGAATCTTCAGCTTCCTGGAAGCTTGCTTTTGAGATGGAAGGACCTTAGAAGTAACGGGGTTGACAACAAAGCCATGTCTAAGGAAAAGTCCAACTCAAAATGTCCCAAAGACACAGAACTGTCTTTCCGTTCTTATCTGATAAATGCAGATGGTTTGAAACAACTAAGGGCAGAAGTTCACATCTGAGCAATTTCAGATCATCCAGATGAATAGAGCCATCCTCAATTTCCTGTCATCAATGAAACACGACATATATCTATAGACTGATACATCTATATATCGCAAAGGAATTTTGTCTGCCATCTATCCATTCTAATTTTCGCAAGTTAGATGTGATGATCCAAGTACCAACAATGTCTGATGTCGGGGAAACAAGCAGCTCACACTCACACAAGCAGCTTCCCGGAGACAGAAAGGTCTAGATAGTTTACAAAAATCCTTGTCTCTTAAAGTCAAAGATTCCTAACTACAAAAGACATGAGGTGCTTTGACAACTCACTAATATTTGACAATATATAGTCTCTCTTCTCCATCCCAAATACACAGACACACACAGACACACACACAGACACACACACAAATACACTCTCTCTCTCTCTCTCTCTCTCTCTCTATATATATATATATATGTATATATATCGTTCTCTCTTCAGACAAAGAGAAAAACCTAGGGGAACTATTAATTTTAAAAGCAAATCCACCTAATTCTTTCAAAATCATCAAAAGAATGTTTAGTCATCAATTACAATCCTAATGAAAGTTAGACATAGAACTGAGAAAAAAAATGAATTTAAAGAATTTCTCAGCTAAATGAGGACTGGCTCTGGTTTGACAAGATACACAAGAAAAGGGAAGGTGGTTTTTCACGTATTCCCACTCTCCCTGGGGTCTGAGAGGCATTGATCACCCTGGCTCCAGGCCATCGAGAGAAAACACTAGGGGAAAATGTGAACGAGAGTCTATTTCAAAGAGAGATTCATTGCAGATCTTGCCCAAACTGACCTGGGTCTATGTCGGAATCATTGGGATCCATCACATCATCTTCAGTGAATGGGCGAAGACAGCTCTGCTTGTCCCCAAAGGCCCGTCTATTTCGTCTTGCTGGCAAGGTTCCATCTGAAGGCAAAGGGAAGAAATCCACATTTCATCTGTTACAAAACAAACCCTTGACATCTAGTACACTCTAAAGACACAAAAAGAAGAATGTGATGAAACAATTCAAAAGCAAGGGCACCACATTGCTGAGCTAAGACAGCCTACAGGGGGGCGAGGGGGCCAGGACGGCCAAAGGGTTACCTGAGGTCTCTGCATCCACTCCACTTTCTTCAGCCACTTTGAGAAATATCTGAAATATAAAAGTAAGAGTACCATCAGCCAGTGTTACCAGAATGACAAACCCTTCCAGGATTATTACATTAGCCCCCAAAGACAAAAATGTAGAAACCTCATTTATTAATAACACTTTGTCAGACCCAGTTGCTAGTGAAGCATTTTTTAACCAGAGGACATTTCCTCAGAGGTGAGAGAAATCAATCCAGATAATTATTTTCAAATAAAAGCTACGATGTGGAGGGCACTGCAGTAGGGGTGAAGGGGTGTGTGTGTCAGATGGGGGGGGGCAACTTATCCAGTACCCAGAGGGAAAGAATTCAGTGAACTCAGTGGCTCCTTCCACATCAATTGCCCTAAATCTCTGAATAGGCTAGCACTATGATCAATTATCCAGGACAGAATGAGTAAGGGCCAACGGGTTCCCCACCAGTAGAAATATTAAGGATTCAAATATCAGAAGATCATATGAACTAGACCCAGCATTTCCATGATGGCCATTTTTCCTGCTTGGCCAGGTCACCGTTACACCCGGGAGCAATCTTAATTCCTCTCGGGCTGGCCATTAAGGGTTCACTGGGGCCAGCCTGACCCAAAAGTCAATGCCGGGAGGGCTCCATGGCAATCCTCTTCCCGGTGGAAATGTTGGACGGCTGGCTGGCCTTAGAATTTTAGGTCCTGCATTATTCTGAGTCTGCCACCGAGCTTACTTCTTCTAGGGTGGTCTCTGAGATGCCATAACTTGAGATGCCCAGATCTGATAGCCTGTCATCGATCTCATGGAAGAGCTCCACAAAGGCCCCCTCTTTGGCAGCTTCATAGGGTAGCACGTATGTCAGCTCATGCCCAATGTCCTCTACCAGCCGGGCCTCGGTCACATGCTTCCTGATGAGGTTGGAGATAGCAGAGACATCTGTACGGACCGAAGCACAAAGACAAGATGGTTCAGCCGAATCAGAGGTCCCACGTTCAGGGCTGGCCACCTTTCACGTTCTCCCTTCACCTACTCTGCAGCAGACTCTGCTCACAAGATGGTCCTGATGGTTAACACATTCTACATGCCCCTCTCTCTCTAACTGGGAAGCTCCAGGGGCAAGGATTAGATCTTATTCCCCTTCCTATCACCCATTCTCAACACACTGCAAGCTCCCAGGGCACAGAGGT
The DNA here is from genome assembly GCF_029834395.1 of Sorex fumeus. Lineage (NCBI taxonomy): Eukaryota > Metazoa > Chordata > Mammalia > Eulipotyphla > Soricidae > Sorex > Sorex fumeus. Next base: position 39,759,802 of record NW_026606091.1, read on the forward strand.
AAGGCCAGATGAAGAGGTGGGTGGATGGAGGGGTAGATAATCCTAGGATAAGAAAGTGGAAATAAGGGAAAAGGAGGGAAAAGCCTGATATCTACCACATAAATTTAAGAGTTCCTCTATGGAAAATGTTAGTAAAGGAATTTAAATTTCTCCTAGTTCCCTAATCTTAAATTAAAAAAAAAAACAAGCACCTTCCATTGATATTACTAATTGCTAATCACTCCACAGAAAGAGAAATCTTCCTGGGAACAGAGAGTTGTTAGGGCAGGGCAGATTATTCTTGGGTAAAGGTTCCAATTCTGTATTGTAACTGGTGACACCGGCCTTCTAGACACACCTCTTGAGGAAACGCAGCAGACTGTTTCTAAACTCCCTGATGAGAGCCTCCTTGGACACTGAAATCCAAGCCCTAACCATTGGCACGGCCTCCCACTCCTCACCCCTGGACTCCTGTACCCTCAGCCATCGCCCCATCCTGTCCACTCTCTGCCAGCTGCACCGCCAGCCCCCACACCAAGCCCCCGCTCCCCAGCAAGCGTCTGCCACCAAGCTGCCCCTCCGCCAGCCTCCCAGCCCCAGCCCCGTAGCAAACCTTGAGTCAGCGCCACCAGCCTCTGCACCTCTCCTCCTCTGCCTCCACTCTGCCCAGCTGGGAGAAGCTCAGGCACCACCTGAATAAGAAACCCCAGAATGCTTACCGATGGTCAGCGTGTCACTTTCATGGTCGCTGCCCAGGCCAGCATCAGAACTGCTCTGAGAAACACTGTCCTCCTAATGGCAAAGAAGGAGGTGAGAACGGGTCAGGCACCGAGCGAGGCACAGCCACCACCACCTGCCTTCGCCTGTGGAGGACTTGCAAGAGGCCTCGAGTGGGTGCCAACTGGAGCAAGAAGCTGTCCTGGAGACAGGCACCCAGTGGCCGCCGTGGCTTTCAAGGCTGCTCCGTACACGCGTGCCAGGTGGGCTGCAGTGGTGAACAGAACTGTGGCCTGCCCAGGAGAGCCACTCTGTGGATGACCAGCCATCGTGGGCATAGATTTACCATAGCTCTCTGTCGTTTTAGTGCTCTTCAGGTGTTAATGTGTGTTGAATCACCCACACCCGTGGCAAAACAGCAGCTTCTGATGTGCAAACTCTATGCTGGGCCAGGGGTCAACACTTCTCACCTGCCCTCCAGTAATCCTAATGCCACAGAACATGCTAAGAGTGGCTGGTAGAGAGATACATACATGCACATGGTATCTAGACTGGAATTTAAATAGTTCATATGTTCATCAAAATAAGTCCCCAGGCATGCCCTGGGGTAGAGGAAAAAATGTACCTGGTGACTATTATTTATTTATTTTTATTTACCCACTTGCTGATCTTGGGTAAAAGATCAAATCAACCTCACCTCACTCATCTGGTATAACAATTAGAGTACGACTGTGCATGGTTCCTAGCACTTTTTTGAGATTTTAGATAGATTGATAGATGTTAAAATCTACAAAGAATTTTCTATTATTATTAATTATTGTTATGCCCGGAAGCTGCTAGAATGAATGTCTAGCAAGAAGCCAGAGCTCGGTGGTCGGTATCTGCTACTGACCAGATCAGTTAGAGTTAAAGGTTATGAGCAGAAATAACAGGGCAGGGCCATGGAGACTGGTCACAGGGCTGGAACGTAGGTCTGGCATGTATGAATGGTGTGATCCCCCAAATACCACCAGGAATAGCCTGGGTGACTCCCAATACAGCTGGGTCCGAGCAGCACGGCATCACCAGACTCAAGAACTGAACTATGGGGATTGGGGCAATAGCACAGTGGGTAGGGCGTTTGCCTTGCACACAGCTGACCCGGGTTCGATTCTCAGGATCCCATATGGTCCCCTGAGTACTGCCAGGAGTAATTCCTGAATGCAAAGCCAAGAGTAACCTCTGAGCATCACCAGGTGTGATCCAAAAAGAAGAAGGGAAAAAAAAGGAATTGAACTATGGTCAACACGAATGCTTTGAGAGTCGCTGAAGTGGCCCCCAGACCCTGTGAGCATTGCTGGAAAGGCCCCTCACAAATCAGCAGGGCAGCAGCCAGGCTTCTTCACAAATCTCTTTCCTTCATCCTGAGTCTTGCAAGGATCTTCACCAGGAGCCTCCGTAGGAGATGAGGCTCAACAGAGCAGCACAATGGAAACAGGGATCTACCGAGCTTGAAACAATCGCAGTTTGCTCTGATTGTGCAGCGACCAAAGAGTGAGGAGATGCTGACCTCCGGTAGCAAAGAGGGGACAGGGGCAAGGGACAGAGGTGGAGATGCCATCCTGGTCAAGAGTCCTGACTCCCTACACCCAGCATGACCCCAGACCTGGGATGGCGACTCACCTTTTTCAGGTATGACACAGTACTGCTGCTATTTCTGCAGGAGCTGAGCGAGGAGTCCACGTCCTTCTTGACCAAGGTCAGGTAGTAGCCTGTTCCCAGCTGGTTCTTTAGAAAGAGGGAGGAGCCCACACAGCACAGCTTCCCGTGGGAGATGATGGCGATCCGGTCCCCTAGGATGTCTGCTTCGTCCATGTGGTGGGTGGAGAGAATGATGGTGCGACCTGCCCGTCACAAACACAAGAAAGGGGGCAGGACAGGCCCGTTAGTTCTCATTAGCTTAGTCTTCTAAGAGGCAGGTACCACTATGTGACGCCAAGAAACAGGCAAATTAAGTTAAATGACTTCCCCAGATCTTGTGCCTGGCAAAGTTCTGAAACCATAAAGTGGTAACCTCAATCCTTTCTGTAGCTCTGCTTTTTTTTTTTTTTGGCAGGGAGAGAAGGGGCTGGGGTGGAAGGTGCATGCTCAGTGTACTTAGGGATCACCCCTGGCTCTGTGCTCAGGAATCACTCCTGGTGGCGTTCAGGGAGTCATAAACGTGTCGCTTCTGCATCTGTCAGCAGGAAGTCGACCATGCATCTCAGTCTCCATCCATTCATTCATCACTTTTGCCCATGACTTAAAAAGTTAGTGCATGCCGCTGGGGACAGAGGTAAACAATGACCCGGCCTCTGTTCTCAAGAAGCTCAGTCTATAGGGAACACGGTTCCCCAACATGTGTCCTTTATCATTTCTCTTCGTGCAGGCCCCTAGAGGAAACATGAGCTTTCCCTTGTAAATCAGGCGTTCTGTCTCCAGACGATGGGTGAACAGAGTTTTGAGGAAAAAACTTCTGCATTTTCTCTAAGAACCAGTTCTAATAAGAACAGTCATGGGACCCGTTCGCCTACTCAAGAGGCTCTCAGTTAGCAAGCTTATAGTCCAGAATCCGCACCCAGCAGTTACCTTGCCGATACTTAAGGAGCAGCTCCCATATTCCCCTGCGGGAGTAGGGGTCCACGCCAGCTGTGGGCTCATCCAGAATGACAACTTTGGATCCCCCGACAAAGGCCAAAGCGACAGACAGCTTCCTCTGCATTCCACCTGCAAGGACAAGAAAGGTTGCCAAGGGTTGGGGACAGAACAGTTCCCTCCAGACTGCTAAAAGCAAAGGTGGTGAGAAACATCTGGGGCAGAGGTGAGGCTGGGGGGGGGGGGGGGCGCATCATGCCACAGCTGCATTTCTAACCCACTCAACCCAGATGGAGGTCCTGGGGTGATTTCCGGTGTGTGTGTATGTGTGTGTGTGTGTGTGTGTGTGTGTGTGTGTGTGTGTGTGTGTTAGGTAGGGGCATGGGGATGGAGAAAGAGGGGAGTAGGAACATCTCTGGGCCTCACCTGACAATTGGCTTGTCTTGCTTTTCAGTTTGCTGGGGGGCAAACCCACATCCAGGGCCATCTGCTCCATCTCCGCCTTCACGTGCTTCTCTGAGAGCCCTTTCAGGCGAGCATAGAACCAGATGTGTTCCTCAACAGTCAGCCTAGGGACAGGGGCACATCAGCTCTGGGCCAGGGGCCCTAGGCCCTGCAGAATATCCCAAAGTATGATAACTCTTGACCCAGATCAGAAGAGAACAGGCACACTGCCCCTACCCTTTAAAAGAAACTTCACTAACTTAGGTGGGGGGTGGGGGGAATAACACCCAGGAAGAATTCCACAGCAACATATGATTCTCTCAAGAAGCCCCAAGTTGAAATGCAAGGAGGCGCCTTCAACCAATTCCTGGCAGCTTTTAGTACCAGGCATCAGCTGATCCAATTTTGAAACTACAGGTCCTCCAAGGGACCTCTCACCCATCAGTCAAGAAGCTGGTGAGGAAATAACCTGGCCTGGTCCTAGAGGACCACTGAGGATCCCTGTTGGAACCTGAGAGAAGGGAGGCCCCTGTGAGACCAGGAGCCCAAGATGCTCAGGTGATGGAAACGAGGGTCCCAAAGGGGCTAGTTCTTGCCCAAGATCTTAGCGCTCAGGTCTTCCTCGGGTACCTGGTTTGGGTATGTGAGAGGGGATGGCAGCAGAAAGAGGACGAGCAAACGTGCCCTACAGAATGACAATATCGGAATGTCCCACTTCCCAAGCCCTTACAAGGCTGCTGGACTGAGGTCACAGTCTACCGCTACAGAATTCACCTTCTGTTTATCCTTATGTCAAAGGACATCAGGGACTCAACACGGCCAGGTGGCCTGACCTGCCTAGCCCAAGAAAGGCAAAAGCTCGAGTCCCATTGATAGCACCCACAGCCCCAAGAAGTCAACTCTGGACTTACATGTCAAACAGCACGTTGTGCTGGGGACAGACACCCAGGTTCTGCCGGATCGTGCTCATCTCCGAGCGAATGTCTTTTCCCAGGATGTAGGCAGTGCCTGAGGTGGGCGGGAACAACCCGGTCAGGATTGACCTGAGGAGGAGAGTTTAAGACAGCGGGAGTTTAGCATTCATGGCTTCTTCACCAAATAACACAAAGTGACTGAGCCTGAGCTGAATGCAGATTTCACAGTTGCCACGGAGAGGAAACTTTCAAGCACACATTATATATCCTCACATCCTGGTTGCTGGGATAAAATGAACGTGAACAATCTATTTCAAAATAAATATTTTTTTCATGGGTTAGGTAGAACGAATTTTGTGAGTTTTTTAAAAATTACTAACACAATGCTCATAAACAATAATTTTGCATTGATAACAACAAAAGTGATGGAGGGAAAAAATGTAGAAGGTCACAACTCCAAATATATATCCTGTGCAGTAACTGAAAGGCACCCAGGCTAGCCGGGCTCCTATGGCCCAGACTCTTTTTTAGAAACCACCCATTTGAAGGGTATCTATGGGTCTGGGACAGGATGATCAAAGAGTCAGTGTCCAGCAGCTTCAAAGATCTGCTGAGGGACAGAGGTCCTAGAAATTGCTACCACCGTGAACAGATCTAGCCTGCTACATTCCTGCTTCAAGCTTCTGCCCAAACCAGCTGGCTCAGAGCTGTTCCGACCAGAGATTCCAAAACCCGGGGGAAATTCTAAAATCTACATGGAAAAGGTCACTATAAGACCCCCGCCTGGGCTGGAGTGATAGCACAGTGTGTAGGGCGTTTGCCTTTCACGTGGCTGACCAGGGTTCAAATCCCAGCATCCCATATGGTCCCCTGAGTACTGCCAGGAGTAATTCCTGAGTGCATAAGCCAGGAGTAACCCCTGAGCATCTCTGGGTGTGACCCAAAAAGAAAAAAAAGACCCCAGCCTGTTTTGAGCTAAAGAAATAAAACCTAACAAAAATGACCACTGGAAAAGCATTCTTGTGATTAGAAAGTATATTTCTTATTAATGTATTTTTTTATAAGGAGCCACCAGGACCATAGCCAGCAGTGCTCAGGGTGTGGTACTGGGGGTCGAAACCAGAACCTTGCACATGCTACAAACATACTCTCTCACTCAAGCTGTATGTCCTCTCCCTACGCTCATCATCTAACTGTGCTACAGAAGCATCCTGCGGCTGAATCCTGACAGGGTCACACCCTCTTCTTACATGGTGGTGGTCTTCCCGGCTCCATTGTGGCCCAGGAAGGAGGTGATCTGTCCCTCGTAAAAGTTCAGGGCCAGACCATCCACAGCCACCTTCATGCCATCTCGATAAACCTTCATCAGATTCTGGATGGACACGCCCAGCTTCAGGTGTGTGGGCTCCTCCTCCATGCAGACTATGAAGAGAACAGACAGAAGACAGCAATGAAGCCAGGAAAAAACAGGAAGTGCAGGGTCACGGACAGGAGCCCATGTCTGCACTTTGAATATCGCCCCCTCTCTGTGGTCCCTTCAAGTTTCTTGGGAATAGAGGCAGGGTGTGAACATTTCTTTCGTTAGGGTCAGTTAGGCAGCAGAGTCACTGATGGGAATGCAACAATAAAAAAGAGCATTCAAGGTAGATTGGAGGCAGGGTGGGAGAGACTTGGGAAGCAATTAAAATATAGGATGCTCACAGATGTTTAGAAAACAGGTCGAGAAAGATGCCACGGAACTGTGGTATACTACCTAGTTATGAAAAAGGCATGAGCAATTGCTACAAAACACAGTTGGGGTGATCTCAAAGGAAATATATTGAGTGGGCTTCATTTAAATCACATTCTGGAAAGAATGTCGAAGTGGAGGACAGATTGATTTGTCGGCAGGTGTCAGGGATGGGAAGGAATAGAGGTGAATTGAGTATCTGGGAGGAGCAGAGGAGGTTTTTGGTGATGAAATAATTCTGCACCTTGGCTGAGGTAGTGAGTTATATGGATCTACAGATGTGAGAAAAAGACTGACCACAAACATGAATGAGTGGGTGTAGCACTGTGAAAGTTGAAGGATGTCTGTGAAATGTATCAAGGTCATGATGTTGGTTTTTTCTGTTACAGTAGGATTTCATGCAAGGTGCTAACATCTGGGATAACAGAGTGAAAGATAATCTAGCCCAATCCATTTTGCAAATTCCTGAGTGCAATCATTTTTGAATAAAAGGGGTTTGTTTTTCAATGGTGTCAAGGAATTTCAGAGAGAGAGAGAGAGACCGCCTGGAACGCAAGGAGGTAAGGGATGTGGGACTAGATCTTGAAGAGTAGGAATGTAGATGGCAGGAGTGTTGGAGAAAGGGCCCGAGGAGGACAGGTCACATACACACAAAGACAGAGAAGAATGGAAAAACATGTATGTTTCGGCAGCTGTGAGCAGTTCTAGGTGAGTGCTAGAAAAATGAAGTGAGAAAAGGCAGCTGTGGAAGAAGAGGAACATAGGACAGGCGAGGGCTGTTATAAGACGCCGAATGCCCCGGCTAAGGAAGATCGCGCTGCTGACGGCGGGAGGCAGAGAGTAGCAGAAAGGGGTCTTACCACTCAGAAGGCGCCACTGCACTGTTTCTCTCCCAGAACCTTAGCAAACAGCCCAGAAGGCTTGTGAGCTGTGGGCATCGTGACCAGCAGCGAGAAGTCAGAAGACCAGAACTCAGGGTAATGAAGTGGGGGTGGTGGGGGGCACTAAGAAGCACAGGGCTGAGCTCTGGTTGCCACTGGCAACACCTACACAGGTGCCAGCAGCCACCATAATGAGGCAGGCGATGAAGGGATGGTACCGCGGGCAAGATAGTCCTGCCTCTTCCTTCTGTTAGGAGAGGATAAAAAGTGTGTGTGTGTGTGTGTGTGTGTGTGTGTGTGTGTGTGTGTGCGTGCACGCATGTACAGGGGAACAGGAGGAGGGACGGTCTGCCAAATAAAAACCTACCCTCCTAGAGGCCAAGAAATCAAAGTAAATGGCCCTCAGTGGAAAAAAAAAAACTGTCCTTCTGTGATTCCCCAGTTAGTGATTAGTGAGCAGTGCTGGATACAACAGCATGTAAGCATCTGTAAAGGGACATCACTTACTATTTCTCAGTCACTCAATGCTATCAAAGGACAAGACCCAGCCCTTGGCCCCAGGGGGGTTGATGGCACTTACTTTCTGTTGCTCCCTTCTGGCTGGAACCAGGGGGGCTCTTCTCAGCACATTCCTCCCCAAACCAGTAGGACTTGGTGCAGGGAAAATACCAGGGCCTGGGAATCCCGTACTGGCCTGGAAGCAAAGCACATGTGTGAGCCAAGCTGACCAACATCCCAGTATTCCCCAGGTATCCAAGCCAGACCCACTTCCTCCTTGACACAGTCTCTGGAGATGAAATGGACTGGAATGGAGGAGGGGCAAAAGGAGGGTGCATGCTTGTTGAGACTTTCTAAATAGAGCATATACTTTGCATCTCATGGACTCCAACAATGACACCCAGAGGCAGGCAGCATGCCCCTTTTAGAGAAGAGGATAAAAAGAAGTAGTCTGCCAAAGCTCATATGGGCAGTCACGACTCAGAATCTGAATCCAGATCTGCAATCTGGATCTTCAGAGATCCAAATTGCATCTCTAAAGCAGCGAGTTCAGGTAAAGATAATAAACCTTTCATGTACACTACACTGGAGGATACACAGAAGGCACACCAGAAAGTGTTAAATCTTCATCTCTAGAATTTGATCTGAATGGAAATGTACTCAAGGTAGGTACTGGCCAAAGAGATTTATTAAGGGAAGCATCAAAACAAGACTCTAGGAATCCTGATTTGATTAAGTCACAGGCAAAGGCTTAGAGTCAATGAAACTGATTATGTACAGCTACACTCTACACTCAGGAAACAGAACCTCTGCTTATGCTACTTAGGGGGATACAGAATTAGGAAATTGGATCAGCCCCGGGATAACTGACTTAGTATGACCCAGTAGATTCATGTTTGAACACCAACACTCCTAGGAAACTTACTTCTTTGAGTTCTCTCACTGGCAAATGAATGATACCATAACTCATGCCAAGTAATGTTAGGAGGAATGAAGGCACCAAAACATCAAACCCTGGATGCAGTGCCAGGAAAATGGGACTCATGAATAAAGGATTATAGCCATACAAATATTTGTATTTTGACCATCAGCTGCATCTCCTTGAATTATTTGTTTTCTATGGGCCTAAAGTCTGAATCTTTCCCAGGAATGCCCCTGGTCCTGCAGAAATTTCAGCACCCAAATAGGAGAGATCTGCCCTTTCCAATGCACATGGAAGCTCCGTGTACCTGGAAAGACGGCCTCGATGTACCAAGTCATCACCCCATACAGGAAGGTGTCGAACAGCATCATGGTGACTGAGGTGGTGAGGTTGAAGCCATCTCCCTCCACGGGGCTCTCAAAGAGGTTATCCCACTGCACCCCAATGCCCTGCTCCTCAAAGAGGGCAAAGTATTCGCAGCCAAACCCAAAAGCTACAGGAGACAGCAGGCTCTGTGAGAAAGAGGTGAAAGTCATTCATCCAAATCCTCATCACTCCCATTTTTCTATCGTTTTTCAATATAAATTCCACCTGGAGAAATTCTAATTTGCAAAATGGATCAATTATAAGATAGGGAAGTGTTCGCCTACAGAGTCCCTGGAGGAGCCTGGGCTCCTGGCAGCTCAGAAACTGGTTCTATTTATAACTGCTCATTTCAGAAACACATGTACATGGGTGGGGTTGGGGGGGTGAGCTTTTAGAATGTTAGACTTCCAAAGATGCTCAAGGACTTAAAATCCGGCACTCCGCACACACAGGTAACATTCGTAACTTTCATCAAAGTTCTCTCTGTGGGATTGCTGATGGCTCCGGGTCAGAGGATGCTGTTGTCAAACGCATACAGGCTGAAGCCTCTCGGAGGATAGTGTGTCTGGCACTTATAGAGCCTTGCACACCTTCGAAACTACTCCTCCATCTTTAATTAGTTCAGAAACATATTACTCAGAGAAAACTTCACACTGGAGTAAGACTAGAGTTAAGATTCTATCTGACCTCAGAAGGTTTTCCTTCTATCTGTAATTTGTGTCTTGGTCACAGGCTGACCTTGGCCCAACGGAGCTGGAAATTCTACTGTAAAGGTGGCACCCCAAAGGCTACCTATCTCTACCAGGCTAGCTCAAGGGTGAAATCTGGCTCTTTGAACAATTCCCAATCCGTGAGACCTGCCTTCATGGAGAAGACTATGGACAAACAGTGGAAAACACAATGCCAGCCTTCGCGTTGTCGCAAGTTTAGAGCCCAGCAGAAAGTTCCCGGGGGCATCTGTGCTCCATCGGACTACAGAGGGGAGGGGAGGGGAAGCAACAGGGCGGCTGGAACTGCAGCTCCTGCCCAGTGGCCAGAGCTACGTACCACAAAGATCTTGAGCATGAAGCCCACGTGGTCTTGCCAGGCCGAGCACAGGACATAGGGCAGGTACAGTGTGAAGTAGATGATGCCCCCGCAGGCAGCTGCCAGGTTGGCTCTGGAGAAGAAGGTGCTGATAAAGAAGCACTGCAGGATGGTCACCACGGCAAACATGGACAGGAAGACGAACACCACGCTCGGGTCGCTATACGGCAGCAGGTTCCCCAACTGCAAAGAGAGAGACCCATCACCTGTGGTACCTCGACCAGCAGGCATGCTCCTGCACGCTCCCCGGAAGGGGCCCGTTCATCCTCATCTCAGAGATAATGCAGCAGGAGCATGCCGTTCATTCCTCTGAGGAAGAAATCCACATCAAGATCGGGGGTCTAACTGTCCAGGTGCCAACACTGTAGTGGCAGGGGGTCAAGGAAAGAATAGCATCCAGGCAAGATTGATAGTACGGTGGCCAGGGGGCTTGCCTTGCATACAGTTGACCTGAGTTCAATCCCTGGCACTCCATGTTATCCTCTGAGTCCTTCCAGAAGTGATTCCTGAGCACGGAGCTTGGAGAAAGCCCTGAGCACCACCCCCACCAAAAAAGTAAAGAACAGTGTCCAAATTTGATATTAACTATGGTTTAGTTTTGCTGTCATTTCTCCAAGGAATAAATTTTATTTTTAATTTTATTTTTAATTTTTTTAATTTTTAAAAAAAATTTTATTACTGAAACACCATGAGGTACCGTTGTAGACTTATAAATTTTTGTGCTTGGGTTTCAGCTATACAATGATCCAGTACCCATCCCTCCACCAGTGCCCATTTCCCACCACCAATGATCCCAGAATCCCTCCCACCCCCCACCCACCTCCATCCCACCCGCCTCTGTGGCAGGGCATTCCCTTTTGTTCTCTCTCTCCTTTTGGGTACTGTGGTTTGCAAAAGTGGCACTGAGTGGCAATCATGTTCGGTCTATAGTCTACTCTCAGCATGCATCTCTTATCCTTGGAGGATCTTCCCAATACTCTTTACTTGGTGCTCCCTTCTCTATCTGAGCTGCCTTTAAGGAATAAATTTTAAACTATTTCGTTTTTAATAAGGACTATGGATCTTGGCACCAATAAGAGATTTCTCCGTGACTTCTCCCTCCTGAAGTCAATAAAAACAGGCAGGAAATCTTAATGTTCCCTTGAAAACCTGCCATGGGTTCAGCACATCCACAAGGTTGTAGCCCCCTGAGGACCTTACAGGTAGCTCTATACTCAGTTTACACAGTGTAATCTGGGTCTATTGGGAATGGCAGCATGCAGTTTTCTTATCATGATTCTCACCAACCCAACACGGAAGCAACTCCTGACCACAGAACTCGGTCAGGAATCGAGCAGAATCTACTGTCAGATGACCTCAGTGAAGTCTTTAAGTTTCACTATATTTAATGGCCACTTAGTGAGGATCTGATATGACAATACATGTGACCTACTTTGGACAGTTCATGGATATCCGTCAGTGCTCATCTGTCACCAACAGTGACTAGTACTAAGTTAAATATAACTTCCAGCCCTTTGCACCCACCTCCACTCTTTGCTCATTAAAAGCACTTCTTCTTCACAAGACAGATCCTTAAACAAAGTGAGGGTAGAGAAGGAATTTGGCATGAACCTACGAATGTTTAAGGTGGATACAGGCCCACAATGCCAAGGAATCCCTTCAAGAGGGATCTGCTCTCCAGCTATGGGAAGGTGGGTGTCAATTCCTCTGGATTTGTCACAGTTGCCTAGAGCCTCGGCTCAGAGACACACCCTTCACTGATTAATGGGCCTGCAACAGCAGGGAGGAAGGCCTGGGAGGATTTAAAGGGCTGAACATGTTGACTCACTGAGGAGCAACTCAGACAAGCTATCTACACTCCAGTACACCCATGGGGTTGGTCTTGGGGAGAAATTCTGTGGTGAACTTCCTGCAGCCCAGGCTTGCATCTCCCCATCAGTCCCACAGATGCTGACCCTAAAATACCCAGGGGTCAAATCTTTTCTCAACCTCTGCTTCCAGCAGAACCTAGCCCACAATAGCACTGTAGCACTGTCCTCCCATTTTTGATCAATTTGCTCAAATGGGCACCAGAAACGTCTCACAACAAATTGTGAGACTTGTTGTTATTGTTTTTGGCATACTGAATACGTCATGGGGAGCTTGCCAGGCTTTTCCATGTGGGCGAGATACTCTTGTTAGCTTGCCAAGCCCTCCGAAAGGGGCAGAGGAATCAAACCCAGGTTGGCCATGTTGGTCACGTGCAAGTCAAATGCCCTACCCGCTGTGCTATCGCTCCAGCCCATATGTGCATGTGTGTGTGTGTGTGTGTGTGTGTGTGTGTGTGTGTGTATCTGTAAAAAAAATATTTCCTTCTAAGATTGGTTGCCTCCTACTTTAAACCCCATCAAATGTGGTGCAGTAGTCTTGAAATATGGGTGGTTCAAAGTATACGCGGTCATGTAGTTCAGGAATAGGTTCACTATGGGTGAGGCTGGGCCCAAGTGTGTGGAGAGCAGCCCCACAATAACATATTATTTTTCTGATTATGCCTTTTAAAAATTCTGACAGAGAAACTGTGACCTTTTAGAGCTAAAGAGATAGCACAACACACAAGGCATTTGTCTTACACGTGTCTGGACCAAGTTTGATCCCTGCTATCCTATATGGTCCCCTGAGCTTCATGAGGAGTGATCCCTAAGTGGAGAGCCTTGAAGAAGCCCTTCTGGGTGTGGTCCAATGCCTCCAAATTTTGGGGAGCAGAAGTCCCATTAGTAAACCAAAATCACTCTTGGATGTTGCCACGAGTCCCTACCAGACGTTATGGTATAACTGAGGATGTGTTCACCTGAAGCCAGATCCCAGGTTCCTGGTACTTAGTGCCTAGCCAGCTGAGATGACTCTGGCAAATCAGGGTCCCCCTCTGAATCTCCCCTTCATTGACTATAAAATTAGATCGCAAAAAAATAACATGCATAATCCCTTCCCACTTCAAGCCTTTTTTCTTTTCTTCTCACATCGCCTGTGTCGAGCTATTTCCAAGTTCCCTGGCCAGGAGGATCAGAGAGGGAGCCTTACTTTCAGGATGACCACCAGCAGGCCGGCGCTCACAAGCAGGGGGATGAGGCTGCTGATGAACCAGCTGAACCACAGGATGCCATTGTCCAGGCCCATAATGCGCATGGTCTCCTTCAGCCGCGCCTCCTTCTCATACACAATGCCCTTGATGATCACAGCCACGGAGTAGATCCAGGCCAGGGTCATAAAGAGAGGCATTGACCGGCTCACCACTCTCAGGAAGCTGGAAGACCCCGAGAATGGGGGTGGGGAGAATTAAAGGCAAGCATGAGCAAGAGCTTTCCTCCCCGCCCCGACCAGGGCTCCGGCAGCCGAAGACCTCCAGGACCAGCCACCACCATGCTGAGACCACTCTCCGCACACATGAAGGTACTGGCAGAGGGACAAAGCCACGCGGGTTCCGGGGCCGAGACCTCCAAGCCTACTCGAATTGGAGTCGAGCATCTTCCACCCAGATCCTCCAAATTCCAGTAGGCGGGGGTCACACCCACCACCTGGCCCCCTGGCGCCGTGTAATCCCATCAGCGGCCAAGACTCAGAGACTATAAAATCCAGATCCCGGAACATCTTATCAGAATATTATCTCATTCCTACTTTGGACAAACTTGCAGGCTATTGAATGTAGCCTGCCCACAGGGCAGAGTCTGGCAAACTCCCCGTGGCGTACCAAATATGCCAAATACAAGTAACAATGATGGGTCTCATTCTCCTAAAGAGCCGTGAATATAATCTCAGGGCTAGGATGAAAGAGACGTTACTGGGGCCTGCTCGAGGCAATCGACGATTAACAGGATGATGAAATGAAATGAAATGAAATGAAATGAAATGAAATGAGCAAGATGCACGTGCTCAGGTCTCAGAATGAGATACCAAACACCAACAGAAATGAGCCAGCGGTGGGCAGACACTCTGGACTCTGAAACATCGGGGTGAGCAAACGCTTCATAGACAGTGCGCCACAGTGGCAAATGTTTAACTATCTATGTTATCCATGTTATCAAGTCAAAATTCTTTGGACATCTCCATTAGTATCTAGTTATCTTGATATGCCATTAAGTTAAATGTGGCTTATTTTTATGTCCGATATCAAAAGATCAACCCTGTCTTTCATGAGAGTTCAACACCTCCACTACTGACTTAGCTCACCTAACTCCCATCATAGATAAGGCACACCTATAGTCTAGAAAGCTCTTTTTTTTTTCTTACTCCTATCTAGAGTAAATGTTGGTTTAGGAGGATCTTTGGGAAAGTCCTCCTTAAGGGGGAAAAATAATTTATTTCCAGGCGACCTGAAAGAGCTAAAGTGAGCCAAGCAAAGAATTGGCTGCTGAGGGCAAAACGAGAGAGCAAATATTAGGAAAGAAGCACTGTGCTGTCTGCTCTCTGATCTTTACATACCACACACACTCACACACACGGACACACACACATATACACACACATGTACACACACAAATGCACGCACCACCACAACAGAGAGGAAGAGTGTGTGAAAAGTTTGGAAGACATTACAGAATTCAGTAACTATACCTTTGCCCTTTCTGTCTTACAAGGCATTATCAGTGACAATGGTACAGCCATCACAATAAAAATTGGGCAGCTGAGTGACTCAGTGATAACAGTTAGGTAAAAAGTGTAAGGTAAGAAGATCCTGTTCAATTTTATTTGTATTATTGCAAATGCAATATCAGGTTTTTTGGAACTCCTGGTGTGTGTGTGTGTGTGTGTGTGTGTGTGTAAAATGTACTTGCTGCTAGCCATGGGACTACAAAAGAGAAACGACTGCCTTGTGTACGCATGTGTGCATTTCTGTCATGCAGATAACACTGTCAACTGCCTACTTCTGACTTATTTCCAAAAATCTTCAGGGAGTATCAAAAGCAGTATCTGACCAATATCATCATGTAAACTCAAATCATCATAGATAAAGCACAAATATAGTCCAGGAACCTCTTGTGAGTAATCCTTCAGATAACAAACTAGCACAGGAAATTCTGTGATGTTAAAGGGACACAGATAAACCCTAATGTCCCTGAGTGTCTGTGTGATTGTGTATGTTTGTGCATAATCGATCAGGTAAAGAAGGCTGGTGGCATCCTGGAAACTTACATGTCATCAACGTAGCAAGGGTACGGCATCTGCTGCACGTAGACCCCAGTTTTCTTCTCAGTGCCAGTGAGTACCCTGATGATCGCCTGTTCCACTATGTCCTGCAAGTAAGCAAAGCCACCCCAGACGTACCGCATATCTTCAAAGGGGTCAGCTCGAGGACCAGGGTCCCAGTACCTAAATCCAAATCACAGGTGTTCAAGCATTTCAAAAATTCAAATCACCCACAA
The DNA here is from genome assembly GCF_029834395.1 of Sorex fumeus. Taxonomy (NCBI): domain Eukaryota; kingdom Metazoa; phylum Chordata; class Mammalia; order Eulipotyphla; family Soricidae; genus Sorex; species Sorex fumeus. Next base: position 39,775,347 of record NW_026606091.1, read on the forward strand.
CCCTAGCAATAGAGAACTCACAATTTGATTTTTGGATTTCACTTTCTAGTTGTGTACACATGTATTTTTATATAGATACCATCAGAATAAGCATGTAATTTACCAGTTTAATTTTATCCTCTTCATGGTCTACCTAACATTGCACCAGATATACAAAAATTTATTTAATCATTCCCTTTTTATAATGATGGGTTGCTGATTCGTGTAAAAATAAATAGTGATAACATGAGGAGCTTACAGCCAATTTCTTTTAAACTTTTGTTTTATGGTTGACTTAATTCCTTACAATGAACGCCCTTAAGTAAAATGCTGAATCAAAAGAAAATGACAGTTTATGAACTTTGAGATAATAGTTTTCTACACTGAGCATTCCAGTTTCAAAATCAGGCCACCAATTTACTTTCTGCTGAAATTCCTACCAAGTTATTAGATAAAACAGTGTCTCTAGTCCTATTATCTTAACTGCTCTTGACTTCCCCACGTCTGACTTGAGTGATGGGATTCCACTTACGCATCTTTGATCTTATTTGTCCTCTCCACATTGTCAATGTCCATTCGGATCTTATATTTGACATGATGAGGCAGCTCTGCACTGCCGGGAGTAATTCCGGTAAACACAATACCAGCCCAGAACTTCCTCTCATCCAGCAACTCCATGGACTTATTGATGAGTCGAACTTCTGTTGCTGTTGCTTCCAGCTTGTTCAAGTTGACACACTGATGGAAAAACAGCCTTCATTAAGTACCCTGGTAGCCAGGGAAACAGACAGCCGCCAAAGTAGACTCTATCCTCAGTGGAAAGGGCTCCCACATGGAGTCATCCTCAGGGCTACTGTCCTTTTCTAATACTCCACTGAGAAGAGACCATTTTGTTCTGTGACTGATTTAATGATAGGTAAATTACACCTGTCATTAGGGAAAGGATTCAATCCTTTCACTGATTTTTGTGAAGGGAAAGAGGTTGAGGCAATGATCGTGCCTAATTTTCTTCTATTTTCTGAGCAATTTTGAGTCCTAAAAACAAACAAGGAACCCACACACATATATATGTTATATTTTTTATGTATGTATATAACATATATAATGTATACATATGTGTATACATATCTAACACATATATGTGTGTTATATGGCTGGAGCGATAGCACAGCGGGTAGGGCGTTCGCCTTACAAGCGGCCAACATGGCCGACCCGAGTTCGATTCCTCCGCCCCTCTCGGTGAGCCCGGCAAGCTACCGAGAGTATTCGATATGCCAGACACAGTAACAACAAAGTCTCCAATGGAGACGTTACTGGGCCCGCTTGAGCAAATCGACGATCAACGGGAGGGCCTTTACCTTACCTTTACCTATGCTATATATAACTGATGCATGGTATATATGTTGTATATTATACATATATATTATACATATATGTGTTATATATGCATATACACATATATGTATGTGTATACCTGTGTATTTCAGTGCCAAGAATTGATTCCAGGGCTTCACTGCCTCTATGACTGAGCCACATCTCTGGTCCTATTTGTTCCCTATTAAATCACACAATTTTTCTATGAACTTCTCTTTTGAGGGAAGGGGATTGTTGAGCCAAACTTGGCTGTGTGCAAGGGCTACTCCTGGCTCTGCTCAAGAGTAATTCCTGGTAGTGCGCAGGGGACCGTATGTGGCACCAGAGAGCAAACCAAAGTCAACCGCATAGAAGACCTTAACTTTTCTACTCTCTCTCCAGCCTGTGTTTAGTACTAGATTCTTATGATGCAACTTGTTCTATTATAACTTTTAAAGTTTGGGGCTGGAGAGATGGTACAGTTGGTAGCGAGCACTTGCCTTGCATGCAACTGACCTGGATTCAATCCCTGACACACCATATGGTTCCCCCAAGCCCCCTCAGGAGTGATCATTGAGCACCTCACCATGTGTGGCCTAAAACGCAAAATAATAATAATAATGATTTTTTTTTAAGTTTCTTATCAATGCCTTTTCCAGTGAATGCTTCGTTCCTATTAGGGACTGGAATGTCTAAACAGGTAAAATCGAAAGGACAATGGAGAGATACACTTTTGAGCTAAATCAAATAAAGCTGGTGTTAGGTCCTATTTATTCATACACTCATTCAACTGACACTTAGTACATACCTTTCGCACATCAATCCCCATGTTAGTTTTGAGGGACATCACGCTGTAAATAAAACGATATGATATTTCTAAGCTTTCCTCCAATCTGAACCTTATTGCACAACCTCAGGGAGAGCATCACAAGCCTTTTCTCAGGATGAAGAAACCACTCTCACCTCCATGAAGCGGGATATGGTCTGCACTGCTCGGTTGGTCTCATTGAAGGCTTCTCTCCAAGTATACACAGAGCCATTAGTGGACTGGACATCTTCTGGGTGCTTGGCCAGAAATGTCACAATGTCTTTGGCTGTCCAGCCTACACCATCCAAACGCTGTTCCCAGAAGTGCTCGTTGCCTCTGCTGTCCAACAGAGTCTGCCGGGGCAATGAGAAAAAAGGCCAATGACTAAATACCAGTTACACCCTGAGCACGCTCTGACTTACAAGACCCTTCCACATAGGTCTTTTTTCAAATCTTCACATAAGACTTTGAGGTTGTTGATAATGGTCCCATTTTAAGACTGAAATACAAAGGTTGGGAGAAAATGATTATTTTAACCCGGACTGAGTAGCCCCAGATCGAGTCAGAAAGCTAATAGGCATGGAGCTGAGTCAAAGAATCAGACTATTTGAATCCAGAGTCCCTGTTTTCTCCTATGTCAAACAGCCTCGCCGAACATTATTAACCTCACATATAACAACTACCATGCCTACACTCTACAATACGATACTGGAGGGCCGATCTGCTGCAACTCACACAACCCCATGAAAACAGTTACCTTTAATAGATATTCTTATTTTTTCCTACGGGAAAGAAGATTCAGAGAGTTCAAGTCCCCTGACACCAGGTCACAGAACTAATAAGAAGATAATTTCCCCTAAACTCTCTCTCTCTAAGCTAAACACACTCACTTTTGTTACTTAACTAAAGACAGTAATGCTGTTATCAAAGCAAGTAAAAGATTAAATTTTCCAAAGGCTGAACACATGGCGTCCGAAGCAAAGGAATCCTCTCCCCTATGCTGTGTTCCCCACTTGGGTCAGTGTGAAAGAGAAAAACAAACACTCTGGTCCTCAGGTCAGATGGATGTGGGCTGAGAAACGTCTCCAGCAAGATGGTCAGCTTCAAACCCAACCCAGAGCAAAGAAACAGCTGCCGTTGAGGGATAAAAAGCTGACTCTACTGAAATGGAATCCCAAGGGACCAAACACTGTTAGTTTTTATATTGGTCTTCTTTCTACTAAGAGTATAAGCTTTCATCCCCCACGTGGCTTTCTATTTATTATTTTAATGATAACATAATGGTTCTATAGAGCATACAGACTCTAATTTTATTAACTATTCCCATACTGCTAAGCACCAAAGTCACTTTCTACTCTCTCACTATGGCAATTATTAGAGCAATAACGTTTCTTCTCAGATAGTATCACTTCACTGTAGCACTGTCATCCCATTGCTCATCAATTTGCTCGAGCGGGCACCAGTAACATCTCCATTGTGAGACTTGTTGTTACTGTTTTTGGCATATTGAATATGCCACAGGGAGCTTACCAGGCTCTGTCATGTGGGCGGGATATTCTTGGTAGCTTGTCAGGCTCTCAGAGAGGGACAGAGGAATCGAACCCACATCGGCCGCATGCAAGGCAAACGCCCTACCCGCTGTGCAAGTTTTTAAAAATTATTTCTGTTGAGGATGGACTGATAGTAGAGTGAGTAGGATATCTGCCCTGCATGCGGTGCTTGTAGCTTACCTGGGTTTGAGTCCCTGCATCTCATATGGTCCCCTGAGCCCCCAGTAGGAGTTATCCCAGAGTATAGAACCAGGAGAAAGCTCTGAGTACTATTGGGTGTCACCCAAAAAATATAAACAAATAAAATTTATTTCAGTAGGATACATTTCTGATGGGGGATGGAATGAAGGTATATAAGACAGCACTTTTTAATGACTCATACCATTTTCATTTCATTTTACTTTTAAATAAGGACTAACAATTGACATGGTCATTGGGAAGATGTATGTGTTTCTATTAACGTATAAACTGACCCTCACCAAAGTTCACAAGGGTATTGTTTAGCAGTTCTGGAATGGTTTGTTTGGAGACTTGAACCAAACAACATAAAAAGAGCCAAGTGAAGATAAGAGGTATTTGGGGTAAGGCCTCCCCTGCTGACGTTGACTGCTGGGCAGTAAGGTCAAGGATGGCAGCAAGGCCATGAGAAGTTGCCCATGAGACCACTCACAAAGGAGTAACTGAGGGACCCGAGGGACTCAAGATCAGGCTTCGGAATATGAACCAGAGAGAAAATGCCTTGAGAACATTTGATTTTGTGACTAAACAGAGAAGTATCTCAAGGTTTATGGGCTAGTGTAATGGATGTGGCCAGAGGCAGAGACAGCAGAAACATAAAAAATGATGCAGAGCAGAACAGCAGCTTTGAGAGTAAGGGAAGGTCAAAGAATACAGTTTCAGTTATGCCTGATGAGAAGATTCTAGAGACCTAATGTGTAGCATGGTGACTCTAACAATACTGTAGAGTATACCTGAAATTTGCTAAGAAGCAACTATATAAGGTATGAGGTATACTAATGAGCTTAACCATGATTATTTCTTAATTGTATGTATAGCAAAACATCAAATTGTATGCCTTAAAGACATTTTATTTATATTTGTTAGTTATGGCTCAATAAATGTGGTAAAAAAAAAAAGAAAACATGAAGGCGAGGGAGAGAGCTCGGAGGGCTGGGAGGCGGGGTTTGCAAACAGGATCCCAGGCAGGGTTCCATCCCTGGCATTGCGTGGTTCCTACCAAGTACCTCCAGGAGTGATCCCTAAGCATTGCTGATGTGTACCTCCAAAATAAATCATTAAATGCGTGATACAAGCAACCTCCACAAAAAACAGAAACTCTAGACATAGCCCCAAGCACCAGACACAAGGCTGTGGGGAGGGGGCGGGGATGTTACAGAGAACCCCATGTTGTGGAGCTCACCCCCTTTAGAAATAAATACAATGGAGGAGGGGTCTTCAAGATCCTCCTGCCAACTAATCGCTACTCAGTATCTGCAATCTACCGTCTCCTGCCCTCCTGGTTCTGGTACCCACTAGTCCATGGGAGAGCCTCACCATCTACCCGTCAGAGGAACCATGCTGATGCTTCTCTCTCTTCCAGCCTCCACAGTCAAGCCCTTACCAATGTTTCCCACCCACCAGATTCCTTGGCCCTTCACTGAACAGGTTTCTGCCTTCCACCTTTCTGCTCTACAATCCACCTGACATATTGGGCTTTGTATCTTTACAGTTTCCTTTTGCTAGAAACCTTAGCATGTCCCCCAGAGTTGAGAGCAAAAGTCCTTGACTCGACATACAAGGCCCTCCACACCATGTCACATCTTCCTTCTCAGTCGCAGCACATCTGTGTTGCCCCAGGAGAATTCTTTATGACATGCCTTGCTTGTGTTCACAAGAGCCTTTTCCTGTAAGATCTAGAAGACTATAAACTGCTAGGGCAACCAAGTCAAATTCTCCACTTCACCATAGGTATAAGCATCTCTCTTGCTACAAATCAACTTAGAGGGGGCACCTTCCCCAGGGTCCACCATCATCCTATGAGGAGCAGCAGGCAAGAAGCCCAACATGTAGAAATGTAGACTCCATGGAGAAGACCAGGAAGAAGAGGCTTCCTGCAATCACAACTAGACTTGGGGTGCAGTCTGTGCCCAGACCAGGTGAATACGTCATAGAGGAACTTCTAGAGCCTGAAAAATCCCATATATTAGATCACGGGATGTGATGACTCTTAGTCACCGCACTAATTACTATAACTATGTTTTTCTCACTAAAGTCCCTTGGTTTTTAAAGGCTCAAATTTAAACATTCTGCAGATGTAATTAAACAAATGCAACAAAGGTGACTTTAGCTGCCTCATCATACAAAGGACTCCTGGATATTGTCCTTCCTTTGGTATCAGGGGGCAGTTCTAAACCTGACAGTTCCTTCTAGGTAGGTACTCCCTCTATTCTCCTTCTGGATCAGTAAAGACTGAGACAAGAAATCTGACAAAAATCCATTCCTGCTTCTTAACGGGAACAGAAACAAAAAAGAAGGGGCCTCCCTCACTACCGTAGAGATAGGAAATAGTCTAATGATTCTGTGATTCAGCCCAAGGCAGAAATGACGTGATTAAAATGGCATGCAGGCTGCGGCAAGGGAGACAATCTGTTCCTGCTCTGACTCCTCCGCTTTTGAATCCAATTTTCTGTAGAGCACTTATCCCTTTCAAGCGCTTCTGAGACACTAAGTGCAATTCCCCTCCACATAGTAATGGGGTATCTGCAACTCAGAGCCTTGGGTACGAGTATTTCAGACCAAACTACAGATCAGATAAGGCCTTTATGCCCACATATCTGCCCACGATCTACCAAGACATAGGAAAGGCTACATAAGATTTATGCCGAGCTCTAGAGTCAGAAATGAAAATAATTAGGGGGGCTGGAGTGATAGCACAATGGGTAGGGTGTTTGCCTTGCACGTGGTCAACCCGGGTTCAATCCCCAGCATCCCATATGGTCCCCCAAGCACCGCCAGGAGTTATTCCTGAGTTCAGAGCCAGGACGAACCCCTGTCATCACCAGGTGTGACCCAAAAAGCAAAATAAATAAATAAAATAATGAGGGCCCTACGATCACCAAACCCTTCCTCAAAATATCAGCCCTTACCAAGTTTCTTAGAAAACTGATCTGTCTCTCAGGTACACTGTTGTGCAGGAAATGGTTATCTGCCTTATCACCTACAAGGTGATAGCTCTGAGCTTCAGTCATGCACAACATGTCTACCCTGCATTCACATAGATTCTTATGGCATCGTTTCTGAGACAGTGACCAGAATACCCCTCTTGAGAATCAAACAGGTGCTTGGCAATCCAAGGGGGACTCACCCGGACAAGGTCCATTTCTGAGCTGCTTTCCATGAAGGTCCAAATCTTGGGGCTAAGCTCTTCCCACATGCCTTCCAGATCATGGAACACAGCCAATTCCTGGAAAGTCTTATTCACCTGAGTCAAGTAAGCAGAGACAAAAAAGAATTCATTATCTTCTGAAAAAGATGCTCCAGTATCCACTCCTCCTCTTCTCCAAGAATGTTTGCTTACTGTTATGATTCAAGTACCCAAAGCCCATCATAATCCACTCTGGCCTGGCTCAAACTTGAGCTTCTCGCTCTTAGGAAATCCCCAAAGCGCCATAAGAAGCCTCAATATACTTCCCCAGAGCCATTTTTACTTTCCTCACCCATCAATCTAGGAGGATGCTATAGAGGAGTTCCTGGGGCCAGGAAACTTACCTCAGCCATCACCTGCCTGGTGGCTGGAGTGTCAGGTGTATACAGGATCTTCCCGACTAGCAGAGGCTTGAGAGCTTTCCAGATGATCCGAGAAAGAGGACTGGACTCCAGATTTTTCATCAGATCGTTGCAGTGAGGAGCTATAAAGGTGAAAGTTAAGTATTTAGACGTACGATCATAGGTTTGGAGAAAGACAAGAACTTTGCAGCCAGCCTGCCTGCACTGGGTTCAAATCACAGCTTTCCCTCTTAGGAGCTACGTAACATATAATGATTTATCTGTTCCTCAATTTGCTCTCTGTGAAAATGGAGCTAATAGCACCTTGGTGGCAGAGATGTGAAGAAAATGAACTGAGATGCTATCTGTAGAACCCCTAAAATGATGGCTAATAAACACCAGAGTTTCTTGCAATGATGGAAAACTAACAACTGAGGCAACCTAGAAAAAATGTTATACTTTGCAAAAACCTGTGTAATTGGACTCATACTCCTATTCCCACCACTTTGTTTTCAGAGAAAACAGAAGGCTGAATTCAGGCTTCAGTGTTCAAGCCAAAAAAAAAAAAAGTCTCACTAATTAATAGGCCTCGTCACAGCATCTATATTCAATGCACTAAAAATCAAAATCAGAAAAATCCACAAGCCGAAGCTATAGTACTGTGGATAGGGTGCTTGCCTTTCACATGACTGACCCGGGTTAGATTCATGGCACCCCATATAGTCCCACAGGCCAGCCAGGAGTGATCCCTGAGCATGGAGCCAGGAGTAAGCCCTAACCATCATGAGGTGTGCTCCCCCACCCCATTCCTCCCCAAAGAATGTCTAGACCATCTCTGGGCCAGAGAAATGGTACAGCAGGTAGGATGTTTGCCTTGCACATGGCCAACCCAAATTCAGTCCCCATCATCCCATACAGGTTGCCCAAGCACCTCCAGGAGTAGTTCATGAGAACAGAGCCTGGAGTCATCCCTGAGCATCCTGGGTATGCCACCCCCCCCAAAAAAAATGAACAAAAGACAATACAAAAATTGAAGTGATAACAAATAATCTTGTACACTTATGCAGAAGGATTCCTGCATTGTTTTTAAATTTCCTTTTATGCTCTCAGTAGCCCCTGCAAGCAGCACAGATAACATTTTTAAAAGGAGGACTTGAGCACATTTCTATTGGCTGTAGAAAGGTTTGGGGATTGATTTGCAAAGCAAGGGAGCAGAGAGAATGGCATTTCCTATTACCAGCTCTAATGCTATCCCCTCAGGCTAGCAAAGAAATCTGCCATGTCTGGAGTGCTTTCCTCCAGAGAAGAATAAAAAGTTCTTGTGTTACAGGAACGCACAGGAAGCTGTCCTAAAGACATACCTGTGGTTGCAAATGGAGAAAACTCCCTTGCATCGTGTTTTCAAGGGAAAAAAAGGGCATTGTCTCAGACCTGTAACAGTGGCTGTTCCACTGCCACCAGGCACAGGATATAGATCCCCAGAAAACACTCCTCGTGTGGGAGCAGGTATGAAGTTACAAGGCTCTTTAGCACTGCCTTGAAGCGCTGAGCCACAGACAAATGGCAGATCAAAGGCACAGGTCTACGGGCGCACATGCAACCATGAGCAGGTAGCTTCTGGGTGGGCAGTGTGATTCACAGACAAAAGGCTGACAGCAGGCCTGGCTTCATCTCAGCTCTTGAGGGTAAGAGACTTGGTCACTGAGCCTCTCTGAACCTAGAAGCCTATAAAATGTGAAGTTATGAAGCCTTAGCAACAAGGTTCAATATAAAAATAGTTTCAGGGGCTGGAGCGATAGCACAGTGGGTAGGACGTTTGCTTTGCACCCAGCCAACCCGGGTTCAATTCCTAGCATCCCATATGGTCCCCCAAGCACAGCCAGGAGTGGTTCCTGAGTGCAGAGTCAGGAGTAACCCCTGAGCATCGCCAGGTATGACCCAAAAAGCAATAATAATAATAACAATAATAATAATGGGCTGGAGTGATAGCACAGCGGTAGGGCGTTTGCCTTGCACACAGCCAACATGGCTGACCCGAGTTCGATTCCTCCGCCCCTCTCGGAGAGCCCGGCAAGCTACCGAGAGTATCTCGCCCGCACGGCAGAGCCTGGCAAGCTCCCCGTGACGTATTCGATGTGCCAAACACAGTAACAACAAGTCTCATGATGGAGACGTTACTGGGCCCGCTCGAGCAAATCGATGAACAACGGGAGGACCGTGACCGTGAATAATAATAATAATAATAATAATAATAATAATAATAATAATAGCTTCAGTAGAGCTGGGGATGTGGCTCAAGTGGCCAAAGTATAAGTGACTGCTTATCCGAGGGGTCGGGTTCCACCCCCAGCACCACATGACCACAGGCCCCACAGTCACTGGGAGGTGGCCACACCTGACAGTGCTCATGGGTTATTCCTGGCTTATGAATGGCTCCTAGAGGTGCTTGGGGGATCATATGGAATACACAGTACATTTAGGTTCCCTAAATGTTAGTTTTCATTACAAATGGTTTTAAGGCTTTGAAAAAAAAAGCATACACTACAGGGTGCAGGAAAGGAGAAGAAGCTACTAGACGAATCTGGAAACTACTCTCCTACATCCTCAGTCCCATCTCCCCAAGGAAAACTGGTTTTGAATCACTCATTCATCTTTTCTGCTGAGACATGCTAGAGTGGGGACTGACTGCTGACTAGAAAACCTTAGTCTCTGTGTGAGCACACAGACATGCCACCATCCAGAGCTGCTACCAGGGGAGAAGAGCGAGAAGGGCAACAGGGCACAGCCGAGACTCAGGGCTTCCGGCGCCCACTCACTGGTGGAGTTGTCATAGAAGGCGCCGGCCTCGTCCTCGGTGCTGTTGCCTCCGAACAGGGCCTTGTAATTGTTGTCCTCATACCAATTGAGCGACTTGATCTTCAGGCCTCCCCCCTCGGGGTGGCCACAGACGATGCGGGACACAGCCTGGTATATCTGCGTGGAGGTCCTGGAGCTGTTCACATCGGTCAGGAACAGCACTTCTTGGCGCATGTCACTCCAGCTCCTCATGCTGAACAGCTGGTGTCAGGAAACAGGAGGCCCAGGAGAAGGTGAGAGCAAAAGGGGGAGAGGGCAGAGAAGAGAAAGGCACATTCTAGTGTCTTGATCATCCCATTTCAGAACATAGCTGATCAGGCATCAACGTGCCTCCCTGGCTATCCCGCAGAAGCCTGAAACACATATTCTGACCTGTCAACCTACAGTTTAATCGGAGAACTCAGAAGATGCTCAGGAGAGCATGATGATGGACATAAAAATAAATACATAAATAAATACATAAATACATAAATAAATAAATAAATAAAACCAAACCAAACAAACAAAAAACCACATCTCAAAGCTCCCAGGGCCCTGGCCGTGGGATTTCTCTCCTGTGGATTCTCTCCCCATAGACAGGAGAGGTTGCTCTGGGAGCTGTGCGTGCATCCACACAGACATCCAGAACTGCCCACATGCTGCACTGCTGCCTCCTTTCTAAAACAAGTTTTGAGTTGTTCCTTGCAAGAAAAAGTCCTAGATGAGGCGTTCATCCTGGTCTTGGGTAGAGTTGGGTAATGGAGAAAATGTAAGAAGGTCCCAATCCATGTCTCAGCTAGGCCTCTTACAAAATTCCCTCTCCTGGGGGTGCTCCTTCTTCTTGAACTGCTGAAGCTAAGGCAGAGTATGATGAGAAATAAATGTCCCCAGCACTGAGAGGGCAGTGCACAGAGCCAAGCCGCATGCAGGAAGTCACCCTGGGCACGTGTGACAAATGGGTACACTTTTCCTGATGGGTGGCTCCTCCACTCCTCCTGGAGCTGTTTTCGGTGCAGCTTGTTATGCATTCTTCAATCCTGCCCAGATGCCCTCAGTCAAGTCCCTGACACAGGAAGTCTGGTTGTGCATCCTCCAGACTCAGTTTTTACTCATGGTAAAAACGACATGAACCAGAGGAGCAATTAAGAAAATATTCACTCCTCCCTCAAAAGGATTGTGCTTTGGTGAGGACAATCAACTGTCTTTCCAAACACTGAATGGATAAACAAATGCATTTACTTATTATCTTCCCCTATTCGTCCCAGATAAATAGCAAGTTAGACAATCAGTAACTCGTGATCAAAGAGACCTCAAGAAATTCTATCTGGAGGAGTGGGTGACCCTTGCTTGCTCTGGACTAGGGAGCAGGCAGGGCCCAATGACAAGGACACAGCTGCCAAGAGAGCAGGGAGCATTTCTGCCACATCAGTGATGGAAGCATCCCATGCTTTCAATTACTTTTTTCACCCCAGAAAGGCAGGCAGGCAGGCGAGTGATGTAAGAGTGAACAGCTGTAACCAGACCCTGAGTTTAGAGACCACCCACCTCCCATGTCTTGGCCTCTGCTTGGCTTTCTCCAAGCCTGCGAGGGGATCTGCAAGAGTGCAGGCAGGCCGGTGTGAGCTCTCCGATACCCTCGAGAATGAGCCCTGGATGTTCAGGGCAATTTGTTTCTTCTGCCTCTAAGAGGAACCCTGGCTGACCTAGCTTCTCCGTCTCCAGAAAGGTCACAAGCATTCCGAGTCAGTCACACAGGGCAGGCTGGAAGAGGACTCAGCCCTGAAGGCCCACACTCTGCAGACACTAGCAAGCAAAGTTTGAAAGGAAGGAGAAAAGAGAGTCATAGCATGGCAGCATTCTGCCAGAGGGTTAGCCATGTTTAATCTCCACATTTTCTCTGCTTTCCACGTGTTCTTCAGTTTGCACAACAAACATACCGATGTTTTTATTTTCAGAAAATGCAACATTTCTACATTTCTGTATTTGAGAGCATGATCCAAACACCAACAAATGAGTTCGAGATGCCACTCAAAAATCTGTACCCGGTCCAACAAAACTCTCCCGCTCATCACTGTATGCCTGTATCCTGACATGAAGTCAGCATCAGTTCTGTCCTCTGCTCCCAGGCTCCCAACAATTCCTGCTTTCGGAGTGTGTTATGGAACAAGGCTGGAGGTCCCAAAACTGACCCACGTTAATTAGGAGGCAGGAGAAATGTAAAACTGCTTTTTGCAAGTGTCTATAAGCCATCTGATTCTATAACAGAAGAGGTCATCCTGATACATTCCTCAACCTAGAGACCCCAAAGGCAAACTCAACTCAATATTCATCGAGAGATGACACTGCAAAAGCTAAAGTCTCAAAGGTCAGATATTTTGCAAGGTAAATAATTGAATGAAGGACGCCATGCTTTTCTTTTAGTTAGAAAACAGCTATCTTGGTAAAATGCTTATCTAGTCTTGCTAATGGAAAAGAAAAAACTAAAGTTTCTGGTAAGATAGAAGCAGCATGGGAGGGCTGCAGGCAAGGACGTAGCGGGGGATTATATACTTTAAAATGTATTAGAAACTTGCAAGAAAAAGTAAAATATGGAAGAAAGTTCCCTTGGATTAACTAATTGTCTCTGAGACATCTATGTATCTTAGTTTCTCCATCAGTAAAGCATGGTCCTACTGATATCTTCCCCTTTGGTCCCAAAGAAATAACAACTTTATATAATACATATATATATATATACACACACATATAGAAAGTTATATATGTATGTTTATAACCTATATGTATATATAACTTGCTATATATGTGTATAAGTATATATATATATACTTGCGAGCTATAAAGATATATAGATACCTTTATATTGGTTTGATATAAAGATATCAAACCTACAATTTTTAAGATCTTTGATGCTTAAAAACCTGGTTTTATATTTAATATAATAGAAACTCAGCATTTAAAAACAAACAAAAATAATAGTGGATCATCTGCCTTCTGATCATGAGAAGACAACCTACCTCTTGGGCGAGAGTTCCAAGGCTATCCAGCAAAGTTTTGGTGGCTTCAGCCAGCTCGTTGGTGGGAATGGGAGATGTGGAGTTTAGTTTTACCTGAAATGAAAAAAGCTTTGCTTTTAAGCTCAAATATAAACCTGGATTTTCTACTGAAAATAAACAAGTTAATGAAGAGCATTCAAAAATCTTGATTTTAAAATGCAAGGAAAATACTCCTAACCAAAATAAGACACTAAAATTACTCTAAGTCTATGTTTCTATGTTTCTTATTTTAGATAAGAATTACTAACTTCTGGGGGACAGAGAGCTAGCTCAAAGGGTTGGTGACCATGCGTTGAACACATGAGATTCCAAGTAGGATCCCTGGAAATGTGTGACCTCCTGATCAGTGCTGGGTGCAGCCCAGCTGGACCAAGTACCATATCCTCAGACCTGTACCACCAGGCCAAGCATCACCAGAAGTGACCTCAAACACCATTGGAGAGGTTCCATCTGAGAAAAAATTATTTAATGGCTCCTTCTAAATGATGTAGGAATTTATGTTTTAAACTGGTTGATATTCAACAGATAAAAGATATCTCAAGTAGGGAGTGCCTGGGTTTAATGCAATGCTGATCAGATTCCTAACCTTATTTTTGCAAAGCGGGCAGCATGGGCATGGCCTTGAGAAATTAAAAAAAAAATAAAGAAAGGTAAATTGTAAAGCTGCTAAAAGCATGAAAGAAAAAAATTGGTCTCCCATTCTGTTTAGGTCACCAATATTTCTAAGACTGGAAATAAAGATACAAAATAAGCCCGGCAAGCTACCGAGAGTATCTTGCCCGCACAGCAGAGCCTGGCAAGCTCCCCGTGACGTATTCGATATGCCAGACACAGTAGTTATATCCAGTTTTAATAAAATGTTTGCATTCATTCATTTATATATTTAAATGTTACATGTCACCAAATTACAGAACAAAAATGTTAGGTAAAGGAAAAATATAAATTCGAATAGAAAGCTAGAGAAAAAAGGAAGAAGAAAGTGAAAACACTGAGATCAGAATTGCTACTGCTGAGGAGTTTCCGTTTGTTCTGAGTTTTCAGATTCCCAAGAGAAAAAAGAGGGTCCATTTCATCATTTTTATTGCCTAATGGCAGTGGGGGGTGGTGAGTCCGCAGAGAAAACCTATGTTTGCTTGGCACTTAAGTGCGTATCATTTTATTCAGTATCATCCAACTTTAAAACCTAGACAAGGTTAGACTTGTGGGTATTTGCCTTATACCAGACTGCCATGAAATCATAACACAGACTGCACGAGAGACGATTGAGAGTGTGAGGAGCTCATCGTTGAAGCAGTAGCAGTTTGTGACGTTTCCATTTAAAGGGAAAAAAATCATGCAATTTGCAGCAACATGGATGGAACTAGAGGATATCATGCTGAATGGAAACAGTCAGAGGGAAAGGGAAATACAGAATGATCCTCTCAAATAATGAAACTTAACAACACATGGCAAGGTAGCAGCAAAGGTCCAAAGGCAACATAAGGGGAGAACAAATGCTTACAGATGAGTTGGATGGGGGTTGGGGGGAGTTTGAGATGGAGGAGTGTTGGGATCCTTCAGAGAGGGAGGTGGACACACTAGTAATGGGTGTGGTGCACGAGCAAACACCATTACTAGCGTTATAAACCACAGAATCTCAATCAACAAAATTCTGTTTGTTTTGGGTCACACCCAGGGGTGCTCAGAGCTTACTCCTGGCTCTGCTCTCAGGATTTATTCCTGGAAGTGCTTGGGAAACCTTATGGGTTTCAGGGATTGAACCTGGGTCAACCACATGCAAGGAAAGTGGCCTGCCCACAGTCCTATTTCTCCAGTCCCTATATTTTTTTAAAGAGAACTCCAAATACAGATTAAGTTCATCATTGTTGCCATCATCATCATCAAAAATATTTTTTTTGGCTTTTTGGATCACACCTGGCAATGCAGAGGGGTTACTCCTGGCTCTGCACTCAGTAATTACCCCTCCCGGTGCTCAGGGAAACATATGGGATGCTGGGAATTGAACCCGAGTTGGCCACGTGCAAGGCAAATGCCCTACCCGCTGTGCTATTGCTCCAGCCCCATCAAAAATATTAAGCAAAACACCGAATATATATCTTATAAGATTTTTTCGTGTTCTATGAAACAGTTTGCCAAGCTATCTGTGTGTTCTTCTGAAATGCCTCGTTCACCATACCAGCTGTGGGAGCTCCTGCTCTCCCAGAACTCTGATGGACTCATGGTTTCCATTCAACAACAACCTCAGGGAAGTCTTTCTGTTACAACTCAGAGGATGTGCTGACAACCATGAGTCAATTCATGAGCAAAATTAGGTAGGATGGTTTGGGGTCTTTCCCTTTGCTTCAAACTCACATTGCCTTCGAAGTTGAACCTCGAGAGCACTTGTAATCAGGAAAATGTTTTCCCACATGAAGTCTTTACTGGAATACATGGAGATAATGGACTGCGTGTCTACCAGGAGACTCACAAGAGGACACAGGATTGATGAGCAACATCAAAAAGGCCAGGATAACTTAATGCACATTTTTAAAACTTGAAACTTGGTACTGCGGCCATTTCTTTCATAAAGTTAGAGTAGAAGTAAGATCACCATCCCTGTCACACAACCCCGTCTTCTCTGGCTACTTAGGTCTGAGGCAACTACAGAGCCCTGGGCCATTGGCTCATTTCCCCAACCCGTACTTCCTGAGCTATTCCAGAGAGAACAAAATGTGCACGAGTCACCGTGATTTCATCAGCAATTCCAGGACACATCAACACGCACTGCAGTGTAGGATGTACAGAAGATCCCCACAACTGTAAACAATTTCATCTCTGTCTATCTCTTCCACTAAAGAGACTAACACCCAAGGACAGTAGAAACAAGGGTCAGGATTGGTCCATAGTTGGAATCCTGCCTCAAGGGCTGGGGTAGAAGGCAGTTGGGATAGAGAAGAGACCACTAATGACAATGATGGTTGGAAGGGATCACTTTGGATGCGAGATGTATGCTGAGAGTGGGTGAAGGAACAAACGTGATGGCCTCTCAGTATCCGTATTGCAAGCCCAAATGCCCAGAAGGAAGGAGGGAGGGAGTGAGAGAGAGGAAGAGAGAGATAGAGTGAGAGAGGGGGGAGAGAGAGAGAGAGAGAGAGAAGGAAAGTCCCTTCCATAGAGACAGGCTGGGGGAAATAGGAGATGGCAGGAGAAATACGGGGGATATTGGTGGTGAAAAATGTACACTGGTAGAGGATGGGTGTCATAACATTGTATGACTGATACCCAATCAAGAAAGCTTTGCAACTATATCTCACAGTGATTCAATAAATGAAAATAAATTAAAATAAATTTTAAAAAAACTAAAGGGGCTTCCATTGCAAATATTTCTCCAGTTCTTAAAATGACATATTGCTCTCCCGCTTTTTCCAGGCTCTTAATTCCCTTTCTCTCCTGCTGACTCGCCCTTCCCCCACAGGGCGGAGAGCTAGCATTGTCACCTCAGAGCATAACAGTCACACTCCAGGGTGCTGTTTCTAAAGCTGTAAATACCTCTCAGTGCAAGACTAAGACAGTCTCATTCCTCAAGTCTGAAGATAAATCCTTCTCATAATATTGCAATACTTTCCCTTTCCTCTTGTTTGCAAAGAACAAAAGATAATTTTAAGAAAATGCAACATATATACCATATGTAAATAGTGTTAAAGGATAAATAAAAATAAGTAAATAGAGGCTGGAGGGATAACACCACGGATAGGGCACTTGCCTTGCATACAGCTAATCTGGGTTCAATTCCCAGCACCCGGATGGTGTCCTGAGCCCCACCAGAGTGTCCCCGAAATTTAGCCAGGAATAAGCCCTGCACACCTCTGGATATGGCTCAAAAGCCAAAAACATAAAATAAAATACGTGAATAATTATTATTCACACAACATGCCCCAATGTTGACATTGAAACTTAAAAAAAATTCACTACTTGAGATTATGTATATATATAACAAGTTATATATATAGTATGTATATGACTTGTATGTATATATAACTTCCTTATACACATACACACATATATAGCAGGATTGATTATGTATACGTGCACATATACATGCAGAGAGACATGTGTACATAAACACACAAATATTTATATATATATTCATGGATCATCTTACTTTACTTTTATAGTAGTAATAAAGTGAGTCAACTCCATGGAAGTATTCAACTAAAAAACTGAAATGGACATTGCCAATGGCATCCAGAAGGCACCTGTGTCCGACACTCCCCCACCAGCACTCCAGCAGCACTTACACAAAACCAAAATGATGCCAGAAGCATACTGATGGCGAGTTTCACAAGAGAGGTGCGTCCAGGAGTTCTTGCACCAGAACCACCGTGGTGCTTGTTTACCATGCCGTTTCTCAGCAAAGACTAAGCCAAAATCAAGGCATGTGACCCTGGAATATTAGGGGAGGTCTTGGACACTGAGGTTTTGAAACAGGATATTTAGTTAATCTCCACGCCACTTTTCACAGTGTTCTTTGCAAGAAGGTGGGTGTCCTTTCTCTCTCTGATCCACACAATGTAGCCTGCTTCAGATTGTGAAGCACTAAGAAGGAGCAATCGGTCCTGAGTAGTCTCCAAGATGGTGCAGTCTATGTCACATTAATGGTAGACATAAGACACCAAATGCAAAGCAAAGCTCTGGCCCTTTGGCCCCATTGGCAGTCATCTTGCCCCTGAAGGTTACAAATCAATGAACAATTCACCTTTTTGGACTATGTCTTCCCCATCAAAATGAATTTAAATTTAGATAGTGATTTTGTTTTTCCTTCAGGATTTTCATCTGAATTTCTTAGTATTGAGACAGGCTTACTGGTCTTGCTTTAAAAGCAACACAAAAATCAGCAAAGCTTCATGGACCTAATGCATGATTATTCACCCCACAAACAAATGGTCACAGACATAAGCATCAGGAACTCATTACATCTGCTATATCTGACTTTTACATATTCAAGCACCATTCAGTTCAATATCTTAGCACAGGACTTCAACATCACAGTCTGAGCTTGTTCTTGGTTAACTGACTGACCAACGCTTTGGTCTCTAAGAGAAACACTGGCTAAATGTTTCAAATGAATCTATATCATCCATAAATAATAGGCCAATGCCATCATAAGGATACACAATGTTAAACACACACACACATACACACACTCATGTTTGGCCTTGAACTTATAGACTGGATATTCTGCTAAAACTTCCTTTTACTTTTCTGTATTTGAATATTTATAAATATCAAGGAAAGTAACATAAATCTGTGAACTATTTTAATAGCACAAAATACAGGAGTCAAAAAGGGGCAATTCAACTACTAATACTTGGACACATAACTATTCATGTAAGAAAAATGAATGAATGATTCATATCAAACCACTATATGTAATGAATTTCTTGGGATATTTAAGAGTTATGAACTCAGATGTTTAAAACATAGAAGAGAGAACATACTTATTGACTAGCAGTAGAGAATGGCTTCTTAAAATATAAACTATCAAAATGGCAAAAAAACCTCCAACTATTAAAAGCAAAAATTTTGCATCAAAATACATAATAAACAACATGAAAAAAACAAAATTTTAATAATTAACTCTTTCAGGGTCAGGGGAATGAGGACTATCATTGTTACTGTTTTGGGCAAATCGAGTATGCCACTGGTAGCTTGCCAGGATCTACCAGGCTCTGCCGTGTGGATGGGATACTTTCGGTAGCTTGCCAGGCTCTCTGAGAGGGATGGAGGCTTTGCCAGTGGGCTATACTAGCATGTGACAGGGACGAATGGAGATGTTACTGGTGCCAGCTCGAGCAAATCAATGAACAATGGGATGACAGTGATACAGTGATACAGTGATAATAATTAGTATAAAAAATATACTGCAGCTAAAATATGACAGATTCAACATATATAACATTGGCATCAAAACTTAATGAGTGAAAAAGATAAGTTAAAAATTTATTTGCATATTTATACAATGTGAGCTGCAAACTAATACACCATGCTATTATTAACAGAATCAAATATAACTGGTATAAGGCATAAAAACATGCAATCCCCCAGAGGTGGGTATCTTTGAAGAAGGCAAAAGAAACACAGAGGTGATATCAAGTGTAGTTATAATGTTTTATTTTCTCTTGTTTTTTATTATTTAGAGGCTACCCCTAACAGTGGTTAGGGCCATCCTGGCTCTGTGCTCAGAGGTCACTCTGGGCAGTGCACAAGAGACCACGCACTCCTAGGGACCAAACAGCAATAGGCAATATTCAAGGCAAGAGCTTTATCTGTATGATCTCTTTGGCCTAGTGTTTTGTTTCCTACAAGAATGTGAAGTAAGCATGGCAAAATGATAAGTAATGACACATGAGTGCTCTTCATGCAATTTTCTGTCCCATTTTGTGTGTTTTGACAATTTCCTAATTTTCTTTTTGCTTCAGTGAACGAAAGGTAAGCAGAGCAAAAAGGAGGAAAAGATGGTAAAAATGATATAAGGCAAAAGCATAAGAGATGGCAGGAGAACATATGACATCTGAAAGATGTCTGAATTCTATGAATTTAAAATCCAGAAAAATGCCTTGAAACTAGGCCCCCAAATTAAGTCTGAAAATCACATGCCTGTACTTACTATTAACTATACTGTACTGTTCATACATCCTTGACAAGGGCAGGCAAAGCTTGCCAAATCCTGTTTCCAAAGATCTGTAAACAGTTCAGCCTGGAATTCCTACTATCATTTTTCCTAACTAAAAACATGCCCATAGCAATGAACTCAAACAGGTCCCTGCAGACCACAGGAGACAAATACTTTTCTTGTATAAAATAAGAAAAATGGGGGATGGGAGTGA
Source organism: Sorex fumeus (assembly GCF_029834395.1). NCBI lineage: Eukaryota > Metazoa > Chordata > Mammalia > Eulipotyphla > Soricidae > Sorex > Sorex fumeus. The sequence continues at coordinate 39,795,556 of NW_026606091.1, forward strand.
ATAAAACCTTTGGTGAGAGACTCTGTGATCTGTGTTAAACTAACAGAATCCATGTATTATTCAATACTTTTAGGTCATAACTAAATACTGTAGTATCATTAAAGGAAGAATGTACAAGTGCTTCTTGTATTACTAAAACTTTCCCACCTACTTCTACAAAATGTATTCATCACAACATAGCAACACTTCCCAAATGAATGACATTACAAGGTACCCCATGTGACAAAGGTCTTTTTGTCCCATCTTTTCTAGGTCTAATAATAAATGACTTCATTATAGCCTCACTGATTCAATACTGAAATTATTTTTAATTAAAAAATTCAAAGGCATTAACCAATCAAAATCAACTGCAATTCCAAAGTACGGTGCTTTATTTCAGCTCCAGATGTAGCACCATTGCTGACACATTAAAAAATAAACACCCAGAAAATATTCAAGGAAGGAAAATCAAAGGGAAAGGAGAACAAAATGTGGAGGATGAAAAATGCATTGTTATGGCTCCTGCATCAGAGGTCAAACTCTGTTTTGTGTTCATAGAATCAAGTCACTCCCCCTCTGGAGTCTTTAGGTAACTCTCCTGCTCTAAGACGGAGACCTCTGTCAGTCACATATTCAGTCATACACAGTTCCCTTAAATGTCACCTCATCTCTCTACCTTTTCGTCTTCCCCAACTGCAGCTGCTCTAGGCACATGCCATATAGACTATTAATGATGTTCCTTTATATATTTATGTAGCTACCTTCTATTATTTAGGTCCTAACTTAAAGAATACTTTTCTCCCAGTGACTGTCTTAGGAAGCCCCATCTGTTGGCTGTGAAGCACCCAACAGAGTCTATCAACCTCATATCAGTGGCTCCTTTCCTAGTCTATTCCACCCACTCCCCCACCAACAAGGAAATTTGAAGAAGAAATCTATGCCTTGATCACCACTGCCTACCCTGTCCAAGATTTGCATTGATTGGAGCTCAATACATATGTGCTGAATTAATTTACATGTTTGTTTATAGATGATCGCTATCAGAAGTGAAGATGAGGAGATAATACTAATGATGCACTCAAAGCCCCGGACAAATAAAAGTAGAATACAGAACACTTTTAAAGTTAAAATGCAATTGAAAACCTTCAATTTAGAAAAGAATTATCTAAGTTTTTCAAAGACTCTGCTTCTAAATAAAATGAATGTTAGTATACAGATATTTGAATTGTTTGCGTGCAATACACAATGTTTTTTTTTCTTCCTGCAAATACATGTTACAATATACTCATTGGGGCATTTCATACCTCTCTTAAATGCTTCCATAAGTTTAAGTCTCTACTTTGCCCATAAGCAGGAAATACTACTCAGGGCTAGGATTTATGTTTCAGTTTAAATTAAAAAATAAGAAAGTCACATGCGACATACGAGTACTATCACAACCCAGGAGCAACCGCTGTCCCTTTCCAATGACTTATGTGGAATCAAGTTTTCCTTTGGGGAACAATCTAATTTTTAACTGAAACAGGGAATAGATGAACTCATGTTCAAGAATGGTACTAGCTTCTGAAAATAATTTAACTATCTAAATATTAAACTTAAAAGGATTTCATACACTCAAATATTTTTTTTCTGTTACCAAGCAGTTGAATACACCACTAACACACAATTTGGGACAAAAATAAAACTGATTTTAAAATGGTAGCACTTTTCAAGGATGACACAGTAGAACTACATAGCAAATGCATGTACAGATGGAGTTGAGTAGTCATATTAATTAGACTTTAGCACAGTGCTAAATTTATTAATTTAATCCCTCAGTTTTATGCTTCAATTTTCCTACAGAAATCAGGTTAACATAGAATCTGAAGAGTAAATCTGTGAGGTATGTCATCCTCCCGAATATCAAAAGATGAGGAGTGCAATTACTTGCCAAGTGAAAGCATATGCTGTAAACAGGTGGGCATTAAAATCAAACAAAGCCAAACAAAGTATGATACTTCCTACAAATTTGCGATTTCAGGCAGGAGAGGAAAAGCGAGTATTTTTTTCTACCACACACAAACACACACACACACACACACACACACACACACACACACACACTTAAGGACTACAAGTCCCAATAAGCAATGACAAGCCTCATCTATATTCTGTGTCCTTATTAAAGGGTCAAAGAGATTGCAAAGACCCCTCAAGACAAGGATGATTTTGTTCACTCTTCTCCATCTGGTCCTTCCATTTTACACAGCCCTCTGAGCTCACTGATCTTCTGGAAACTTCAGGGCATCCTCACTTCACCGCCTTTGTCCCTTGAATTGAGTTTTGCCTTTGCAAGAATGTGCTGCAAGCATCAAAACACATGTGAACAGAACTCTTTGTTCCAGAGAAACAGAACTTTCCCTTTTAGGATGAAGGTATCAACCGAGGTCAAGACAATCTACCACATGGCTGTACAGTATCCAAGTTCTACTAATTCAAGAATTAGATCGCATTTTTCCCACCTCAAGGATCAAACATGATCTTCACAATCCCGGGACAATGGTGGAACAGTACTAGAACCCAAGATTAGTGACCCTTCCCCAACACATTTTTTCCACTACTGCTCAAAGGGCCCCTTATTGGCCAATGTTGTTGTCACGAATCTGTGTTTTCAGTGAAACTGGGATGGATGGGAGGTTAGCCGTAAATCCACAGACACAGAACCTGAAAGAAGCCCCTTAATTTCAATCTCAAACTTAAACTGGTTCTCTGTGCACACGTGACGCAGAACTTTGTCATTCTTTATTAATGAATATCTCATGTCTCATGCCTTGTTCAGAGATGATGTGTTTTCCTAGGGGTAACGTTTGTTGGGCCTTGAGAGTTCCTCTTAAAAAGTTCCACAGGGTCAAAGAGGGAATAACAAAAGTGAGGGGTACTGAAAAACACTTCAAAGACATGACGAGATACCTGCCATTCGGAAGACGGTAATGGCTTAAACTGCAGGTATGTGGCAATAGAAACCTAAAATAAACATCAAAAACTTTGACAATAGAAGTAACTACACTCCCCCAGCCCAACTTTGCTTGTCTACAATTATGAATTCTTCATTCACATTCCAAAGCAGATTTGAGGTTATTGTAGAATGGTCGAGAGACTTTCATAGAACCCTCTGAGAAAGGTGCGTGCTGTTTCAGAGATATCTGCCAGGAAGTGTAGGAAAGGTTAATATGCCCAGCCAGCCAGTAGAGCCAAATCCTGCTGAGCAGTAAACAAAAGGTGTTACTGCCACATGGCCCTGAACTCCTCCTAGAGGTTACTAGCTCAGTAGTACAAATACTATGAGCACTGAGTAACATCCGATCTCTGTCATAATTCAGTGCACTGGTCCTAAGAGGTAACATTTTACATGTCATCCCATCACTGTACTCATGAGGAAGCCATCTTTGTGAGAATAAGGCAAGGGATGCCAGCCTATCTGTGCTCAAGGTTTACTCTTTACACACTCTTTGTGCTCAGGTATCACTCCTGATGGTATTTGGGGGACCATATACATTTCAGAGGATCAAACTGAGCTCAGTCATGGTTAAATGCAGTACTTTTACCACTGTATTATCTCTCTGGCACCTCAAATCTGATTTTTTTTTTGCTTTTTTGGGTCACACCCAGCAATGCACAGGGTTTACTCCTGGCGGTGCTTGGGGGGACCATATGGGATGCTGCGAATCAATCCCGGGTCGGCCGTGTGCAAGGCAAATGCCCTACCCTCTGTGCTACCGCTCCAGCTTCTCAACTCTGATTTTTAACTGAGTCTTCAAAATTTGTTTGTGAGGAACTAGAGAAATAGCATAGTGGGTAGGATGCTTGCCTGTACACTGCCAGCCCAGGTTCTATCCCTATTAGCACTTATGATCCCCAAGCACTACCTGAGCATAGAGCCAGGCAAGCCCTGACCATAGGTAGGTGTGCCCCCACTGCCCAAAAAAAAAAAAAAGAATTTATTTGCTTGGTGTGATTATTATTCCTCTTCAGAGGAAAATTTCTCTCTCTCCAGCATTTATTTTCCATATACAATTTTTATAAAACAAAGAGATACCATTGGGCTACGCTAGCACGCAACCGGGATGAATGGAGACGTTACTGGCACCCGCTCGAATAAATCGATGAATAACGGGGATTAAGTGATTAAGTGATTAAGTGATACAATTTTTATTACTTGCATTAATTAGGCTATTAACATTTATTTATTGAGCACATGTGTACCAAATCCCATGCCAGGTTTTTCCTATGTTTGGTAACATAATCACAACAAAGGGTCCACTATGCTACCTCTATACAGAAAACAGAATTTGGGTTTACTGGAGCTAATTAAATTTCAAGAGCATGCAACTGGTAAGATGATGAAATAATAACTGAATCCAAGGGTCCCATGTCCAAGCCCTTTCTACTCTGCCACATTTTCTTCCACGTTGTAAAAACACTATTGTTTTCAGAGTCATCAGAAGACTCTAAAGAAGGTATAGGAGAAAAGACCTTGATACCAATTTTAAGGTAAGGTTTGGAGGTGGAAAGTGAGAGAAGGGGAGAGAGATGTTTCCAAGCATGTTTATATCGATAATGTTCTTTTAATCTGGAAACACATATGGGAGGAACAGCTTCTTTCCCCCACAGAGCTGAGCCTGGCATCTGGTCACTGCTACTGTTAGCATTCTTTGGCACACAATTAACTGCCCAAGTACAATAACCTTGCCCATCACACCCATAAGCCATCACAAATGCTGAAATTCCAAATAAATGGTAGGAGTAAAAGGCTGTTGATGTAAATAGAATGATAACTGCCAGTGTTTCAATTAGGCTCTGCTAAGTTAAAAAAAATAAGAATTGCATTTCAAAATGTACAGGCTTCAAAAGATAGCCTCCCAAAATCATCATATATATATAGATGACCACTTGCTATTTTTAATTCAGGAACTTCATTACCTGACTGTATGGAGAAGCACTTTGCAGCAACAGCAGAGAGAGAGAAGTAGATCATCACTTGGTTGTGAACCAACTGATTCACAAGAAACCACACAATAGAATTAGCTATAATGCAGCAGAAGGGGTTAACAGACCAATTTCATATACCCTACAATGCTAGTAAGAGCCTCTGAAGTTGAAATCTAAACTATTCCCATATTATAAAAGCTCTCCCATTTTTCAGGCCTTACCTAAGTGGGGGATTTTACTGCGTGTGCACACAGAACAGGTGTTTTAATGATAAACAGAAATAAAACAACAGATAAAACATCAGTATTAACATTACTTTGTCTCCTAAAGGCACCAAATCTTTACCAGAATCAATCATCTTGACTTGAAAGAGTGAACAATTCTCTCCTATAATGAAGGAAAGCTAAACAAACCAAAGGTTCAAAGAAAACTAGATACTACTTGTAAATACCTTCCATTCTCTATCCCTCCTAATGCAAAAGAAGCTCTTAAAAAAATCTTTGCATAAATGAATCTTCCTAGCTATTTTGAACAACTATCCAGGGCTATACTCATCTCCATGCAGACACTTATCTTACATTATACTATGAAAACACTAACTAGTAGATCACAAGCCACTAAACAGAGCAACTCTGTGTTTTTTTAAAAATAAGGAAACAAAACATTTCTAGTATAAAATTTCTAGTATAAAATACTCTTGTTCTATAATTATACACAATACTCCAGTGACCAAAATATTCAGGCTCATCTGCATTCTTCAATGAAGAATGGATGTGTTTTCAGGAAGCATTTTTATGAACTATTGATTCGCAAAACTGATTCAGACTTTGGCTTTTTTTTCTCTTTGCCTAGGTAATTTTGTCACCAATTTAGCTAATTATTGAATGTGCTACCAACCAATTCCAGGGATTTTCCCACTGTGACAATCAATCCATAGTATCTTCTTTCTGATTTTTAAAAATAACCATATATCTATCATTCCATTCATAGTCCTGAGGTTGTTTTTTTTTAATGATCAAGCCTTCCGTTAAATAAACTCTTATAATCTCAAATGAGAATTTTTTTTAAAACCACACATTTGAAAACTAGGCGCTCCCAGACTGAAATAAGCATAAGGAGCCTTATGCTTGGAACCAGAACCACACCCATTTACGCTTTGGAAAATAATCTGAAAGTTTAAAAGAAAAATTCAAATGCCACTGAGCTAAACTAAAGCCCTAACTCCCAGCAAGCCCTACATTTTTACAAAAACAAAGTCACCTTGCTCAACGGAAAATTTCACATTCCAAAAGCATGGGTATAAAATATCTCCATGTAGCAAGTCCACTCACCACAACTGGCTTCAGGATGTCCATGTTGGCACGAAGGACTCGCTCTGTTGCATCCAGTTTCTCCTGAGGCAGGACACACAGTCTGGAAATATCCTGCTCACCAAGCTTAATCACCTCTTCTAATTTGGATCCATTGCAAAGGTTGGTCAAATGTAACTGGTAGCCATGCAAAAACACCTAAATGTAATTTGTGTAAAAAAAAAAAGACACACAAATGGGTTACCAATAGAGACTGAAAAGCTAACACAGCAGGTAGGACATTTGCTTTACACACACCTGACCCAGATTTGATCCCCAGCACCACGTATGGTCCCCCAAGCCCTGCCAAGAGTGATCCCTGAGCACAGAGCCAGGAGAATGCCCTCAGCACTGCTGGGGGTGGCCTATAAGCACAAAACAAAACAAATAAAGTGATTTTAAAAATATTAAGGTCTTTGATATCACTGGGAGGTCCCAGATGGGGTAGGTGCTGTCTCCCCGCCTTCTCCCAATGGAATCCTTGTGACCATGAGCTTCTACATGGCTCTGGCATGTGGGCACCAGGACTATTTTTCCAAACCGCAATCCCTAAAACGCAAAGTGATCAATGGAAAGTAAATGATCTAGCGTTTGTCCCTGAAAAACAGGCTTGAATGGTGGTGGGAAAATCTGAGCAAAATATAATGCCCAACCGAAATGCATCTGGACTGTCCATTTAACTATGGTGCTATGCTGCCTTGGGAGGGGAAGGGTGTTAGTCCCTCCACCTGTCCCCCTGTGGCGGCGACACAGTGGCCTGCATCATTTAGAGTCTAATGAACAGCCAGGTATGAGACTGCATTGACAAGGCACGAGGGGCCTCGTGGGATGGGGGGTGGAATCGGCCCTGCTCCCTGCCATGACAATGCTCCGGGTTGCCACCCTCAAATGCCTCCTCTGGCTTCTGAACAACCATTGGACCAGAGGCACACAAACCAATCTCGGAACCCAGGGGCTTTTGATAGTAATACCTCTAGGTTTATTACTAAAATATCAGAAATCCAAATTCACGTGGCCACTATTGTGGCCACACGACATCATATGCTCTTCATAATCAGCAACAAAAAACAAATTATCTAATGATGTCTTTTTGGCAGGTCTGAATGTTGGGAAAAATTCCAAATAACAATGTGGGACCTTTTGTCGTAATATTGAATATGATCAATGTAGAGAGAGGAGAGTAAAGTGGAAATCTGTCACACAGGTGGGGGGGTGGGTGGAGAGGGGGTATACTGGGGTTCTTGGTGGTGGAAAATGTGCACTGATGAAGGGAGGGGTGTTTGATCATTGTATGGCCGACCAAGGCTTGAACTGAAAGGCTTTGTGACTGTTCTCACGGTGATTCAATAAATAAATTAAAAAAAAATATTGAGGCCTTCGCAAGAACTACACATCTATTTAGCTTTGAAGAATGGGCACCACTGAACTAGGGCGATGCACTGCATATCCTTACTGAATCTAAGAATGTAGCAAGGTACAATCTAACAGCCTATTTCAAACCTGAGTGCTGTGTTTAACTTCATTCTCTCATCCTTCCTGCAAAAATAAGTCTTGAATCCACTTTTTTTCCCCACAAAGTGGGATGTGTGATTTAGCAAAGAGAAATCCAGAGTCGAAACTCTTGAAGAAACTTTTATTAGCAAGAAAAAAAAATTAAAAAATTCTCATGGGATTGTGGGGAACATTTATATAGTTTATTTTTAGGAACAAATATGTAATTGCTGCTGAGAATTGTGCCCAAGCAATTTTGAAATTTGGGACTCATTGTTCTTGCCCTAGAGCCAGAAAGTCAAACCTTTCATTTTTTCATTGATGAGACTAATGCAGAAGTGGCCTATCTATTTATGATAACATACCTCCTAGAGAACCTCTCTTTGGCCAAAGGTTTTTTAATTCATCATTTGGGAGACTATCTTCTTCTCCTATAGCTTCTCATAAGCTTAATAAGAGAAGAGGCCTTGCTTTTCTTGCTCTCTCTGAACTCAGGGTACTAGAACACACTAGATAAATGATAGTAAATATTATGTAACACTGTAGCACTGTCCTCCCGTTGTTCATTGATTTGCTCGAGGGTGCACCAGTAACGTCTCCATCGTGAGACTTGTTGTTACTGTTTTTGGCATATCGAATATGTCACGGGGAGCTTTGCCAGCGGGCGGGATACTCTTGGTAGCTTGCCAGGCTCTCCGAGAGGGGCGGGGAAATCAAACCCAGGTCAGCCGTGTGCAAGGCAAACACTCTACCCGCTGGCTATCTCTCCAGTCCAAATATTATGTAGACATGAAAATGTAAATACCAGTGGAATAATAGAAAAAATCAGTAAAGGTGATAGTAAATACCAGTGGAATAAATGGATGATGTGTTTTTTTATTACACCGTTTTGAGTTCTCCTGTTTGTCTAACAGGAGCAGCCTGACCTGCTTGTAGTATGACCTAATGGAAGATATGCAAACAAACTTCAGCTATATGTGTTATTCTAACTAGTTAGTTCTTGCTGCTGAGCTGTCAGCCTACCTCTCTAGTTTTGTTAAGAAACTGACACCAGGCTGTCGAGACAGTACAGTGGGTAAGGAATTTGCTTTTTTGGGCAGCCAACCTGGTTTTAATCCCCTGGAATGTATGACTGCATATGGTTCCCTGAGCACCACCAGGCATGATCCATGAGCACAGCTTGGTGTGTCTCCCCTTCCACCAAAAAACGGGGTGGGGGAAGAGGAAGGGAGAGAGGGAAGGAGGGAGGGAGGGAAGTAGGAAGGAAGGAAGGAAGGAAGGAAGGAAGGAAGGAAGGAAGGAAGGAAGGAAGGAAGGAAGGAAGGAGGAGAAGGAGGAGGAGGGAGAGGGGAGGGAGGGAGGGAGGGAGGGAGGGGAGAGGAAGGGAAGGAGGGAGAAAGGAAGGGAAGGAAAGGAAGGAAGGAAGGAAGGAAGGAGGAGGAGGGAGAGGGGAGGGAGGGAGGGAGGGAGGGAGAGAGGGAGGGAGGGAGAGGAGAGGAAGGGAAGGAGGGAGGAAGGAAGGGAAGGAAAGGAAGGAAGGAAGGAAGGAAGGAAGGAAGGAAGGAAGGAAGGAAGGAGAGAAAAGATACTATATAGACTAATTACTCTGCAAGGACTAAACTAAGGATACCCATTATTTTAAACTAATCAGATGTGACAGATATAAAATTGGCTGAGGGCAATGGAAATCAAGCTAAATGCGTATTTTCATAAGCCTGCTGCCTTTGGCTGATAGCCCAACCACACAATTGGTAAACACGAAGCATATTTTTCTAGTTTCGTAAGAACAAGCAGTAAGCACATTTTTCTAATTTTAAAAAACTCTTGATCCTGTAAAGCAAAGATCTTACGTTTGAGCAAAAGCATTTCTACTATTTATGTTTATTGTAAAGATGTGTTAACACACTGATATGAGGTAGCATAAAATAAGGAGCCCCCCTTTCTGCCAGAGAAGAAACTTGAAAAACTTCTCAGATGCACAATAACCACACAATCTGATCTGCTGTCCCAGACAGGAGAGGATGGTACCTAATGATGCCAGATGAAGTTTTCTAAGAACCTCTGGTCAAAATGCCATTAAAAATACTGAGGTTACCTCCTGCTTCTTTTTAATTAACTATTTTTTCTTCCTTAGGCATTTTTTCTCATCTCTCTTTACAGAAATTTTAAGTATTTTAAAATAGACTTTATAAACAGAGCTGCTCCAGATCAATAATATTCAACCAAGCTATTGCCTCAGAAGTAAATGGTTTTTTTTTAATTGTTAAGTGCCTAATTCATCCTAATTCATCCTCTTTAAAGAGAGATTATCTACAAATTCCAGTTGACAGGCAGGATTTGAAATCTGTGTGATTTCAACCAGCTGGCCCATGATGCCAGGTTGCATATTCCTGCATATTCCACTAAGGATGATTTGGCAATGCCCGTCTGCGCAGAGAAATAAACACAGGTGAAGCCGGTTTTAAACTATAAATAGTTTATAACCTCCTTTGGTGCCATTACAAAGACATTACTTCCTTGCAGGCACTCTGGAACACTAGTTGCCATCAGCCCCACTGAGGAAGCCCAAAGGAGAGGCTTACCTTCCGGAGACTAACATCAGCGCCCAGCAGTCTGTCCACAGTAGGCCTTGGCAGAGAGAGGTTGTGATTCAGGAACACAGAGAAGGTTTCATTGTCCCGAAGGAAATCCCGAAGCTTCAGGTCTGTTGAGAAAAAGTATTATATTTTCAAGTAGCTAAAAAAAAATGGGGGCACAAAAGGACAGGTAGAGAAAAATAACTAGTTATTGACTGTCTCGTTCTAAACCAATTGATAACCACAGGTGTTTGACTGCAGCACACATAGAAGAGAGGTTTGGGGAGCCTCACTTTATCAGGAATAGCATGAAATGAATGTTCGCTGAAGGCATGTAGGACCACACGTAGTGTGTCATCTGAACTCAAACAGTGTGAGACACACACTCACACAGTTTGTATCTCTCTCTCCCCTCTCTTCTTTCTCCTCTCTCTTCTTCTCTCTTCTCTCTCTCTCTCTCTCTCTCTCTCTCTCTCACACACACACACACACACACACACACACACACACTGAGTCTCCCCTTGATTCTCAATGGGGGAAAAATAGTAATCTCTCCGATGATCTTCCCATCCTCCCAGAAATGTGACGAGCAGAACATCATAATAAGACCTGCTGGGGTCTGATTCACTTTTCTAGAGATCAGAGTCTTTGGCTATACCACATTTAGCTGATGTTTATTTATCCTCCAATCACCTTCAAGAAACTCTTTCTAAGGCAGGGCTGTGGATTACAAGGGAGCACACATCTCTTCCATATGAGAGGCTGTGAACTAATCCTCATCAAGGCATGATTCATAGAGATGGCATGGAAGGCCCCAGCCTCCAAGCACCAGCAGATATGGGCCCTGAGCACAGAAACAACGACAATAAGAAGCTGTTCCAGGGCCTGGAATGATAGTACAGCAGGTATGGTATTTGCCTTGCATGTGGCCGACTCAGGTGGCCAACTCAGGTTCAATTCCCAGCATCCCATATGGTCCCCTGAGCACCGCCAGGAGTAATTCCTGAGTGCAGAGCCAGGAGTAACCCCTGTGCATTGCCAGGTGTGACCAAAAAAGCAAAAAATAAATAAATAAATAAATAATCAAAACTGTTCCAGATCTGGTTAATGTCTCTCCTCAAGACAATGCCCCCTTCACACTGCCACCTTCCATGCTCCCTGCCATACAGTTCCCTATACTGTCACCCTGGGGTCCACTTCTATAACTCTTGGGGCTCAGAGACCCTAAGCTTTACTTTCAGGAGCATGCTAAGACACGGTCTCGGGGGCGCAGTCCATGAAACATTCATTTCACGCTATTCCTGATAAAGTGAGGCTCCCCAAACCTCTCTTCTGTGTGTGCTGCAGTCAAACACCTGTGGTTATCAATTGGTTTAGAAGGAGACAGTCAATAGCCAGTTATTTTTCTCTACCTGTCCTTTTGTGTCCTTTTGAGTTTTAAAGAGTGGACCTAGAGCAGGACCTCGGAGTTGATATTTCAGACCGTTCTGCTTCTAAAGCAGAGAGCCTGGAAATCATACTTCCAGGATATTGTTTTATGTGCATATTATCTCTACTGGGCTGGAGCAATAGCACGGGAGGTAGAGCATTTGCCTTGCACGCAGTCGACAAGGTTCAATTCCTCCATCCCTCTCAGAGAGCCCGGCAAGCTACTGAGAGTATCCCACCCACACGGCAGGGCCTGGCAAGCTATCCATGACGTATTCGATATGCCAAACACAGTAACAACAAGTCTCACAATGGAGACGTTACTGGGCCCGCTCGAGCAAACTGATTATCTCTACTTACAGTGTCTCTTGGACACGGTATGTGTTTCATCGCCGTATCCTAGCGTTTGCGTCAGGGCTTTGCCAAGATTTACTGATCAGTAAATGGCAACTGAATAATAAATAACAGAAGATGAGAACATTCCAGAAGTATCTGCTCATCCTCTCTAGGGATTTCCTTACAGCTAAGCAGGTCCAAAAGAGGCCCAGGAATGGTCGGATGAGTTCTAGTCCACATTCCAAGCGTAAACAGGACCCCTAGTGGCTGGACTCCAGGGATGGACAGAAATGATATCTAAGGTGTTCCAGTATCTCGGGTCGACTAGAGGATATAAACAGGAAGTAGGAAAATCAGTGACTTCCTCTGAGGCCAGACACAGACCAGAATGCAAACAGAGGAACGCAGGACACCAAGAGTCGGAGAAGCCTGGGCTGTGGATCCGTTTATTTGTCAAGTCACCAGTGGCCTCTCTTTACTGCCTCACCTGTAAAGTGAGGAGTAAACAAAAAAGACCTCTCAGAGTCCTGAAGGTAACAAAACCTACCCAGGTGCTGAGCCTCGCTGACCCGGTGTGTCACAGTTCCTCGCATGAATGGAAGCGGGAGCAGCCAGCACAGCCCACAGGCATTGTGCTGGGGAGTTTTAGCGCCGCCTCCTCGTTCTTGGCAGGGCCGCTAAGTGTGGGAGGCCAACCTAGGCTGCACTTGCCTTGGGTCTAGGTCATGAGCAACACTCTTGAGACCAGCGAGTATGCTCAGCATGTTTATAAGGCTCTCCTGCTACATCAACAGGCGTGGAGGATGGAAACAGCTGGATGCTATCAAACTCCAACCGCCTATCAGCGGATCCCCCTGGATGTGACACAAGAACCAAGGAGCTGAATAATCAGTCAACAGCAACGCTTGGCGGTGCACGGGATGGTGAGGGTGCTGGCTGGGAGGCCGCAGGGAGGACTCAAGAATCTGCCTACAGAGATGCTCAAAGATCTTGCATGCTAGTCACGTGGGCCACACACATACCGACTAAGAGCCACACACCACCTACAAAGGCTGCAGTGAGCATGGGCCCATGACGGCATGATGGAGCAGGTTCCTAGTTCTCCATCACGGACTCCCATCAGACACCCATGGCGAGCTTTCCAAAGTCCCCATGCCGAGACCACAACTGCCATCAACTCATCAGAGACTCTGGGGACCAAGATCCAAGCAGCAGAATTTTATTAAAAAAAAAAAAAAAGTTCCCAGGAGGGTTGGAAATATACACCTGTGGAGCAGGAATTGATGAGCACTGTCCTCTTATTAGGTGCTCAATAAACAGTCATCATTTTGCGATTGTTAGAAAGGGTTTGGGAGGAGTGATATAGCACAGTGGATAGGGCATTTGCCTTACACACGGCCGACCCAGTTTCGGTTCCTCCATCCCTCTCGGAGAGTCTGGCAAGCTACCAAGAGTATTGCACCCGCAAGGCAAAGCCTGGCAAGCTGCCTGTGGCGTATTCGATATGCCAAAATCAGTAACAAGTTCTCACAATGGAGATGTTACTGGTGCCTGCTTGAGCAAATCAATAAACAACAGGAGGACAGTAACAGTGACAGTGTAAAGGACTTTCCTCCCCACACACAGTCTCTTCGCTTTACCAGTGTACAGTGATAATATACAGGATGAAAAGTCAAGGATACAGTTCCTCTCCTTGAGGAAAGCAGATGGATGCCTGAGAAACCCAGTGGAAGACAGTTCATAGAGGGGTGGGATCAAGAAGAAGTTTATCTGCAAGTGTTTCATGGTTGAGAGAGCAGGGAAGGAGAGAAAAAGCCCCACAAAGCCTAATTCTAGGGGGAAAAGAAGAGAGAAAGTAAAAAATTCTCTAGAAGCCTCTTGTGTTGATTGAGATGGTGACACCGTCGAGTCATAGGGCTATGCATTCAGTGGGTCTCAATATTTTGAGGGGGGTGTTGTTCTTTGGGGTCACATCCAAAGATGCTCAGAGCTTACCCTTGTCCCTGGCAAGGCTCAGGGAACCATAAGCAGAGCTGGGGATCAAAGCTGCATTGTTCATGTGCAAGACAAGTGCCCTACCCGCTGTACTATCTCTCTGGCTCTCAATAATGTTTTCAATGAAAATATAAATCAAGATAGGGTCGGAGCAACAGTACAGCAGGTAGGGCATTTGCCTTGCACAAGGCCGACCTGGGCTTAATCCTCGGCATCCCATATGGTTCCCCGAGCACCGCCAGGAGTAATTCCTGAGTGCAGAGCCAGGAGTAACCCCTGTGCATCACCAGGTGTGACCCAAAAAGCAAAAAATAAAAAAAAAAAAGAGAAGAAAATATAAATCAAGAAACACAATAAACAGAGAGACAAAACATTCTTGATGAAGCAAACAAACTAATCTTCAGGAAGGAAGACAGGAGGAAGAGGAAGGAGTGTGGTGTGTGGTCAGAGGTGGGTGGCCTTCTACCCCCATTCTGTTTTCTCTATCCTGCTGTTGGCACAACAGTGAGTAGGGAAGCCAATCAAATGAAGAAGAAGAGCTCTCAGAAGCAGCCCTTCTCTTAGCTGAGCTAACCCAACCTTTTTTCTTTCTGACTTGGCCCTTGAGTCATCTTCAAGCAGCCTGCCCTGAATAATCTGAGTGAGATGCTCCTCTTCCATGCCCTGGTGGCCTCCGATGTATCCCTCAAGTAGCACACGGTTCTCTCTGCACATATCCTTCCTCCCAGAAGACCTGTAGTGCTTTGAGGGTTGGGGTTTTCTAACTGCTAAGCTCAGCAGTGACTATTGATGAGGGCATGTGTGGGATGTGGATACTGCGATGGAACCTGGCCTTCCATCGGGAACCCACTAAGTAAACCATTCACCCATGCTCTCTGCAGAGAAAACCGAAAGTCACCAGCATGCAAAAGGCCAGGAGAGCTTCGTGGCCACACTATATTCTAATAAGGATCAAAATACTTCACTGGCTGAGCTTACTTCGCCTGGGTGTTGCCTGGAGGAGCGAAGCGTGGCTGATGCAGTTCCTGCGAATACTGCATTGAGTGTAGTGAGGGAAGGCAAAGAGGAGAGAAGGGAAAAAAATAAAAATAAAAACCAATTCAGAAGCCCGGAGCCAAAGAAGAAAACAAGTGCAACGTGTGCTTGCGGGCTGGAGAGGAACAACACAGCTCAGAGTCCTCCATTTCTTGCCAATCCTTCTTGCCAGCCTTTCTGAGCAAGCAAAGCATCACTTCCACACTGGGTGGAGGGTGTGGTGGGAGAGGCCAGCCCACAGGGGATGCTTTCACACCATTGCAGTTCCTCTGGCTTCTCTGCAGCCTGAGAGCTTGGTGAGCTCAGCGGAGGACAGAAAGAAGGAGGGGAGAAGAGGGATCGAAGGGGGAGGAGGAGGGAAGCCCTCAGCCACCCAGAAACTGAGAACCCTCTGGGGTTACTCCCGGTCAGTGCCCTCCAGTCCCCAGCTCCGGTTTCAAAATCGCTGTAGCCTTCTTTGTTCAATGTGAAAAGGAATCACAGCAATTGGCTTCTTGAGAAGTGGGTGGAGGAGGCAAATGGACAAAAAGCAATGGAAAGAGAGTTCAGGGCAGCATCCAAGACCCAGATACTCTTCCCCAGCCAATCCAGGGAGGGTCTCCCAGCCCTCACCCCTCTCAGAGGGGGAAGCCTGGGAAGCCTCTCCTTTTTTGTCTCTACTTGGTCTAAGTTTGTCCATCCATATAAACAAGCCCTTAAAACATTTTTCTCCTACAGAAGGACATGTATCATGCACATCCCTTTCAGTGAACTGCATTGCAAACCACAGTGCCTAAAAGGAAAAAGGGAAGAGAGAGAGAGGAGAGAGAAGAAAAGTGTCTGTCATAGAGGCAGGCTGTTGGGGTCGGGGGTGGGAAACTAGGGACACTTGTGTCTGGAAACATGCACAGGTGAAGGGATGGATATTGGGAGACTGTATGACTGAAACTCAATCATAAACAACTTTTTGCAACTGTATATCAATAACTCAATTAAAAAACATTTTAAAGTTCTTTTTTCTTTTCCAGGAAAGGACAGTTAACAAACAGACCCAAGTATCTTTGGGGGTATATTTTGTTGTTTCATCTTGTTTTTTTTTAGTAGGGAGCACTTCAGCCTGGCCTCGGGAGGCCTAAACCCTCTCTGGAAACACTATGTCTTCTCTGGGAAGCTCATAGCTCTGGGGAAGGTGGGCAAGGCTGGGTGATCGCTGCTCCAAGACGTGGTTCTAAGGGCAAGTGAGAGGACTCCCAGAAGCTAGGGGCCTCAGATCCTCAAGATCTCACTGTTGTTCTTGGTGTCTTGGATTTCCTGATCAGTGTGAGTCCTTATTGATGTAAACCAAAAAGCAAACAAACAAAAAAATCCTCCACCAGATAATAAGATATAACCAGAAAAGCTCAGATTCTAGGATCTGGCTAATCTGGTTCCTCTCACTTCCAGAATGTTCCAGCTTGCTCATCTTGGTGAGGTCAGCTAGGTTCTTTGAATGTCCATTTTCCCATATGTAGCAATCTACCTTCAAGGGCATTTTTAGGTAAGCATAAATAATACCAAGCATGTAAATATCTGGATACTCTTACATGCTACAAGAAAAAAACACAAGAGTAAACCCATTCAACCTAAATGTTAGTGTGATCACCGATGGCAATTATGGAGAGCGTTCTCAAGAGAAAGTAGAATATTTAGGGTCATGCTCACTGAACCCTTTGAGGAAGTACCAAAGAGGTCTGAATTCTTTCACAACCACTGGAAATACTGTAACTTTAGGAAATACGTGTTTCTTAAAGGTAAAATGATCTTGCATTTATTCTGTAACTTCTGAATGTTGACTGAACCAAAAGACTAGTGTTATGGTTCAAAGCAGCAATAGTTTGGGATGCCCACTGAAGGCAGGAATCTGTTACAGAACATATGTGGTATAAAAACCATCCCTGTAGCCACAGAGATAGCACAGGGATTAAGATACTGCCTTGCATGGGCAACCCTCAAGTCCTGGCACTCATATGGTCCCAAGACCATAGGACCCCTGAGCACAGATCCAAGAGTACTCCCTGAACACTGATGAGTATAGCCCCCCAAAAATACTACAACGAATTTTTTTGATTAAAGTCAAAACTATTCTAGCACAAGCCTTCCAAAAAGAAAGGATGAAGAGACTTGTAAGCCTTTAGGCCACTCTACTACCTACTGCAGAACAAGTCATCATTGAAACGAGGGGAGAGAAAGGTCCACTACACCTCTATATCCAGTTCTACCTACTAAGGCAAAGCATCCCAGTAGCCTTACTGAGAAGTGGACAGATGAGATGCAGAGGTTGTAGGCGCTGGAAGAGGACTGATTCAGCTGACAGGAAGCTGACCAGCAGCCAGGCCCTGACATTACCAGTGAAGACTGTGACCCCGGAGGAAACGGTGTTTGTACTGGATGGAAGCTCTCCTGTGGCAGGGAGGAGGCCCAGAGTTTGACTGACTTTGAAAGTTCAGAAACAAACAAAAGGTAACACAGCGGAGGCACCACTGGACCGTGTGAATTCTGAACAGAGAGAGGAGAAGAGAAAACAAGGCGCCAACAAGCAAGAAAAGCTTTGAGAGAAATTCATGTGGGCGCCCCGCTGGAAGGACAGAGAGGTAGGCAGATGGGACAGATGCACACAAGATGCAGGGAAGGAAGAGAAGCTAAGAACGTAAAAAGAAAACCCAAGTCCTGAAAAGGGAAAGGCTGAACCATATAAAAAGCAAAGAGGAAACATAAAAGGTGGGCAAGAAAGAAAGGCGAATTTGAGGCACTCGAGGTTTAGTGAGGGGGATGGAGTCTGACCGAAAGTCACACTTTCAACTCCACGGGATGTGAGATTAGAACACGCTGAGGGCCCTGAGATACCTGGAAACATGGAGAGGAAAGGGAGGAGAGTTGGGGAAGTTCCAAGATGGTGGCTAAGAAGATCCTCTCCAGGACTGGACAAAGGGATAACTGCTAAAATAACATGGGCCAGAGCGACAGTGTTGTGTAGGGCACTTGCCTTGCAAATGGCCAGCTGGGGTTTAATCTCTAGCATCCCATATGGTCCTCTGAATAATGACAGGAGGAGCCCGGAGTGCAGAGCCATGAGTAAGCCCTGAGCACTACTGGGTGTGCCTCTCCCTCCCAAATAATGTATAACTAGCTTACTTTTTTTTCTTTTAAAAAACCAAATGTAGGGGTATGGTGCCGCCAGCAGGTCAATCTGTCCCTAAAATAACTTTGGCCAGGGCGAGTGCATCAGCAGCCTGATGGCAACGTCAGGCTTTCAGATACCCCAAAATTGCTGCTGTGCCTTTGGCCAGACCCTGGAAACTTGGGGCAAAGTTTACCAAGAAAGTAAATGGTCAAAAGTTAGGTATGTGGGAGACATACCCACAAACCACCTCCGGCTCAGCTATATAATTGGAGGTATGGCCTCTCTGGTTCCTGATCAAACTGCTTAATGGCCAGGATCCCAGAGACTCAGAAACGAATCTCGGAACCCAAAGGCTTTTGGCAGAAAAGCGTCTTGTTCCTGCAGTAGGTTACTGGCGCTGGGCCACTCCAGGTGGGAATAGGTTTCGTGTCTTGGCCTGTTCCCCTTGGCGGCCCAGTGACCACCATCCTCTAGAGGCCTCTGGACAGTCAGGTTTGGGCCTGCAGTGACAAGACACGCAGGACCTCACCAGATGGGGGTGGAACTGGCCCTTTCCTTCCCATCCCAGCGAGACCCCGAGTCGCCACCTACAAATGGCCTCTCTGGCTCCTGATCAATCTGCTTAATGGCCATGAACCCAGAGACTCAGAAACAAATCTCAAAACCCAGCGGCTTTTGGCAGAAATGCATCTGGACCGCATATAAGGTGACCGCCGCCTCAGAGCTTATTGGAAAGCCTGGTATGAGCCGGTGACAATGGGGCAACTGCAGTCTCATGGGAAGGGGGGACGGTACCGGCTCGTCCTTCACGCCCTACCGAGGTCACTAGTTGCCCCCCACGAGCAGCTCTCTGGCCCAACCATGGCTCCAGAGGCAAAAGGACTTAGTCCAGAGCCCAGCAGCTTGCGGCAGAAAAGTGAATGGACCATGCGTTAAACTACGGTGCCATGCCTCCCCGGAAGGGAAAGGGTGTTGCTCCCTTCCGACTTTCTCCCCGCCCACCCCCCACCTGCAGCAAGGTGGCCACTGCCTCAGAGCTTATTAGAAAGCCAGGTATGAGCCAGCAGTGACGGGTCAACTGCAGTCTCATGGGAAGGGGGATGGTACTGGCTCATCCTTTACACCCTACTGAGGTCATGAGTTGCCCCCCACGAGCAGCTCTCTGGCCCAGCCATGGCTCCAGAGACAAAAGGACTTAGTCCAGAGCCCGGCAGCTTGCAGCAGAAAAGTGAATGGACCATGCATTAAACTCCAGCTCCAAGCCTCCCCGGGAGGGAAAGGGTGTTGCTCCCTTCTGCCTTGCTGCCCCCGGGGCAGCAAGTGGCCACCACCTCAGAGCTTATAGGAAAGCCAGGTATGAGCCAGCGGTGATGGGGCAACTGCAGTCTCATGGGAAGGGGGGCAGTACCGGCTCATCCTTCACGCCCTACTGAGGTCACAAATTGCCCGCGGCTCTCCAGCACAGCCATAACACCAGACGTACAGAAACCAATCTCGTAAATTATCTGGCTCTTTGCAGAAATCCAAAATCATTATATGATTCTCATAACCAGCTATAGAAAACATAGTATTTCACAATGCCTTTTCAGCAGTTCTGATTGTTGGGGTGGAGGGGGGGAATTCTAAACAATAATGGTGCATCTTTTGTTGAAATAATGAATGTAATCAATGTAGAGAAGAGTTAAGTAGAAATCATCTGCCTCACAGGAATTAGGAGGGGTGGGAGGGGGGTATATTGGGGTTCTTGGTGGTGAAAAATGAGTACTGGTGAAGGGAAAGGTATTTGATCATTGTGTGACCGAGACTTAGACCTGAAAGCTTAGTAACTTTTCCCACAGTGATTCAATAAATAAATATAAGAAGAAAAATAAATAAATAAATAAATAAAACTATGAAAAAAAAGTAAGGTGGAGTTCATGCCCAAATCAATCAGCTAATCAGTGGCTGAATAAATAGCAGTACTCCTACATAAAAAAAACAAAAACACCCAAATGTAGGGTGGGGGTTAGCTCTAAGGGCTAAAGGACATGCCTTGCATTCATGAGACCCCTGAGCACTATTGGGTGTGGCCTGCTGGCCCACAGCCCTGAGGCCCCAGTAGCACCTCATCAGCAGCCCCACACAGTGAACATCCAAATCCAGTGAGCTAAGCTTTTCTGAGAGTAATCCAGCCTTCACTGAGCACTGCTTGTGAGCCCTCCTCCCTGCCATATTAATAAAATATACTAAGGAACATGGTACTGCTTTGTGCACAGAGAAAACTGATTGATATTTATCAAGTGTTATGCAGCACACTGTTATTTTCTTAAATCCCTCAGACAGGATTAAGAAAAGGCTATTATTCTTCTCTGTTTTTTTTTTTAATTTTATTTATTTTATTTTTTTAAAAAAAAAAGCAGAAACAACCCCGGGAGGTAAATTTCTTCCTTCGGGTCACAGTACAAGCAAGTGGCAAATTTGATCCCAATCAGCTAAAGATAGAAAAGTAGTCTCTTTCCACTTTGTTTGAATTGAATGAATCAACTAGAAAATAGTTCATCATGATTTGGGCATCAGAAGCTGGTGATGCCGCCCATGCTTACTGGCTGTGGGGTGAGACTCTGCATGGCAGTGTGGTTCAGTGGGCAGACACTAGGCCTGGAGGTCAGACAGATCTGAATGCAACGCAGTTTTACTGTGTGACCTCAGAACAGACATGACTCTTTTCAGCATTAACTTACTCATCAATAAAATGGGCAGGATGATGCCAAACAGCTGGTGCTGTTGCAAGATAAGCCCTCAACTGAACACTGTTGAAATGAAGTGGCATCATTATTTGGGGCAACCAAGTCTGCTGGCAGCGTATGAGAAGACTGCTCTCTTTTGTTTTATGGTTTCAGTTCAGCATAACCAGGGGTTCTCAGGGTTTACTGCTAGTGTTGCAGTCAGGGAACACTCTTGGTGGGGCCCAAGGACCATCTGGGATGCTGGGAATAGAACCCAGGTCAGCCGCATGCAAGACAAGCGCCATATCTGCTGTACCCTCTCTTTGACCCCCAAGACTGCTCTTTCGTGCCTCACTAACAGTGAGTGAGAAGAGGGCCGGAAACAGGGGGTTTATGAATAAAAGCAAACTGGACTGCCAAACTTTGCCGCTCAGGAGGTAAAGAAATCTTACACTAAAAGGCAAGTGTCTTCAGGAAACATGATAACATGATGCTAATAATCCAAACTTTTTGGGGGGGGGGGGCGGGTAACACCTGCTGGTATTCAGGGTTACTCCTGCCTCTGTTCTCAGGGAGGGTGCCTGAGATCGAACCTGAGTTGGTCACGTGCAAGGCAAGTTCCCTACCCATGTTATTATATGGTTCCAGCCCTGAAATTCTTTAAAGTTTGATATTCTGAGGTTTGATATTCTGTGGTACACACTGTCCTGTGAGTGAGTACAATTCTGTTTTCTATTCCTGTCTGAGCAAAGTTGACCTTTGATTCGATTTAGTTCCAGCAATATTTCAACACAGCAGTACAGAGTTGCAACCCCCTGATAGAGCCCAGTTGGGGCCAGGCCCCTACTGGGATGAAAACCAAAGGCTTAACTTTGACAGGTCTGGGAAAACTTTCAAAATGCTGTATGAAACTCGAAGGCCCCAAATGAGAACTTTTGACAAATACGCATGGAGCGTGACTTGCAATCACTCAAAGATTTCAAGGAATTTGCAGTTTGATGACAGAATGTTGACACATATGGTTTCCCAGTAAGAGGGTGCTATATGGTAATGGGGGGGAGGCAGGAATGGGGAAAGGGAGTAAAGACAGAAAGTGAAATTCAGGGTTGTACCCTCTACTTCACCAGCCTTGCCCAAGTATTAGGAGGGGCTCAGGCAGAGAAGAAGTAGCCATGAGTCACAGGATGTTCTTTCTGGACAGGCATTGGGGAAGGCTCCAATACTCATACTCATGGAGCTAGGGATTATGGGAACTCTGGCATTTCCGGAAGAGGCCCTTTTGTCTCTACTGATCTATCCATACCCATTGCTCTATCCATCCATAAACTGCTCTCTCTAGGATACAATGACAGCAGATACGAAAGAGAGAAGTACTAGTGCGATTCCTGCCCCTGCCAGCTATGCATCCTTAGGGAGGTGACTTAGCCTCTCTGAACTTCAGTTCCTTCATATGCAGAAAAAGGAACAAAATTCCCAGCCTCACATGATGTTTATGCAGTGAACTTAAGTACATCTCATTGTGTGCTAGTGACTGTACAAAAGGCTTTACTCTTACTAGCTCATTAATATCTCCCTCTTACACAAACACACACACACATACACACACACACACACACACACACACAGCCCTAAGAAAGAATGACTGTCTCCAATTTGAGGAAACAGAAACACATAGTTGTTATGAAATCATCCAAGGTCACGTAACTGGTTAGCAGCAGAGCTGGAATTTGAACCAATGCAAGCTGACTGCCAAGTGTGTTCTCCGGACGGTCAACTGTACTGCCTGCTGGATGTTTACCAGGTGATAATTTTACAGCCCCTTCTCTCAGCTCCCTGCCACAGTCAACTACCTTACCATGTCACCAAAACCTACCCCACCCTCTTGGGACCATAGCTTTTTTTGGTTTCGTTTTACTTTCAGGCCACACCCAGTAGAACTCAAGGCTCTGATCTCAGGGATCATTTCTGGAGGGCTTGGGGGGGCGGGGCATATGGGATGCTGATATCGAAACCAGGTCAGCCAGGTGTAAGGCAAACACCCCACCCACTGTACTATTGCTCCAGGCCCCCTGGGGACTGTCTTTTTTACTTTCAAAGATCAAAGCAAAATCAAAGGTCCATAGAGTGAACTCAGACTTTCAGCAGCAAGTCCTCCGACAAACAAAAGGCTATGGACCTTTTCTTAAAGTGTGTGTGCTAGTGATTGTACAAAAGGCTTTGCTGTACAAAAAGCATGAATCACACTCCCTGCCCAGGGCTTACTTCACATTCTGGTCAAAACCACATCAAAAAGGCCAAACAGATGTATTTGGAAAACAACAACCATGCTTTGAAAGACAGAAAGCTAACTGAAGGGCTAGCAATGTTCCAGATCCAGGTCACGATGTCTGGACATGGGCTGCCTTGATACTTCCTCCAGTTTCCCCCATTCTCATCCATAGATCTCAACTGGTGGACATCTTTCACTGGTCATCATCCATTGGTGTCATCCACTGGACATCTTCCAAGTCAGAGACGAAATGCTGAAATTTCTCACTGGCTCTTTCCTGACAAAGTTCTGATACACTTCAAAGTTCTACATCCTAGAAAGGAGGCGTTTCAAGTGCCTGAATTAGGGCTTCAGTATGTCTTTCTTAATCTAGTCTTCCCAGAAAGAGCTGAGATGAGGTACTCGGACCACAGCAAGCAGCCGTGATACTGGGCACCATCCAGCTCCAGGAAGCACAATTCTATGAAGGGCCCTTCACGGGAATTGTGTTGTATGTGGCCTCACCACAACTGTGTGATTTGGCAGCCCTCGGTCCAGCCTGAAAGCCATCCTTCAACTGTCCCAACCACCTGGCTTGGTCCAATTCAGCAGGTTCAGAAATTGACCCTTTAAAGTTCCACAGAGCAGCCCTGGGCTTCTGGTTCAAGGCACTGGGGTAGCTATAATTCCACATCACCTACACCAAGGCCTGATCCATTGGGCCAACTACAGCTTATGAACAGTGAGAACCTCCACAAGGCACCACCATAACTCAAGATGAGTTCCACAGAACAGCATGCACAATGGCGATTTGAGAGGGTGTATTCATGGGCTACAACAATGGACAGACACCAGCTAACTGTGGAAAGCCAGGTGTTTGGAAGTTGGGAAACTTCTCACCAGGAATGTAAAGATGGCTTGCCCCAAGTAAAAGCTTTACCACAAAATGTGCATTTCTCAACTTCCACCCAACTGGGAAGCCAGGATCAATGCTAGAAGCAGCACAAATTTGAGAGATGCCTGGGTGCAGGATGATCCCAAATAATGAAGAAGATTGTAACCGAAAGTTCCATCTTCAGGAGAGGAATTAGGTGTGGGGGCAAAGATGATGTCTGCTCATCCTCAATGGGGAAAAACTGAGAGCCTTCCCCCTAAGAACAGGGATGAGACAAGGATACTCACTCTCTCCACTACTGTTCAATATAGTACTGGAAGTACTTGCAATAGCGAATAGGCAAGAAAAAGATATTAAAGGCATCCAGGTAGGAAAGGAAGAAATCAAGCTCTCTCTATTTACAGATGATATGATACTATACTTAGAGAACCCTAAAACCTCTATCAAGAAACTCCTAGAAACAATAGACTTGTATAGTAAAGTTGCAGGCTATAAAAACAATACCCAAAACTCCATGGCTTTCCTATATGCAAACAGTGAGAGAGAAGAAAGTGACATGAAAAAAACAATCCCATTCACAATTGTGCCCCAGAAAATCAACTACCTAGGAATTAGCTTAACTAAGGAAGTAAAGGACCTGTACAAAGAAAACTACGAAACACTACTTCAGGAAATAAAAGAGAACACGAGGAAATAAAAAAAACCTCCTGCTCATGGATCAGGAGAATTAACATTGTCAAAATGGCAATACTTCCCAAATCACTGTACAAATTCAATGTGATCCCTATTATGATACCCATGACATTCTTCAAAGAAATGGAGCAAACACTCCTGAAATTTATATGGAACAATAAATACCCACTAATAGCTAAAGCAATTCTTGGGAAAAAGAAAATGGGAGGAATCAACCTCCCTAACTTCAAACTCTCTACAAAGCAGTAATAATTAAAACAGCTCGGTACTGGAAAAAAGGCAGAGCTGCAGACCAATGGAACAGGGTTGAACATACTGACATTTCCCCCCAAGCTTATGATCATCTAATCTTCCATAAGGGGGCAAGAAAAGTGAAGTGGAGCAAGGAAAGCCTCTTTAACAAATTGTGCTGGCAAAACTGGACGGCTACATACAAAAAAGTAGGCTCAGATCTCTGACTAACACGATGTACAAAAGTAAGATCAAAATGGATTAAAGACCTCAACATCAGACCAGAATCCATAAGGTACATTGAAGACAAAATTGGCAAAACCCTCCATGATACTGAAGCTAATGGTATCTTCAAAGATGTCATGCCACTGGCCAAGCAAGTGAAAACAGAGATAGACAAATGGAACTATCTTAAACTAAGAAGCTTCTGCACCTCCAAAGAAACAGTGACCAAAATACAAAGACAGTCTACAGAATGGGAAAGGATATTCGCTGAATACACATCCGACAAGGGGTTGATGTTAAGGATATACAAGGTACTGGTTGAACTCCACAAAAAGAAAACATTCAACCCCATCAAAAAATGGGGCGACAAAATGAACAGAAACTTTCTCAAAGAAGAAATCTGAATGGCAAAAAGGCACAGGAGAAAATGCTCTACATCATTAATCATCAGGGAGATGCAGATCAAAACAACAATGAGATATCATTTCACACCACAGAGGCTGGCCCACATCCAAAAGAACAAAAGCAACTGGTGTTGGCGCGGATATGGCGAAAAAGGGACCTTCCTGCACTGCTGGTGGGAATGCCGATTGGTTCAGCCCTTTTGGAAAACAGTATGGACGATTCTCAAAAAATTAAAAATTGAGCTCCCATTTGACCCAGCAATACTACTCCTGGGAATATATCCCAGAGAGGCAAATAAGTATAGTTGAAGTGACATCTGCATTTGTTTGTTCATTGCAGCACTGTTTACAATATTGAGAATCTGGAAAAAAAAACCTGAGTACCCGAGAATGGATGACTGGTTAAAGAAACTTTGGTACATCTATACAATGCAGTACTATGTAGCTGTTAGAAAGGATGAAGTCATGAAATTTACGTACAAGTGGTACTACATGGAAAGCATCATGCTAAACGAAATGAGTCAGAAAGAGAGGGACAGACATAGAAAGATTGCATTCATCTGGGGAACATAAAGTAACAAAATAGGAGACTAACACCCAAGAATAGCCGAGATAAATACCAGGAGGTTTACTCCATGGCTTGGAGGCCAGCCACACACTCTAAGATAAAGGCAGCTCAGATAGAGAAGGGAGCACCAAATAAAAGGTGTCGGGAAGATCCGTCCAGGATGGGAGATGCATGCTGTAAGTAGACTATAGACCGAACATGATTGCCACTCAATTCCTCTTTTGCAAACCACAGCACCCAAAAGGAAAGAGAGAACAAAAGGAAGTGCCCTGCCACAGAGGCAGGGTGGGATGGGGGGATTGGAGGGTGGGAGGGATACTGGGACTAGTGGTGGTGGAGAATGGGCACTGGTGGAGGGATGGGTACTCCATCATAACTGAAACCCAAGCACAAAAATTTGTAAGTCTACAACTGTACCTCATGGTGTTTCACTAATAAAATTTTTTTTAAAAAAAGATAATGTCTGCATAAATATGTGGAGCAGGAAGGGGGATAACCAGAAAAGGTCAGTCAGCGAGGAGCAAAAGGGGAAGGAAACCTCGCAGATTTATTGTGTCAACCATGTATTGTGATCCCGCTGTCAGTCATCGCAGATGTCACCACCTACAGTAATGCTCCACCCCCTGACGGTCATCACCTCCATCTCTCAGATAAACTGAGGGTCAAAATGAAAAAAGGACCCATGGGTCACACATCATGGTGAGGAGAGACACAATTTCTTCCAGAAATGAATCTTGATTTAAAGCCTTACACTTTTCCTTTTGTGCCGGTACTTTCCAATCTTCTGCAATGTGTAAACTACTCTCACAGATTTTACCATCTCCATATTAAAAGTACTTTATGAATATTCCCCTGGGCCCAAGACAAAATTGCGACTTAAAAAGAATTAACGTGGGGCTAGAGAGATAGCTCAGCAGTCAGGGTGGCTAATTTTGCAAGTAGCAGACCTGAGGTTGAATCCCAGCACGACATGGTCCACCCCCCCACCCCCCGCCACCCAAGCACCTTTATGCACCACTGTGTGTGTTTCTGGAGGCCCCCTGTGCACTTCTGGGAGGCCTTAGTAGATCCCACATAGTTGGAGAAGCTCTACATCCTCACGCCTAAGCACTGCCCAACCCAGCTGGCTACTGAGAGTGGTCACTGGGGCCCCTGAGATCTAACTGAGAGACACCTCTCAAAAAAAAAAAAAAGAGGAGCAAATGCTTCTCCATGAGCTCTCAGAAATTACATTGTCATCACTCAAGCTGTGCAGGTATAGATTTAGGAAGAAAAAAACATATCCAAAAATTTCTAGTGATGCGAAACTGGGTTATATCCCTTCCCAGGGCTTCCTACATGGCCGGGTTTCTCACAGGATAGTTTCAAGGATAATTGCACTTGTCCATGACTTAATTTTTAAAACTGGAGGCCTTCCCAGTTGTATTATTATTAAGAAGGCATAAGACGGGAAAGAAAGATGGCGGCCGCACGGGAGCCTTGTGGAAAGCAGGTTTGAGCCGGGCTTGGGGGAGCGGCGGGGACCTCATGGGAAGGGGGGCTTTGTGGGCCGTCCCCCACGCCCCACCGAGGTCTCCAGCTGCCCCCCACGAGCGGCTCTCCGGCACGGCCACGACTCCAGGGCACAGAAACCAATCTCTTAACTAGCTAACTTTTAATAGAAATTCTTCCAGGGTCAATAAGTAAAATAGCAGAAATTCAAAACCACGCGGCCGCATTTTATTCTTAAACCAAGTTGTAGAAAGCAAATCATTTCACAACGCTGTTTCAGCATGTCTGATTGTGGGGGGTGGGTCGTAAACTCTAAACAATAATTGTGCAACTTCTATCGAAATAATCTATCTAGTCAAAGTATATAGAGTATTAACTAGAACTCATCTGCCTCACAAGAATTGGGAGGGGTGGGAGGTGGGGGTCTATTGGGGTTCGGGGCTAAAAATGAGTATTGGTAAAGGGAAATGTGTTTGGTATCTACATGACTGAGAACTAAACCCGAAAGCTCTGTAACTTTTCCCACAGTGATTCAATAAATAAATAAATTATTTTAAAAAAAAAAAGGCATAAGACAAGTCCACAGAAAGAGAACTGCATGAAACACAGATGTTCAGCTCTGTTTCATTTCCTTTGGGGTGATACACCCTTGGGAAAGTCACTTCTCCCTTCCAGATCAGAATCTTGTCACTGTCACTATTCACTGTCACTGTTCTCCCGTTGTTCATCAATTTGCTCGAGCGGGCCCAGTAACGTCTCCATTGGAGACTTTGTTGTTACTGTGTTTGGCATATCGAATACATCATGGGTAGCTTGCCAGGCTCTGCCATGCTGGCGAGATACTCTCGGTAGCTTGCCGGGCTCTCCGAGAAGGGCAGAGGAATCGAACTTGGGTCGGCCATGTTGGCTGCGTGCAACGCAAACACCCTACCGCTGTGCTATCACTCCAGCCCCAGAATCTTGTCCAGAGTAAAAATTTTATATGCATAAGGGCCATATTTCTTTGATACCCGTCTGTGTCACAACACTTAGACCAGTAGTAGACACGTATTAGGTGCCCAATAAAGACTGGCTTAAGGATTTGAATTAATGAACTCATTTATTTATAAGAGAAATAAACAGCATCTAAGATTTCAGTAAATACGTGGAAGCCATACAACGCCCAAGTTCAAGGAACAATGAATTTGAGGAGAGTATTTGAATAAAAGACTCCATATTTGCAAATTCCCAACAAATATTCCAATTACTAGTTGAAGAAAGGAACATGATGAATCCTCCCACTAGATCACAGAAGCAAAAGTCCAACAGTCTGGCACTAGTAACAAGCTAAGTTGCTGGCTATCTAAGGAGCTGGAGTCCAAAAGGGTTGTTCATTTATAAAAATTAATCCAAACCTTAGGCCTTGATCCTATAGTCATCAATGGCTTGAATGATAATAATTATTTATCAAATTTCTAGACAACAGAAAATGGCAAGCAGCAGTGTGACCCTATTAGAATCTACAACGGTTTTCGTAGGATGCCAAAAATGTAAAATAGACCGGGTGGTCCTGGCCCTTCAGGGCTGGAGTAACACCACATTCTCTGACCTCACACTGAACCACTGACCCTGCTTTACCGAAAGTCACTGGGCCTCTGGCCCCAAGCACTACTTGGAAAGTCCCCGCCAAAAATGAAAGAGAGAAAAAAGATATTTTATCTTTCAGCTAAAAAAAAAAGTACATTTAATAAATGGAGAACAAATACAGTACAATACTGTGTATTCAGGAGACAGTCAGCTGTTTGACTCAACCTGGAATATAAATTCACAGAGTGACATGGATGCCAAAAGCCTAATGCAATCTCAGCTCTCAGCAACAGAAAGTCAGTGCTGACCAGGGAGGCAAAAGTCCCCTTCTACTCAGTGCTAAAACTCAGTTGTAGTTTCTGGTAAAGTTCAAGAAAGCCACAGACACACTGAAATACAACAGGAAAAATAGAACTTGGGAAGAAACATTCCAGAAGAAGTATGGAGAACAACTGCCCCTGAAAAAACAAAGACTTTAGGAAGGGAGGTAGAAACCCAAGTGCTGTCTTCCAATATCACACAGGAAATAGCATTAGCCTTCTTGCTACAAAGAGTGGCAGGGCGGTGGATGTTTTCTGGTCATGATGGCTGTCCATCCCCAAAATGAGCCGCTGTGAGCAAGAGGGCCCCATCTCAGGAAAGAGGATATGACAGAGGAAACTGCAATGGGCAGGGTTCCAGACTTCACCAGATCTAACATCCTTCCAACCCAGTGTTCTATACCTACAGACCAAGCCCATCATGATGTCAGGAAGGCTATGGATATGGATAATGGGATGCTAAGTCAGATGTCTCCACAGAGAGACCCCAGCCTCTGAAATCTGTGCAACCATTCAAATTCAGTAGAAAGCCACTGACTGCTTCAGGAGCAGCAACATTTTTTGTGCATTTCCTCTAGACAGAGGCCTGGCTCTGTGGTACAGAGCAAAGAGAAGGGAAGTGACTGGATTTGGTGGCTGCAGAACAGTACAGGAGCACTGGGTGCAAGAAGAATGTGAACTAAGCATGGAGAGACTACAATGAAACCAAGCACAAGTTCTCTTCAAAGATTTGCTAACATTTTTGAATGCAGGTCTGGCCAGTTTTCTCCCCACAAAGTCTTATTTCCAGTGGCTTAAAGGCAAAAAAAAATAGTGCTGTGTGTTTGGGGCAGCTGCCACTAATTTCTGAAATTACTGAACACCTTGGTCACATCAGATTGTCTCTTTCTCAAGCCAAGAAAGTTGAGAGACAGAATAGTTGAGAGACTGAAGCTCAGAATGCTTCACGGACCCCTAAGAACAAATCTGGCTCCCATCGAGTGAATAACGTACTGGGTACGAGACACTGTATTTTACATTTGATACTGCAAGTGACCTATTGTTTTATAGCTGAGGAAATTTAAGATTCTGGGAAGTTAAATGGTTGGATGAGTTAAACGGTTGGTCACCACTCCAAAGAAACCATAGCTCTTATTCAGTGTAGTTTTTCGGAGATGTCAGATACTGGAAGCAATAGAATCGGGTTTTGCTTTGGTTTGAGACTCATATCCCTTGGTGTTCAGGGGAACACTGTCATATCCCTGACAGTCTTCAGGGGATTATGCAGTTTCAGGGAGTAAACCCAAGTATCCTCAGGGGGCAGGGGGCAGGGGGCACACACAGAACGATAATACAGCGGGTAGAACACTTGCCTTGCACACAGCAAACCTGAGTTCAATCCCCGTGTGGCACCCCATATGGTCCCCCCAAGCCCACCAGAAGTAGTGATCCCTACGCCAAAAGACAGGAGTAAGCCCTGAGCACCGCTGGATGTGGCCCCCAAACCAAAACAAAAATAACATTAAAAACAAAACAAAAAAAACACAGGTATCCTTATGCAAAACATGCACGGCAGCCCACTGAATTGTGTCTTCAGCCCTAAATAGGTTTTGTTTCTTTATTTTACGTCATTTATCCCTCAGAACAAAGTTTTGAGACAGGCTCCTGTATTACCCCCATCTTAAATATGAGAAGTGTGCACCAGAAGTCACTTCATGACTTATTCACTCAGTCATAAGGTCACAAGGTTCTAAGGGCTATCTCCTGGCCCTGTCTTCTCCGGGTCACCTGTCAGCCCCCTGGAGCATAAAAATCAGCCCAAACTCTGCCTCTGAGCTACCAGGCTGGGTACTTCAGTAGATCAGAAAGAACAACTTTATCACGCTTGCTTCCTTTCTGTTCTGCACTGGGACAGCCACTGGGACCACCAGAGGTCTACAGTACAAGGACACAACAGCCAGTTGGCTGAACCACGCAGCCAGGAGCAGGGAGCTCCAAGAACGGCCACACCCGTCCCTTCAGTGGACAGTGACACCTTGTCCGTGTCATGGACTTTCAGTTCCTAAGCCATCAGCTCCTCCTCCTCTGCCGCCTCTTTTCCTGCCCAAAGCACAGGTCGAGAGAAAGCGACAAGTCTGCTTCAAGCTCAAGCGCTGGACACCAATTCCTTAGTCAAGAAGGTCACAGACTGGGAGGCCCTCAGCCAAGGCCAACCCACCTGCAACACTCTGCCTAGTCAAAGCACTTTCTCGGGAGCAGTGGCAGCAGCTGGCCTGCGAAGGCGAGTCATTTATCACTGACATTGTTTAGAACCACTGGTGCATGGTGATAATAAAAGCAGATCGACTTTTAGTCAGCTTCATTACTGCTTTTCAAATTCTCCACAGCCCCTGCACGCCATCCTAGCCTCTGCCCAGCGGACTGCTCCACCACCACCCCTGCCCCCCTGTGCGGCCACTGGTGGGAGGCTGATCTGTGAGTCCTCTAGCGGGTGCCTGATGCCATGGCTGGCACCCTGCCCGCCCCTCGCACACTCCCTCAATGGCACGCGACAAAGCACCCGGGCGCTCACCAGGTCAAAGGTAGAGCTTTCTTTTTTAAAAGATCACAGTTCAAATGTCCGCGAGACAAAACCAAATGATTAGGGGAAAGATGAATTGCCCTTTCCTTTTAGAAAGAATGTTTGCCTTTTACTTACCCGCTCTGTTACAACTGTGATTGCTTTAATAGGGGCTGACGTAGCCTCTGTCAATGAATTTACCCACTCACTGCTAATCGGCAGTCAACTCCAAAAAAATCTGAAGTTGGCAGCACACCACAGCCCTCACTAACCCTAACTTGCAGCTACTGCTCTTTGGAGATAGGGCTCATCTCGCCGGAATGGGCCATTTTTTTCTGGGTGGCATTCAAGTTGTGCTCAGGGATGCTCGGAACCATCAGAGATGGTCTCAGGGGTCCGTACTGTGCCAGAGACTGAACTCACGCCCTGTCTGACAGAGACCCATAGCTTCCTTCGTTTCTCTTCAATGCCCCACTAAGGAGGAAAGCCCGGTGGCCAGGGGGAAAGACATGGCACAGAACTCTCTGGTGCAGGACAACTTCCGGTCACACCCCACATACAGAAGGCGCTCGCTTACTTGAGCTGGAATTCTCGATCCGCTGTAATGTTCGCAGAACTTTACGGATGTCCTTCATGCTGGTGTCTCTCTGGCTATACAAAAGAAGCCGCTGCGCATCGGAGAAGAGGCGGGACACACTACAGAGGGTGCGAGAGAAACAGAAAAGCCCTTGTTAGGCTAACTGCCTCTCCCACCTGAAGGAATTCCTGCCTGGTCCAAGGGCTCCACCCCCACCACTCTCCACATTCAGCTTTAGTGCTACCCTCATGTCCCCTGCCCACCTTCCTGCACCCAATGTTCTTCCCCATATCTCTATAAAACCAAATCCTACCACCCTCCTTCAACTGAGGTCCCACCCTTGCACCATCTCTCCAGAAGGCCCCCTACGAACATGCATGCACCTCATCCCCCAGACTGACTAATCCCAGAGACACCACAGGCACAGTGCTTAGGGCCCAGCATACTCTTAGGAGGTCCACAAAATTGTTTGAATTTTTGGGCAGAAAAAAAATGAGCACACGCTTTGCACATGAGAGACTTGGGTTCAATCCCCAACACCATGTGGTCCCCCAGACAACACCAGGAGCAACGCTCAAGCAGAGAGAGGAAAGTTACTCATGAGCTGACAATTTCTACCTGCTATGAGACAATTTTTTTTGGTAATTTTTAATTTCCTCTAAAATCAAAATTTATAAACGGAGAATATATATATAATCTGGCTACATTCCTTTTTAGACTAACATGGTTATGAATTAAACATGTTCATGTCTTTGCATTAAAGAAGCTACAAAGTCTAGGGTTTCAGAGCATGCTAATTGGCCCCACATAGCCCAGCTGCAGTTTCCTAAAAGTGTCTAGATACATCTTCAATCGTTCATCCATCAGAACTCACATCATGGTTCTGCGAATTCAGAGAATCTCCATGCTCAGTAGACACTCAGGACAAAAACTCAGTACTCAGTACAGTACAATTCTACAGTCTTGGATTGAAGTCAGGAACCAGGGATACCAAAGCAAGAAAGCAGCATCCTTGCCCTCAAGAAGCATACGCAGTGCCCTGTAGGTAGCGTTATGCACTAGGGTAAGGCAGTCACAGGGATAAGAGTTGATGGCTAGCAAAGAGGACACAACCTGCCATTTGGGCCAGGGCCCCTCCAGGGAAGCCTCATCCGGTGCACAGCTCTGCCTCCCCTGCCTCCAGCTCTTCCAGTCTCATATGCAGTGCCAAACTGGTCTCACTGAATGGAAAATCATCACTTGGGGCGGCTTTGCTAGCTCTCCACAGCCACTTTAAGAGGAATGCCCCCAAACATGTAGTTTAAGGATACATGACTTATTACTCCAAAAATGTACCCAAACAAGAACCCACAGTCTCAAAACTTAGAGGCAATCCTCCTCTCCCTTATTCTGCAGGCTGTGTAACATGCAAAACTTTTACAAAAGTGACCTCACTCAAGTCCATCCATTCAAAATTCTCTGGGGACTGAAAAGGGAAAGAAAAATAACCAAGTATGAGAATGAAAGTCGGACCCAGTCATCTGGTACTTACATGGATTTGTTAAAGTTTCCAACAACCCCAGGAGCCTCACCAGGAGTTGGGTAACGGAAGCAGGGGTTGTTGGCATTACAGATAATCCCCTGAATCCAAGGCAGCGTTCCTGCAGAGGGCATGGCTTTGTTTGGAAAGTGGCCTGTTGAAATTGAGAAGAAAATCACAGGGAGAATCATTAATGCTTTGAAGTGATTTGAGGACTTCATAGGAACCTTTATCTCTTAGTTGCAACCATACCTCTAGACTCCATCCCAAATCCATGAGTTCTATACCCCCCTTCCAGAGAACTACCACCTCTAAAATGAGAAACCTGACATCAGAGTCTGGTCCCCAACCTTTGTGATATCATCTGTAGAAGGAGAACCATGATACAATCTTGGAAATGCCAAGAGTACAGATTAGATCATGTGCAGACAGTGTCCTGTGTGCAGTAAGAACTCAATCATCATGTTCATCTTTAATTCATCTAGAGCTTTCCTGGAGATGACCTAATCCAATTTCTTCCCATTTGAAACTACAGCTCGATGAGCCTCGGGGAAACCATGGACAAGACTAGGAGGACCCCCATCTCTAGGATCCCAACTCCAGCATCTTCCCTGGTACCTGCAGTCCCCTGGATTTCTCAGTTCTTCTCAGACCCCTCTGGCTCTATCCTCTGTTGATCAAACATGTGTTTGCTTCACCTCCTCTATGGGCTCACCACTTTCTCCAGGACATCTAATCAATACACTGATACGGGGTTAGCAAAGCATCTGCAAAGCTATACTGGTGCAAGTGTCTTGCCTCCCTTTTCTCTCCTTCCTCCCTTATGAAGGAGGTTCTGACACAGGCTGACAGGTAGATTGAGGTCTGGTCCCCAGTGTCACAGGCAATTTGGGTATGTGGCAGTCAGATGTTGGGGAGGAAGATAAATGTGTCTAGGAGGCAGAGACTCAACCTGCGGACCAAGCACGTATGAATTCCTCTGGAGAGAAAGGCCAAGGCTTCTGTCTAGTTGTGAGCCCCAACACAAGCCAGTAAGCACTAAGAACTAAGGCTCCAGGAAGCAAAGGGCCAAACAGCTTATGGGACATGTTCAATTCCTGCAGCTCATGAAACTGCACCTTTGGCCAAGTCACTGAATCCTGAACCCTCAGTTTCCTCGCCTAAAAAAATGGGTACAAAAAGGCGATCTACTTCACATTGTTGTAGTGTGCATCTTAGGAATTCTTGGGGGGTTTTACTATTTTAATTTTTTTTAATTTTTTTACTTGTTGGTTTGGGGGGTGATACCCAGCAGTGATCAACGCTTATTCCTGAGTCTCTACTCAGAGATCACTCCTGGTGGACCCAGGGGACCATATAGGATGCCAGGAATCAAATCCAGGTCAGCCACATGCAAGGCAAGTGCCCTATATACTGTACTTTCTCTTCAGACCTACATCTTAGGAATTCCTATGGGTAAATCAGGCAGCAGAGTGAGGTAAACGTCACCTGAGGTAAAGCTCAATGAATGGGTCTATGGCAATGACGTGCCACAAGAGTGGTGAGCCTACAAAAGTAATAATTCTATTCTTACCTAGTCAGTAACAAGCCTTCCAACTTAGAACTTTCCTCCAAAGCAGAAACTTCCACTCATCAGTTTACTTCCATGCATACTGCTACCAGATTCTCCTCTGAAGTTAACTACAGGCAGAACTTGCAAAGCTTATATTTCAGTATGGAAGTCCTTTTATCTCCATCTTTCTGTTCTACCCATATTCCAACCAGAGAGACAACTTGTTACATCCTTGCTTTACAGTAGAAAAAGGATGCAACAAGATCAGATACCCTCTGCAGGGACTCTGACCTTTTGAACATTTGCTTAGTTAACCTCTTTATCTCCCAGTTAAGAGTTCAAGGAAAACCAAACAAGGTCCCTTGCCTAAACAGCTGCTCTTCTTTCAGAGGAGATTTATGCAATCCAACCAAATACTTCAAGGACAAAGGGATTCTCTCTTTATACCTCCTGGGGAGATTGGCACCAACAACTGAGTGGTACTGGTCCAGGAAACAATGAACAGTGGTGGGTTAAGTGAAGATCTTTCCAGATGGATTTTGTCCCCGCTTACTAACCAACAAAAGCATGGTGAGAACTTTTGGTGTGCAGGAAGATAATCAAATAGCACAATGGTGACCCAGGATCCAGGGATCTTATCAGGACCTTGATGGCTCTGGCAAATATTGAGAAAGATTAGTGGCTAAAAATTAGCCACCAATCTTTGTTTCCAAAGACAAGACACTCAGAAAGCTTCACTTGAGCACTGTGTCCTTTCAGCTAGATGGCTGGAAGGTGGTAAGAATAGAGAGCAATTCTGAAAGAAGTGCATAAATTGAGGGTTAAACTTTTATCTGCCTTTTATAGCTATAGGAATTTTACACCTCTGAGAATCTATGATCTGTGTCAAAGGAATCTAGATTCAACAGTTTGACCAATTTGACCTAGATCACAATCTTGGCAACTGACAGAGAAAACCCCAGTTTGTCTGATGCCAACATCTAAGCAGTTTTTCATACCCATCTTGCAAGTCTGTGACGCCTCTACAAAGAGAACAGCCATCAGACTGTAAAGTTGATTTTTCTCTCAAATGTGTTCTTTGGTGGTGCTTAGAGTAATACCTAAGTAAAATTTGAGTCACGGTCACGGTCCTCCCGTTGTTCATCGGTTTGCTTAAGCGGGCCCAGTAACGTCTCCATCGTGAGACTTGTTACTGTGTTTGGCTATCGAATACGTCACGGGTAGCTTTCCATTTACTCAGCTATCAGCTAAATCTCTTTGGGTTCCAAAAGAGAAGACAGAATTACCTTCTAAGCCCACAAACTGAGTGCAAGTTTCATTTCATATTCTTCTTAATTTTCGGTGAAACTAGAAGATAATGTCTAGGAAAGTACCCATAGAGTTCTTTTTTAAACTTAGTACAAGCAGATAATGGGCAAATAACTGTTACTGTGTGATACGAGAGAGACAGGGGTTAAAAGGTGACCCTAGGGCCAAAGACATGAGTCAAAGGGATTCAGCATATGCCTAGCACATGTGAGGCCCTAAATTCTATCCAAGGTACGATGAGCCCCCTTCCTAAGCCCCACTGGGTACAGGACAGGTAGCTCTAAGCAACACCCAGTGATTCCAAGCACTACAGTGCAAAATCGAGCTCTGATTTGTCAGCAGAAAGATGGCTAGGAGTGGCTCTGGGTGCCTACCTCCAGCAGCCAAATACTGACTCGATGGACTCAAAAAAGGGGAGAGGTGATTCTCCTCCCCATCTCTTTCCTGAAGATCTATATCCCACGTGCCTCAGGGGCTAAGGGTGTGGGCAGTGTTGATTCATGACAAGAAATGTCACAGGGACAAAGCAACAGCTAAACCGCCTACGCGATGTTCCTTCGGACTGAAGCGATTCTGCAGTGTCCAGCAGAAAGTCATCCAGTGATTGTGACATGACACTCACGACATCTATAAAAGGGAGCTATTACCCCTCCCCACTTAGAGAGATGATGAAACTCAGGCACCGGGATGCTAAGTCAAGATGGCAGTGGAGCAGTTCTCCCAAAATGACAGAATTAGTAATTGATGAAGCCAGGATTTAAGCCAAGCCAACTTGACCTCTAAAGTGTGAGTCTGTGGCCACATCTCACTGTAGGCTCCATCCTGTGGTCAGTTTAAAGGCCACAGCAAAACAAAGAATTTAGATTCCGATAACTTAAGCTTTTTTTTTTTTAATCTGTCACTTACTGAATATGTGACTGTAGACAAACCCATGCATTATTCTAGAGTCCCAATTTACTTCTCATAAAATCAAAGCAAGTTTATTTAGTTATTAAAGTTTATTAAAGTTTATTTAAAAGTCCCTAAGAGATAGAGAAGGGAGCACCAAATAAAGGATGTTGGGAGGATCCTCCCAGGAGGGGAGATGCATGTCGAAAGTAGACTATGGACTGAACATGTTTGCCACTCAATGCCTCTTTTGCAGACCACAACACCCAAAAGGAGAGAGAGAACACAGGGGATTGCCCTGCCACAGAGACAGGGGGGATGGGGGGATGGGGGTGGGAGGGATATTATCCATGGTGGTGGAAAATGGGCACTGGTGGAGGGATGGGTATCTGATCATTGTATAATTGAAACCAAAACACAAAAAATTGTAAATCTACAACTTTAAAAAAATAAAATACAATAAAGGGGAAAAAAAAAAAGAAGAGGCCACAAAAATAAAAATAAATAAATAAATAAATAAAAAAGTCCCTAAGAAAGTTGACTGAACACGTCTGTTATAAACATCAAAGGAAGTGTCGGGCAACCTGATTTCTACACATATGTTGCTTTAAGTGATATGGTCCGTGATGTGCAACTAGGCAGAAAGGTACAGTGCATATGAAAAAGAAACTAGCAGGGACCACAAGACAGCAGTATTAAGACTCTGACTTCCAGCAGTTTGAATCACCAACCTTCTGTACTATCAGTAAGATTATTTTACCTTCAAGGCTTCAAACATATAAAACAGTGACGACAGTGATCACTGCCATTATCATCATTCTCTAAGACTAAACACTGTTTCCTGAGTTCATAAAGCCTTGTCAGTAAAGTTTAAAAACCTTTCCTGTGTTAAGCCATTTTCACTTATGGTGTTTCCTAAAGATACCAGGTACGGGGAACAGGAGAGGCATGGCAGGGGTGTAGCTCAATGGCACAGCTTTTGCCGTTTGTGTGGGGGACACAGGTTTGATCCCTGTACTACAAAAGAAAGGAAAAAAAGATCTTTGGGGGGGAAAAAGTCAAAGATAGCCCTTGCCCTTTTCTCTCTTCTATTTTTGCATATAGAAAAGCCATGCAGGGGCTGGAGCGATAGCACAGCGGGCAGGGCGTTTGCCGTGCACGCAGCCGACATGCGTAGGATTCCCAGCATCCCATATGGTCCCCCCGAGCACCGCCAGGGGTAATTCCTGAGTGCATGAGCCAGGAGTAACCCCTGTGCATCACCAGGTGTGACCAAAAAAGAAAAAAAAAGATAAGCCATGCATTTCAGTGAGTTGATTTTTTTCAATTCTTTTGTTTCTAAGGAGCCTCTTCTTTAGCATTTTCTAAGAATAGTGTGTCATTTGCAGAGAGTGAGATTTTGATTTCTTTGGTGATCTGGATGCCCTTAATATCCTTCTTGAATGATTTGCTGTGACAAGACTTCCAATACTATATTAAATAGTTGTAGTAAAAGAATATAAGTGATAAGAGTTGTGAGTTTTAAATCTTAGTGAGTTTACTTTTAAAAAAGGGAAAAAGGAAAAAAAAAAAAGTATAGACACGCATCTAGTACCCCCCAGCCCCCAGCCACCCAAAATTAGTCCGTGTCTATTGCCGACATTTTGCTTAACAATGGTGAGTCTCAAGCAGTACACCCCAGATACTCACATTCATGCTGCTCATAGGGTGGGTAGCTCAACCGGACAGAGATCAAGATGAAGAAGATAAACAAAGGCCAGGCCACTTCCAGCAGTAGTTGAAGCTGAGTGAGAAATAAGACAGGGCACTGTGAATATAGAAATAAGATGGCTGCACGAGGTCTCGAGGCATCTGACATGCCACAGAAAAATTAGACTCATCAACTTCTCCAGTCTCTGCTAACATTCTGATTTTAGAACGTTTGCAGTTCTCTCACATTAAAATACACTCCACTCCATGCCTCCATGTTCTCCTTAAAAACGGGAAGATACTTCCTACTCTGTCTCATCTGACTTACTTCTATTCCTTCTTCAAGACTAAACCAGGCATGATCCCCTTCATTAAAATCTCAGGATGAATTAGAAGTTCTCCTCCTGTACATATCACTGTTAGATACTCCTGCCAAAAGCATTATCTTCTTCAGAACCCAAGTTCACACATTTTCTCACCACTGAATTATTAGCACCTTGAAGACGGGTACTGGGTAGAAGTCAGTTTTGCCCACCAGCCTTAGCATATATAAAACTGTTGATCTTTGTTGAATGCAAAGGACCTGGGCAACCTGAAAACCTAAATACACATCACCTCCACTCCTTTATTAGTAAGTTTTAATTAAGATAAGATTAGTTTAGGACATTCAATAGGTTTCAGCAAACATGACATCAACAAACATGACATTGTTATCGTGAATGAAGTCTAGCATCCACCCTCCACTCAGTTCTTTTCCCAATCTCCCAGATTTCTTTCTCCCTTTCCTTTCTGTTTTATTAAAGGTACCTAAAAGCATGCCTTCCCCATGGGGACAAGAAGAGGGTACAGAAAGTAATGGAAATTTACACAGAGATCCACACTGACTTGTATGTACCCAAAAGTGGAAAGACTGGGGGTGACAGCCAGTGTCCTTCTAATCAGGCCTGGCCACCATCGTCTCAGTGGGATAGAAGGCATTTGAACTTAAGCATCATCTACTGGTTTAGGCAAGAAGGTTTCTCTGAGGGAAAAATCTCACCTCAGTGAGTAACAAATGAGCAGAGGGGAAAAAATCTCACCTCAGTGAGGACAAATGAGCAGAGAGACAGAATTGTAAGACATCTCTTAAGTCAACTATTGGTGTTGACAAACCACACGTTATAATGCCCAAAGCCCCTCTCCTCTTACATTCCATTCATTGCTATACCCTGATGTTCTAGTTAACTTGACCAACAAAGAATCTGGGGAGAGAACCAGGATTCTAGTTGTAACGGGTATCAGTGTAGCCTCAGAGAGATAAATCCAAAACATGACTGCTTATGAAATCCTCCCTTTCCTTTAAACTGAATTTTTTCTTGAGCCTCAAATTCATGCATTTTTATTATGGAAACTTTTAAATGAAATAAGATACAGAAAAGAAATAAAAGGTAAGTAAAAGTCCCCTTTAATCCTACCTCCCAGACGTAATTCCTAGTAAATTGAGTTCACGGTGTTTCTGTTAATACTTTTGTCTTTTTTATGAATAATATTATTTCCTTTAAAAATGAGATTATTCAGAATATGAATTTGCATTTTTCTTTTTCTTTTAACATAACACAAGGAGCATTTTTTAAAAATATTCTCTTAATAAAAAATTAGTCACTTGGTTTTCCGATCAAAATTGAATCTTTCTGCTCTTGCTGTTATTTCAGATTATTGTTTGCTTTTACTTTCTTCCTCATTTTTGTTTTTCCCCCCACTATTTTAAGTAATCCATTTTTAATTTCGAAGGTATTTTGACCAAGTCCCACAATAAACTCTTCTTTAATAATAAAACTGCCCTCCCGTTGTTCATCGATTTGCTCGAGCGGGCCCAGTAACGTCTCCATTGTGAGACTTCTTGTTACTGTGTTTGGCATATTGAATACTCTTGGTAGCTTGCCAGGCTCTCCAAGAGGGGCGGAGGAATCGAACCCGGCTCGGCCGGGCTGGCTGCGTGCAAGGCAAATGCCCTACCGCTGTGCTATCACTCCGGAGCGATAGCACAGCGGCAGGGTGTTTGCCTTGCATGCAGCCAAACTCTTCTTTAAGTCGTTTTATCTTTTCTTATTTGAGGGGGTGTGGGGGTACAACTGGGAGTGCTCCAGTTTCATTCCTGGCTCTACATTCAGCACTCTTATCTGGCTGGGCTCGGAGGGCCATATGGGGTAGAGTCTGATGTGTGAAAGGCAAACGCTCTACCCACTGTACTACCTTTCTGGTCCTGTATTCATTCTTTTTAGAAGGAAACATAAAGATGACAGTGGAGGATGTCCTGGGTTGATAAGAACATGGGACATTTTTGAAATACTTTCCTCTGTTTTCAAAATTTTCCCAGAATGAGTATGTATTACTTATCTAATGCAACCACAATAACAACAAAGGGGAAATCTCTGTTGCCATCTAATTACAAAAATTGTTTGTCTTAAATACAAAGCACAGCAGGGTCTCTTCAGGAAGGAAACGTGTTGATAATGGGGTCTCCACAACGAAAGGCAGGACTCCTTCTGCTATTTACTTCTGTAAATAATCCCAAAGAGTCAACACATACTGAAATTTTCCAAACCTCATCTAGCAGCTAAGTTGGAAGTCCCTCTGAGGAACATCCAAGAAATACTGTGTTTTTATCAGCCCTTCTCGCCCCAGAACTTCTCGTCTGAGGGCAATTTTTCCCAACTGAGTCTGTCACGTGATAAGGGTTTAAAAAAAACTGTTCACCAAGAGAATGAACTAAAGTTGCTAGATAAAGATGGAAAAATCTCAGTTGAGTCCTTTAGTAAAGCAATCTGATCATATGTATTCAAAAAGTCATGTATATTCCCACTGACCAAGTAATAATCCCTACAGTTCTTTCTACGGAACTAAATGTAAAATATTTCAAAACTACATACATGAAGTTATTCATTCCAAAATATTGGAAACAACTGCATAACAACAGAAAAATTAAACAACATATTGTGCAGTCATGACAACAATGTTTATACAATATAAGGACAATTAACCATATAATAGTAAACAATATATGTGTGTGTGTGTGTGTGTGTGTGTGTGTGTGTTAACTAAATAAAGCACTGTAGCACAGTAGCACTGTCCTCCCATTGTTCATTGATTTGCTCAAGCGGGCCCAGTAATGTCTCCATCATTGTGAGACTTGTTGTTACTGTGTTTGGCATACCAAATGCGTCACAGGTAGCTTGCCAGGCTTTGCTGTGCAGGCGAGATACTCTCGGTAGCTTGCCAGGCTCTCCAAGAGGGGTGGAGGAATCGAACCTGGGTTGGCCAGGTCTGCGCGTGCAAGGCAAATGCCCTACCCACTGGGCTATCGCTCCAGCCCAACTAAATAAAAATATTTACAAATGTACTTTTAGTTGCTTAATAGAGTTGCGGTCACAATCCAAACTAGTGTCAATTCTTACAGTTTTATACACATATAGTTACCTCACTCTACGGCACTGACGTGTCTAAGACTTTTGACTAATGTCCTTATGCTATTGTCAGTTTGCCTCTTCATTATTCCCTGCCATTTTGTAGAGATATTAACTGAGAGGAATAAAGGTTTTAAAATATAGCTTGATCATAAATAAATTTGGAAACAATAATCAACCCAGAAAAAAAAACAAAAGCATAATTTAAAAATATAAATACGGAAGCTGAAGCAATAGCACAGCATGTCGGGTATTTGCCTTGCACACAGCTGACTTGGGTTCGATTCCCAGCATCCCATATGGTTCCCTGAGCACTGCAAGGAGTAATTCCTGAATGCAGAGTCAGGAGTAGCCCCTGTGCATCACCAGGTGTGACCCCCCCCACACACACAAAAAAAGAATAAGGTAGTCATCAACTTTGAAATACTAAAGCTACCATTTGAACTTTTTATTTATATTGTGGGGGCCACACCCAGCAGTGCTCAAAGCAAACTCCTAGCTCTGCCCAGGGATGACACTTGCTGCTGTTAAAGAGACTATATATAGTTCTGGGTATCAAAATTAGGTTGGCCATGTGCAAGGCAAGCATCCTACCTGCTGTACCATCTCTCTATCCTTCCCTTGTACTTTAAAGATAAACAATAGCTACCATTTTGTTTTGAGTTTGGATACAGTAAGCATATTATATACGGATAATTTCATTTCATTCTCATAACAACTCTGTCATGAATAATTATTGCATCCACTGTATCTATGGCAAGGCTAGAACTTATGGAAAGAGTAAATCACAGGACTAGTCAGTGGCAGGGATGAGATTAGCAGCAGTTCTGCCCAACCTTGGAAGCCAGGTGACGAGAAATTCTACGTGACACAATACATGATTCTGGTAAGAAATATCTCTAATGAGATGACATGGTCCCA
The DNA here is from genome assembly GCF_029834395.1 of Sorex fumeus. Taxonomy (NCBI): domain Eukaryota; kingdom Metazoa; phylum Chordata; class Mammalia; order Eulipotyphla; family Soricidae; genus Sorex; species Sorex fumeus. The sequence goes on from NW_026606091.1 coordinate 39,839,634, forward strand.
AACCATTAACCAATCCTAAGGGATAAAATAAACTCACAGCCTATAGATTTAGGCTGTTATAATCAATTCGGAGCACCTACTACAAGTTTTATATATCTCATCTCTAATATTTAATTCTCACAATAATGCTGTAAGGTTGGCTGAGTCACTGCCACTTAAGAAATGAACTAAAGGGGCCAGAGAAATAGTACAGTGGGTAGGGCACTTGCTTTGCACGTGGCCAACCCTGGTTCGATCCCCAGAACCATAAGGTCTGTGAGCCTGACCAGTTGTGGTCCCTAAGCACAGAGCCTGAAATAAGCCCTGAGCACCTCCAGGTGTAGCTCCAAAACAAACTCCTTCTCCCCCCACCCCCAAAAAAGAAGTGAACTAAGAATCTGTTAATTGGGGAAAGTGAATCACAGGACTAGTCAGTGCAAGGTTGATATTAGCAACTAGTTCTGCCCAAAAGGCATCTCATCTGTGGCACAGATAGCAAAGGAGAAAAAATGAATCGTATCATTTGGGGATGTAGTAGGTATAAGCAGATAATAAATAGATAAGAAAAAAAGAATAATAATGATTAACTCTTTCTGTGGGCTGGAGCGATAGCACAGCAGTAAGGTGTTTGCCTTACATGCAGCCAACATGACCGACCCGAGTTCGATTCCTCTGGCCCTCTCGAAGAGCCCGGCAAGCTACTGAGAGTATCATGCTCGCACGGCAAAGCCTGGCAAGGCTACCCATGACATATTCGATATGCCAAACACAGTAACAACAGTCTCAAAAAATGGAGACGTTACTGGGCCCGCTCGAGCAAATCGATGAACAATGAGAGGACAGTGTTCCATTCTGGAACTCTTTCTATTTTAGGAAACATTCATGTTCTGTTTCATACATATACCTAATCTTTAAATAATCCCATTAGTACCATTATATCCATTACAAATAAGAATCCAAAATAAGACCCATTGTATAGATAACTGAGATTCAGAGTTAATACAAGGTTGGCCAATGGCAGAGCCAGAATTCAGAATCAGTTCAACTAAATCAGTTCCTGCTGTTGGGTGCATTAGACACCATTCACCCAATCTCCTCCCTTCCTGTGTGCTATTACCACAGGATCTAAATTCCTAAGCCTTGCACAGCCCTGGCTGAGTTAAGACACTCACATATGTGAGGGCATGAATGCACTCATCCCATGCCAACAGAAAATTTGTGAGGAAACAAAATTTAATCCCTGCTCTTTTACTCAGTACCTCTAAAGTACCTCTGGTTTTGAACCTAGAATTCACCTTCCAAATTCAAGGGGGATGTCCCAGGTACTTCTCTTCCATAACTCTTCCTTGCCCTCCCCGAAACCTAATTGTCTTCTCCTTGCTGGCTTCACTCCATCATCAAATCAGATTCTTGCCCCATCTCTAAATTTAGACTTTTCCTTCGCAAAGCTCTCTTAAATAGCTTGGAAGTTAGACTAATGTGTTCCTGCTGTAATCTCCTCTAGAAAAATCTTCAAGTCTTACTTTGGCAAATTGTCATCCACCTCCACAGCTCACCCCCCTCAACCCCACTTCCCTCAAGTGGTGAGGCAGATGGAGAGGAACATATTTATTTATGTTTTAATTTTGGGGTCACACCCGGCGATGCACAGGGGTTACTCCTGGCTCATGCACTCAGGAATCACTCCTGGCGGTGCTCGGGAGACCATATGGGATGCTGGGAATCGAACCCAAGTCGGCCTTGTGCAAGGCAGACGCCCTACCCACTGTGCTATCGCTCCAGCCCTGGAGAGGAACATACTTTAAAAGGTATTTCTCACCCAAGTAAAAATTTCAGAAGCTTTCTCTTTTAATAAAGGATATTAAAAATAATAATTCCAGTGTTCACATGGATAGCTACACTGAATTTGTCTGGTACACCCCAAACATCATTTTTCATTTTCCTTTAGATAATATGAGCGAGCACTTTCCAAGCAGGATTTCTTTTTTATTTTTTTAATTTTTATTAGTGAAATACCAGTTGTAGATTTACAAATTTTTGTGCTTGGGTTTCGATTATACAATGATCAAATACCCATCCCTCCACCAGTGCCCATTTTCCACCACCATGGATAATATCCCCCCACCCCCCCTCCCACCCTGCCTCTGTGGCAGGGCATTCCCCTTTGTTCTCTCTCTCCTTTTGGGTGTTGTGGTCTGCAAAAGAGACATTGAGTGGCAAACATGTTCAGTCCATAGTCTACTTTCAATATGCATCTCCCCTCCTGGGAGCATCCTCCAAACACCCTTTATTTGGTGCTCCCTTCTCTATCTGAGCTGCCCTTCCAAGCAGGATTTCTTAAAAACAGCACCATTGACATTTTCGACCAGATCATTCTGAGGGGTTTTCCTGTGAACTATAAGATGTTTGTCCTCCCTCTGTCCTCTGGACCGTACATCCTCACCCAGCCAAAACATGTATCCACATATGATCAACCCTCCCTGGGGCACTTTATGGGTACTAACATACCCAGAAATACCTAATACTTATATTGAAATACCCAGACATCTAAAGACACTGTGATACATACACTACATGAAACAGTTTACCATTAAAAAAATTTAATCAACTCAATTTAAAAATCACTGTCACTGTCACTATCCTCCCATTGTTTATCAATTTTGCTCAAGCAGGCCCAGTAACATTGTGAGACTTGTTACTATGTTCGGCATATTGAATACGTCACAGGTAGCTTGCAAGGCTATAACAGTTTTAATTGAAATGATAAAGTCATGTCTTTTACAAAAAAGGTTTGAATTCTGAGATGATTATGCCAGGTAAAATAAGTAAGGGAGTATTCGCCCTCTCCTCTCTGGAAAGAAAGATGGCGGCCACATGGGAGCCTTGTGGACAGCAGGTATGAGCCGGGGGAGTGGGGGCGACTAAAACCTCATGGGTCGGGGGGCGTTCCGGTCCGTCCTTCATGCCCTACCGAGGTCACCGGTTGCCCCCCACGAGCGGCTCTCCAGCACGGCCATGGCCCCAGAAGCACAAGGACTTAATGCAGAACCCAGCAGCTTGGAGCAGAAAAGTGAATGGACTATGCGTTGATCCAGCCCATCAAGTCTGCCGGAGGGGAAAGGGTGTTGCCCCATTCGCCCTCTCCTCTCTGGAAAGAAAGATGGCGGCCACATGGGAGCCTTGTGGACAGCAGGTATGAGCCGGGAGTGTGGGGGCGACTAAAACCTCATGGGAAGGGGGGCGTTTCGCTCCGCCCTTCACGCCCTACCGAGGCCACCAGTTGCCCCCCACGAGCGGCTCTCCAGCACGGCCACGACTCCAGAACACAGAAACCAATTTCTTGACTATCTGACTTTCAGTGGAAATACTTCCAGGGTCAATAAGTAAAATAGCAGAAATCCAAAACCAACATTTAATTCTTGAGCCCAGCTGGAGAAAGCAAATCACTTCACAATGCTTTTTCAGCATGTCTGATTTGGGGGGGGGGGGTGAACTCTAAATAATAGTGGTGAATCTTTTATTGAAACAATCTAATCAAAGCGGATAGAGTGTTAACTGGAGTTCATCTGCCTCACAGGGACGGGGAGGGGTGGGGGGTGGGGTTTTATTGGGGTTCTTCATGGGAAAGAATGGGTGTTGGTAAAGGGAAATGTGTTTGATGTTTGCATGACTGAGACATGGACCTGGAGGCTTTGTGGCCTTTCCCACGGTGATTCGGTGAATAAAAAAAAAAAAAATAAATAAGTAAGGGAGTTAAAGACAGTTACGGGACGTTTTCATTCATAAGCAGAATATGATTAACTAAAGCAAACAGTCCAGCAAGAGACAATAAAACTCAACTCTAGATTCAGTGCAAACTATGGCGGTTACCAGAGGGAAATTAGAATGGAGTGGGAGGAATGAGCAGAGGTATATTTTAGGTAGTGAAATTACATTGAAACTTAAGTGGAGGAAATGGTGACAATTACATATAGATGTGGAAGTAAATGCTGGAAAAATTCCATAATACTGTAAAGCAATGAGAAAACAATAAAAAAATAAAAATTCTGTATTTCACCACATAATCATCATAGATTTTATGTTCAAAATAAAATTATTTTTGATTTGGGGGCCACCCTCAGCGGAGCTCAGGGAACTACTCCCTACTTGGTGCTCAATTATGTTCCCAGCAGTGTTAGAAGGACTGTGTGGTGCCAGGGGTCAAACCTAGACCTCCCAACCATCCAAATGTTTATATTTTTTTTCCAAAAGAGTGAGATGTGAACATTATGTGAAGGCTTTAAAAAAAATTGTGCTAGTATTATTGAAAAAACAGGGTGTATCAATTATGCAGTGGTAAAGATTATACAGTGAAATGTGGTCATGAGACAGTATTTTTTGGTAACTTAAAAGGTACCTAGATTTAATATGGAGAAAACAGATGAAAAATATCAAAGGCTATTCTGACAGATGAAAGGGAAGGGACAAAGAGCTTCTCCAGATCTCAGAATGCTCATCAAAGTAACAGCAGTCTGGGCTATAGCAACATCACAATAAAAAATGCTTATCAAATGATCAAACAGATTCTCTTGAAACAGCCCCCTACACAAGCAAGATTTGCTAAATGTCCCAAGAATAGCTGGAAATGAATCACGGTTTAATAAAAAGCTGTATGGATAAGAATTGAATGTAAAGAAAAAGTAATTTTTGGATTTACTAATAACTATACATCCCACTTAGGTTTGGGAAAATTAGGGGTCAGAGCAATAGTACAGAGGTCTGGATGTATGTGGACAAACTGGATTTGACCCCTGGCATCCCATATGGTCCCCTGAGTAACACCAGGAGTAATTTCTTAGTGCAGAGCCAGGAGAAACTTCTAAGCATGCCAGTGTAACCCAAAAAAAGTAAAAAAAAAAAAGTGTGGGGAAATTAAAGTGAAATCTTAAGGTATAAATCTGACAAATGCTAAAGGACAAAACAATTTTTAGAATCTGGGCCTGCCCTTACACAATGGAAAATGCTCGCATGCACTGCTGGCGGCTTTTGTAACTGGCTTGATCCTTTGCAAGGACTTGTGATCAGACACTTCAAGAGTCATTTGCCTTTGACCTAGTAATCCTAGCCATGAGGTTTGGGTCTATGGAAATATTATAAAAGCAAGAAAAAGATACATATATATATACATATATGTGTGTGTATATATATATATACACACACACACTTATAACATTTTATTTATAACAGCAAGCACTAGAAACAACTTAAAGGTTGGTATGAGTTTATAAAATATAAAGTGCATTCATGTAAAGGTATCAGAAATGCCAATGGCATCCATGATAGATCTGCGGATAAAAGACTCGGTCCCTTCCCTTACTAACTCCCTAACTTAGCATACATTCTTTTAACAATGAAACATAAGTCATAATTCTGAAAGAACTGCAAAAGACAATGGACACTGAAGTATTCCTAAAATTTAAAATTTGGGCCTACATATCAAGAATCATTATTGTAAATAGGATCAATATTTGAAAACATACATATCAAGTAATGTTAGTGAAAGAAAAAAATGTAAAAGGTTCACCCATGTGTGTAATGATGACAGCTGTGTCCTTTAGCTGTCATCCTTCCAACACTGACGATCAGGGCAGGAACTCTTTATACAGGAAATACTTTACTCTTCCCAATCTGTAAGACCCTGCATGGTCTGGCCCTCCAATTCCCAGCTCACGCTTAACCTGTCTTCATTGTCTCCACCAGAGTCTTTGGCTTTTCTGAGCCTTGACTCAGGAACATGTGTCAGCTTTGGGGTCTTCACACCCTCTGCTTCCACCTAGAATACAGCCAGCTCTGAGCACCAGCTATTCCCTGGCTAACTGCAGGACCTTCTGCTTAAATATTATAACTTTCCATGCTAAACTAAATTACTCTCATCAGTTTGGTAATAACAGTAATAATAGTTTGGGGGTTTTCTTCTTTACAGTACTTATCAGTTTGGAGTCACATTTGTACTTATGTCATAATGGGTTTCATATTTGCTCTCCTCCTCAAACCATCAGCTCAGGATGTGGACATCTGATTTACCACTGTATATCCACACACCATCCCACATATATATTCAACAAACACTCAGTCTAAGTGAAATACTGAATATCTGTGTATTTTAGCAGTCTTTTCCATAGAATGGTGCATTAAACCTCAGGAGAAATTACCTCTCCCTATCCATTGAGGCATATAGTGGCCAAGGAGGAAAAAGAAGTTAATTAGAAAATATTTAGAATTATTATCTATATTTGAACCACCACTGCCAGGCCAGGGCTAAAGCCAGAGAAGAAAAAAAGTTAGGATAAAGCTGTAAGTATAAAGGGTTTGCAAAATTTCAATCCACCCTACTTTTATTTAAAATAAATCTTTTATTTTTTTACTCTTAAAAGTCTCATAGAGGCCTGAAAATGAGGAGTTTTCATTGGCATTAACTTGATAGGTTTGTCTCTTGTCACAAAAACATGCCCAAATTCTGATAGTCAATTGATACAAATATTGGAATATTTTCCAAGCCACACATATAGTCAGATGTAACTGAGAAAGTTCACAATAAAGGCAAAATTACAAAGAAAAGGTCATATGAGCACGTGGCACCCTCTATTCCATGAGATGCTGGCCTCTGGCTCAACCAAAAAGCAGAGGAGGATCTGAAAATCTCTGAAGCTCCTCGCCCTTCCTGTTCCAGGGCCTGTTTGCGCTAATTGACTACCACAAGTTACCTGTTACTTTGGACCCAAACAGAGCTTTGGCCCCAGCTTTCGCAACGTGGCTTCCATGAGCTCTTTACCAAACAAGAACAGTGTGAGTCGAGTCCTAAGCCTAGCAATGGGCTGATGAGTGTGTACAATGCGGGCACCAACAAGGTCCCCAAGATGCATCAGCAAACAAGAACTCTGAGGGAAAAGGGCAAACGCCCACTCCCTTTCAGCACGGTTGCTGTGAGCAGCACGCTTCTTTTCCTGGATCCCCCAAAGTCTTTCTTCCCAGCACACAAGGCCCCGAGAGTGGGAACCACCTGGAAACCTGTCCAGTTAAAGCTGCCTAATACAACAGATCTACAGATACTCATTCCTGAAACACTTAGGAAGCATATCTGAGATCTTCGTCTCTGGGACCAAGTGTGTAAAGATTACGATTATTTGCTTCAGCTGTCATTCTAAAAGTCATCATTCAAGTCCCCTCAGAACCCAGGACCACAAATCCCAGTGTGGTATTATAGCCTCTCTACCTCAGGGACTCTTCTGACATATAAAATACAATTTTTTCCCCCTCTCTCACCTACAAGATCTGGTCTTTCGATTCTAAACCTGGTCTTAAGAGTCCCCAACTAGTCTTCATTCATTCCAATGGCACCACTGTCTTTTCTGTTCCTTCATTCAAGAACCTATGTTAGGTTCATGGAGTTCACAACTCTTAACTCTGTCTAGAATACAATATTCTTGATCTCTGAGCTCTTGATAGTTTTCAGGAGCTCAGAAGTTAAACCATGACTTTCCCTACTTTGTGCGTGGGAAATATGAATGAGCTACTAATTTCATCCCCTGACCTATGAGCAGGGCTGTTTCTGAAGTCGTGAACCAACAATGTGGCACTAGAACCAATGCAGTTTTCATTCTCCCTAAATTATGCACGCTATAAACCCAAGTCAGGTAGACTGGAAAGAAACTACCAGTCCACACGTAAGACACAGGGAAATTAAACTTTAGTGTAGCTACAGTAAGCCCGTTTTTAAAAGATCTATATCTGAACATCAGTAGGATCCATCCATAACTGAGGTGCTCTCACCCCGCCCCCATCCCTGCCCCCAGTTCCATCGACTATACAGGCACAGACCAGATCTTTCCTTCTCCAACAATCCAGGTCTCTACAGTCTATTCAGAAAATGCTGATTTCTTTTTAAATCAGAAAGGAAATAAAAGAGACAAGAAATCAGGTAGTGTTAATTCATCTAAAAATACCCCTTTTTGTCAAGATGTCATGCCCCTACTTACTCCTTCCACAAGAACTCTGCCACACATGCCTACCTAATTGCCTTTGACTAAGGCTTTCACTCTTTTGGTGGGGTGGGGATGAGGGGGTAGTCACACCCAGAAGTGCTCTGGGCTTACTACTGGCTCCGCACTCAGATCATTCCTGGAATCCTTGGGGACTATATGGCATGCCAGGGATAGAACCTAGGGTGGCCATGTGTGAGGCAAACACCTTACCCTTTGTACTATCACTCCAGTCTTCTCTCTTATCTTAACTACTTTTCGAACCCTAAGCAAAATCCTTAAAATAAGTAGAGATTGGCCCAACTGGAAGAACCAACCCCATCTCCTCCTGTTCCAGGAGATTTATCCCTTCGCTGATCTTGGTAAATTCCTTCCCTGCTTTCTGCCTCAGTATTCTCATCAGAAAAATTAGATTTGGACTAGACTACCACTGAGAATTCCTCTCATTGCAATAAGAATATAATCTTCGTATTACTCACTGGCTAATGGACAATCCCATGGCAGAGTAATCCATCACTCAGGCTGCCTCCATCAGCATTAAAAGAGGCAGGGCCCCTGCATCACACAGTGGCTAAGAGCAAAGAAAGGAATAAACAGGCCTTGAATACACCAGGATCTGAGAACAGTGATGGGTATTGGGCAGGAAAGGAGAGGAAGAGGTCAAAAACTTCAAGACTGTGAGGCAAAAGACAGAATAAAATAATGGTACTTCTGAAGAGCAACCTAACATAGTGGTTTAGTAGAGTATCAACTCTGGAATCCAAGATTATCTGGATTTCAACTGTACATCACTTCTGACTTCAAGTTTTGACCTCAGACAACTTACTTCACCTCTTCTGCGCTTCAAGTTCCAGAATTGTAACATCAGGAAATAACATCATTTTATGAGGTCTTACAAGGATTAATCCAGTTAAGGTACCTCAACGTCTTGCATAGGGAAGCTATTTCTAAGTGTTTGCTTTTATTCTATTATACTCTCTTGATATTCTAACATATACAGGATGCGTAAATTCTAATTCCTACTCTCACTGGCAATCTTGAACTTCAAGTTCACATTTATAACTTGAGGAGCTAAGATTCAGAGATCAACTATGAAAGCAAGCTGTGAAACCCAGAAGACCAGAGAGGAACTACAAGAGTATTAAGAAAGGAAAGTAAGGGCTGACATCTGAACTTCAACATGCACACCAGACCTTTCAGATTTTACTTCCACTGTGGCCAAATACCATTCTTCTGTGTATGGGAGGAGCATTTCCCATCCAGGAACCATCTGGGAAGTCCTGGGGTATTCCAAAATGGTAATAGATGAAAACTGTGTAAGTGGGGGTCACTACATGAGCCTAGAGGGCCAACCAGTAGGACAGGGTGGCACAGAAAGGAAACAAAGACGGAAGTAAGCCAAGATGGATAAATGTTGCGAATCACTATGATAGAGATTATTGAGGAATTATTGGCCTGTCTGAAAGTAGACAACTTCAAATGCCTTGCAGAAATAAAATAACCTGCAATACCTCCCAATTTTCAGTGTTGACTGAAGGAAAGTATCCACCAGGACACTAAGAGTTTCGGGCACTGGCCTCTAAGAGCTGGGCCATTAACTCAACTTCCTTTCTACCTCCCCGATATACAGAGGTCTATCTGGTGCCTTTGGACAGTAGGTGGTCCCCAGGGCTGTGGCAGAAACCAAAGACTAGGATGTAGCATTGTAGCACTGTCAAGCGGGACACCAGTAACATCTCCATTGTGAGACTTGTTGTTACTGTTTTTAGCATATCAAATACACAACGGGGAGTTTTCCGGGTTCTGCCTGGAAAATATTGTAGTTTGCTGGGCTCTCCGAGAGGGACAGAGAAATCAAACCCAGGTCGGCCGCATGTAAGGCATATGCCTTACTCGTTGTGCTATCGCTCCACCCACAGACTAGGACAGTCAAGGGTTTTTGTGCCAGATTCCAGAAGTCAGAACTGAGTATCTGAACAAAAACCAGAGCTAAATTTCCCATCTGGTTCCAAATCTGCACTGTATGATAAGGGACGGGACCATTTCAGGACTAACAGTCAAGGCCAGAGGTATTCGAACACTTTGGAAAAAATAGGGAGACTCCTGTTCCCGTCTCCCTGACTCCAAATCGAAACCCAGCAGAAAAGGATGGAGGACGCCTCCGAGAGACCCACACTTACTGTTTGTCTTCTTCGAAAAGTGAGATTCTTCCACAGCAACAACCTTAGCTGAGGCCAACAAGCCATGTTACCTCAGCTGGCACCCACGACAACTGGTGTGCTTGGAGTCCGGGGAGCAGTGGCCGGAACTCACAGCAGGGAAGCTGTAGCTGGTCATTAACTGAAAGATAAAGAAGGAGAGAGCGCTGTGAGTTGGAGCTGCAGAGTCCAACGCCAGGGAGGGCTGTGCTTCCAGGAATCTGGCCTGCAAACTCTACACCCAGCTCTGCGTCACGACTGCTCCTCCTGGCTCATAGATGCAGACCTTCCGTGGGGAACTCCAGTCCACCAACATTCTTGAGGTTTTTCTGGAAGTAGCCTGTGAGCTAGTCATTAGAGTCGTAATCATTTCAGCTCTACTGGTGGAACCATTGGGGAAGAGGGGGGGAAAAATGCACTTAAGTAAATAGACTTAAGTAAGCAGTCTTGAGGCCAAAACACTGAGGCTGCAAACAGATGATGGAACTCCCGATGACTCTCCTTCTTTCTTCGGGCAAAATGCCTGCCTACCCATAAATTGTCAACCGCATTAATAAAGTCAGCCTCAACCCTGGAGTGACTTATGAGATTCCCTGAAAGCCGCTGTGACTACATTCTCACCTGGCCACAAAGTGGAGTTATCCAAAAAATAAATGGCAATGTCAACCACCCCCCAATGCGGGAAGCCACAGTGTGTTTGGGATGACTGTGAGTGAATAAACACCAAAGAAATTCCACCAATACCTGGCTCCCAGGTGCTGGGGCCAACCACAGGGCTGTGTGTGTCTGTGGAAAGAAAACAATCCTGTGGAGGAACAGGTCTGCTAAGACAGGTGGAAGAGCATCGCCTGTGGAACTGACAAGCTCCCACTGTCTGGACATATGCATAGTCTGGCGTGGCTCCAGGCTGCTGCTGATCAGGTGGCCCAGCTGCCTTCTTGCCACATCTGCCATGCTGCGGGATGGGGAGCGTCTCACAAGCGGGGGGAGGGGAGATAACAGTCTCCAGGTCCCAGCAAGCGACGCAATAACTAAGTATTTCATGCTGAATGAATTCCAAGTAATCATACAGAATTTAAGAGTGGCAAGGGGTAGAAACTGAAAACGGAGAAGAAAGTGATGCACAGGGTTAACTCAAGGCACTGCTGACACTTTGGAGACAGAGGGCGCCAGCAGGGCCAGAAGCCAGATTTCCTTCCCAAACGGCGGCGCCGTTCAGGGCCAGGGAGATGGCTCACATGCTTTGCAGGCAGAAGCCCGAGTGTGATTCCCATCACCACTCAGTCCAAAGAGCACTGCCCAAGATGCAGCTCAGAAGCCCCAAATAAATAATAAAATAGTTCAGTTGCTATGTGGCATAGAGAGAGAAGGATTAATTCCTGAGTGCAGAGCCAGGAGTAACACCTGAGCATCTCTGGGTGTGACCGGAAAAGTCAAAATAATAAGTAAAGTAAAGTAAAGTAAAGGCCCTCCCGTTGATCATCGATTTGCTCGAGCGGGCCCAGTAACGTCACCATTGGAGACTTTGTTGTTACTGTGTCTGGCATATCCAATACTCTCGGTAGCTTGCCGGGCTCTTCGAGAGGGGCGGAGGAATCGAACTCGGGTCGGCCATGTTGGCTATATGCAAGGCAGACGCCCTACCCGCTGTGCTATCAATGATACAGGCTTTTAGACTAAAAGGATGGAGGAAAAAGTGGACAAATAAATTAAAAGAGAAGAGTATAGTGAACAAGATCATTGGATCCTTACTGGTGAATTTAATGCAGTATAGACAGATATAGACAATTTATAATGACTCATGCCTGTAACTTATGTTATAATAGGATGCTATTCAATAAAAATATTTTTTAAAAATCAGATAGAATAAGTTCTATTAATCATCCAGGCCTCAAGCAGAATGAAGGAGGGATATTAGAGATATAGAGCAAATAGCAAAAGAAGAGTCGCAAATGTAATGGCCACTTGTGGATACACAACCAATTGCTGAACTGAAACTCCTGAATGAAAAAGGAGACTGCAAAGCAAAGGCCAACTTTTGGTAGGATTTTACCCTTTTGTCCTCCACCCCAGAAAGGACTTGCTTTAAAACTTCCAGAAAAGAGAGTGGAAGAAGTCTGCAGTGTCAGAGAAGGAATGACCCTAGTATTGTGTGTCTGAATTCATTCATTGATAATCCAACAAAGCAGGAATTCTTCTGAAATATTCAAGTCTTAAGACCTACTTTTCATTATCACTCACTCAGCAAACTTCTAGAAGGGCACAGATCTCCAGTTTCTCACTCCAAAAAAGAGAAAGAATTAATACAGCTCTGTACCCACTTCTCATGTGTTGTCTAAAGATACTACCTGGGCTCTCATGGGGAAAGCCAGAAAACCAATGGGAGGGTCCTGGGTGTAATCACAAGTTTGTTTTCTAAGTGCATCTTAGAAACACTGAAATAAACAGCTAGACTTTTCTCACGCAAAAGTGTTCTCCAGGAATCACTTAATTTGTTTGGAAACTACGTGAACCTTTTCAGGTCTCCAAAGTTACAAGGGGAGGTTGGGACACAAGTTTATCATTAAAACAGGGAAGGAGTTAAATGAGTGGAAAGAACTGGGTATGAATTAACCCCAGTTTCACAACCATGTGCTCTAAGCCAAGACTTTTAAGCTCTCTGGGTATCCATTTCCTCATTATAAAATGAGAATGGCAATGTCTACTCTACACAGATGCTTTAAGAATTCAATGGGGGAGGGGTGGAGTGATAGCACAGCGGATAGGGTGTTTGCCTTGCACGTGGCTAACCCAGGTTCGATTCCAGCATCCCATATGGTCCCCTGAGCACCACCAGGAGTAATTCCTGAGTGCATGAGCCAGGAGTAACCCCTGTTCATCGCTGAGCATGACCCAAAAAGCAAAAAAAAAAAAAAAAAGAAATTCAATGAGATGATAGAAGTAATACAGAATATGGCAAACTGCTTCAACTGTTCCTTTCTTTGTTTTTTTCTGGACTGTGGGTAACTTCAGAGAAACGGTTATGCCATGACCAAAAACCCTTTCTTTATTATTTCTAGCAAAGCCACTGTGGATTTCTAGGAAGGAAGGAAGGGAACAGTAGGAGTGAGGAATCTGAAAAGGCTCATGCTGGAGATCTGAGGGAGCAACCAGAGCTCGGAATTCCCTAAGCCTGAGTGGAATATCTCAGCAGAAAAGAAAACACATCTCTATAGAATGTGTGCAAGGAGAAAAAGGCCAAGTGAGAGGGTTTGGGGAGAGTTTCCACGTATGGGTTTTAGTCCCCGGAACCCCCACCCTAAGACACACTGGGAGGGAAAGCAAGAAGCAGCCCTGAATTCTGCTGGGTAGAGGTGGGAACCAATTTTCCCACCCACCTCGGTGCCAGATTCCTGCTAACTCCCTCCTCCCACCGCAGAAAACAATGATTACTGCTGGGAGAGATCCTGTCCAAAGAGGAGAGTTTGGCAATGTGCAAACCCCTCTGTTCAGGTATCTGAAGCCAAAGGAACATTTCTTCATCAGTTTTTCAAGGAAGTGCACAAACAAACCAAAACCAAAAAGGAGGTACTACGGACTGGATTTCCCAACGTTTCAAAGCTAGTAGCGTGTTCACTGCTGCCCTTCTGCACATTTCCAGTTACTGGCTGGAAAGGGTCCCACTTCCCAACCGTGGCCAGTCAATAAGTCACTCTCATCCCACTCCTGGCTGACCACAAGAGCCGTTTCCCAACTTTCTTCTTGCCCCCAGCCCATCCATTTATCACGAGAGCAACTAAACATACTCAATTAAACCAAACAGCCAGGGAACCACTCCCCCACTTAAAACACTTTGCCAGCTCCCCACAACCCTCAAAATAAAGGTCAGTCCTCACAGCACTTTATCAGGTCTCCCTGCTGCGTCCAGCCTCTCATCATTCCCCACCCACTGACTGATGCCCTGAAGAGCTGTTTAGGGCTCTGAGGAAGATGCCTTGAGACCACCTGCTGTCTTGAAACACTTCCAAGCTGCTTGATTAACTCTTCCTCTGCCTTAGAGATCCACACAGGATCCTGCCCTGCCTTGCCACTGGCTTGCGAGACTCTCTGGGGACTCCCACAGAGGCTACTTTGCTCCCTTGCAGAGTTTTGCTCTAATTCTGAGCCCGACCTAAAGCCCTTACTATTTCCTTCATCTCTGGCTCCCCTAATATGCAAAATGGTGCGTGGTCTCTGCCCAGGGACTCCGGGCTTAAATTAATCAACTAAGAGATGGACATGAGAAGCAGGGGTTCAGAATGGAAGGGGGTGGCATTCATGGTCCTGTGGTAACCGATTTCTCAAGCTTGATTAACTGATTCAAGCAAAGTGTCCCCAGAGAGAGCTCTGAGCCTCCTACACTTATTACTGATGGCCATAGAGGACTTCTGAGCTTCCCAGGTGACTCTCGGGCCATCTGGGAAATGTAATTGAATCTACGTTGGTTTTCCATAAATACCAGGCTTATACTTGGAGGCCAAGAGTCATGAAGTCTGCTTTCCACCAATTTTCAAGCTCAAGGGCCAGATGTTCAAGTCTACACCAAGCCTCAGCATAAGCCATCCAGGTGGGTTGCCCTTGGCCAAAACTTAAGTTTCTAGGCCTGAGAGACAGAACAAGAGATAAGGCCTTCCTTACATGTGGCTTTGGCCATGACTCTAATTCAAATCCCTGGAACCACATATGGTCCTCTGAGCACCACCCAGGGTTACGCCTGAGTATAGAGTCAGGAATAGCCTCTGAGCATTTCCAGGTTTGACACAAAATAATGATTATTAAATTTTTTGTAATGTGACTGTTTCCACACCTAAACCTTCTGCTCTCCAATGATTCTAAAAGAAATGACTTAAAGAGATCTTTTTTTAAAAAAATTCACTTTCAATACCAATACTAAGGGGTATTTTATTTGCTCCTAGCTCTGTTCAGGGATCACTCCTGATAGGCTAAAGGGACTATAGGGGACATAGGGGATAGAACCGAGATTGACTGCATGCAAGGCAAGCACCCTATCTGCTATACTATGACTCCGGCCTCTGTCACAGGGTGTTTTAAAGTTCTTAATCTCTAACAGAGTCAACAGAATGCTT
The DNA here is from genome assembly GCF_029834395.1 of Sorex fumeus. Classification (NCBI taxonomy): domain Eukaryota; kingdom Metazoa; phylum Chordata; class Mammalia; order Eulipotyphla; family Soricidae; genus Sorex; species Sorex fumeus. Next base: position 39,854,934 of record NW_026606091.1, read on the forward strand.
AAATGTAACTTTCTCAAACATAATAAAATCTATCTCAAACAAGAAAAAAATCCAACATCACCATTTGTAGAATCTCAGTAACAGCAGAAAGGCAAATTAAACCCCCCAACAACCAACAACATTAAGGTATTAGCAATTGTATGGAGTAGCTCTAATACTCACAGACTACAAAATGGGACGGACCCTTTTTGTAAAAAAAACAATGGAAGGAGCCATAGCACAGCAGGTAAGGCACTTGCCTTGTGTGCAGCCAATCCAGGTTCAAACACTGGCATCCCATATGGTCCCCCCAGCCAGGAGTGATTCCGAGGGAAGAGCCAGGAGTAACCCCTGAGCACCACCAGGTGTGCCCCTCCCCCTCCAAAAAAAGGAAATGGTTCTGTGGTTTCTTATAAGGTCTAGTCAGCTTGTTCTCAGCTCTCCGTGAAAATGAGAACCTAGGCTCACACAAAGCTCTGTACATGGGTGTTATAGAAGCTCGATGCAGAATAGCCCCAAAATGACAAAAGACAAGAAAGTTAAGACAGGAAACCACTCATCAATAAAGAGGAATAAATTATAAGTAGATGCAGAGATAAATCTAAAAAGTCTTAAAAGACAGAAGTCAGACACAAATGACTACACACTGTATGAGTCCAAGAATATGACATTTTGGGAAGGAGAAATAATACGGACAAAGTCAGATGAGTGGCTACTAGTGGCTATGAGTGGGAGAGAAGACAAAGGAGCAAAGGCAGGGGTGCCTGGAGTGACCAAATTAGGATATGCCATGACTGTAGTCATGTTTATACAACTTTATACATGTATACATTCAAACCATCCACTTGAGAAATATTTTTCATGCAGATTATATATTCTAAACCTTCCCCTAAAACTGTTATTTTTAGCATATCTCCCAAGTCCAACCATACATTGGAAGGCCTAGGATGTTCCATAAAGCTTGAGTATGACCCTGACAGAAGTTAAACAGTGGAAGTTCACCACTTATTTGAGCAACCTCCACGGCAGCCTTCACTCTACCATGCTCCTCTAAGCCACAAAAAATACAAATTGAGGGGCCCGTTATGTACCAGGTACTGTTCTAAACGCTAGACAAAAATAAGTGTGAATAAAAGGGACACAGTTCATATGCTCAAGGGACTTTTGCTCCATCAAGCAGGTAGCAAACAAATGGCCAAGGGTTGTGGAGGCATGGGATGGTGAGCATGCTGAAGAAAAAGGACACAAAGTAAAGGAGCAGAGAGCAATATTGGGGTAATGAGTAACACTTGGGGATAATGAAGTGAGGAAGTGGACACACACTACTCATCAAAAGTCAAGCGATAAAATCAGTGATACTCGCAAGCAGGGAGAAACGAAAAGGTTTGCGTCAAGCTTGGGGCAAGGGTCAATGATGATCCCATCATCAACTACCACCCAGCTCTCCAAGCCCCCTTCCTCCCCAAAATGGCCCCCCTGAACTTCACCTGGAAGTTTCAAAGAGAAACATGAACTATAAAGGCGAAATAAAGAGACAAGAGAAGGTACAAGAGTTTGGGTGGTTTTTTGGTTTGTTTGGTTTTTTTTTTTTCCTGTACTTGGCAAAGCAAGAAGGAAAATAGGAAGTACTGCTCGTGACTGCGGTCTACCCTTCCAAAGCATTAAATCTGCCAACAGAAACGTGATGAGGGAAAAACTGCTCATGCTTGCATTACTACCAGAAACTCCTAGCTTGAGCAGCAACAAAGCGGATTGACGGCCTCTTCCATCCCGCAAGAACAATGCTGGCACTTCAGGTTCTGTCCTCCAGCTTCTGAGGCTGTGAGTCACCCCTAACGCAACACTAGTTGCCTCCGAAGACACTAGTATCTGGATAGCAACATTGCACACTGGGGAGGGACCCAGCACCTCCACATAGAAACAGTGGTTTACTCTCCACAGGACCATCTTCCAGCTGATGGTAGATTAGTAGATAGGAGAGTAATATATAGGATTTTCAAGACACAACTCCCCTCCCACCTCCCACCCACCCAATCTAGTGAAGCTGAGGCTCCAATGAAGTAAATGTCTTGCCCACAGTTGCGCCCTAGAGATAGATTCGAAGCCCAATTTTTCCAACAACTATCATGTACCCGTCCCGACAAGTCTCCTAAGATTCCGCTTCTTCTTTTAAACACATTTTCTCTTGCAACTTCTAGTGGAAGAGTTCACAAACCCAGATGTGCAGTCAGCAACTTGTTTTTCTGCTTCAAAGACGGTGGCTTATGACTTCCGTTTCTCCAAATGTTAAAATAAATGTGTATGCATAAGGTCTGCTATGCTGGGCAAATTCCAGTGGTTAACATAGGTGAGAGAGTGGGTGAAATTTGTGATCAGACTCTCTCCTGCTGATATTGCGGCTATATGTTTTATAGCAATAAACAGCCAGTCAGTAATCTTCAAAGAGAGAGATTTAAGACAACATTTAACCATGAATTGAATGCACTGGCCCTAAAGTTTAACTGATTGCCTATTCATGAGATGTGGATGCAAAAAGCAAGAATCAAAGAAGTTTATGCATTCCAGATCCAGCAAAAGGCGAAAGGTCCTGTAAAGTGAGGATGTGACTCTTGTAAGCCTGACACAGCATGCTTGCTTTGGGAAAGACCTATTCTTAAACTGCCTCTCCCAGTGTGTGTGTGTGTGTGTGTGTGTGTGTGTGTGTGTGTGTGTGTGCGTGTATGTGTAGGTGTGAGCACACACACCAGAGCCATCTTTAGGGAAAAGGCTAATGAGGTGATTGACAGGCTGAAGCAGGTTCCCTATAGGACTCAAGATGGGACACGATGCTATGGAGGAAAGAGGGCAGTTATTGTCTCCCATGATTTTTTTTCTAGGCCCTTCCATCAACACTATTAAGCCTGAAGCTAATTTAACTCTGTGTAATGGTCATCCTTGCTAGGCCCAGACTTCCACCTCTCATTCTCCTACTATCCTGTTATCCACAATTTCAGTGAAATCACTCTTATTGCCACAAAGTCCTTACAGCATATAGAAAAGTTATGCCTAAATCTACTGAAACCATAACATTTTTTTATTAAAAAATTTTTTTAATAGTCAGACATCATGAGGTACAGTTGCAGACTTACACATTTTTGTGCTTGGGTTTCAATTATACAATGATCAAATACCCATCCCTCCAACAGTGCCCATTTCCCACCACCACGGATCCCAGTATCCCTCCCACCCCCCATCCCCTCCAGCCCACCCTGTCTCTGTGGCAGGGCATTCCCCTCTGTTCTCTCTCTCCTTTTGGGTGTTGTGAGAAACCATAACATTTTCATATTGAAACTTAAGGAGACAAAAAAGTATAAGACATCTTTCAAAGCCAAGAATTCCCAAAAGAAATTTTGTCATTCTAGAAGCTATGCTAACATACTACCTATTTTAAAAATATAGATCAAAATAGAGAGACAGATAGATTCACTGATTTCATTCACTCTAAGGCAGGAAGACTTTTTTAAAATACCAAATCAAGCATTACACTTAGTTGATTACTACTGATAATAACTTTAGTGACAAACATAAATTCTTTCCCCTGAAATACATATTCAATTTCTTATAAAAATTATTGACTAACAGCAGAGTTTCTAAATGAGAGCTATGAAGTGAAAATAAAGTCAAAGAGATCCACGAATAATATACAAATCTGTACCTAGCTTTTGATAAGAATCATTCTTCATGCTGTCAGCAATTCTATTTTCAGAGAGCTTCAAAATATTTAAGTCAATTTCTATCATGTCACTGTTGGATAACGAAACATACTATTTTTCATTATCGATATTCTTGATTCTACCATCTGCAAGTCTCGGGACTATGAAAATCACTGAGAGTCAGGATTACTGAAAGCAAATCTTTCCTCTACCCAAATTCTGTTTCATCTTTATAGAATTAAGAGAAATTCTAACACAATGCTAAGAGATTGCCCTTGTACCCCTGCTGATTTCCACTAAACACAGTAACCTTCAAAGGAAGACTTCAGCAAACAATACCGCTATTTGCTTTCTTCCTAGTTGGGGGCTATGTAATACATGGCGGGGAGAAAACCTTTCCCCTCGAAAAGAAAACAGCCTGTCAACATTGTATTGCATAGAAAAATAATCAAATGTTTTCAACTGTAAATCATCACGCCAAAATAGGAGGGACTGGATGGAAGAAACCATTTTGGTCATAAATACCCTAAGCTGTAGAAACACAAACAAGCAAGGATGCAGGAACAGTCAGTTATTTGCAGCAAAATGTGACTGGACAGATAATGTTCCCTGTTGTAGGAGAGTTTTCTAAGAGCATATATTTTGTTTGGTTTGGGGACCATGCCCAGCTGCACTCAGGGATCACTCCTGGTGGGGCTCGTGAAATCATATGGGGTGCTGGGGATCAAACCTGGATGGTCTGCTGCCAGGCAAGAGCTTTACCAGCTGTCTTATCATTCCAACCCCCAAGTCAATATATTTTTTTATTTCCCATACCCCCTTCACTATTCATGGGCTGGAGGGATAGCACAGCGGTAGGGCGTTCACCTTGCAAGCGGCCAACACGGCCGACCCGAGTTCGATTCCTCCGCCCCTCTTGGAGAGCCCGGCAAGCTACCGAGAGTATTCGATATGCCAGACACAGTAACAACAAAGTCTTCAATGGAGACGTTACTGGGCCCGCTCGAGCAAATCGACAATCAACGGGAGGGCCTTTACCTTTACCTTTACCCCCTTCACAGCCATTGAAGTTGTGACTGCAATGACTGGGGTTTCTCACATCCACCTGGCTAGGCCTTATAGCAGTCACGCATCAGGGTGCATGGCTCACACACTCAGTCAAGGGGCTGCCTGGGGATCAAAGGTCACAGTGCTCTCATTGTGGTGTTCACTTGCCTGCTCTCAGGCGTTGTGCTGGAGCTGTGATACCCCTGTTCATTCTGGCTGTCAGGCTCTCTAGAGGGCAGCTGGAGTGCTCACACCTCCTGGCTGTAGCATCAACCCATCTTGCAGCTGCAATGCTCACCAGCAGTCACGCCCCCTTGCGTGTGGTTTATGGGGCCAGCATTCACAGGCAAGCACAGGACATGTGGTGGACTGGGGACTGACCTTGCGACCTTATGACCTTACTCTAGCACAGCAGGCGCTCTAAACCCCAGAGCTGTCCCGATGGTTTCTTCCCGAGAGAATTTTCAAGGAAATAGTTTCATGGCTGTATTTATAAAAACTAAATTGACCTCCATCTCAGAAAGGGCATCATCAGTGTTTGACCTATCCCCCAGCCTAAGGGGTTGATTTTTCTGAGTGTTCAAAGCCCTTGGAAAACAATGAAACTCAAATCCCATCACTGCCTTCCTCTTCCTTTGGCCCTCCTCTACTAGGCTATAAACACCTTCCAGAAGTCATGACTCCTTTTTTTCCCTAGAAATTAGTTGAATTAGTAGAAAAGGGAGATTGTGGAGTCAGAGGAAACTAGGATTGAGTCCTGAGCTACTCCCCAGCTCTAGTATCCTAGAGAAACTACATCCCTATGTCCTTTCCATAATATAGAGTGACTGGTGGATATATAAAACATTGAGCCAGTTCCTGGAATAAAGTAAGTGTCCAGTAAACAGTGGTCATTATGATGACTAATGCTGCTGACTTCATGGAGTAAAAGCATTCATCAAGCAGGGGACACAGAGGGGCAATTTATGAAAAGGATCTCTCTTCTTTGTCCAAAGGAGGCAGAGCACCCCTATCATGCCCCCCCCGCCCCCGCCAAGACCTTTCCAAACTAAGCCCAAGTTCTCTCTGATGCCTGACTCAGCAAAAGAGGCAAAGTGGTAACCTACTATCTTGTGCCACTTCTGCCACTGTGTCACCACCATAAAACACCATTCAGAGCTTGGAAGATAGTTCAAATGATAGAGTCATATCCAGAGCCGCTGGATATGACTCTGGTGGCCCCCGGCACTGCTAAGCCTGTGAATCCAACAATCAGGCCTGCAGAGCCAGACCAAGTGGCCCCTGAGCCCTTGAGAATTGCTTGGGAGACCCCAACATTTTTTTAAACCCTTTGGAGAACACACCTCCCCGCTCCAACGCTTCCATCACTTCACTATCCTCTTCACCCTCTCCACAGTTAGCTCCTGTTTTCTCAGATAGATGCACTGTGCTTTCCTCTTGGCCAGCACCTGGTTGAGTCTTCCCCTCCAACCCACTCCCCCTCTTCCTGAAGCTCTATGCCAATCAACTACATGCCATCGGGGCACCTCTATAATCTCCCCCAGGGCACCAATGTAGCAGGTGGTCCCAGCTAACTTGAGCAGCAAGCTACTGTGTCGCACCTCAAGTTCTCCCCTCTACTGAGAGTCCAGAGTTCAGGACGACTTGTACATCAACCTGTGTGGAATAAAGGGAGACTTTCAGAACAAGCGAATATCCTCCAAGTAGGTGCACTACCGTAACAAATCGGATATTTCATTGACAGTAAAGGGTGGACCAAAACCAGGACAGATTTCCAGCTGTGTTCAAAGAAACACAAGTTCAAGACTCTGTGAGTTCAATTTGGTTTCTCTCGTATTCAGTTGGCTGGGAAGAACGTTCATTTTTCTTGACCTCATGTAAGCAAAGAAGTATCTTGAGGCTATAAGATGAAGCTGGGGAACCCCTGTGAACATATCAGATATTAGGGAGATTCCCCCTATGTACCTGAATAAACGATGTCACCTTTGACCAGGAGCCTAAGATCTCCAAAATCACAGGCTTAAGTTTTAACTCTTAAGTCCAGAAATTGTTCAAGGATGCAAAATTCACCCCTAGATACGTAATCCCCACCTCAACACTCTATTTCCTTTATTTCTGTCCAAAGGAGGCATCTAATATGCAGGTGTTAGTCCAAGTCCAACCCAGAGAGTATGTAACCAAGCCCACAGACTTTTCGAGAATGACCCCTTGCATGAGTCGGTCCCCAGCAGGGCCAGATTGCACCATGGCCCCAGACACTTCTGTTTCTGCCTTGTGAGGGCCAGCCAACTGGTAGGTGAGAATTCAGGGGAGAAGATGTGGATCTCCCAGGCAGTATCAGGAGACCAAGCTGGGCAATATTCAGCCTGGTAGTCCTTAGGCCCCTCGGTGCTAATGGCCGCCGGGGCTGCCCTGAGGTGCTCAGGGGACTCTTGAGATGCTAGGAATCAAGCCCAGGGCCTCCACATGCCAGACAGGCATTCCAATGCTTTGAATTAACTCCCCAGTCCATGATCCCCTTTTTCTGAAATTTTAGAGGAAAATAATAATACAGATATTCCAAGACTATTTTCCCAGAGGAAAAATTTCTATATTATTCTGAGGTTATCATGATTCTGAGTATTTCTTCTAGAATGCATTACTGTCATCAAGTTTTTCACAAACTAGGGGTAAGAGAGAGACAACTCAACAGGCTGGTACACAGACTTTTACATATAGTTGGCCTGGTTTGATTCTAGCACTGCATGGTCCCCTAGGTATAGCCTCTGGTGACCCCTGAACACAGAACTGGAAATAACTCCTAAGTACTCCTGGTTTAGGGAGAAAGAGAGAGAGAGAGAGCGAGAGAGAGAGAGAGAGAGAGAGAGAGATACAAATTATGTATTTTACATCCCAGAGAAAAAATGTGAAAATGTGTTCAGAGAAAGATCAAACCAATAAACTAGAGGGTGAAACATCAACTAGTCTGGTTTTCACAACTGTGGTTTTCTAATGGCATTTTAAAATTCACACAGTACAATCTGCCCAAGTGACTGTGTGCTAAGTACTACATCAGGGGAGTAGTGGAGTTCCCAAATAAAGCTCCCCCCAAAACAGAGTGCCTAGCTGGTCTCTGCAGCCCCCAGGGGTTCAACCATTCCCCTTAATGGAGAACAGCAATTTGGACGCAATGTCTGACAACCCTTCATTTACCCTCAGCAGAGGAGAAAGCCACACTGTGATCATATGTGAAAGGTGACTGGAAGCGGAAACTGGCAAATGGCATTAATTCCACTAAATTTGCAAGTCCTGTGACAGGACTGACAACTGAATAAACACCACTTGACCAAAGACTTTCCTTAGCTCACACTCAAGGTCCTTACTGCAATTAACACAATGATTAAAGTAAATAAATAAATAAATAAATAAAAGACCCCCTGCCTGGAACCTCAATTAATTTTAACTAGCCAAAATCATCATAGAGTTTGTGTATTTTGTATAGCGGATACAATTCCTAAAGAAGCCTCCATACTCATAAAGTCTGTAAGATTTTCCTCCTAGTTGAACAAAGAACAATTTGTGAGAGAAGAATCCAGTTGAAAAACCTCTTTAAGTTGTATACACAGGATCAACAGAATAAATAAATAAGGCCAGTTCAATATTCAAGGATTCATCATCCATTTTGCACTGGAAAGGACTTGACTTTTATAGAAACAATTTCTCTTTCTCTCTCTTAGAGGACCTTGTAAATATTACCCTAAATTCTGATACAGCAGCAAAAAGCCTGGATTAAAGAGGCAAGATGTCAAGATATTAATTCGCAGTCAATGATAGCTGGGGAGTAAATTCTAATTTTTTAAGCCACAGAACATAGAATAAGACTTTATGATGAAGAGGCTCATTGTAGATGATCTTCTTAGTCTAAGAAAATGGTCTTAGAGATTGGCAGCAGGTGAACTGACCCCAGCTCTGCAGGAACAGATTTACATAGAACTGGACAAGTGAAATCTCTTAGGAACATCCTCCAAAAAGGAGGAACAACCATAACCTTTACCAAAATGTGGAAAAGTTTTAAGGAGAAAACTGGGGAGGTACTTATAAGATTTTAGCAGATGAACCGATATGAGTACTAAATATTAAAACACTGAATCACATAATGAGAGAATTTTGCTCTTTTTAGCCTTTATAAAAATTTGATGGCATTAAGAAGAAAAGTTTCTGGTCTTCAGAGCATGCTAATTTCCTTTTCTAACAAAGTGAGAGCAAGCCTTAGAACCAGCTAGTGTCTTCAGAAAACAAGATTACAGAGAAGAATGTGAAAAAAAATTTTTTTATCCGTATCTTAAAAAATTTTTTGTGACAACTGATGCCAATTTTCAACTTAGAGGATTAGTAGATGATTGATTTAAAATATATATATGTATATATATTGATACTTACCAAAAAAGTAAGATAATTTTTTTTCTTTTTGGGTAACACCCAACAATGCACAGGGGTTACTCCTGGCTTTGCACTCAGGAATTACTCCTGGTGTTGTTCGGGGGACGACATGGGATGCTGGGAATCAAACCCGGGTTGGCTGCTTGCAAGGCAAATGCCCAACCCACTGTACTATCGCTCCAGCCCCAAAGTAAGACAATTTAAAAATGAACAGCAGCAGAGAACTGTCTAAGCAAAGGGTACAGGAAAGACTATCTTACAGTGGGAGAAATGCTGGCTCCCACCAGACACTCATCTACCTGTGGTCAAGGGGCAGAACGTCAGTTACTGAGGAATTTGAGTAGGACACAGAGCAAGCAAAAGCAAACACAGCAGAGATGTGAGACTGCAGAGCAGTGAGGAACCAAAACAGAGCAAGAGATTCTAAAAAACAGAAGTCAGAGAAAAGAGGAAAGTCTGTAGCAGGAGAACATTGAACTAATAGCTGAACTAATCACTGAGCTAATCTGTGTTGTGCTGAGCACTGGTGAGAAAGCAGGTGTTATTCCTGGAATAGTTCCCCTTAATCTGGGAAAAAAGCTATAAAAATAAAGCCAGTATGATGTCAACAGTCTTGAACTCCAAAGCTCAAGATCACTGATGGCAGCAGATCCTTAAAGTATTTTGACATTTAGTCTAGCAGACAGAATTCTCATCAAGTGTTTGATAATTAGTTGCTACGCAAATAAATTTAAGTGTAGTGGCAGTTTTCTGTATTGACATATTTAACTCATGCATAAACATATTTTTTAAGATATACTTCCGCCTCCCCTTCCTATTAGAGTGAGAGATCACATCTCACCTATGCAAAGGTAAACACATACCTTCATCCCAAACTCCTGTATCTGGAGAAAGGGCTACAGGTCACTCTAAACTCACTGCCTAGGGCTTCACTTTCGGCCTTTCCAAGGGAAAGCGGTTGCTTCCAGCACTATAGACTTCCCATCTAGTGAGATCGCAGAAAGGCAAGATCCTATTGGTTTTGAGCTGCCTCAGACATTTCTTCAAGAAAAGAAGTTTGGCTTTACTCTTGGCAAAAGAGCATCACTCCAACCTGCCATCCAACAGAAAATTTGCAAAATAAGTATAGAGAGGGAGCAGAAATACTTCTTCGAAACTATTTCTCCTCTTCCTAGGCTCTTCCCTTCATCTGCAAATAACTGGACCCTTCAGCCCCCCTCCGCTCCCTTCTAGTCCCCTGTCTATTATGCTTCAGAAAGCTTTTGCGTCTTGTCTACCTACCCCCAATGACAGTCTTCCTCTTGGAAGGTGAGTACCATTCTCATCAGCATATGAACAGTGGCCCTCTTCTTGAAGGATGAATCTCAGGAGTCAGCAAACTTTATCTCTTACCAAATTTGGTTTATAGGGCTGTAACGTAAGTGAAAAGAAGCAAAAATCTATATCCAAAAAGGAAATGTCCAGGATAGACATCCCAACAAGTATTTTTTTTTCAGGGAGATTTTTTTCAGATGATAAGAAAATGAGAAATGTGTTTCATTGTGAAGAACTAAATTAAATTTGCCCCACTAAAATGTGCTGAGCTGAAACAACTTCTTAACATTTCAGGTAAGAATTCATTTTTGACTGTGATTCACCTCTTTGTCTCAATTTCTCCAGTTTTAACTCCCCTACCAGCCTTTCCTCCCATCATCTTTCTTTCCTTAATCACCATCCTTATCAGGCACAAGATCATGAACTTCCTTAGTGCTTCCCCTCCATCTTTCATAACCTACATACTCTGTTACACTAAGCACATTCCTCTGGACATATCTTTGGGCAGCTTCAATGAGCCATCTTTTTCAATCCTAACTAGAGATCTACAGTTAGAGGACTTACCAGCTCAAAACTCTCTTTAAAAGTTATGTAACTTCAGGCTTTCTGCACCTTGGAGATTTGCCCACAAATCAATTCAAGATGTATATTCTAGGTTTTCACCCTTGGAGAAATCCATGCTCTTTTTTGAACATAGATAGATAGATAGATAGATAGATAGATAGATAGATAGATAGAGCTTTTTTATTTCAAAAAATAAAGATCATGTAACTCCAATCTCTTATACTTTGAAAAATAAGATCCTAAATTTTAGAACAGCAAAATGACTTTCCCAAAATCACCAGGTTTCTTTGTAGCTTTTTGTAATTAATTATACATAAAATTCTATGTAAAACACAGCACTGTAGCACTGTTCTCCCATTGTTCATTGATTTGCTCGAGCGGGCACCAGTAACGTCTCCATTGTGAGACTTGTTGTTACTGTTTTTGGCATATCAAATACGCCACGGGGAACTTGCCAGGCTCTCCTGTGCGGTCAGAATACTCTCAGTAGCTTGCCAGGCTCTCCAAGATGGATTGAGGAATCGAACCCGGTTCTACCGCATGCAAGTCAAACACCCTTCCCACTGTGCTATCACTCCAGCCCTTGTAAAACACAATCATAACGAAATATAGTTACATAGATAATCATATGCAAAGTCTAAAGAATCCGTAGTTTGTATCCTATTCTCAAGGTAGTAACAGTCCTTTCTACACATACACAAAATATATGCATTAAATATACATATTAAAGTTCCCCTAAAAAACTCAACAACTGTCTGTTATCCTAAAACATTTTGACTTCAAAACTAGCCATATAAAATGCTCTTCCTTCCAAATACTTTTTGAAAGTTGGATGTGGCACAGAAAATATTGCAGATTCTGAAATACGTACAAAGAATGAATAAAAGTATAAGACTTGCAAATAAAAGGTTATTTGTTTAAAAGTAAATCTCTAAACCGCCTAGTTAATTATCTCATTCTCACTAATAAAAATAAGTTAATGTGCAAATCAAAGTACTTGACTGTGAAATGTCACAGACCATAGCAGTTTCTCCAACCACAGCTGCCTCAAAAACGGAAATGAAACTAAATGGAACCGAAATTGTTTATCCTACAAAAAAGCTGGCCTAAATAATTTAAGTAGGCACTAAAATTTCACAATCTATCATAAGCCTAACCTTAAGTACAGTTATTTCTCACACAATTTCTATTTTGAAAGTGTCTCTGTGATTATCCCATTATTTTAGACTTTTAGGCTATCTGAAACAAATAGGAGGTTCTCCTTTCTTCTCTTTGTCTGACTTGTTCAAGTCAGCATTTATTGACCCCCTTTATGGTCAAAGGAGCGTGGAAAGAGTTAAAGGACAGAAGAGAACAAATCCTAGATCTCCTCCTAGGGAAACATACACTAGGGAGGATGACAGATGCCAACTATACCAAAAGACACAATTAGAGACATGATGTAACAGAAGTCTTGTATGCAGTATACCCCAATCAGACCCCTGGCACTATGAGCCCTGGAAGCCCTGAGGACCCCTGGGAATGACCTACATCATTCCTGGCCACATCCTGCATTGAACAGACAACAAGCTGGCCCTAGGAGGGGTTCCTCTATGTCCTGTACACCCACCCACCCCCAATCCCCACCAAATTCAGGTCCGAGAGTAGGTTTTCAAAGACTAGAAGAGTTTTGTACCAAAATTCTTTTTGAAAATGGAAAAAGATGGGACGTCAAGCTTCATTTTGTTTCAGGAACTAAGTCTGAGGCACCTACACTTTTAATGAATGTTCTCTGCATTAATAGTTCGTGGTCTCAACAGGAAGCAAACAACTCGAGGCTCTATCTGAAAGCAATTTTTACATTTACAGAGATTTTCGTTTTTTGGCTTTGCATATTTCTAAAACGCTTCTTCTAAACAGCATCTAAGCTGGCTACTTATCCAGGGAATTTTTTTCGGTGGAAAATTTTCCAATGAAATGGGGGGATCATTCGATTTATTGCTAGTATTTCATTTGTCAAAACTTTGATAATGCGACCTAGTCCTTACCCTGTTATTGGAAAAATCCACGGAAACCAAATTGCCCTGCATGCATCCTCATATGATTAATTCCATGATTGTGTTACTCTCTATACCTTAGTTTCCCCTTCTTTAAAACAAAACTGATTATTACCCATTTCATAAAAATCATTACAGGTAAAAAGCTCCAGGCAAAAAGAAACATATAAACAACAAACAAGAAGTGTTCTGGCACTAGAGTTATAGTACAGCATGCAGGGCGCTGCGTTTTCTTTGCACATGGCCGACTCAGGTTCAATCCCAAGCACTCCCTCAGGTGCCCCAAGCCTCATCAGGAGTGATCCCTGAGCACAGAGACACCAGACGCAAGTAAGCCCTGAGTATTGCAGGGGTGGCCCAAAAATAAATTAATTAATTAAATGTTTTCCAAAACTTTGTTCCTAATCTGATACACTAATTTAATAGCTTGTCATGCTATTTTATTTTCTTAAGGCAGGTCTGGAAACTTGATTTCAGAGAATGATACCTTTGAAAAAAAAGGCAAAATTAGATTCCTAGACCATAAAGTCTTTACAGAGAAACTTAATTTTAAAAGTCCCACAACATAATTATGAAAGGAATAGAGATCCTATTGCATCCAAAAAAATGAAGAAACAAATCACCAAAGTTTGGATTGACAATTAAACTCATAGTTTAGGAATGAAACTAAATTATTGGGTTTAATCCCCCTTTTTCTTTTGTTCCTTATACTTTTACAGTCAAATACTCTCTCATCCTATTTTCTCTGTGACACACAGGAAATTAACAACCTACTTACAAATACTTAGCTGAAGCAAAAGGAAAGTTAACCCCTTCAATCCAGCTGAGTTCAGTAAATCTGTCTATTCTGTCTACGGTGTTGCAGTCCCACAGCAAGCAAGGTCGCACTGAGCTAAAGAGAATTTGGCAGTCCAAAACAACTGGGAACCATGACACAGGCTACAGGTTCTGATAAGGATTATTGCCCATAAATGTACCGGGACACAGTGAGCATCCTTGGAAAGTCCTCTGCTCTCAGCAGCTAAAACTGTACCACTTCCTGCTTCGTAGCAGAGTTCAAGTTAATTCTGTAGCCTGCTGGCTGGGTTCAAATCATAGCTGGGTTACTCGCAAAGTACCTGGTCAGGACAAGTTATTTAGCCCCTCAGTTTTCCTAATCTGTAAAATGGGAATAATGAGAGTTTGTCACAAAGATGAATTCATATTTGGAATAGCACATGGCACACGGTACAATTCAGATGTTATCTGTTAAATATTGCCAAAATGTAGGTATTTATGATTACTTCCATATGCTAATATAAAGAGGGTCAGAGATTTTTAGCCGAGACCCTCCTTCAGAATAGGTAAATAAAACATTTTTTCAAAAAGAACTTTTAAAACTAAATGCTGGTATAGCTGATCATAGAAGCATTATACTTGTGTTTGGCCTTAAAACCCAAATAACAAAAACTATATCTGGATTTCAGAGGAGTTTAGAAATGCAAAAACTGTCTACTGGAATATATAAAGGGTCCATAATTAAATATTCTAAACCATGTCCATTGAATTATTTTAGGAGCTAAAAGTTAAAACAGTGAATATACTAACAACTGGGTCTCTGTAAAGCAGGATAAGCAGAGAAGTATATGGAAGGGAAGATCCTTGAAACAAACAGTACTGGAAAAATAGTCCAACTGCTTTCCATATAAGGTAAAAACTACAGAGAAGAATTTTTAAAAAAGCTGTATCACAGAGTTCCACTCAGTTTCATTCATTTTTAATAGTATTTCCACCTTGCACTGAGACTTTCTTGAACAGAGATTCAAAACAACCAAGCCCTAATCACCCTTTTAAGTTTCTAATCATGGTCTCATGTGGCCTATAAATACCTGCTAAGTCAAAATGTGCAGTTGTCTGTAGCAAGCCTCTATTTAGATGTAAATCGAAGTACTTGGAAGAGTTGTAATTTCTAATGCTCTTGTGGAAGGGAGACACTTAGTACGGGATCCCTAGCACACTCAGATGTAAGTCATTCTGAAACATTGGGCAGCCCTTCAAGAGTGAACAGTAAATAATTCACAGGATAGTGAATTGCTGTGACTATACTAGCAACTATTATCCCCAAAATGAACTGAGTATCCTAACCCTGATTGTTATGATTCTACAGTTCTTGCATAAATAGTGTCCTGTTCAACTGTAAGCAACATTTTCCCAAAACTCCCAATGGTGAATTATTTCCATGCTTTTTAGGGGCACTTAGGGGAAGGATAAGATGGCAATGGAGACTATGTACTTGAAAATTATAACTACATGAAGACGGCTTTCATACTTCCTCAAATTTGGGGGAAAAAGTGTCTGAGAAAATAATATGAACAGCATATAATCTATTATTTTTTTTTGCGGCAGGCATAAGAAAAATAGGAAGAAATAAAAGAGGAGCTGAAAAAAAAAAGTTTGGGGGGAGCTGATACTTAGGTTCTGTTTTAAACTAAGATCAAAAGTTAAATTTGGATTTCGAACTATTGTTAAAAAAATCATTAAAATTTCTCTTTTGAACTTGGAAAGTTCTGTGCAGTTGTTCTTTGGGTCTGGGTACTGTAGAGTGGGGGAAATCCAGCCTTTAAAAAAAAATGATCTGCTAATCTTCATTATCGAGGAAGTTTTCTTTTTTAAAAAAATATATGTCCTCTACTACATGAATGTATATATACCGCCCACTCTGGGAGGCGCCAATGGATTTTAAGAGCTGATGCTTATCAGTGCTGCAAAACACCAAAGCTAATGACTTCCAATGCCAGATGCTTTTGTTTTTTTTCTTGCTTTTCTATTTCCTTGTGTTCTCCTTTCTGATACATGCTGAGAAAGAGGCTCTGACCCAGAACCCTGGCCCCCACCCACGCCCCCAAAACTCTGGGGATTAGCAAAACTCTAGGACTGGAGAAAGAGACTAACAGAAAACAACCGGTTGGGCTTTCTCCGGATCCCCCCACCCCCAACCCCGTTTCCCTCCCAGTTCTGCAAGGACCAGTCGGCCCGGGATCTCGGTCGCAACCGGCGAGCTCAGGGCTTGCAACGCCTTGGGAGGCTCCGGCCACGCTCCGGCCACGGGGCGATTCCCTGGCCACTCGGCCAGGAGGCGCTGCGGGCCAGTCCCTCGGGGCCACCGGCGGCCGGCGCCCAGCCCTCCCCACCCCCGCGGCGGAGCCCAGCTCAGCGCCGGAGCTGCGAGCTCTGCACCGCCCGCCGGGGTTACTCGCGGTCATTCCGACCCGCCGTCCGCGCCCAGCCCGGGGCTGCCCAAAATGACCGGCCGCCTAAAGGGCAGGAAGATGCGGTGGGAGGGGGGGCAAGAGCGTGCGAGAAACTGCATCTCAGGTCCCCAGGCGCTCCCGTTTTTAAAAACGAACACGACTTGTCTGCTCCCCCCCCCCCCCGCCGCTCTCTCTTTCTCTCTCTCTCTCTTCTTTCCTCTTTCCTCTCTTCTTTCCTCTCTCTCTTCTCTTCTCTCCTCTCCTCCCCTTCTCTTTCTCTCTCTCTCTCTTCTTTCCTCTTTTCTCTCTTCTCTCCTCCCCTCCCCTCTCCTCTCCTCTCCTCCTCTCTTCCTCTTCTCTTCTCTTCTCTCTCTCTCTCTCTCTCTCTCTCTCTCTCTCTCTCTCTCTCTCTCTCTCTCTCTCTTTTTCTCTCTCTCTCATCCCTCCTACACACCCCGCTACTCCAGGGACCAGCCCTTCGGTCAGCTCAGGGCGAAGCACAGGCGAGACCCCCCCCCACCCCAACCCTCCCCCGGGGTCCAACAAAGCCCCCGGGGTCTCAAAGCTGCTGCAACTGCGCCACGAAGCCCAACTGGGATACCCCATGCTAAGAGTTTGGGGGGGTCCCACAAGCACGGACCGATTCCCAGGTCAAAACACAAGCCGGCTTCTCACCAGCGGAGCTGGGACACGGGGCCGGCACAGTCCGGGGGGAGTGGGGGGAGAAGGGGTTGCAGTTCCTGCCTGCAAGGGGGTCTTGCAGCCGCTCGGGGTGCTTCAGCACAAAGGGAAGAACCGAGTGCCCGGACCTACCGTTCTCTGCACTCCTGCGGCGGCGCCCCCAGCAAGCGCAGCCTCAGCCCCGCTGCGCCCCAGGTCCTGCGTCCCGGTCCCCACGCCCGGAGATGCTCCCGGGACGCCCGCGGCGCCGCCGGGGCTTCGGGGAGGACCAGACTCGCCTTCAAGGGGCAGCCCCTCCCCGCGCCCACCCTTGGGTGTCCTCGAGCCCCTCTTCCCGCCTGCCTCGATCTGCGTTGCCGGAGGTGACAAGGGGGTTTGGGAGTCGCACCGACGTCTCCCGAAACCCCCAGAGCTTCCCAAACACTCCTGCACCCCGAAACGAAACAATTACCAAAAAAAAAGCCACAGCCTCTTACCTGCTTTCCACTTTTGTATTTGCGTCTTTTTTCCCCCCCCACCAACAACCCTTGAGAAAGCAACAACAACAAAAAACAAAAAACCCTTCCGGAGAAGGGGGTGGGGAAGAAAGGATGGGACAGTTTGGGGGCGGGGGGCAAAGGGCAATGCACCCCGAGAAAGTGGCTTCGGCGGGCGCGGGACCCGCGGCGCCCCCTGTCCTGCCCACCTGCCCACCTGCCCCCCGAGCAGAGGCGTCGGTCCGGCTCGGCCGCTCGCCGCCCCTCGCACGCTCCCTCGGAATTACCGGGGTTTCGCGGCGACCGGTTCCTTTTATAGATTCGGCTGCGCCGGGCGCCGGGGTTACTCTCGGTCAAAGCCTGTTCTCTCCCTCCTCCCCGCCCCCGTCCCCAGCCTCTGTTTATGTAGTTCAGTCACTCCGCAGAAAGCACGTGGAGCCCAGGCCCGCCCCTTAAACGGGCGACGGCCCGCAGCTCCCTGCAGCGCCGGGTCGCAGCGGCCCAGAGGCCCCGGGGGACCCCCGGGAGCGCGCCCTCTGCCCCACCCCCCACCCCACCCCGGTTTGCCTATTCTGAGCCGGGAACTGGCATGTGCAGTTGTGCCCGGAGACCCTCGCGCAGATCCACCCTCTCTCTGGGCAGCGCTCAGGGAAACGGCTTCCTCCCAAACTCCTGCAGTCAGCAGCGCTGGTTCCCCCCAAACCCACACTCCACCCCACCCCCCCACCCTCATCCCCTTTTGCTGGTTTACTGGGAGGCACGAAGGGAAGGGAAGGAAGGAGTAGTCTGGGGCCGAACCCCCCTCGGCACGTCAGGTCTTTTTTAGGCTGACCGATCCACGGCTCAGGGTGCTGCATGCAGAAGGAGAAGTGCCCTGGGAGAATGGGCTGGAAGTATTTTCCACTGCGAACGCTGACTTAGGGATTTGGTGGGTGACCCTCTCACTGGCTTGGGGACTTGCTGCCGCCGCTGGCCGTGGCGCCTTGCAAAGCCAGGACCAAGCATTTTGCTCCTTCTCTCTGTAACCTGGGGGGAGATGGGGTGGCAGAGAGGTCACAAAAACCAAATAATAGACCTAAAACCAGAAAAATGCCGGCCAGCCCTCTTCTTATTTTCATTATATCCCCTGTGATAAACCTAGAGGGCTTCTATAGATGTGCAAAGTGAATGAACAAATAAAAACTAATCCAGTGCTCCAAGCACCTCCTCTAACTGACTTGGAGAGTCAGGGGGAAAATGGTTTCTTGAGTTTTGAGACCAGATACCAAAAAGCCTAAAGAATTAAGTCTGTGTAAATAAAACCCCAAATGGCTCTAGCCTTGACAAAATAGCTTTGGAGCAAGGCTGAAAGGCAGGCTCACATGGAAACTACTTAGTGTTTGCTGGGAGTCTTAGCAAGAAAGGGGAGGGGAGAGGTGTCTCCAGACTGCATGTGGACCCCTGCTGTACAGACCCTCTCAGCAATGCAGTCGTTAGGCACTTTTGGGCAACACTTGAGCCCAGGGGCACATGTCAATAGTTCTCTCAACACTCGGAACAGAAGAGACCCATGTAGGCCCTGGAATGCACTTAGGGGCACCAGGCAAGGACTTCTGGGGTCCCAGATATGCACAGCTCAAGGAAGTGTGACCCTTTAGCCCCAAAGACTGTTTATTCTTATGATGACCAAAGGCTGGGGGAGGGCTAAGGGTAAATCTTCTGAAGTCCAGAGCCTATAAGAGAGGTTCCTCTTGCCTAGGACTGGCCAAGGAACTGGGTGTTGGGGCTAACGTCTGACTCACATGATCTACAACTTTCTGCCTCCATTTCTTCTTCTGTAAAGTGGAGATCTGGGGACCAAGTGAGTACCCCTTTGTGGTTCGGGGCACCTGCCTTACCATGCCTGATCACAGGCTTCGATGGCTGATGGTCCCACATATATTGATCATTATCCTCCTGAGCCTCTCCCTGTGATTCCTGGGGTCACACGTGGTTTCCAGCAAACCATAGCCAGGTGTGTATAAGCACCACCTCTAAAAAGGAGTGGAACTCCCTGTCCCCACCCACCCCCCTTTGCACAGAGTTGTACAAATACCACCCACCGCCAGGAAGTGTAAATTCTGCTGAGTATGTGTATGAGCACCACACAGCTCTTTTGTCAACCTTAACCTCTGTACTGGATGAAAAGTGCAGTTCCTGGCGAGAACGTGTGTACAAGCAGCAGAACCCTGCTGAGTTCTGTGCCCTGCAACCTCATGTGTGACCCCAGCAAACACCACCACTCAGGGTGTAGACTCCAGGCATGTGTGGAGCTTTCGGTCATCCCAGCATCCATTCCAACAATCATGAAGAAATGGGGGAGGAAAGAAAGAATGAAAAATTATTTTTCAAATGGAAAGACTATGTACGGTGTCACTGGCTTCTAGGGGTTTTCTGAACATTTGTTTGAGTTCCTTGGGAAAGTAGCCCTATAAACAAAGAAGGTATTATTAGCTGATGATTAATGTTATTTTCAGAAACCAGCTACGGCCTATAAAAATTTCCACATACCACACTTTTAAAACTCCAGGTCCAGCCAAGTGATCTTGACCAGAGAGATAACTCAATGCATGCTTTGCATGGAGGAGACTCCAGCACCCCAAATACCTCTTTAACCACTGCATCAGGAGTAGCCTTTATGCACGGCTGGGTTTGATGCCAAGAACAAACAAAAAAATGACCTCTCTACCAATAAGAAACCCACAAAAAAGGTTAAGTGTTTTGACGAGTGACACGTGGACAGAATTCTGCTCACACCAAACTCATACTTCGCATGTGTGACAGATTCCTATGATATAAAATTACTGAATTCTAAGAAGACATACGAGAATATTTCTGAAAAAAAAATGACAAGAATTTGTTTCCTTCCAGACCTTGAAGGTCAGAGGTTAATTTGCACCTGAACATGTATCTCTGAGCTTTTCCCCGTGTCTTTAAAAAAAAATGTTATTAAAGAACAGTGATCTACCAAAAAATGTGATTAAAGAACAGTGATCTACAAAGTTATTGATAACTGAGTTTTAGATACACAATGTTCTAGCACCAATCTCTCACCAAGATCACTTCCCTCTATGAGGGTTAGCATATTCCCTCCTACCCCCACCCCCCCAGTCTCTTTGATTCCTGTTTAGAGGAACACCAAAACCCCAAGTGTGACCCTTTCCAAGTAAGCAGAAAGAGTCTTCTTTGTCGCGTCTGCTCCTGAGAAGCAGTTTCTGTAAACGTAGCCCGGGTGGCTGGAGATTCTATTCTGAGATGACCCTGGCATCATCTAATTACAAAATCACCCTTCAGGCAGCTGTGGCCTTCAGGACCCTGCTAAAGGTCAGGAAGCTACAGAGAAGCTGCATTTTTAGCCTTTCACGGAGACTTTTAAATTGGGGATTACCGAAAGGGCTTTGCTTGGAGGTTCCTTTGATGATATAGAAAATCTGCTAACTACTCTACATAAATGTTCAGCATGCTTTGTTGAAAATATAAATTATCCCCACACACGCTTCTTTGTAGTGGATGTGTGTGTTCTTTGGTTTTTGACAACAGAAAAAAAAAATTGAGGATTACCAGAGTCAAAAAAAATTAATGTTCAAAAAAAGAAAACTGTTTCAAGTTGAATTGAAACTATAACTAAGAAAATCCAATAGCTGGATTTTTTCGAGGATTCCTGAAAAATGATAGGTACCTTGAATTTTTTAAATATGTTTTAATCAATCTATAAAAAGGAATAACAAGATCTGCAGGCACATTTTGTGTCAATTTAATTCCAATACATTGTTAGACAAAGAAGCAAATCAAAGAGTCAATGCTCATATTAAAAAATATAAGGCATCATCTTTGTGTAATAGAACATGTATAGAGCAATCTCTCAATACCTACAAATTCAATATAATTGGATCACTGTATCCTCCTTTAGAGTAACTGTGACTTCTACTGACATATGAACAAGATCTCAGACCACTACTGCTTCTGGAATTGAGAACGACATTTGTTCTACTTGTCACTGAGATTAACAAATTAGGTGGGTTATGGACAGATACAATACCCTGAAATAGTGATTGATCATTGAGTCATAATTCTTTTTTAAAAGCCATTTTTCCAAGGTGTCTCTCTTTGAGTTCTCCTTTCCCTTAAAAGACAAACTGCTAGAGAGATTTAATCTCTACTACTGTTTTCTTTTCCCTTTCAGTTCAGACCTTTACCCGACTTCTATATGTCTCATGTCAAATTCATTAATGGTTTGCCTTGTGGGGAGAGAGAGAAAAGTAGAATATGTGTTTTCTTGCTGCCATAATTTTTTTAATGTAGAACACCAGCAAGAAAAAACATCTCAAGTACAGAAAGACTGCTTGATTGGCAATGCTGGTGACCTCCTTTAAGTCCTTAGGCTACCTTATCTCTGGTATTTGACACTACTGGCCACTCCTTCCCCTCCAAAAACCAGTTCTTCTCTTGTATTTCATGAATCTCACTCTCTTTTGATTCTCCTATCTCTTTAAACTCTCTCTCTCTCTTTATCCCGTGTGTGTGTGTGTGTGTGTGTGCTTGTCTGTGTGAGTATACAAGTTTGTACAAGAATGTATATGTGTATGTATATATGTGCATGTATGTATATATCATCCTTATACATGTATCACTGTCATCCTGTTGGTCATCGATTGCGTTGAGCAGGCCCCAGTAACATCTCCTTCGTCCTAGCCCTGAGATTTTAAACATTCGAGGCTCTTTCAGGGTCAGAAGAATGAGATCCATCATTGTTACTGGTGTTTGGCATATTGAATACTCCACGGGGAGTTTGCCAGACTCTGCCGTGTGGGCAGGATACTTTGGGTAGCCCACCAGGTTCTCCAGAGTAATACATGTACATGTACATAGATGTACAAGTACATATATGTGTACACATACACGTATATGTATGTATATGTGTATATATAGATGTGTATACATACATACATATGTGAGTGTGTATACACACACACACACACACACACACACACACGTGCCCTGGCTTCACTTAAACCCTGTTTCTTCAGCTCCCATCTCTCTTGACCCCCCTAGATGGAGTTTCTAAGGAACCCTACATAAACTCCAGCAGGACTAGTGGCATGCTAGAGTCTGTTCACATTGGCTCAGAAAAGCAGATTTCTATATATTTCTTCCCAACGCCCACAATAAGTGATTTCCATAGTCCTTGTGTAA
Organism: Sorex fumeus; assembly: GCF_029834395.1. Lineage (NCBI taxonomy): Eukaryota > Metazoa > Chordata > Mammalia > Eulipotyphla > Soricidae > Sorex > Sorex fumeus. The sequence continues at coordinate 39,877,583 of NW_026606091.1, forward strand.
AATTCTTGGTGGTGGAAAGAGTTACGCCATTTAAAGTTGGACCAAAGAATAGGGCTTTCTTGTCTTTCCTTTTTTTGGAAAGTCAGCTGTTAACATTTACTAGTACAACGCTGAACAGGACATTCTGCAAGTAAACCTCAAACCAGTGTTCTTATCTCCTCTTTAAATCTCCCTCCTCCATCTGCACTTTATTTTTCTTATTTTATTTAATGACATCATCCACACACTGACTTGGGGAAATCGCAGTCTCGCTTGCTTAGCTATTCATTTCTCTGTTCCCATCTTTCTTTTATTATAAAAATCACCAAGGCTGGGTCAAAGGAGCCTCCTAATTATCTCTCTGTCCCTTCCCTTCCTTTCCCACTGCTTAAATCCAAGCCAACGTTCTGAGTTTCTGCATTCACTACACTCCTGCCCTTTCAGAGTCTCCCCTTCCCCTAATTATTTTGTTCTCCCTACCAGTAAAAATGGAGTCATTTTTACAGGGGGGATGGGAGGAGGAGGAAATTAAGCAACCAACGAAAAACCAAAAATTATTTAATCATATCAAAGAAGACATACCCTTAAGTTCTTTAAGAATACATAAAGAGCTTTGTAAGCATAACATTTGAAGGCCTTTGAAGCCTAATTGCATGTCCTGCATCTCTTCCAGTCTTTCCATCCCTACATCCCCCCCTACTGGCCCCACCTCCAGCCCTATTCTACAAACTCCTCAAGGCTCTGCCAACATAATTTTCCATTACTTGGAAATCCTACCCCTCATCTCCACCCCTATCCCCCGTCCCGTGTTCCCCTGCGTTAAAGAGCCTTGACTAATGTAGGAGAATGAACTGCATCTTTAGAAACTTCTTTAGTCTATGTATTAAAGAAGTTAGATGGGATTAAATAACTAACTCTGTTCTGTGCTATTATTTGAAAAATAGAGGGCAAGGACAGAAAAGTGAAAAGATACAGAAAATTCTTCCCTTCATTTCATGCAAAGTGTGAGGTAGATGAGAGAGCTGCGGGAGGGGTATCTTTTAAGTATCCCAAATAAATAGTACCTTTAGTTCAGCTTCATTAGTAAGTGCCAATTGATTCCACTGACAGTACCTTTAAGCTTGAAAAGAAAATAATTGGACTCTGGGGATTAAGAGAAATCAAGCATTTATTATAAAAAAATGATGTGTCTGCATTCTTCTCTCCTTATTCAGTGTGTGTTTTTGACACTTGTTAAAAATCTGCATTCCTGGCTATGATTTCAGGAATGAAGGAATGCTTTGTCTGTTGGCCAGAATTTCCTTTCCCTCTGACATATTAATAAGAGAATATATCATTAAAGAACAAGGCAATCGAGACAATGTTCCACATTCCCCTGGTAGGCCTCCTACACAGACTAGCCTCCCTTCTTCCCGTTGGTATTTCAAGAATGAGTCCTTCAGAAGCCCATGGTCCTCTCTTTGTAGCTTGAATCAGTGGGAGCGAGCTGGTTGGTCCAGTCTCACAATATTTCCTTCCATGTCTTCTGCAATTGTCTAGACAGAACAAAATGCTTTTTGCCTCCTCGATGGTTAAATAGCCAGATGTTGTGCTGGGAGGAAACTTTTGTTTCCTATCTTTGTTGCCATACTTCTGGTGACTGATTCTGTCTAATGAAATCAAAGAAATTTCTTAGTTGGTACTTGTCCCAGAAACCTACACCAGCACATCCACCCGTGGGAATGTAAATTAGCAGGGATGCCTCCCTCTTCACAGATCACCTCCGTAGCTGAGCTTAAAACTGAACTCCACAAGAGGGTGTATAACCCTGGCCTCACTACTAGAATGAGAAAAGAAAGCTAAGGGTCTAGCACTTTGACATTACAGAAAATAAACATTGAAGGTTAAGAGAGGACGAAAAGTAGGTGGAAAGATAGTACAGGGGTAAGGTGTTTGCCTTGCACACAGACAACCTGGGTACAATTTCCCCAGTATCCCATGTGGTCCCCTGAACCAACAAAGAGTGATTCCTGAGCACTGCCATGTATGGTCCAAAATCAAAAGAAGAGAACAGAAAATTCTGTGAAAATAAAGATCATAAAAACCTAAGGAGTGTTATGCCATGCAATTTAGCTTTTATTACTTGCAAGTGTGAATATTTACAAACATTTCATCATCACAGAGCCAGAGAGATAGTACAGGTATAAGGTACCTGCTATGTACCTGACTCAACTAGCTTGATTCTCAGGACCACATGTAGTCCCTGAAGCACCACTAGGAGTGAACCTTGAACCATTTGTAGGCCTCAGCAGCACCTCAGGGTGCAGCCTAACTGCCCTCACTTCAATTTAATCATATAATGACAAGAAAAATCTAAAATAAACTATAGTAAACTCATAGACTTGCATATTGTCATTAAAAAAATTAAAATATTCCTAGGGTTTTGGGGAAATTGTGTGATAACTGTTTATTGATAAAGTTATAGTTATATGCATATATCATTTATCTTTAGTAAAAGTATTCATTAGTATAGTTTAAATAATTTTTATTTAATATGTACGTATTAAAGAACGTATATATTAAATAAAAATGAACAAGAATTGTTGTTCAAGAACAACAGCAAGAACACAAGAATCCTTCTTAAAAGTATGTTGTTTTCTATGGAGACTGGGATTAAAAGTAATTTTTTCATATGCCAAAGTTTATAAAATTTCTAGGATAAACATCATTTTTAGCTCAAAAATATCTTCATACAGAGACTGTATATAAGAAGTGGGAAGAGATAGTTTATAACTGCAGAAAAGCAAACCATAAATTACAGTACAAAAACAGTAAACCCTAGTATATTTAAGGAGATTGTTGCAAACAAAAAGAGCAAACAAGAAGAGTTGAAAATGGTTAAGAGAGAAGTCTGGGAAAAGTAGACATATAAATTGTAAGAATTAATGAGATTTAAAAGAACAAAACCAACCAATGTTGGTATGTTGAATGTGAGGGGCAGAGATTAATAGAAACTTCCTCAAAGTAAACATACAGATGATCAAAAGGTACATGAATAAATACTCTAATATCACTTATAATCAGAGAAATGTATATCAAAACAACAATGAAATAGCATCTCACACCAGTGAGACTATCACATATCACAAAGAATGAAAACAACCAGTCTTGGCGTGGATGAAGGGGGAAAGGGACCTTATCCACTTGTGGGAATGTTGACTGGTCTGGCCTTTTGGGAAAACAGTCTGGACACTTCTCAAAAAAACTAGGAATTGAGCTTTCATATGACACAGTAATTTCCTCTCCTGGCATCTACACCAAGGGCCCAAAAACTTTATTCAGAAAAGTCATTTGTACTAATAGTCCATTGCAGTACTTATTTACAAGGACCAAAATCTAGAAACACCCCATGCATCCAATAACAGATGGTTGGATAAAAGAAATCACAGTCCATATATACAATGGAATACTACTTGTATCACTTGTATCCCTTGTTATTCCGTTGATCATTGATTTGCGCAAACGGACGCCAGTAAAGTCTCTATTCGTCCCTGTCGTGTGCTAGTGTAGCCCAATGGCATCCGCTCGTTCTAGGAACACGAAAGTCTCCATTCGTCCTTGTTGCGTAGTAGTAGCTAGTGTAGCCCAATGGCATATGATCATTCTAGGAACACGAAGAGCCTCAAATCAATCGTTCAGGGTCTTGACAAAGAAGTCTGACCATCTCATAGGTGGGCGGCCACGTGATCTTTTGAAGCCCCGTGGAATCCGGTCGGTAATGGCTCTAGTCCAGTGATTGCCTCCAAATCTCATTATGCGTCCAGCCCATCTGATTTTCGACACCTTGGCAAACGAAGCAGTGTCCCTGATTCTTGACTGTTGATGGAGGTTGAAACTCCGGATTCTTTCTCTCATTTGAGTGAAGTGTGATACTCCAAGCATAGCTCCTTCCATTTCTCTTTGGAAGACCCGAATAGCGTTCTCACCCTGTTTTCGTAGGGCCCAGGTCTCTGAGGTGTATGTTAATGCAGGAAGAATGGTGGAGTCGAAGAGATGTGCCCTGAGCCGGAGGTTCTTCATCCTCTTAGCTATTTCTTTAATGTTCTTGAAGGCATTCCATGCCGCTCTCTTCCTCCTGCTCAACTCAGGTGCCAGGCCATTTATCATGTTGACTTCTAGACCTAGGTACACATAACTGCTGCATTCAGAGATGTTCGTTCCGCTGAGAGCAAATGGAACGTCAGGAACGAGTCCATTTCTCATGAACATTGATTGTCCTCATGAGATTCAGCTGAAGTCTTCAGCTGTACCTTCCCACACTCACAGTAGAAGTCGGCCAGCATTTGTGCCACTTGACTAATGTTTGGTGTTATTATAACGATGCCATCAGCGAAGCAGAGGTGGATAGTTGCCGACCGTCTATCTTCACCCCCATTCCTTCCCATTCCAGTCATCGCATGATGTTCTCGAGGGTGGCACTGAAGAATTTTGGTGAAATGACATCACCCTGCCGAACTCCTCTCTTGATGTCAGTGATCACTTCCTTGTAGAATGGTGAGATCCTGGCAGTGAATCCGTAATACAGCTCGTGGAGGATCCTGATGTATTGAGTTTGAATGCCCTTTTTGACTAGGGTTTTGATGACTGCTTCAGTCTTAACAGAATCAAAGGCCTTCTTTAAATCAATGAACATTAGACAGAGAGGCATCTTGAACTCCCAAGAAACCTCAATGACCTTGGATACCTTATGGATATGGTCAAACGTGTTAAATACTTTGTCACTAACTGTCACTGTCCTCCTGTTGTTCATCTATTTGCTCAAGCGGGCCCAGTAACGTCTCCATTTTTTGAGACTTGTTGTTACTGTGTTTGGCATATTGAATACGTCACAGGTAGCTTGCAGGTTTTGCCGTGCAGGCAGAATACTCTTGGTAGCTTGCCGGGCCCTCCAAGATGGGCAGAGGAATCAAACCCAGCTCGGGCGGGCTGGCTGCGCGCAAGGCAAATGCCCTACGGCTGTGCTATCACTCCAGCCCAAATCCTCCTATGACTAATTTCACTCAGCATGATACTCTCCAGATAGATCCGCATAGCAGCAAATTGTGTTAAAATTCTTCAGTGCCACCCTCAAGAATGTCATGTGACGACTGGAATGGGAAGGAATGACAGTCAAGATAGACAGTCGGCAACTGCACTACCTCCACTTTGCTGATGACATCGTTTTAATAACACCAAACATCAGCCAAGCATCACAGATGCTGGCCGACTTCGACCGTGAGTGTGGAAAGGTCAGACTCCAGCTGAATCTCACAAAGACAATGTTTATGAGAAACAGTCTTGTTCCTGACGTTCCATTCGGTCTCGACAGAACGAACATCTCCAAATGCAACAGTTATGTGTACCTAGGTCTAGAAGTCAACATGACGAATGACCTTCCACCTGAGTTGAGCAGGAGGAAGAGAGTGGCATGGAACGCCTTCAAGAATGTCAAAGAAATAGCTAAGAGGATGAAGAACCTCCGGCTCAGGGCACATCTCTTCGATTCCACTGTTCTTCCTGCATTAACATACACCTCAGAAACCTGGGCCCTACGAAAACATGGTGAGAACGCTATTCGAGACTCCCAAAGAGGAATGGAAAGAGCTATGCTTGCAGTATCACACTTCACTCAAATGAGAGAAAGAATTCGGATTTTCGACCTCCATCGACATTCAAGAATCAGGGACGCTGTTTCGTTTGCCAAGGAGTCAAAAATCAGATGGGCTGGACACATAATGAGATTTGAAGACAACTGCTGGACTAGAGCCATTACCAACCAGATTCCACAGGACGTCAAAAGATCACGTGGCCACCCACCTACGAGATGGTCAGACTTCTTTGTCAAGACTCTGAACGATCGATTTGAGGCTCTTCGTGTTCCTAGAATGATCATATGCCATTGGGCTACACTAGCTACTACTACGCAACAAGGACGAATGGAGACTTTACTGGCACCCGCTTGAGCAAATCGATGAGTAACAGGATATCAAGTGATCAATGATATTTTAAACTATTCCTAGGCACCTACTGCGAATCAAAAATTCTTGCTTGTAAGTTCTTAGTCATTTTACTCTACTTCTCTTTTCCTCAAATAGAGATAATGGTAGAATCTCTCTTACAGGAAAACTATGGGTATTAGATGAATTAGTACATGTGGTTTTCTGTATCCCAACATTCCCAGGGGGAGGTTAGTTCTCCCCGCTGACATACCTGGGGCCTTTTTGGAATTAAGGCAGAATTTCCTCCCTTCTGGCTAGGTCCTGGCAACCTCCAGGCCTGAACTCCTCCACATCAACAGGCCCAGCTCCACATCTTTTTTTGAGTTGCATCTACTCATCAAATCTCACATTGCTCAAAGTTATACTTTTTGTCACTAGGAGAAGATAAGCATGGAAGGAAAAGATCCATTCCCAGTTTAATCGTTAGAGGCTTTGAAGAGGCAGTGGGGAGGGAGGCCTAACTACAAAGACTGCCCTCAACACAGCAGGATTGAAAAGAGTAACATGAAAGGTTCAGCCAGCACCAACCTGCTATGCAAATTCTCAGAGAATGACTAGTAACACCACCACGTTGGGGAATTTTAATGAGCTTAAAGTAACAATGCCACAAATAGAAAATCACAGGAAAGTGTGAGAGCTGAAATAAGGAAACTGCAATCAGAAATGACAGAAATGAAAAGTATGATAGGTTCAGGAAGTTCTGAGCTGTAGGACTACAGCAGCTGAGAAAAAGATCAAGGAGCTCCAAGATGAGATACAGGAAACCACTAGACAACAAGATGGGGAAAAATCTGAAAAAAAAAAAAAAAACTTGTTTCCATACACGTACAAAGCTTGTCATCCTGACATGACTTATTTCCCCAGTCCCTCTAATTTCTTTTTTTTTTTTGAGAAAGTAAAAGCACACCATAGTGCTTACTCGTTATATTTTACATACGTCTTTCTAATAAATTACTTATATTATCAGAATTAGACCATGTGGAGGGTCTGCATTGTGTCTGGCAGATAGTAAATGCTCAATAAATGAAAGTCATTACTATTATGACTTACTATTGTTACTATGATTATTAGCCCAAGTAATAATACAATTGTTCATCAATGCCCAGAAACTCAATAAATGTGACTCTTCCAAAAGTCCAATTTGTGAGGTGCAAACTTTTATTTGTTTTATGAGGGGAGAGTGTTGAACCACATACTCAGTGGTACTCAGGAACCATTCCTGGATTTGTGCTCAGATCAAGGTCTTTTGCATGCATGACAAGTGCCTTAACCTCCTTCCTATCTCTCTTAATCAGATTTTTAATTTTATATTTTCAAACATAGTAAATGGTTAACATATATATATCTATATTATATATATATCACTTCACTAGGCCATATATTTTAAATTAAAAAAAAATCATTCAGTCCCCACTTGCCCATTAGCCAGAATAAGTCTTTCTTGATATCTGCCTCCCTCTAGCTCTCACCACAATTGCCTGAGAGTCCTGGAACTTTTAAAGACCTAGAAAGGCCAAAGAGACTCTAATTGGTAGCAGCCAATTACTCTGTCACTAGCACAGAGCTCCACCACTGCACTGGTGTCTTTAAAGTCCATGTGCCTTTGTTTCCTGCTGGAATTATGTCCAGTCTAGTTTTGACCTATACTACCTGCCCCATTCCTTTCTATTTCTGAGACTTTGCCCCCAAATTCCTCACCCCTTAGCCTGGAAGTTTGTAAGGGAGAGTAAAAAAAGACACTGGTGCATTATACACCCATATAAAGTGCTGATGAAATGACTAAGCATATGAGTAGAGTACACTGAGGCAGAAAATAACCTTAATTTTGATGAAATTCAACCTAGCTGGAAGTCCTTTTATGATTTAGCAGAACTCTAATTTTTACATCAGTGAGAATCCCATCTTCTCTTGAAGATTATAACTCTAAGTTACTACTTTTGCTATTTTGAATTGGATATTTCTAAGACACACTTTTATAATTGTAACTGAACACAGTGTGAGTCACAAAGCAATAAAAGGCATTACCACCTCTAACAAAAGCAACACCATGTCCTCCTGAAGCTCACCCTTGACTAGTATCAAAGGCCCAGTAAATCAGCAGGGGAGAGTCAAAGAGGTCAGAAACAACACTCTCTTTGGGTAACTAAAAATGAGACCAAAGACTTATCCAAAGCCATAAAGTACAAAGTTTGTTCCAAGCCTCTTTGTTTAGTGAATTAAACTCTGGCTATAATAAAGGAAGGAAGATGAAAAACAGCCAGCACTTCTCTGGAGGTGGACAATAAGACAAAGCCAGAGAAGAAAAACATGTGGGCAGCTGGAAGAAAAAGGATTCCCAATGACTGTTCCATGTGTGGGAGAGAGTTTTGAATGACCTAGATTGGCTGTGATAAGAGCAATTATTTCTTTTGCAGACACATGATTTGCCGCCTTATATTTCTATGGAACGACCTGTGTGCCATAAAAAAAATATGATACAATGAAGACTGAATAGGCAGTTTCACACTTTTTTTTTCTTAAAACCACGCAAAGGCGAATAGAAATATGAGACATGAGACTTTAAGAAATCTGTAGAGTCATAGTAATTTGACTCTAAAAGCAGATCCCTGACAAGAAGTTATATTTAAGTCAACCATCAATCAGGACTCAACTTCTGAATTGAGTCAGAGATAATTTTTTATTTTATCCTTTCAATCATTATGTGCATAGAACAATGCTTTATATCAAAGTAGGTAAATTATTTGACTTTTAACCTTGTGTTTGTCCATTCTCTAAGAATTACATTTTAAGCATCAAAGATAACTCCTCAAAATCAAACTAGAAGTTAGTAACCCACACATATTGGAGGAGGGAATTAAACAGGAAATGATATTGCTGGCCTGAATAGTCCTATAAATATCACTGTCACTGTCCTCCTGTTGTTCATCAATTTGCTTGAGTGGGCCCAGTAACACTGTGAGACTTGTTACTGTGTTTGGCATATTGAATACGTCATGGGTAGTTTGCCAGGCTTTGCTGTGTGGGCAATATATTCGGTAGCTTGCCAGGCTCTCCAAGAGGGGCGGAGAAATCAAATGCGGGTCGGCCCAGTTGGCCACGTGCAAGGCAAATGCCCTACCTGTTGCTCCCAACATGGCCTATAAATATGTTGCTGAACAATGTTTTTTTGTTATATATTTGGGCAGGATACTTTTGTGAGGTGCATAATACACAAATTGACCTACAAAATAATGTTCAAATTCTCAAAATCTAAGTTTGTGTGAAAATAAAAATAAGTTTTCAAACAAAATCAGAAAATTATGATCATAGTCAAATGTTAGACTGTCTGTAGCACTGTCCTCCCATTGTTCATCAGTTCGCTCAAGCCGGCACCAGTAACATCTCCATTATGAGCCTTGTTGTTACTCTTTTTGGCATATTGAATATGCCACAGGGAGCTTGCCAGGCTCTGCCGTGCAGGTGGGATACTCTTGGTAGCTTGCCGGGCTCTCTGAGAGGGATGGAGGAATCGAACCCGGGTTGGCCATGTGCAAGGCAAATACCCTACCCACTGTACTATTGCTCCAGCCCTGAATGTTAGACTATGCGAAGGTATATAAAGAAGTCTGAAAAAGGTAGAAAGAAGAAAATGGGAACCATTTTAAGCCCACTTTTCAAAGAAGTTTTTGGCCAATGTATCTGTTGAACATTCTTTCAAAATAATTTTCTATGAATTACTACACATTTAGAAATATATTTTCCATTAAAAAAGTAAAACCAAGTCCATGATAATGACTTCAGAAGCATCTTCACCGATCCAATACCATTAGTGAAGAAAGAAGGAGCAAAATAAACAAATGGGACTACATGAAATTAAAAAGTTTCGGCCCTGTGAAAGAAATTATGGCTAGAATTAAAAGGCACCCGATTGAGCAGAAGAATATATTCACTCTGACAAAGAACTAATGTCTAAGATTTAGAAAGCACCCACAAAACATAAGAACAGAAAGAAAAGTAAACTTCAAAAAATGAGGAGATATGAAAGAACAGGACGGAAGAGCTAAATATAATATTTCCTCAAAAATGGCAATAGGTATATGAGAAACGCTCTTCATCACTGATCAGGGAAATGCAAGTCAACAGTAAGATATTACCTCAATAAGATATTACCTCATACCAACGCGAATGGCACACATCAAAAGGATGTAGCAAAAAGGAACCTCATTCACTGTTGATGGAAATGTTATCTGGTTCAGCCACTCTGTCAATCAGTATGGAGATTTCAAAATATAAAAAGTTGAGCTTCCATATGATCCAGTGAATCAACTTTTTGGCATATTCCCGAGAACATAAAGATATTAATTTAAAAAGACATTTATATACTTATGCTTATTGCAGCATTATTCACAACAAATAAGATCTAGAAACAATACAAATGTCAACAATAGATAAGTGGATAAAAGCACTGTGATATATATCCATATATAAACACATAAACGTGTGTTTATATATGGATGTATATGTTTATATATGGATAAATATACATATTTATGCACAGTTGAATACTACTCAGCTATAAGATAAAAGTTAAAAAATCCTACAATTTACTGCAACATGATGGAACTGGATGGTATCATCGTAAGCAAAGTGAGCTAGAGGGAGGACCAATACCAAATAAGTTCTCTCATATATGTAATGTAAAGAAACATAGTTGAGAGTAAACACTATCCAATGATAATAGATAGAGTTGGTCAATTTAAATGAGTTTTTTAAGCCAGAAGTGGGAATGAGAAGGAGCCTAGAGACAGTGATAGAAGAACACTGATACTCTGGTGGTGAGTCTGTCTAGCAACGTTATATTCCTGAAACATTATTGTAAATTGTTAACATTATTGTAAATCATGGTAGCCAAATGTCTAAAAATCAACATTTTTAAATTAAAATAACAAGTTTAAGCCATAGAAGCAGTCTGCAAACTACTATTTTTGCAATATAACATATTATGGGATATAGTCTCATGCAAACAAATATAAATTTATCATTTTCAATTAATATGTGATCATCCATATAAAATGTATATACATATTATAACTATAAATTATCTCCCACAGATAGAGTTTGCTTCTTTTTATAACTTTTTCTTTCTTCCTTTGTGGTGCTGTGAATCAACTCAGATCTTATGTATGCAAGATACATGCTCTTCCAAAAAGCCACATCCCCGACCCTGTACCTTTTTTAAAACCATAAAGTAAAAACAGCAAGGAACATCTTTGCACTGCCTTTGTACACATGTCCAAGGACTCCTTAGAACATTTTCGCAAAAGTGGGATTATGATACTTTTCTAACTAATATGACAGACTAATATGACAGACTTAACACTTTAATAGATATAGGTAAATTATTCTCAATAAAGTTACTATCAATGCATACTCTCATAAGACGAGTATCAAAATGCCAAAATTTGTTGTTGCTTTAATCATTATAGAGTCACTGTCACTGTCCTTCCATTGTTCATTGATTTGCTCGAGTGGGCCCAGTAATGTCTCTATTGTGAGACTTGTTACTGTGTTTGGCATATTGAATATGTCACGGGGAGCTTGCCAGGCTTTGCCATGCGGGTGAGATACTCTCACTAGCTTGCCGGGCTCTCGGAGCGTGGCGGAGGAATTGAACCCGGGTCAGTAGGGTCAGCTGCACACAAGGCAAACGCCCTACCGCTGTGCTAACACACTATAGAGTAAAATTCATTTTTTTTCGTACATTGTACTGTTAACCTTAACACACACACACAAACATGCACACACAGTTTACTGTTGCCATAATCAGAACCAGAATATTTTTTCTTCCCAACTTTTCCTGGATCTAACCCTTTATAGACAAAACCTTCCTCCCCCATCCCCCACAGATAAACCCTTGGCAATCACTGATCCTTTCTCTGTACTTACACAGTTTTTAATCTTTTTAAGAAGGTCCTATGAACAGAGTAATACAGTACGAAATTTTAAAAGGTTGACTTCCCTCACTGCAATGTTTTTGATACTCTTTTAGACTCATATTTGTATCAATAACTCCTGTGTCTTTTTCATTTATAAGTAGTATTTATTTTATGTATGCTACCACAGTTTTTTTTTAATCATTCACTCACTAAAGAACCTTTTCCAAGTTTTTTGGCAATATGAATAACTATAAACATTCTCACACAATCTTCTTGTGTATTTGTGAATAGAAGCTTTCATTTCTTCAATACAAATACACAGGAACAAGATTTCCTGATCATGTGGTTGTTGTGCCTTCAACTCTACAAAAAACTGTTTTCCAGACTGAATGTATAATACCCAACTACTCCACATTCTTGTCAGGGATGTGTTGTCAGTATTTTTCACTTTAGACATTTTACAGATGTTCACTGGTATGCCTTAGTATTCACCCTTTTATCAAAATTCTTATCAGTATGTAAATCATGTTTATTCTTATTATTGTCCTGAGTTTTGTTTTCTTGGATTTCCAATATTAGCAGACATATTTTCATAATTTAATTTCATTTTTATATAACTGTTGGTCTCTTTTCTTATTTATTTGTTAAGAAAAACTCCCACCTGAAGTCAGAGAGATAGTAGAGGAGTTAAGGCACTAGGCTTAAATGCAGCAGATCCTGGTTCCATCTCCAGCACCATATATAGACCCTTAAACAACATCATGAAATAAACTGTAAATACTGGAAGGAATGACCCAGTGCCAGCCCCCCACATTGTAAGCCCAAAAAAGCCAATCATATGTTTCAAGAACTTGTATAAAATATTAAAATTTATTTTTAATTTAATTTTATGATTAGCTAACACCTTGATTCAACTTGATGGGACAAGGTTTTGGAATAGTCATCATTGTTTAAAAATTAAAATGATTTCCCAAAAATGTTTCTCCTAGGAACAAGTTTTATACAACTTTGTCAAAATATTATGTTAAGCATTCTACTGAGTTTTAAAGTTAAATGTTAAGGGATTTTATAGGTGGGGACATTTCTCTATTTTTTTTTGTGGGAAGAAGAAAGGTGAAGTTAAACAGAGGTGATTACTGATGTAACTTTGCCAAGAATCTCATTTTTTTAACCCCAAAAAGCAAAAAATTAGTCAATTACCAGAATTGTAGATTTAGACCCAAAGGACAATTTTAGTGAATAAAAAAGATTATTACTGACAAAAAAAATAGGTAATCCTACCAATTATATGAAGGGTTAAGGTAGATGCAGAGGGTTCTAGGACAAGGATATAAGGTTGAGAAGACCGGGGAAATAGGGCAGAAGAAAAAAAGAACCAATCTTCATAAGCAAAACTGCATCAGGGAAGAAAACAGAATAAAGAGAAACATGATAGAGAACGGTGTCTATGCGGATCTGGAGCAAAGAGATGGGATATTGGTGCATTTACCGTTAGAGGTGGCAAGCTCCAAGGCAATACAAAAGAAAAGAGAAAAGAAATTATCACCTGAACCACAATGACCCACGTTTTGTGGACAAGGGATTGAGAGAAAGAGTAGAGATAGCTGCAGTGAAGGCAGAATTTATAATCCACTGTCACTGTAATACTTTGGTAAAATTATTTCTATTTCGTAAATAATTTTCAAAGTAATCCCACTTGCTAAGATCATTTAAGACCCTCATATGCTTATTAGTTATGCTGGAAATTTCAACCTCTTGTCATGTCTAAGATAGAAACAATTTGTCCTCCTGTGCTGCACACCTGTCTACTTGGTAGCATGAAAAAGGAGGGTTTACATGATTGGCTGAGAAAATACAGGTGTTTCCTGTATATATTTTTATTGCCAACATATCATCATCATCATTAGAGCGGTTGCTGAATTTATATTTTAGTATCATATCAAATAGTAAAATATTTATAAGTTTTCAACAATTCGTGCAAACAAGTCAAAATAAGTGAAAGACTTGAACAAAGTTATCAAGGTCACCAGAACCCAAAATATAATTCTTAATATAAGAAGATCGAATCCCCCAAATGCTTCTAAATATCAAATGATGGTAACACCTGCTTCAAGAATTTTTACCAGTAAACATTTGTGGAGCACCAGCTATGTGCCAGATGCACAATGCTTTGCAGGAGCTCACAGCTGAGTGACAAGGGACCAGGAAAACAATTTCAATAGTACCTGAAATTAAGTCACATTGAAAGGGAAAGCCAGGTGTGGAGGAAGCATGAACAAGCAACAACCCAGCCTGAGAGGTCTGACAAAGTTTCAGAGAGGAGCTGACATTTGAGCTGAGTCTAAATAGAAGAGGATTTTTTCCAAGCTTAAATAAAGAAGGGTTTTCTCAGATAGTGTGGAAAGACACGAAGAACCGGGAGCTGGGAGCTGAGGTTAGAGTAGAGTGTATGTAGGCCCTAGTCTTGCACACGGCCAGTTCAAGTTCAGTCCGCCGATAATGGTTGCCAGAGCCCTATCAGAAGTGATCCTTGAGCATGGCTGGGGTTTAATAATATAAAAGTTGAATTTAAAAACAGGAATGGGAGTTGAGTAGATAAAGGTGGGTACCGCATTGCCTATATGTCTAAAGCATATTGGTAAGGCACTCTGGGATGAGGTGGACAAGGAAGAAATGTGCCATCAGAAAGGGCTGCATGCTATGGAGAAGAACCCGGACCTTCATTCTGGGCATGTTTTGGCTTGAAATAAGCTATAAGTAACAACCCTCCTTTCTTCGTGTACCATGTGGACTTTTAAAGTGACTGTGAACTAAACCAAATAGTCTCATTTCAGATTCCACACCTGACTAGTTCAGTGACTTTGGTCAGGTTACTTACACCTGTGTGACTCAGTTTTCTCTTCTATAAAGTGAAGATAATAAAAGTACTTGCCTTGGAGCCAGAGAAATAATACTGAGGTTAAGGCAGACGTCTGCCTTGCTTGCAGTCAACCGACTTCAGTTCAATGCCTGACACCAATGTTCTTAAATTAATGATGTACTTTAAAAAAAAATCTTATTTTATTTATTTAGTTTTTTGGGTCACACCCAGTAATGCTCAGGGGTTACTCCTGGCTCTGCACTTAGGAATTACTCCTGGCGGTGTTCAGGGGACCATATGGGGTGCCTGGGGATTGAACCCAGATCGGATACATGCAAGGCAAATGCCCTCCCCGCTGTGCTATTGCTCCAGCCCCTAATGATGTACTTTTTTAAAGTTTTTTTTTCCATCAAATGTTTTTCCACAGACCCTCTGATTAGATCCCACCTGGCTCTTGTTTTCTTTAAACAAACCAGCTGGGCAACACAGACCCCTCACCACCAGCCCCCACCCCTCACCCAGGACAACATCATCGCTTAGAAATCATTTCTGCAGTGGAGGAGCTGCAGGTGGCTGTTGTCAGGCTGCTCGGAGGGGATCCCTATCTGGCCTGGAACTAATCAGAAATGAATGGGCAGTTCACAGCCAGTTCAGCTGTGCCACTCTTGAGAGCAGCCCTGGCGGGGCTGTTAACCGGAGAAGCCGCAAGTGGAGGCTCCAGAGTCAGGGCCGGTGGGGTGGGATTTTCCCCTCTAGAAAGCAAGGACACGGTGAATCACCCCGCCTCAGGAGGCCCTGCACTTAGCCTCTGGACCAGCAATCTGCCAACTCTGGGAAGAAGCACAAATAATAAAAAGGTGTCAGTTATAAAAGTGCAGGAGGTGAAATCCGAGGCTAGCCAAGGGAGACTTGCGACCGCAGGCATTTTGAGATTTGTTCCAAACTAACCACAAATGGATGCAGTCGGTCGCCAGTTTCACAAACTGTTTCACAAACTGGTACAGTGGGTGGTCAGTGGACAAACTGTGCCTCAAGTCCCAAGGGAATACCTGCAACAGAGTCCACAAAGGCATGGTGACTTGAGGACCCAGAATCATCAATGGAAGAGTCTCTCAAGCATTTAAAAGAGAGCCCCCGGGTGGGTATACCTGCAGAATCAGCAAGAACAGCACTTCCTTTCAGTTCCAGAATCTGGCCATGACTTGGAATGTTCCTCCTAAAAAAATCAGAAGAAAAAGAGGTTCTCGAGCCCAGAGGCTACTTCTCAACTCCAAAATGGAAACCAAGTGACAGATGGCCCAGTCTTTGGGCCTTAGTGTGTCCCACAAAACTTTTCGAAGAAAGAATTCTGGTTACTTTAATTTTAAATAAACTTTCTCTTTCATCACCATCCAAGGAAAGAAATGGAGGTCCCGAGAAGTCAAGTGGTTTGCCCATGATTCTCACTGGTCACTGCTCTGGAATTTTTGATCCATGGCAACCAAGATTTTTGCTACTAGTTGATTCAATTGCGTGGACACCAACCCAGCTTCCAGTGCCTCCATGTACAAAGTAGGTCACTTGACAAGATCTCCTCAGCACTGGCAGCTGTGTCTCTCCTGTTCCTTCAGGAATGTGACTCTCGCCGAAAGACTTCCTCTATCCGGGGTCTTTTGATTCTCTGCCTTGCTCAGGATCAGCCTACAGTCCATCAGCTCCTCCTGGGGTCCAAGATGGAATGGAGGGCTCAGAGGATGTGTCCTCTATGTGAGCAACCTTTGGCCAGCTTGATCCTGAAGCAATTCTATGTCCCTCCTCCTCCATCACCCCATGTCTTCCTACACTTTCACAAACGTAGACTCTCTTTCACTTGCCCTGGCATAATTTCCACAGAGGCTCACATGAGGGAATGAGCCCAGGGAGGGAAAAGTTCCAGGTGGTTACCTAGATACTTCTGGTCTCCTTATCTTTCCTGGTCTTTGTTGTTCTTTACACCTCCTCACATGACTCTTTACCAAAAACAACAACAACAACACACACAAACCCAGCAGGTGCAAAAACAACTAATACCTCCCTCCTCAACCACGCCAAAAAAAAAAAAAGGTGTCCATGTGTATGTGTTTGTACTCATACAAAGAGGTCTTTGGATGGAAGTGATTGCCTAAGCAAAAACACTAGAACCATCCAAGTCTCATCTCTGTTTCAGAGATCTGACACCTGTCAGAATCCTATCAGAAACCAACCACATGCTTAAATTCCTCAAAAGTTTCTAAGCAAGACCTACTTTCACTTGGGTTGCCTCGGAAGTAAAAGCTGAGAAAGAATTGGGCAAAAGGGCTGTGTTACTTTAAGACAAGCCCAGAATGTACCAATGAGAAGGCCAAAAAGCAAGAGAAGGAGGGAAGCATCACTAAAGGGATGTGAATGGGCAGGGATAACTATGAATGGCTGGGCCTCCATCTTGCTGCAGACACTCTACGGCACTTCTCTCTAAATCAGACAGGACTAAAGAGTAGTGAGTGAGCATGGGAAGGGGGGCGTTCCAGTCCGTCCTTCACGCCCTACCGAGGTCACCAGTTGCCCCCCACGAGCGGCTCTCCAGCACGGCCACAGCCCCAGAAGCACAAGGACTTAATGCAGAACCCAGCAGCTTGGAGCAGAAAAGTGAAAGGACTATGCGTTAATCCAGGCCATCATGTCTGCCCGGAGGGGAAAGGGTGTTGGTCCCTTCCGCCCTTCTCCCTCTGGAAAGAAAGATGGCGGCCACATGGGAGCCTTGTGGACAGCAGGTATGAGCCAGGGGTGTGGGGGCGACTAAAACCTCATGGGAAAGGGGGCGTTCCGGTCCATCCTTCACGCCCTACCGAAGTCACCAGTTGCCCCCCGCGAGCAGCTCTCCAGCACGGCCATGGCCCCAGAAGCACAAGGACTTAATGCAGAACCCGGCAGCTTGGAGCAGAAAAGTGAACAGACTATGCGTTAATCCAGGCCATCAGGTCTGTCCGGAGGGGAAAGGGTGTTGCCCCAGTCGCCTTCTCCTCTCTGGAAAGAAAGATGGCGGCCGCATGGGAGCCTTGTGGACAGCAGGTATGAGCCGGGAGAGTGGGGGCGACTAAAACCTCATGGGAAGGGGGGCGTTTCGGTCCGCTCTTCACGCCCTACCGAGGCCACCAGTTGCCCCCAACTAGCAGCTCTCCAGCATGGCCACGACTCCAGAGCACAGAAACCAATTTCTTAACTATCTGACTTTCAGTAGAAATACTTCCAGGGTCAATAAGTAAAATAGCAGAACTCCAAAACCAACATTTAATTCTTGAACCCAGCTGTAAAAAGCAAATCACTTCACAATGCTTTATCAGCATGTCTGATTGGGGGGGGGGGGGGGTAAACTCTAAATAATAGTGGTGAATCTTTTATTGAAACAATGAATCTAATCAAAGCAGATAGAGTGTTAATTAGAATTCATCTGCCCCACAGGGACTGGGAGGGGTGGGGGGTGGAGTTTTATTGGGGTTCTTCATGGTAAAAAATAAGTTTTGGTAGAGGGAAATGTGCTTGATATTTGCATGACTGAGACCTAAACCTGAAAGCTTTGTAACCTTTCCCATGGTGATTCAATAAATAAATAAATTAATTAAAAAAAAAGAGTAGTGAGTGAGATGAAAAAAATACAAATATATACTCAATATCAATGTCTGCCAAGATCAAATGGTTCATTTGTTTGTTTTGTTTTGTTTGTTTTCAGCAGGCAGGGAGACCAAACCCAGGGTATGATGTGTCGCACATGCAAGGTAAACGTGAGACCAAGCTAATGCTTGCCCAAGGTAGTCATTTAAAAGCAGAGTGACACCACTTCTCCCATTCTTAATCTATCTAAAAAGTATTAGCTTCCATTTTCTTTCCAAGACTTATTCCCTGAAAAAGTTCGTAGTTGTGTGTGTGTGTGTGTGCACTTACTGGTGGCAGCTTTATATGTTAACACTTTCGGTGAAACTGGAAAAGCTCTCTCTTCAAATACTATTTTGGAATTTGTTTGTTGGTCGGTTTGGGTTTGTTTTAACTTTTTGGTCTAGGCCTGACAGTACATAGGATTTACTCCTAGCTCTGTGCCCAGGGATCACTCCTAGAAGGGTTTGGGGGACCCTATGGTGTGCTGGGGATTGAATCCAGGTCAGCCACATGCAAAGCAA
Organism: Sorex fumeus; assembly: GCF_029834395.1. Lineage (NCBI taxonomy): Eukaryota > Metazoa > Chordata > Mammalia > Eulipotyphla > Soricidae > Sorex > Sorex fumeus. The sequence continues at coordinate 39,896,523 of NW_026606091.1, forward strand.
GCACCCTACCTAGTATACTGTTTCTCTATGTCCTGATTTGCTTCTGGACCACACCTGGCAATGGTTAGGGGCTACTCCTGGTGGTGCTTACATGTCCATATATGGGGTCAAACTGAGCTCAGCTGTCTGTGAAGCTAATGCTTAACCCCATATACCTCTTTCTGGCCCTCTAGATGTATCACACACCTAAAGGTGCCTTCTCTGAGAAGAACCATAATGTCCAGGTTTCAGTCTGGCCAAGTCCAGGGTCACAGTTATGGATCTGTTGATTACTTCATGCCTCTACAGACAGCCCTCATTAAGAGACTGCCACAGTAATCCTGAAGATCCTAGAAATATTTTGTCTGAAAGTCTAATCAGAAAGAATAAGAAATGTTGCTAACTGGAATTCACAAGGGTAGCTCTTTAGTAAGTCAGCACATCACATAAAGAGAAGCAATATAGCCCTCCTCAGAGAAACACATTTGGCAGAATTCTTTCATTATCCATAGCTTAGATTCCCCGCTTCATCAAGAAGAGTCGGGAGACTGGGTGTTCACAGATGGAAAAACGAACTCTGCTTCAGAGCCAAATGTTCAGCAATTCTTTGACACCAATCAATACGTAATTGAATTGCCACTGTCATTATCACTCATGCATTATAATGAACATATTAAAAATATGTGTGGATGGATATACTCAGCTTAATAGTTAATGAGAATTTAATATTTTTTAAATCCCCTCCCCCTTCTCTTCCTATTTGCTGTTGCTGTTGTAATGATCAGACGTTGCACGCATGCCTGGTACACCTTGTTTTTTGGCTTTCCTGTGGTGCTCACCAGAACATTGCACATCCAGCAGTGATACCTGCACACTTGGCCAAGGTGATCACCAAAGCTGAATAGCTTAGTTATGGTGCTGAAAGGGGAGGTCAGAGTCTTATGAATCAAGGCACTCATGAGTCAAGGCACAAAGTTACTGTTGTGGCACTTGTCAGAGGTCTCAGAGGTATTCTCATATATTTGACACGGGTTATACTTCCTAGCTGCAGTGCTCAGACATCTTTTTGGTTGTGATATTTTCCAGAGGTTATAATCCTTTTGCACTGCTTATACATATCCGGCCAAATTGTGGCTAGAAATCATTTGCAGCATTTGGGGTCACAGACAGCAACAGTGCTAGGAGCATGCTCTGTAGATATGGCTCACCCAGGATTTGGACTCATAACCATATGCCTGCAAGGCAGGTTTTCTAAGCTATTGTTCTATTCTTCCAGGCCTTATTTTGTTTGTCATAAGAGCTGTTCTGGGACTAGTCAATAAAATATTTTGATTCCTTTTTCACATATTCAGCAAACATAAGAGCCCCCTTATGTGTGGTACTTGAGAAATAAGAATGAGTAGCTCAAAGTTTTTACTCTTGGGGAATGAAAGTAATAGGACAGAGCTAAACTGTTGAGGGAACATCTTAGGGTGATTGTTAGAAGCAAAGGGAATCTATGCTCATTCAGTATTTCAATAACTCATTGAATTAATAGATTTTATATTCTTTATAAGCACCTATGGATGAAAATACAAGAAAAAGTTTTTTAATTTACCAAGCAGTTTTTTGGCCACTATTTTCATCTTCATGGACTTGGAGCATGTAAGTGGCCATACTTGAAGCAGGAGACATACCCTCCCTTCAAGTTACATACAATAAACAAATAAAACAAATAGGAGGACCAACTCCCAGAGTGAGTAGGAAAGACCCCGACGTAACTGTAAATCTATCTCCCTCCCACACACTGGAAGAAGAGCTTTGAGGGGAAGAGGAAAAATCCTTAGAATTCCCCAAGTCATTGTGAAAATCATGACCGAGTCACTGTTCCAAGTCCCCTCCAGCTCTAAAAGTCTGTGTGGATGAGATTTAGTCGCTTCCCTGATAGCTGAGTGACTCTAGACCATGACTTCACCTCTCAGGCTCCCTGGAGACTGACTTGCAGACACAATACCCATTTGTTTTTTCTGTGCTGTGAGTTCCTTTGCATAGAAACTGGGTGTATTCAACTGCACGTCTCCGATTCCTACTACCAGGTCTGGCACAAAGAAAGTGACAGGACTGGACATGGCATGAAGGCATGATGTACCCGAAGATGAATATCATTTCCCTGGGGGATGGCACTTGGGAAGTAGAAGTGTACAGTTATGGGACTGGACATTTGTATTCTCCCCCGCCCCCCCCAAAAAAATGCTTGTGTTGAAAGCCTAACTCCGAAAGTGATGATATTAGGAGGTGGGGCTCTGAATGAAAACTGGTTCACAAGTAACCCTTGTGGATGAGACTCACACCCTTACAAAGGGAACCTCAAAGAGTTCTCTAATCCTCTCTCTGTCAAGTCAGATATAATAAGAAGACCACTGTTTCCAACCCAAAAGAAGGCTGTCAGCAGAACCTGGCGGTATGATCAAGCCACACTAATCTCAAATTTATAGTTCCAGAATTGTGAAAAATGCATTCCTGTTGTTCATAATCCATCTATTCTGTGGCATTTTGTTGGAGCAGCCCAAACTGACTAAGCTATTGGTTTCATAACCTCTCAGCGACCTCCTTGTCTGGATGTATACACACTGACACGTGCACACATGCACAAACATGCAAGCAGCCACATGCAAGCACACATGCATGAACACAAGTCTTACAACGCTCCCGGGCACAAGAACCATTCTGGAAGGCTCTGATGGGGTCCTTTTCTATCCTCGGTAACTTCTGCTCTGTTGTTCCTTACTATACCTTTCTATTTGCTGTTGAAGTCTCCAGGAAGCTGACCTATTCACAATCCCTCCCTTTTACTTCCAGCCTTTTCTCCTTCTTTCTTGTGCTCTAAGCAGGCACCCCGCACATGTTGGCATTTCCCTCTATTCATTCAAGCTTTGATGGATCTGCTCCAGTGTGACGATGTCATTCCTGAAATCAGGCACATGGGTCTAGATGCAGTACTAGTGATGAATGGGACCAACAGAAAGGCCAGGGAGAGGGAAAGTTCCTATAATAAAGAGGCTACTCATCTACTATTTAGCAACTCTTTTATATAGTTGACTCATATTACATTAAGCTGTGAATCGCTTGACTAACAAGCCTGGAACTTCTTTCCATGGACTTAAAAGAAGTCACTTCTCTAATATCTTTTTTTCTTCTAATTTTAAAAATTACAAGCAGAACTTTACATTTGTCCTCATTAATAATTTTCCTTATTAATAATTTTTCCTCTTTAATAATTGTTCTCATTATTTCTTAGTTTGAGGTGTTGTTCCACCTTGTTTTATTTTTCTTTAAAAGTAAAGAAAGGGTTGGGGTTGGCGTGATAGCGCAGCGGGTAGGGCGTTTGCCCTGCACGTGGCCGATCCGGGTTCGATCCCCAGCATCCATATGGTCCCCTGAGCACTTCCAGAAGTAATTCCTGAGTGCATGAATCAGGAGTAGCCCTGTGCATCACCAGGTGTGACCCAAAAAAGAAAAAAATAAAGTAAAAAGGGTTGTCTGGGGAGATGGCTCCAGGGCTAGGGCATATAACTTGGCTATTTGCAATGTGGGAGTCCCAGGTTTGAACCCATAGTACCACCTGGTCCTTCAGCGCTGCCAGAAAAAAAAAATCCCAGGATGACATGCTGGGAGTCATCCCCGAGGTCCACCAGGTATGGCACAAACAAGTCTACCTCTGTCCTTTCCTACACCGCTGGATGCCTCCCTTTACCTATTTGGCTCTTACTTAAGTAGCAACAAATCTGTCATGTTAACATTCTGCTGTGTTTGGGGCAGCTTGTCTTTTAATCTTACTTTAATTACTTCAATCTTGCTAAAATCAAGATAGACAGGTTTTAAGGAACTTTTTTCTATTACTATCAGCCCTATTACAAAAGGGAACAAGGTTAGTGCAGCCTGACTTGCTTTCAGTAATCTCACGCTGTTTTCTTTGCTCTGTGCTTACACACCATCTGTTTCACCATCTGATACTTGGGATCGAACATCAAGCCCACCACTTCCTGAATTTACTTTTCCTTATATTAAAGGTTAAATTTATTATGTGCAAAACTGAATTGTGTTTTGTTTTCATTAAAAAAGCAGAACCCATCTGGGTCAGACTTTGAATATAATGAATTTATAAATAAAAACATATGAGAATATCTTGCCAAACCAGCTGATTTTTATCATAACATGAGAGTTGAGAAACATGGCATCGAAAGCATGCATTACCCTCCTCGGTCAATAGGCCACTCTTCCCATCATAACGTTTATATAACACAACTTGGTGTCCTTCACTATGTCTCAGACCCGACAAGGTCCAAACATATTATGGGGCATAAATGGTTTTGGAAAGTGAGATAATAGAGGAAAAAGTCATTCCACTAAGAAGCTACCAGTCAACCAATAATAATCGAGGGAACAGAGATATGGCTCAACAGGCTGAGTATCTGCTTTGTATGCAGGAGGCTTATGTTCGATCCCTGCACAGTCTACTCTAAACCCACTGGTGAGATTCCTGAGCATAGAACTGGAAATAGGGCTTGAGCACCACAAGGTATAGCCTCCCCCCCCACACAAAAAAAACCCAGCGATTATCTAGTCCAGTATGATGACATATCGGGCACCTCCAATGAAGATGAAGAAAACAGAGAAGATGATGGTTTACTCCATCTTGACCCCCAATATGTAGTGCTGACCATTCTATACTTCATCAGATGAAACACAATAACCTTAGCCCCCAAAACTTAAAAATGCTGTCTATATGTGTGTGTATATATGTGTGTCTGTGTATATATACACATATATGTATACATATTATACAGAAAAATGATTGATACAATAACTTAACATCTATCATTATGAAAAGAACAAAATTTCAAAGTTAGAAAGATAATTTTTTTTAGCATATGTGCTGCCGGAACAGCAGTTTCTAAGGGTTCTCGGTGAGAACCAATACAGCAAAGGCACAGAGGCACAGGTGTGCCTTTTTACAGTGATGGGAATATATTCTACCTTAATTTTTGGAAATGGTTGTCTAAGGGCATTTTCAAAAACCCTAAAAATACACAGTACACATTTCTTCTGTATACAAATTTTCAAATGAATAAGGTGACATCGAAGGAAAAAGGATAGACCAGGATTCAGGTGAATTATGTTCCATTCCTGCTAAAGCCATTCCCCTTTGAAGCACTAAAGACAAAAGATATTCTTGCTTTGCCTCTTATCACTTGAAACCTTTTAAAAATAACTCTAGATGAACCAGCCTCACAAAGTAGAAGATACAAGACAGAAATGTCCATTTTCTTTGACATGTGTCTGTCTTGGGGACTATCTTTGTATCATTTGGGGGCCCAGCATGGCACCACAGCCTCTCCCAGATAAATACATTCACATCCCTGTCCTCTGCTGGTGTTTTACACCTCCACAAACCACCGCATGTTAGTAAATTTTACCAAAGAACTAATGTACATACTTATTCATACATTTCATTATAAGCAAAGTTAACAATTATGTTCTTCCATGCAACTAAGGAGTGCGAATCATCATGTTCCTGAGAGTGACATATGCGTGCTTGTGGTTAGATTCAGCAATATACATATCTATGCTGAGTTATCCTCCTGTGCACATGCTACACGCCTGTGTCTCCTGTTAACAACTCTTATGGCTAAGTAGGAGCAAGGATAACTTTCCTATCATGATTGTTTCTCATGCAGAGTTTGAACTCCTGTGTAGAATGCTCTCCGTAATAACAAGTATTTTTGTTATTATTTATAGATTTGTAAATAATTTTTCTTCGGCATTTGTATCTGATTATTCCCAGGACATGTTTGTGTCCCATTTACAATATCTTTTCTCTTGCTACTTACTTAGTTAAAGTACAGTTGTGTACGTTGGTACACAAATGATAGATGGTAACATACTGATTGACTGTGGTTTTCAAGTAAAAACCTAATTCTCCAGAACCTTAGGTGTCTAAGCATGATAAACATAGAGATAAGATTGCAATACTTGTGTTTTTTTAATGTGGTACCCAAGCTCCAGAATTTCTGGCAAAATAAACTATATCCATCCACAAAATGATGATGGGAAGCTAGAGAAGGAAGTTATCCTTGACCTCACTGTCATCTTTCTCCGCTTATTGAATTTTGTGTCTTTTCAACTCCCTCCATTTTCTGCCCTGCTCTTTATTTCCACGGTTTTTATCCCTGGACATGACTCCACTCTTTAGTATTCTGAGACCCTAGCCATTGATCTTAGACAGAACTTCTGAAACTTTTTCCACTCACAATTCCGTTTTCCCCCCAAGAAATGCAACAGGGCCAAACACTGCACAGATTCATTACTTGTTCATATCAATTTAATTTTTGAACATTGCATGTTCATAAATCTTTTACTGTTGGCCAAGTTTTTCACAACCCCCACATTTAATTCCCCATATGGGGTCCCCATGGTTTAAGAAGCTAGAATCAAAGGAACTTGGTCAGTGTGGTGGCAGTTATACAATGCACTAAAGTAAAACTTGATAGAAAGTTTTTGATAATTATTGGATGATGAATGTATGGAGTATGGATAAATGGACAGATGAATGGATGAATAGATGGATGGGAGGAATAAGGGTGGGAATGAAAAAGGGCAGCAGAGCAGAAAGATAGAAAGGGAAAAAGAAGGTACTTTTTTGTCTTTTAGATAAATACTTGCAAATCAGAAATGACCATGCTGTGGAGTACACTTAATTTCCTTCAGCTGGGAGAATAAACCCCTCACCCCTGTAATAAATTCTTCCCTTCCCTATTCCCAAGGGTTTCAGTGTGTATATGAATAATTAGCATTTGAGGATCACTTTAAAAGTTTATCAGCAGAAGTTAGAGAAACAAAACACTCTCTCACGGGAGCATGAGGGAAGGAGACGCAGCAGCTGGTAGCTCTGGCTGGCAGTCTTCCTGCACTCCCTGTACATGGGGCTCCATATGCCACCTGCACACAGTCTCGTTGCTGCAGGACTCACTGTGACCTCAGTGAATTGCCTAGTGCCCCTGAGTTCAGGTCAAAAAGTCCCACCATATGCCTTCCCTGGTCCTTCTCTGGTATGTGGTTCCTTTTCCTGACTGCTTGGAGGTCTGAAACCCTGGATCTACACAGCCTTGCTAGCCAAGAGAGAAACAGCTTCAGTGATGAAATGATAAACTCAAGAAACAAAATGGAAAGCAGAAATGCACTCTTAAGGACATATCTCTCTCTTTTTCTCTCTTTCTTTCTCTCTCTCTCTCTCTTTCTCTCTCTCTCTCTCTCTCTCTCTCTCTCTCTGGATAGGAATGAACTCCTAGCATTCAACAGGGTCAATCCCATCTCTGTTGATGAAAAAATGGCTTTTTATAAACTGGTATTTCTTTTGGTTATATGATAAAACTTTATCATGTTTATACAGGTGAGTAGTTTTTAACTTTACAGTGTACGGGGAAAAAACCATAAAATGAATTCCAGTGTGTAAGTGGGTGGATATTATTGGCTGTGGGTCCTGCCTTGGTGATTGTGGCTTGGTGAAGTTCTGTGCAATGGATCTAAGCAAGAATGACCCTACCTGCTTTTGTGTGATTCTTTGAAACAAGCTATGTCCATCTTATTCCCATTAAAACAAAAACAACACCACATGTTGAATATTAGCTGAACATGCTTTGCATGCAGAAGGCCCAGGTTCAATGCCTGACACTGAAATTGAATACCCGAGCCCCAAGCAAAGAATGGCACCACAAAATATAACCAACCTCAATAAAAATACATTCAAATTAATATTCCAATTTAAATTTAGTCTTGTCTGCCCCTTTAAAATGTGTATCTCTTACTAAGTTGCTTGACCCCACAACATAATAGCAAAAGTAAACAAAAGATTTTCTTTTATTGACTGAGGTACTATGATTTACAATATTGTTAATGATGGTTTCCCATGTGTGTAATTCCAAGACCACACCCATCACCAGTGTACCCACCTCCCTTCCCCAAGAACCCCAACACCCCTCCGTTTCGAGCCCATCCCTAAACTCAGTTGTGTGGATCTGTTCTCTTATGTTGCCTTTGGTCCTTTGTTGCTACTTTGCTGTATACCTTTATGTCCTATATATGAAAGATCATTATGTATCTATTCTTTTCCCTCTGACTGGATTCACTTTTTTAGCAGGATATTCTCTAGTTCCATTCATGTTGCAGAAAATTTCATGATTTCATTTTTTTCTTAGAGTAGTACAGTATTCTACTGTGTATATATACCACAACCTCTTGATCCATTCATCCACAGTTGAGCGTTTGGGTTGTTTCCATATATTGGTTATTAAACTAAGTGATGTGATGAACATTATTGTCTATATATCACTTCAAAATAATGTTTTGTGTTGGGAGTAGTAAACGTCAAAAAAGTGTTATTGCTAGGTCATATGGGAGTTCTATACCTTTTTTTTTTTTTGGAGGGAGGTGGTTTTTGGGTCACAACGGGTAGTACTCAAGGATTACTCTTGACTCTCTGCTCAGGATCGCTCCTGAAGAGACTCAGGGAACCATAAAAGGGGACAGGGATACAACCTCAGTTTGACTGTATGCAAGGCAAGAGCCCTACTCACTCTAGTCTCTCCAGCCCAAGCCCTATTTCTTTGATAGATCTCCAAGTTGCTTTCCTCAGAGACTGAATCAAACAATTTTCCACCAACATTGGACAAGTCCTTTCTCACCACAACCCTGCCAACACTGATTCAAATAACAACAAAAATTTTTCAAAGATCAGCTAAGAAAGTAAAACAGCATGAAAGAGAGCTTTCCTACTTTCAGCCAGACCATGTACTAAGGTTCTGCTACATTGGTGGTCCAAAGCCCTGAATTCAAACATGCTCAACAATCTAGGGGTTACAAAAGCAAGACCAATAAAGCTGGACCAAAGAGAAAGACTGATCAACCTGAACAACTGGTATTACTTTATGAGCTCTATTAGACAAAGACAACATCTATATAAAACTCATTTATTAGACATGCAATAGAGCACTGTGAAAATATTAGTACCTAATTAATATACTTTGCTGACAAATGAATGGGCACACACATCACTTGAGAATCTCAGAGGATCTGTGTGATTCAAGGTATGAAGGCGAAAGCAGTGAAGAGCCAATGTGTTTTATAAAGGGTTAACTCCAAGTGCTATTGTCAATTGTGATTGTAATGTGCTACAAAACTTATAAGGAAAGGGGACTAAAACTTTTCAACCAAACTGAATTTTCACAATGAAGTATATACAATAAAGCAAGATATAATATGTTTGCTGCAGCTAAATTTCTTACTATTTTAATTTTTTAATCATCCATACCTTTCTATTTTTTTAAATTCAGATATAATATTACAAATAGAACAGGTGTATAACAGCATAATGATTATATATATATGTATTGCTGAATGATCACCAGTTATTCTAGTTAATAATACCTATCACCTTACAGTTATATAAATTTTTACTTTGAAGAGAACTTTAAAATAAATCATCTTAGAAGCTTTTAAAAATACAATATAGTAGTTATTAAATATAGTTTCCCAGAACTTTTTTCCTTTGTGGGGGGGGGCCATAGGTGGTGGTAACTGGGGCAGTCATATACAAGGCAAACTCTTTAACCAACGCCTGTATGATCTCTCTAGCTCAGGACTTTTAAAAAATAACAAAAAGATAATACCATTTGACCCCCTTTATATATATTCCTTACCCCCAGAAGCACGTTTCCCAAAATTGAAGTTATGGCAGAGGAGCAAAAGAGACAGTTATTTGAGAATTTAGCTTAGCGACCACTGCACTAGTATCTAGGATTAAAATTGAGTAATTTGCCCATTTTGATTGGAAGGCACCTACAGAGAGATGAGATGCGTTAGTGCTTAAAATTGCAGCTGCTCAAAGCAGAGAGAGAACACAGGGGATTGCCCTGCCACAGAGACAGGGGGGATGGGGGGATGGGGGTGGGAGGGATATTATCCATGGTGGTGGAAAATGGGCACTGGTGGAGGGATGGGTATCTGATCATTGTATAATTGAAACCAAAGCCCAAAAAATTGTAAATCTACAACTTTAAAAAAAATAAAATAAAATAAAGGGAAAAAAAATTGCAGCTGCTCTCTGCATCTGCCAGAGACCTGTGTGAGGGAACCATATTCTCAGCCTTGACCTGTCTTATTCCTATTATAAAGATTCTTGCCAGACTTACGTAGGCTTCTCAGTAAGTCGGGCAAGAATAACAGATAACTGTGATCTCACTACCAGTCCACCTGTGCTGCAGCACTTTCAGCCTCTGGCAGAAAGCTTGGTAGATAAGAAGATGACCATCAGTAGCACCTCTACCTGCCTTAGTTTTTGGTGCTAAGGAATTCTATCAGAACAATGCTCTCTAAATTGAATTATAAATAAATTCAGGAAGTTATTTTTAAAAGTGTAATTTCAGTTCACCAAGCAAATTAATTCATTGTTTTCTTTTGCTTTTGACAATTGCTAGAAATTATATTTAGAGAACAAATTAGTTGAAACTGCCTTCAATTTTATTTCCTTCCTTCCCCCTGAATTTAGAGCTTTTCTTTTGAGTGAGGCAGGGAGTCATCTGGTTATGTTCGGGGCTAACTCCTAGCTCTGTGCTCAGGAATCATTCCTGGTTGGTGCTTAGGAGACTGTGGTGCCAGGGATCAAAGTCAGGTTAGCCACACGCAAGGCTAAGTATGCTATTTCTTATCGCTGGAGCGATAGCACAGCGGTAGGGCATTTGCCTTACACGCGGCAAACATGGCCGACCCGAGTTCGATTCCTCCGCCCCTCTCGGAGAGCCCGGCAAGCTACCGAGAGTATTCGATATGCCAGACACAGTAACAACAAAGTCTCCAATGGAGACGTTACTGGGCCCGCTCGAGCAAATCGACGATCAACGGGAGGGCCTTTACCTTTTTACCTTTAATCTTCTGTATGTCTTTTGTCCTTGCCTCATCTGAAATTGTCCATAATTGATAGTAAACTGTGTATGTTCCAAACTTTGCATAAGTATTCGATATGCCAAACACAGTAACAACAAAGTCTCCAATGGAGATGTTACTGGGCCCGCTCGAGCAAATCGACGATCAACGGGAGGGTCTTTACCTTTTACCTTTACCTTTATCATACTAGCATTGTAGATAACCACTCTGATTTTTTCTGTACAAATTGTGTTTGAGATTAGCACATAAATGTTCACAGAATAGTTATAATTCATTTATCTTCACTCATCAATAGTACTCCACTAAAGGAGTTGATTTATATATCCATTCCTCTCCTGACTTTCTGGAGTGATAGCACAGCGGGTAGGGCGTTTGCCTTACAAGCGGCCAGCATGGCCGACCCGAGTTCGATTCCTCCGCCCCTCTTGGAGAGCCTGGCAAGCTACTGAGAGTATTCGATATGCCAGACACAGTAACAACAAAGTCTCCAATGGAGACGTTACTGGGCCTGCTCGAGCAAATCGACAATCAACGGGAGGGCCTCCTGACTTTCAATATTTTATCTTGTTTTAAACTTTGACTCACATCACCATTTTTTCTATGTATTTTCCATCTTGTTACTTCATAATTGTAAGAGTTTCTCTAGAATATGTACCCAAGTGGATTTAATAATTTTGGATTTGTGATACTGCAAACTGAACCAACTTACTATAGTTAAGGAATTTCTATTATTCAGTGTCATTGACAACTTTGAATATTATGTATAGCTCTTACTAATTTTTCCAATCAAATACATGAGAAATGTGGTCTCTAATTGTTTTTATTATTATTTCCCTGATTACCAGGAAGATCAAGTTTCTTCTCATTATCTATTTCCTTCTGAGAACTGCCAAGACCAACCTGGACATATTTTATCATTACATTGTATTTTTTGTCTTTGTGTTGCTAATTTGTCATCCATAAATATTTTGGATGATGATCTTCAGTTTCCTATTAAGTTGTAAACTTCTTCCTAATGTTTTGGGGGGTTTTTTTGCCTGTGCACTTGTAGTTTGTTAAGCATATATATTTTGTTTGCTTATTTGTTTACTTGTTTTTAATATGATCTAATTTACCTATCTTTTCCTCCATGATTTGAAATTTATAAGATTTGTATAAGAAATTCTTTCATAGACTTAAATTCATAGATATAAAGAGGAGAATATTTTTATTTTAGAATTTTGCTTATCACAGTTATCTCTAATTTACCTAGAATGTATTCTCTGCGTTACTTTGGAAGATAGACATCTACTTTTGTATAGTTAGCAAATAATTTCAGGCAACACTAATGGAACTATTTTATCCCAGGGATCTCCCAAATAAGTCTCATTTAAGCACAGACCCATTCTGTTCTCTATTTACAGAATAGATGTAATGGTGTAATAACAATATCACATTGTCTATTATTTGCTGCCCAATGTTTAAATTTAAATTTCTAGTAGCGAGATGTTAACATTTAGTATAGCTAGTATATACGCACAGCTCACAAAGTATGTAGTTCAGGGCTGGCAAGATAGTACAGTGGGCAGGACACTTGCCTTACATATGGCCAACCTGGGTTTGATCCCTGTCATTCCACATGTCATTCAGCACTGCCAGAAGTGATGGAACTAGGAGTTATTTTTGAGCATCATCAAGTGTGCATCTACCCCCCCTAAAGAATGTCATTCATGGGGTTCTGGAAGGGGGCCCAGGAATGGGCTCAGTAGTAGAACACTGACCTGGCAGACACTAGCCCAAGACTTAGATGCCTGGCCCACATCACCAAGAGGAACCTGGAGGCACTGCTGCTGTGATCTCTGTGCTAAGACAAGTGTGTCATCCCTGGTATTCTGCAGCCAACTGTGAACATATCATAACTAAGGTGGAGCGATAGCACAGTGGTAGGGCGTTTGCCTTGCATACGGCCAACATGGCCGACCCGAGTTCGATTCCTCCGCCCCTCTCGGAGAGCCTGGCAAGCTACCGAGAGTATTCGATATGCCAGACACAGTAACAACAAAGTTTCCAATGGAGACGTTACTGGGCCTGCTCGAGCAAATCGATGATCAACGGGAAGGTCTTTACCTTTACCTTTTAAAGTGGGTAGTCCCAGATATCACATCAATAGCAAATGGAGGGCAAGAGAGGGGATGGAAAAAAGCAAAAAAATGAAAAGTATATTATTTATGAACCATTATTCTTCCACATAAATTTCATAATAAGCTTGCCAATGAACACATATAGTCTCTAATACATTGAATAAATATACGTAAACCAAAGTCACTATTGAGAATTTGATTTGGGTTGTATTAAAAGATTTGAGGTACCCAGAAAAAAAAAAAAAAAAAAAAAAAAAAGATTTGAGGAAAATTGATAACTTTAGACTTTCATTCATTCATCCATAAACATGATCCATTTATGTATATTTTAGGGGCAGGGGGGTGTAGGTCAGGAATAGAGTGCAGGCCTCATCTTTCTGAGACTCTAAGATTGATTTCAGGGACCCTTTCTTTATAGGAGATTAAATTTAAAGTAGTAGGATATTGAACAAGGAGATTTAATATTTTCTTCAGTTTTTGGTAAAGTTTTCTATTTTTCTTCACAAAAATCTTGCACCTCTTTTTCTTAGATTTACTCTAAACTCCAGATTTCTTTGTTGTTGCTACCATAAGTTGTATCCTTTGTCATACTGATGTTTGTCCTTTGTTGCTGGGGACAGGAATAATATTGAGCATGGCATATTGCTAGCTACACTCTCTTTGAAATGTTAATGATTTGTAAGTTCTCTTGAAATGCCTTCTGCACAAGGCTTTTGTCTTAACATCATATGCTTCCTTGTCTTGTTCCGCTGACTAAGACTTGATAAAGGGATTGTTTAACAGAAGAGTTGAAGGCCAGAAAACTTGCTTTGTTCATGACTATAAAGAGAACACTTGAGAATTTAGGGGAAGTTTGAATATTACCAAATATTGTAAGGCTTGCTTTCTTCACTACTTAATGTTGCAGACTGTATGGAGGATTTGTTCAGAGCACAAGAGCTACTCTAGCTGTTTCAAAAATCACTATACATCAACGATTATTCCCATTATTCAGTATGACTGTTGCTGAGCTCCCACACACAAAGAACAAGTGAAAAATTATATGTCTTGTAATTTTTTCAAAACGGCCAATTTTATAGTATCCATAAATGCCACATTAAATCAACTGAATGCTTACACAGTCATAAAACAGTAGCTGAAGTCCTGATATCCAAATTTCAAAGAATAAAATCAACTCTAAAACTATTCTGTATTCAAATTTTCAATTGATTCCCTTTGAGGCCTTTAAAATGTATTTGTCTGCAAAAACAAAAAAAAATGAGTTATTAGCATAAGGAGGTTGTTCATTACCGGCTACAAGAAAACCGTGTTAGGACTTGAGGTAAGAAGAGGAGGAAAAGTCTTAAATTTACACAAATTAATTTGCTGCCATGTGGATACATGTGTACAGTATCATGTTGAATAAGTTAGTTAATGGAAAGGGACAGACACCGAATAATCTTTCTCATTAGTGGTATATAAAGAAACAAAGCAGAAAGATAATAAACACCCAAAGTTAAAAGAAATTGAGAATTGATCTTTAGCAAAAAAGTTCCACTAGAGAGGGACTCGGCTGAATGCTTACATAGTCAAAAAACCCATAGTCAGAGAGGGAAGGAGGGAACTAGGAGTGGGTAGATACTGGGACATTGCTGGAAGGTTCCACAGGAGAATGTCTTATACAGGAAGCCCTACCATAAGCAGTATTGTGAACCACAGTGCCTAAAATTTTAAAATAAATAAATAAACATTATTGTCATGCATCAAATCAATAAAACCTTGTAGGTTCTTATCATATCAAAGTCACTGGCCTCTTCGAGATTTCCCGTATTGTGTGGCCTTAGGACCCCACTGGAACTTCAGTAGCAGTCATATATCTCTGTCATCCCAATAAAATCAACTTTTGTTTTCTTTACTATGGCAAGAGGCAGAAACAAGCAATTCTAAACCTCTTCCTTCCATCTCCTAGTTGAAATTGGGTTTCAGCTGAAAACGGCGTTTAGGGGTAGGAGTGATAGTACATGGTGAAGACACTTGGTTTGCACACCAAGACCCTGGTTAAACCCTGGGCAGGGGTGACCCTAGAAAACAGAGCCATACCTTGCTGCCTGGCCCACTCTCCTCCTCCCTCAAGTAGATCTGTTAAACTTGTGCTTTAAAACTACATTTGATAGCTCTTTTATGTCAATGGCTGAAACTCAGTAATGTGGAAAACTGATCATCAACAAACATTTAATTTTTCTCAGGTAATTTACTGGCCATTTCAATAGACTCCTCTCTTATTCCTTGCATTCACTAGAGAAAGTACGTAAAACAAAGGAACAGTCACTGCCACTGTTGGGATCGGGAGTTCCCTAGCCCTGGGAGGCGCGGAGAGACCAGATAGACACAATTCCTGCAGGAGTAAAAACGGGGTTTATTTAGACCAGCATGCTGGGGCTCGCAGCATACCCCAAAAATGGGCAGTGGCTGAGAGCCCCGAACTTCTTCAAAGGGGATCTTATATAGGCCTTCACTGGCCGTTACAGCAAAGCCCGCGCATTTCATAGCCAATAGATTTGTAACAACATATACTTTCTTAATCAATCCATTTAAAAGTATCTCACTCCTTAGCCTATAGATTCAAAGATCAGCATTTTCGTACATCGATTGTCAGCACAAGCAAGGTTATAGCCGGAATCATTAAGCCTTAGGTAATCTCCCTTGACCATCCTCCTTTTGAGTTACCCAAGTCTGCAGAGTGCTTTAGTGAGACAATACACTCCAGGAAAGGGCAATTTCCCCCAACCACTGCATCCTGAGTTATCCTTTACCCAAATCTGCAGGGTGCTTTACTGAGACAATACATTTCAGGGACAGTAAATACACCTGAATCCTGTCACACTTGGTTTAGAAAGAAGTTATGCCCTGTTCACTTTCCAAGTCCCCTCTCCCCCAGGTGCAAAGCAGCCAAGCAGTTTTACAGAAAGCAATGTTGCAAGTTAGCTGAAGCACGCAAAAATTTGATGCCCTAATATGGATTCTTTCACCACCTGCAAAGTAGAGAAGAAAGTTGTTATAGCATGATAGGGAAAATCATTTTACAGATCTGTCTTATAGATACAGCCTAAAACAGTTCAGCTGTTCGCAGTTTTTCAGTAAGGGAACAATTAAGAATTTGTGGGGCCGGGTGCCACAAGCAGCTAAGCCTGAGAGAAACCTCCAAATGTGCTTAACTGTGGTTTGGTTTGTGCTCTTCGCAGCTTCAGGAACCAAAACACACTAGACGCTGCCACGGCTCCAGCTCACCCCAGTTTGCCTCATCCCCGGCCACCAGCTAGGGCCGCTTTAAGACGTGGTGGGCCTGAGGGCCCGCCCACAGGCAGGCGGGGCTGGCGCGGTGTCTGCTGGGAGTTGTAGTTCCAACCGCCCAGCCCTCTGTAGTCCTTCTTCCTACCCACCCCTGGCCTCCTATGGCCTTGGAAGCTGCTATGCACTGAGCACCAGGCACAAGTGGAGATGACAGGCGAGGATCACGGCCTTGAATGAACTTGTCACAGCACAGGCGGCGCGCGTGCGTGGGTGGTCCTAGCCCCCCTCCCTTTCTCACCCAGTGGCTCTGTGGGCTGGCTGGTGGCAGTGCCATGGGTTGGGCTGTTTGTGATACAATGGCTTGTGGCCTCTGATGTTAGCACGCAGACGCAAGGACAGTGGAGGGGAGGTGTCCAGTGATCAGGAAATATTCCTCAATCTGCCTTTGAGTCTCTCCCATCTCCAGCTTTTCCTCAATTTGTGGAATTGTAGCTTTTCTCCCCGACCCAGTCCCCTTTTCCCTCCTGTCCTCTCTTCCACCGCCCTGCCTTCCCCCCAGTCGCTCCGTGGGAAGCCTTACTTTGGGCTGCATTGTGAAATCTGCTCCAGCTTTTGGCCAAGGTCTTTTAGCCCGCCTGGAATTCAAGCTGGCCCCTTCCTGCCAAAGCCAGGTCATGTGAGGCAGCTGAAGGTTTGAGGCGCTGGCCTTACACAGCAAGGCCCCTGTCAGCTACATTCAGGGCTCCCTGCCAGCACTCCCCTTGCACAGCTGGGGCCCGGAGCAGATGGACAGAGGGATGGAATGAATCATTGAGTCCTGAAGCCGACAGGGAGTTTTCAGGGCGTCCTTGCTCTGAAAGATGCCACCAGTACATAAAAGGGCAAGTGAGTGAGCCAAGAACAAAGGATTCGACTCAGGGCACAGCACTGGCCTAAAGGGCACTGGTCTGTCCTCTGCTCTTCCCACCTGGCACAGATGTCGCTGCTAGAGGAGGCAGCTGGCTGGGCCCCTTGGGAGTGGGCTAAGAGTGGCATTGGAGGATCCTCTGATGGATGATCAGGTCCTGGTTCCCACCCACCACACACACACACACACACACACACACACACACACACACCTCTGTCTTAAATTGCTCTCAGCAAGGAGCCCTCCACCAACAGCATTTGGCCCAGAAAGATGTCGTATCAGAGTGAGTGTGTACTTGGTGCTGAGTTCTGGGAAGAAACCCATCACTTTAGCTACAGAGGTGAACAACATCCTGCTTACCTGAGGCTGTGTAAGACCAGGAAGTCATGTACATGACAGGACACTTAGCTTTGCCTCTGTGGCATGGCCCAGTGAATGATGGTAGAAATATTCAAATGGCCCCTGGCTTAAAAGGGGACTGTCCCCAAAGAAGAAAAGAGTATTGCAGGCACCCTGCATTTCCCAGAGAAGGACACTGGGGACACTCTGGGGGCTCTTGTCTGACTGTCTCAGTGTCTGCAGCACTGTTTTGTTTACCGTTGTATCTGCAGTGCTAACACACTGTGCCTCTTCATCAACGTCAGATGAGGAGATGTGGAAACCCAGTATCTGCCCTTCTGGTCTGTACCCCGAATCAGAGCACCAGTGAGGAAATCAGAGATTTTCATTTTCTACAGTGCATTTGATAACCTGACTCTGATTTATTTTTATTAGCTAAAATAGAGATTATTTCAACTTTCTTTGTTTTTCTCTCCGCTTCCTTTCTTTCCAGAATCCCACCTGACCTTTAGTTCTCCTGCCTCTTGGGCGCCTGCAGTCCTGCAGGCTATGACCGAGCTTCAGATAACACTCACATTTTGAAGATGGCAGGTCAGGAGTTTTGTAGAATGCCCTTCTTGTGGAATCTGATGTTCATCTCACGATAAGATGAGAATTTGGGGTTTGAGAGGAAGACACTAGAGGGAAAAGGCCATTTTCATTCCATCAGTTCATGAGCTACATGCTTGCAATATGCTTCTCACTGCTGTTGAACCTGGTAACCTGGCCAAGGTGTGTTGTCAGAGAAACAAGGTATACTAGAAAGGTTTCTGCCTTTGGGACAGAAAGGGAGAAACACAGCTACCTGACGCCATCACTGAAGATGCTAAACTATAGTGGTTTTTTTTTTCAATTTTTATTCAGGCACCTGATTTACAATACTGTTACTGATAGAGCTTCAGGCAGTGATCCATCACCACAACCTACCACCGCAGTCTGAACCCCTCCGGTATATATGAATTCATATATATGAATTGCCCCTCCGGTATTAGCAGATAAGAAGTGAACACAACACCAAGATCCAGAGAGACAGCTCAAAGGCTAGAGTGGGGTGGAGGTATGCTTTGCATGCTGGAGACCCAGTGGTTGCCTGGAGCGTCACAGTAGTAACCCCTAAGCACCCTTGGAGCAGGCCTCAAGCACTGAGTTTTGATATCCTGAGCACTAACAAATCAGGGAATAAAACCCCCTGAAGTCCAAGAAGTTAGTACACCAAAACCCCCCTGTGAACTTTGCCCCCAAAAGGTGCTGATAAAAGACTTCAGGTCATGTCCCTACCCTCCTCCAGGTGACCATCTGAGGAATCTGCACTTTCTAGGGACCTTGATTTTCTTCAATCATCTCTGGAATGCACTCTGTGGAAATCTTTTCCTTATGGCACATTCCTCTGGATCTCTGGGGCACTGGAACATCCTGTTCCTTCAAGGATTTGGCATTTAGGAAGAGCCAGAAGTCATTTTGGATGAAGGTCCAGAAGATGAGACTATCCGGCAACACAATAGCCGCTGTGGAAATTTGGGAGTAGGTCTGGATTATGTAGAGTAGGGTTTCCCCCTCGATTGTGTGGGTGTTCTGAATGTAGGTGCATTTTCCTGAGGGGTTCTATCTTTGGCTTTTATCATCTTCCCCAAGGACTCGGTGATTCTGAAAAGATTAGCAGCAACATCAACTGCAGAGTGAAGAGATCATATCTGTGTGACTTGTGAACTGACTCTGAGGAAAAGCCATGTGCTCGGAGAGCCAAAGAATAGTTCCATGTTCCCCATGCAATGTAGTGTGTGGTCTTGGGATTCCAAAGCCCCCAGAACCTCAGGGTTCTCACAAAGTGAAATGTTCAGCGTGGTATAAGAGAGTGTCTGTTGATGATTCTTGCTCTGTGACTCCATGAAATCCCAGCAGTGGAATTCCACGCTCATGACTAGGAATGTAATGCAATGTTCCCAGGTGAAAGCTTCAACAGCCCTTGTTCAGGTGTCTGTTGGCACAAGTGTGTTTATTAAAAGAAATCAGAACTGGGAATCTGGTGAGAGAGAAAATGGAGACTCCAAAATTCAGCCAGATTTTCTGAGAATAGTACAAAAAATTTAGGGAAAAAGCTCCTCAAACAAGGGGAGCCAAGGCAGAAGAAAGAGGGGGTTGGGAATACCAGGCTGCCAGGAAGAGGAATCAGCCCAGAGATATGGCACAGGAAGCCACAAGGTTCTGGTAATGCAACTCAGTCTTCAGAATGACCAACTGGAGCAGACAGAATTGAAGCAGTTATTTCGCTAGGAATAAATCCAAGGCAGCAGAAACACCATTCTCGACCCAAAGTGATCTGAAACTATGCCAGGAGCCTGGTCCTCAGGACCAATCCCAGGGTCCGCAGCTAAAGACTTGACTCCATGTGCAGAAGCAGAGACCTTGGGTCAACTGGACCCAGGGAGAAGATGCAGAGATGGTCACCGGGTATCACCACCAATTTACAGCATCCAGGATGTATGCCAGGACCCCACTGGCTTTAGTCCCACACTCATTGGTCCCTGGCTTTATCTCCCTGCCCTGTGTGGGTGCATTTCTACATTACTTCCAGTTCTTCTTTCCTTCCTGTCTTTCTGCCTAGTCTGAAGAAGAGGGAGAGGGTTGAATAAGTTCCCACCTTAAGAAACTTGCACAGTTTGAGTATTGTCCCACTTAAAAGTAAATGACTAAATGCTTAGTCAGCTGGCAGAAAAATAAAACATTCTACAAGACAAAGAAAGCTCGGTTTGTGCATGTGGTAGGATGAGGGTTAATAGTGCTTCCCTGTTTTTCACCTTTTGCAGAGAAGGGAAACTTCACACCACTTCTCACCAAGAAAAATGTGTGGAAGAACCCCAGGCTTCTGGGCCTAGGAGAGAGAACTCACCTGATTGTGAAGTTGTTCCAGCCTTTTCTTTCTGTCCTTTTGAAGTTGGCCTGTCCTCTGGACAGGGGCATTTTTATCTGCCCCGTGGTGAGCATGCCAGCAGGCTTTGCCCTTCAGAAGGAAGCCTGCAGCTCTTCTTGGTAAGCCAAGGCAGGGCGAGGGGGCATTTCAGGAAACCCATTTGGCTGCAGGTCAAGCCACACCATTCAAGTCAGCTTTATCAATAAATAAAGCTGACATTCTGTTCTCCAATGCTCTTTTTTCTGGTTTTACTTCTGCATTCCAAACTAAAAAAGATAAAAACAGGACTCTTCTTTTTGGCCTTCCCATCCCCTGTTATGGGGCAGAAGATGTGTATGTGTGTGTGAAGGGGGTGGGGTGTTGTGTTATATGTGGGTACAGGGACCGCTGGTTATTCTGCACTGAAGCTTTGGCATTAAGCCATGGAGAAGCTAAAACCAGGTCTGATCTTCTAACTTCAAATATCTCTGAATACTCAAGACTAACACTTAAACAACAACAACAAAAAGTGGATAGTGAGGGTTAGTCTCCACATCAGTTTTTTTTTTCTTTTTTGGGTCATACCCGGGAATGCACAAGGGTTCATTGCTCCTGGCTCATGCACTCAGGAATTACTCCTGGTGGTGCTCAGGGAACCATATGGGATGCTGGAAATCGAACCTGGGTCAGCCGTATGCAAGGCAAACACCCTACCCGCTTTACTATCGCTCCAACCCCTCCACATCAGTTTTTACAGTAGCCCAAGGTAGGAAAGAGAAGACAGCAGAGGAGAGGGGTGAGGAGGAGGAAAAAGCTTTTGGCCTTTCACTTAAGCTGCTTTTTCTTTCTGGAATTTCTTCCCTCCATTAATTGCACCTACAAAAACCCAAACATGGTACATTTTTTCTCAGAAATGCTGGATTTTGTTTCTAATTCCACACTCTATCTTTCTAATCACCTCAATTCTTACACATCACACTTTACTTTAGACTTGCATACCTGGGATCAAAGCAAGACTATAGCAGGTGACACATTTGCTTTGCATGTGGCCGACCTGGGCTCAATCCTCAGAACTACATATGGGCACAGCCAGGAGTTACTTCCAGATGGGACCCAAAAAACCAACAAACTAGGCAAAAGTACTTGCATACCTGTTTCAATGAACCCCCTACCCTACCTTTCCTGCCCCACCCATGGGCTCAGTCACCCACCTGGTCCTCTGAGCTCACTGTACATTCCCCTCTCTCAGCCACAGGCCTTTGAGTCCTGCCTAGTCTGGTCTTTCATTCCAGCTCTTGCTCCAGTTCCAGCCCTATCTTAAAACTTGCCTCAAAACCTTTCATCTTCTCCACAACTGCCTAGCGAAGGCCCTCCTCTTGGGATAGCTTGTCCCCTCGGAAGCCTTCCTTGATCCCACCCAGAAATCACCATCACCTCATTCCCCACTTTCAGCTTCACAAACTTTTACCACACCTTTCATGGTACCTAATGCTCTATTGATTTTTGTTGTTGTTGTTAGTACATCTTTTTCCTGAAATCCACTTGGCTTTCTTGGCAAGGCGACAATTGTTTATGTCATTCTTGAACTTGGACTTAACACCTAAATACAGCCTAAAATGGATGAAGGGACAAATGGTACAGAGTGTTTGCATGTGCTCCTCCCCTGTTAAGTATTTAGGAGTCTTGGCTCATTTACCCTTTGCTCTTTTTTCCTTTTGGGTGAGGACTCCTAAGCTGTGCTCAGGAGACATGGGTGCCACTCTTGGTGGTACATGGCCAAGAAAGGCAGCTAGTTTAGATCTAGGTCCAAAGATATATGACAGTCCAGGCCCTGTGGTGTCAGGGCCCAACAGGGGCACACCATTAGGATTTCGGGGCTACACTAGATAATGCTGGTGGGGGTGGAGAGGCCTGCCATGCTGAAACCAAACTGTGGTTCTGAGAACGCAAAGCATACTCTCCCGAGCTCTAGGCTAGCTCCCTGGCCCCTTATCCTTTGTTCTTAATAGATAGATTCATGCCTGGCATATAGTAAGCATCCAGAATGTTTTGAAATGAGTGAATGTATGATTGAGTGAGTGAGTGAGTGAGTGAATAATATCTTTTTTTAAGTTCCCCAACACAGTACGCACTTTCACCTCTGCATCTTCAGGACGTTTCTTATGCTTCTCCAGTAGCATTGTTTTTAACTGTCACTTATTTCAGTTTCTCACTGACATTGCCCTTTGACTCCCTTCACTCCTCCCACCTCGCTGCACCACCATCACCAATGCCAGCATTGGTCTTGATGCAAGCATTGGTCTTCCTTGTTGTTCCCTGCATTGTGTGCCAGAGTGCCAGGCATATGGAAGACATTCGAAGTTGAGAATCTCTGAGAAATATCAAAGTCCATGTCATTCAGAGTTCCTGGTGCAGCAGAGAGATGCTCAAATACACAAGCTCCACATATTGAATGCAGAATCTTCTTATCTTTCCTGCCAACCCCACCCCCGCTGTTTTGCTTTATACAGGCTTAATGTAGCCTACTTCTGGGTGATAGGAAGGTTAAGTTAAAAAGACCATGGTCTTCTTAAGTGAAAAAAGTCAGAGGGAGGAAGGAGGATAAATCCCAGATGATTTCATTCACAGAAACAAAATTAGGGAACTAGGTAAAGGTTTCTCATCTTTTGATCTACTGTATGAGAAGATGACAAACCCTTGGCCTTGGATTACAAAACTGAGGTAACGAAATAGTAGAGAGGGAGTGGGGGAAGGAAGAGGAGGACTAGAATTCATATAGAGACTCTGGCAGAGGGTCTTAGGCACTTAGATGGAGGCAAAGGTGCAGTTACTAACTTCATACATCAAAAAGATATATGTTAGCACTGTAATAACCATGTTACCTAAATTATAATAGCAATTGGAAACTTTTAAACAATAATAAAAGAGGAAATTGAGCTTATGGTTAAAGACAATCTTCTGTAAAGGAAAAAAAAAGGAATGGATTGTGTTTTTCTCAGCTCTAGTGCTCAGTGCTAGAAGGTGCCAGTAAATATAATGTCCAGATCAATAAAGGATATGAAACCTATCAAGAATGAATGAGTCCAAAGACACAAAAGAGTGGCTAAGAGATGAAAATCACATCAGTCAATGAGGAGAAATGGAAAAGTGTGTTCTCCCTCCGGGAAATGACTATAAAAGGATTGAAAATCATGTTTTTCTCCATAAAAGACTGAGTGTAATATGTGCATTTCAACTTCAAATGTGGACACAGCTACAGAGAGAAGAGATTAGAAATAAGACACTATTAACATTTGCTAAAAATGTTTTCATTTATAGCCTTTTTCTCCAGGCATTCATTCTTCTTCTTGTTTTTCTTGTAATCTCCCTATTTGTTCTTTCCATTTTTCTTTACGAAGCAAATACTATGGGCTAGGTACACCTTATTTTAAGTGGTTTCTTTGCATTCATAATTTTTCACACCCCTCGGGACAACTCTATGAGGTAGGTATTCAGATCTACCCTTGAAATGTTACAAAACATGAGCTCACCTTCAAGAATTGATTGCATTCAAGTAACTGCAAGTATTTATTTGGATAAACCTCAATGTCATTCTATTTTTCAAAGCTTCTCTCTCTCTCTCTCTTTACCCCGCTCTTTTTTTTTCTTTTTGGGTGCACAGGGGTTACTCGTGGCTTTGCACTCAGGAATTACTCCTGACAGTGCTCGGAGGACCCTATGGGTTGCTGAGACTGGAATCCAGGTTGGCCACGTGCAAGGCAAAACGCCCTACCCACTGTACTATCACTCACTCCAGCCCCACTCTCTCTTCCTCTTTCATGTCACAGGGTCTTTTGCTTCTGTTGAAAAGTGCTGAAGTGTAAGGCTGAGTGCTCACAGAAAGGATTAGGACTTTCATATCAATTTTAAATGCTCTTGAGGGAACTAACCAATGTGTTTTGATATCAAAGTGGCAAAGTGATGTGTTCAACGCCATGTACACTGCTGCCCCCATTAAATCAGACAGCTGTGAGAGGACCCTAAGATCGTTTAGAAAGTGAAAAGTATAAAACGTGAAGACTCGTTCTGCCCTATAAAAAATAAATTCCACTATTTTTATATTAGCCTTGAAACCAGAAGTCAATTCCAAAAGTGATTTCACTAGTTAGATCAACCACTGAACTGATATTGACATCGAAGGTTGTACATCCATCCATTAGTCTTGCCTAATTCTTTCAATGTTTGAAATTTTCTACATGTGGCCGACCCGGTCGGCCCAGGTTCGATTCCTCCGCCCCTCTTAGAGAGCTCGACAAGCTACTGAGAGTATCTCGCCCGCACATCAAAGCCTGCAAGCTACCCGTGACATATTCGATAAGTCAAACACAGTAACAAGAAGTCTCACAATGGAGATGTTACTGGGCTCGCTCAAGCAAATCGATGAACAATGGGAGGACAGTGCTACAGTGCTACACATAATTTTCTAGAGGAATTTTAAGTTCATAGCAAAACTGATTTTAAAGTACAGAGTTCACATGCATTCCTCCCTTCCCCTTCCCCCACAGAACTTCTTTAACTGTCAACATCCTTGACAAAGTTTGTTAATCTAATATTTAAATCAGATTTAGAGTACATATAATTCGTTTATCAGATATTCATTTCACCATTTGCCGGGCATTTTGCAAAGACTAGACGTGAGAAGAATATATGCTTATTTGTTTATAATCAAGTGGGAGAGAGATCCATTAAAGGCCCTCCCGTTGATCATCGATTTGCTCGAGCGGGCCCAGTAACGTCTCCATTGGAGACTTTGTTGTTACTGTGTCTGGCATATCGAATACTCTCGGTAGCTTGCCGGGCTCTCCGAGAGGGGCGGAGGAATCGAACTCGGGTCGGCCATGTTGGCCGCTTGTAAGGCGAACGCCCTACCCGCTGTGCTATCGCTCTAGGATTTATATCCATTAAAGAAATAATTAAATTAAAAAATGCTAGTTAGATCTGATGAGGAGTGGCTAGAGAGAGAGAACTTCGGGCCGATGCTTGCCAGGCACGTGGACAACCCGGGTATGGTCTCCTGCACCCCACAAGGACCTCAAGCCCATCAAGAGTGACTCTGAGCTCAGAGTCAGGGGTAAAGCCCTGAGCATAACCCCATGTGATCCAAACAGAAAAAAATAATCAAAACAATTCTGAAGAGCAAACTCAAGTATGTATCCCAGGACAACTCCCCAAGGTGGAAGTATTATTTTGTTAAGAACTGTTTTCTACTCCCTTCCCAATTATTATTTTCTCTTGTGACTCACTGAGCGGGCAACTCCCACACATTTTGTTTTCTTTTCTGGATGTTTTGTCTCCTCCATGTTAACTTGCTTAACAGGTTTATCTAGGTCTCCTTCCCTTACCTAAGGTCTTCATACGGAGGCCCAGTGGTCACGGGACACACATGTTCTCCAACCTTACACAGTAGAAATTCACATTCAATTCATGATACCAAATTCTCCAGCCCACTGAACACTCCAGATGTATTCCCTGCCTTCTCTTCCTAAGGAACCTCAGTGATTTGACTACTGTTAAAAGGGTGACCCCCCCAGACCATCAAATTCTCTTATTTCAAGACTATCCCCTCTGTTTCTCTGAGGCCTTTCTAATATTGCTTCTTTTTCATTGCAACCAACAACAATGGACAGGGCTTTTTTTTTAATCTATAAATTGTGTCATTTAATCCCCACAATCTCTCTCCCTAGCTCCTTTCCTCACAACTGGCCTACCAATCATCTAAACATTTGTGGAACTAATGAATGAATCAAGTTACTGGGAAGGATAAGACTCTCCTCCTTGGACAGAAAGCAGATCTTAATTTCTGTCTTTTAAATGTTTTAAAATGCTTAAAAGTTTTAGAGATGTTTAAGTTTTTAAAAATAGTTCAAAAAATTTTAAATGTTTAAAAAATTTTAATAATAATTAATTTATAACCTATCAGTAATTTCAAGCTGTTAATCCATTTATAATTATATCTTGTATGAATCACTGTATATAAGTATGAACTTGCTATTCTCAAGTGAATTCTTGTTTTAATCAGAGGCAAAATTATACCCAAACATTGCTATGAAGTAACAATTAAAAATGAAAAATGTAAATTACCTACTGCCTCATGGGGCTCTAAAACACAAATCCAGATTTTTAGCTCCAGCTGTCTGTTGCACGTATCTAGATAGTTGTTTTATAACTCTTCGATGCCTCTTCTCAGGTTACACTGAATAGCTTATCTCCTCCCCTATAGATGGTACCATATTCCTGTTTTGTGTATTTTGGTAGCACTTTATATTTGTAAAATGCATGGTAATCATATTCATTAGTATTTCTGCAAAGTCCTCCTCTGTGCGGTAGCTCAGCATTATCAAAGCTAAGCATAAAAATAAGTATGCACTTATTGAGAAGATGCTGATAGGATCCAAATGAAATGTCAATGAACACTAATGTACAATATACAAAATGCTATCTTTTCTTCAGATACATTTCATCCCAGCTCTCAAAAATTCCTTTGCATACCATTTTTATTTCCAACCCTAGAAATGAACCTCATTTTTGCACGAAATAATTCTGACATTAGAGCTTAACTTTAAATGTTAGTTAGGATTTAGCTTGCTATTTAAAACTTAAGTACACGCAAGTTTATGCCGGGGTTTCAAGTCAGTATTTCACTTTTGAAAGCTCAGTTGCATTTTTGGTCAGAGCAAGTCAGATTAAGATAAAATCATAACGAGTCAGATGCGGTGCATTTCTCTTGAGGCTCCACGATGCTGCTATCAAGAACTCAAATTTCCATTGTCTTTTGGTTTCACCAAAACACTACATCTGGCCTCATCTCACAGTTCATAATGGGACTCTACCTCTAGCCTCTCACCCTAGCTCTCACCCTAGTTTCAGACGAAAATATAAAATGAGGAAGAGGAGGTGCAGGTGAGGGATGAAGGAGAAGAGGAGGATGCGGGAGGGGGGTGCAGGGGGGAAGTCAGATAACACTGAGAAGAGAAAATAAAGACTTTTCATTTGCCACCCAGAAGATTTGGGCTAGACTACATACTTCACCAATGAGAGTCCCCTGGTCCCACACACTGCATGAAAGAGACAATAACGCGTTTGTTTCTTAAAAACAAAACAAAACAAAAAACTAGGCAATTGCCATTCCCAATAAAGCTGGCATTCTAGAAATAATGGGGGAAAAGGACAAGTGCTTTTTAGATAAGAACTACCAATGTCTGGCATACCTGCTGTTTTTCATGTGAACTATACAGACAGCTGAATGTGAGGTGCAGAGAAAGAGCAGGTCGGTGACTGCACAGCTGGAGGAGAGCTGGTTTCTGCATATGGTTCCTGGAGTTTACCACCCTTCATGTTGTGAGAGAATCTTAATAAGATCTTAGACCCAGATATGAAGTTCTAGATAACGGAAGGAAAAGGTGGTACTTGACGGAGAGTAGATTTGAAATTCCCACAAGTATGAACAAGAGCACTGTTTCAAAATGTTCACCCCAGAATTATTTATAAGAGGAAAACCTGGAAGGAATCAAATGTTCGTCAACAAAAGGATAAAGTTTGTTTGAGTCATCTAAACTAATTTACAATGGTCTAAAAAGAAGTGAAATTTGGAGGCAGGGGTTTGGAGCACTTGTCTTGTGTGTGTGAGACCTGGATTTGATCCCTAATACCACCAAAAAATGAAAGTAAAAAAAGTAAAATTTGGTAAAACTATTTACTAGGCAGCAAGATATTTTACTCAATTTTTAAAATTTTCTTAATGATTTTTAAAATTTTTTTATTTTTAATGAATCACTGTGAAGTACAATTACAGACTTACAAACTTTCGTGATTATGTTCCAGTCATACAATGATGGAGTACCCATCCCTCCACCAGTGCCCATTCTTTACCACCAATGTTCCCAGTATCTACCAACCCCGCTGTCCCCCGTCTCTGGGACAGGCACTGTAGCACTGTAGCATTGTCCTCCCATTTTTCATCAATTTGCTCGAGCGTGCACCAGTAACATCTCCATTGTGAGACTTGTTGTTACTGTTTTTGACATATAGAATACACTACACGGAGTTTGCAAGGCTCTGCCGTGCAGGCAGGATACTCTCGGTAGCTTGCCAGGCTCTCCAAGAGGGACAGAGGAATCGAACCTGGGTCCGCCACATGCAAGGCAAACACCCTACCCACTGTGCTAATGCACCAGTCCTGTGACAGGCACATTCTCTTTTACTCTCTCTCTTCTTTTGGGTGTTATGGTTTGCCAGAAAACAGACCCAGAGAACTGCAAGAACACCCCCCACCCCCTCGGCCACAGTGGCCCCCAGCACCCAGGCCAGAGGGCTTCCCGGCAAGCATTAAGACTGCATCAGAAGTGGGACTTTAATTCTGCTCGGGCACTGACATGGCCAACTTCCTCACAGAATATTTAACTCATATTTGTTTTTCTGTATGATTAAAATATTTCATAATTGGGGGGGGTTGGGCCACACCCAGTGATGCTCAGGACTTACTTCTGGCTCTGTGCTCCAGGATCACTTCTAGCAGAGTTGGGGGACCATATGGAATGCAGTGGGTCAAGCCCAGGTCAGCCACATGCAAGGCAAACAACCCCACCCACTGTACTATCGCCTTGGCCCATGATTTCATGATTTTGATTTCACACTTTTATAATTATTTGGTCCATAATCCACCTGCATCAAAATCACTGCAGCCAAAGTGTTAAAATGCAGATTCCTTTTGTGGACTCCCACGACCAGTGTGGGAGACCCACGGCTGAGCTCAGCAGTCAGTGTTGCATGCGAGGCCATCAGCTGATTCTGAGGAGCACCAGCAGAGTCTGGGAGAAGAAAGAGCTGGGTGGGAAAAGGAAGCTGATGTGACTTCTGAGCTGGAGCATTGAGTCATGTGGAGCCCCGAGGAGGAGGGCTGCCACTAACCTGGTTCTCAGCAACTGGCCTGGAACACGCAAGCTGCCACCACTCAACACAGACAAGGAGAGAAGTCCAGTGATAATCAGGGCCTACTGGTATTGAAGTGTGAGAAGTGGAGATTTCCAACAGCAGAGCCTTAAACAAGCAGCCTTGCATTTCCTGCTCCTGTGGACGAGTGCAGGTAGCAAAGATGCAGAGTTCTGTACTGTCAGGAAGTCAGATTGGTTCTATCCTCCTCCTCCACCATATATGGGGTAGGGGACATCTCTGCCTCATGCATGGTCTAAGATGACTGTTGAGTTTTTATCTATCTATCTATCTATCTATCTATCTATCTATCTATCTATCTACCTGTTTGCTTTTGGGGTCATACCCAGTGATGCACAGGGGTTACTCCTGGCTTTGCACTCAGGACTTACTCCTGGCCATATGGGATGCTGGGAATCGAACCCGGATCGGCTGCCTGCAAGGCAAATGTCCTACCCACTGTACTATTGCTCCAGTTCCAACAGTTGAGTTTTTGCCACCTTTGCCATTGTAACTAATAGGAAGGTAGAAAAAGAGAGAGGGCAGAAACCACTATTCAAGTTCAGAATGGCATCTTGTGCTCATAAAGAATCAAAAGAGAGTTCATGACATGTCTTTATTTTTTTTTTTATAGAATCACCATGGCAAGCTACCTGTGACGTATTTGATATGCCGAACACAGTAAAAGCAAAGTCTCCAATGGAGACGTTACTGAGCCCGTTCGAGCAAATCGATGAACAACCATGAGATGCAGTTACAAAGCTTTTATGATCGAGTTTCAATAATACAATGATCGAACACCCATCCCTCTACCAGTGTACATTACCCACAACCAATGTTGTGGGTCCCCAGTATCCCTCCCACCATCCACCCACCCTCACCCCACCCCCTCCCTCTATAGCAGACACTTTCTTTTTTACTCTATCTACTTTGGGGCATTATGGTTTATTAGGGTTTACAATACAGATACTGAGAGGCCATAATGTTTGGTCCTCAGCACACATCTCCCATCCGAGCAATCCCTCCAACCACCATTGACTTAGTGGTCCCTTCTCTTTCTCAGCTGTCTTCTCCCCCAGCTCATGAGGCAAGCTTCCAACCATGGAGCAATCCTTCAAGCTCTTGTCTATACTGTCCTTGGATGTCAGTCTCATACAATGTTATTTTATATTCCACAAACGAGTGCAGTCATTCTATGTCTGTCGCTCTCTTTCTGACTCACTTCACTTTGCGCCCAACTTGAAGAAAGGAGCATAGCTCTCCCACCATGGAGGAAAGGGTAGAATGGAGGCAGGAACCCATAATGAAATGTATATAAAAGCCCAGGTCCCCAAACTCCATACCCTGCCCTAAAGATAGCAAAATCAGAGTCACACAGTGGTTTCTGGTGTAGCTAGTGAAGAGACAGCCTGGGAGAGGTGCAAAGGGCCCCACTCTCCCTGCCGGATGCCAGTCTGTATTTAAACAGGATCCCCAGCACCAGCATAGGAAAAGTTAGAAACTAGGGAAACTTGTAAGCCTATATTAGGGAGTAGAGGGGTGAGGGAGAGATGGTGGGTCTCCTGTGAATGGGTCCCCTGTGTATGTCGGACAGAGGGCAGAAGAACCGGACATAAGGGACACAAGTGGTAAACATTGCCAGCAATGAAGCACAAGGAAGAGGAGGAGAGACAAAGGAGCAGGAAACTTGCAAAGATTCCTTCCAAGGGCAAACCCCACTCTTAAAAAGAATCAGAGAAATGTGAGCCAAGTGTCTCTGCATCAAGGATGAGGAAGCACCAGATTCTTACCACACCCAAGTCGTCAGTTCTGATTCCCACCTTGGGTGTTGAAACAGAGGTTCCAAGATGTTGACTTGCCAACATCATGCAGCTCAGGATTAATTCAGTTTACAAGAATACCTTGTAGCCATTTGGCCAAGTTCCAAAGCACTATGATATGCGTTTTCTAATTTAATTCTCATAATTGCTCTGACGCAAACTGAAAGTGACTGTCATTTTAATTGTGCATCTGAGGAATTCAGTACTTTTGATTTGGCCCAATTCCACCCCACCTCCAGTTAGGCTTCCTGGTTTCATGACCTATGGTGATCATGAAGGAAAAAAGGGGAAAATGGAATTCTGGTGACTGGAACAGTGACAGTCTTGCCCTGTGGCAGGAATAAAAGAGATACCTTCTCGTGTAATTTATATTGTTATTGCTTTGATTACAACAATTGGTTTTGTTCACGAGGAAAGTGATATTATGAAAGTAGGTTAGTGAAGTGAGGAGTACAGAAGCAAGGTAAGGAATGGAAATTGAAGTCCTTGGGTCGGCAAGAAGGGAAGGCATTTTAAATAATGCTGCAGAGCATGCTCTTAGAAGCCATACGAGCTGGGTCCACATGCCAGCCCCATATTTGAAATGATGAGGTGGGGCAAATTACTTAACCTCCCTTTGCTTCTACTTCCTCATTTTCTAGATTGAGATAAATACTTTATTGGGCGATATTATGAAGATTAAATGAGGGAAAGTCTCTAAGGTGATAAACTCAATGCTCAGAAGAAAATCAATGTTCAATAATAGTAGCTTTTGTTAAGTCCAGTTATGGATCAGAAGAAGAGACTGAGCAGGAAGTTAAAGAACTGGAAGGCACAAGCGCACAGGAAAGAGATGGATAACCTACATTAACTGCATTGAGCGCTTACAAGTTTATGCACTTCATGTTAACTTTAAATTTCAAAAATGACTCCCTCTTTTCCTCAGACCCAAAGTCTTCACACACTTATTACAATGAAATTTCTCCCTGATACTGCTGCTTTTGTGACCAGTGTTTTCAAATTGTACCTGCTAAGTTTCTGCCATTTTCACATTTATTAGATAACTCTGAATCTAGCAAAGGAATACAAGGGAGATCATGGAAATCAAGGACAAATGCCGTGGAACTTGTATTACCTCATTTATGAGAAGCTTTGGCACGGCTCTTGAAGGTGACAGATGTTCTACTTCCTAGAACCTTTTTGTTCCCCCTTGAAAATCTATATTTTCCTTTAGTACAGTGATTTCTTGTTATTGATCAGGAATAGCTATCAAATATCTTTATTTGGGTCTGAGGGTGCCAGAAAGTGAGAAGGAAAAATACATCAGTACTTAGTGAAGAGTTGAATGGCAAAGCTGAAAGGAAATTTGAGAGAAGGTAGTCTTGTCTCTTTATGTGGGAAATTATTTGCTATTTCAGCAAAGGATAGAGAGACTTGCTGGGGAAAGAAAGAGGGAGCAAATGGAAAAATTACATCTCATCATAAGTCAATCCTTTGATGGATGGAGAAGCTACTTTAATAGCAGAGAGCACTTCTCCAGTGGCCAGCTGGCACTCCCCACCCCCCTTGTTGGAAAGATTCAGTATAACAAATAATAGAGTATGTGATAACAAACCAGTAGATACAAACTAAGAACAAATTGAAGTGTTTTTCTTACCCATTTTGGTGAGGGACCACTGATTTTTCCTTTGAAGCAAGGCTCAAAATATCCTGACTACCAAACTATAACCAGAAACCAAGCTGACTGATACCAACAATGTACCCAATAACACTTTCCTCAGCAATAAAAATGACATCTCTATAGTATATTTATAGTTTCGAAGGAAGCTCATTTCCTTGTCTTAGTTTGTCTTATAAATAACCCTGTGAGCTAAGTGTCATTATTCTCATTTTCTACTCGAAGAAACTAAGGCTTAAAGAAGTTGAGAGCAGTATCCACTTCTGGGCTGCCTTACCATGTGACCTTTCTTTGGCTCCTTCAATGAAGGTCAATCTAAGGTCACATTTGGTACAAAGGGTCTTTGAGGGCACGGGATGGGGGGTGGGGGAAAATCCCACTGCTGCCAAGCATCCCCTAGGTTTCAGTAATATTTTCTTCCTCCTGGCCAGTTCCATTGTAACCTTGACTTCTTTAAGACTGGGGGTGTGGGGGACCTAAAATAAGAACGGGCATTAGGTGGGAACAGAGCAGACCAGTCCTACCAGGAGCTAAGGTACAGCTTCCCTGACTTAGGGGTTCCCTGTGTCTTCGGTGCTCAAGGACACTGTGCAGCACAAACCTCCTGCAGTACCCTCTCTGTGCTCCAGTAGAGTCCGTCCGGAGTGACCCCTGAGTATCCCAGTGCTCAAAACGTCTCTCTTCTGGACCCTTGAAAAATCTCAGTCAGTGTGACTAGAACAGCAACCACTGATTGCAAACTACTATTATGCTACAGAAGTTCCTGCACAGCAACAAACATCCTAGAGACTAGCAGTCTTCTTCAGTCACACCAGCTTTTTTCTTCCAACCTCAGCACAAAACCTCCATCCATTCTTGAAGCTCCTTTTCTCTTTGTTCCTCCTCTGATCACAGCCTGATCTGGAGGGAATGTCTTCTTTTGTCAGTGGTCAATGAGTTTAGAATTGGGTCCATGCCTAGAGGAGGGGAAGAAGCCTGGTTTTCACATTTCTGGCATCACAGAGCAAAGTAACGCCAATTATAACTGCATGAACCACTCATACCAGTTAGCAAAGATTTGGCCTGAACTTATTCCAGGCTGCAGCATACTCTAGCTATGCTGCGTTGGGCAAACAACTTGCCTTCTCTGTGACGCAGTGTGTGCATCTTTTAATAGGGTGATGATAATACATATATAGTGCTTCACTTGATCAGTTGACATCCCGTTACTCATCAACTTGCTCGAAGGGGGCGCCAGTAATGTCTCTATTCATCCCTGTTGCATGCTAGTGTAGCCCAAGGGCATCTGCTCGGTCCAGGAACATGAACAGCCTCAAACCCATCATTCAGGATCTTCACAAAGAAGTCTGACCATATCATAGGTGGGCGGCCACACGATCTTTTGACGTCCTGTGGGATTCAGTTGGTAATGTCTCTAGTCCAGCAGTCGTCTCCAAATCTCATTACGTGTCCAGCCCATCTGATTTTCGACACCTTGGCAAATGGAACAGCGTCTCTGATTCTTGATCGTCAACGGAGATTGGAACTCTGGATTTTTTTCTCTCATTTGAGTGAAGCATGATACTCCAAGCATAGCTGTGTTGATTCCTCTTTGGGAGACCCGAATAGTGTTCTCATCCTGTTTTCATTGGGCACAGGATATGTTAATGCAGGAAGAACAGTGGAATCAAAGAGATGTGCCCAGAGCCAGAGGTCCTTCATCCTCTTAGCTATTTCTTCGACGCTTTTGAAGGCGTTCCAAGCTGCTCTCTTCCTTCTCGCAACTCAGGTGCCAGGTCATTCGTCATGTTGACTTCTTGACCTATGTACACATAACTTGCATTCGGAGATGTTCATCCCGTTGAGAGCAAATGGAACGTCAGGAACAAGACTGTTTCTCATAAACATTGTCTTCGTGAGATTCAGCTGTAGTTTGACCTTTCACACTCACAGCCAAAGTCAGCCACATCTGTGCCGCTTGGCTGATGTTTGGTGTTATTAGAACAATGTCATCAGCAAAGCAGAGGTGGCATAGTTGCTGACCTTTTATCTTCACTCCCATCCTTCCCATTCCATTCGTTGCATGATGTTCTCAAGGGTGGCACTGAAGAGTTTTGGTGAAATGGTATCACACTGCCGAACCCCTCTCTTGACATCAATGATCATCTCCTTGTAGAATGGTGAGATCCTGGTAGTGAATCCGCAATACAGCTCACGAAGGATCCTGATGTATTGAGTTTGAACGCCCTGTTTGGCTAGGGCTACAATGACAGCTTCAGTCTCAACAGAATCAAAGGCCTTCTTTAAATCAATGAACATTAGACAGAGCGGCATCTTGAACTCTTGAGAAATCTCAATGAGCTTGCTTACTGCATGGATATGGTCGATCATGCCGAATCCTTTTCAGAACCTGGCTTGCTCGCATGGTTGTCCTTCATTTAGTGTTCTGCCAATCCTATTCAGGATGACTCGAGTGAACAGCTTGTAGACAACAGACAACAGGCAGATTGGGCGACAGTTGCCAATGTTGTGGATTTCTCCCTTCTTGTACAGTAGTATGCAGTCCTGCTGGTTTTCCATTGGGATGGAACCTTTCATTCAGACAGGTAGCATATGAAGAGCCGAGCCAGTGTATTTATGAGTACTGATGGCAGGTTCTTAGGTGTTCGGGTCTAACCTTGTCTGGTCTGGGTGCTGTTCGCTTCTTTACCAATGAAATGGCATGTCGGATTTTGGAAGGGAGAACGTTGGGAATGACATATCCATCCTGCGGAATTTGCTTTGTGGGCAGGTGGACGTGGCTATCGAAGAGATCCGAGTAGAAGTCATGGATAATCTTCTCTATTGCCCTTCTGGAAGATGTGATAGATTCATCAGGACGTCAGAGGGCCGTCATCTTGGTCGTGTAGTTGGCGAAAGACAGGCAGGCCTTGCAAATGCTTTTCCCAGCTTCTGCCACATCTACCAGCATTGCTGCTCTTCTCTCTTTGAGGTCTTCCTTTATTGCTTCTCTGCACTGCTTTGCAAGCTCGGACTTTCGCTTGCAGTTGCATGAGGCTTTTGCCAAGCCACGCTGGCAAATGAGCTCGAGAGTTTTCAAAGACAGGTGTCTTTTTGTGGCGATCTCTCTCTCTCTCAGCGTTCTTCACACAATCATGGAGGTGCTGAACCATTTGATCGTATTCCTCATCAATGTTGTCAATGACGGCATCTTCCCATGTTGCTGCAATAATGCCCAAGAGCTCTCAGTTGGTGGTCGTTCTGGGAGTTCTCTTTTTAAACTTTGCAGCCCTTTCTCCCCACTCCATGAAGTAGAATTTTGCATGAAGGAGACGGTGGTCCAATCCCATTTGGAATTTTAGGACAACAATGACATTGGTCAGGTAAAACCGTCAATTGAGTATGATGTGGTCAATTTTGTTGTGGAACCGTCCACCGGGAGACTCCCATGTCCAACGTTTAAATTCGGTCTTCTGGAACTGTGAGTTACCATGGATGGTCTTGGTCGACATGATGAACTCAGGCAATCTCTCACCCTGTTCATTCCATTCTAGGCCATGGATCCTGATGTGGAGTTCTTTGGCTGATCTTCTTGGTCCTATCTTGGCATTAAAATCACAGACAATGATCTTGTAGAAGGTGTGGTCTTCTTTTTAGAACTTCTCCAGTCACATGTAGAACTTCTCAATTTCTCCTTCATCATAATTGGATGTTGGTGCATATACAACAAAGATAGAAACTGCCAGCAGTAAGCCACATCTATTCAAGTGTAATCATCCAATTTGTGCTGTTAGGCATTCAAATGAATCAGTGTTTTTATTGCCAAGTTTGTGTTGACAAGGACACCGACACCACCGACGCCTCTTTCGTCACATGTTCTGATTGAACAGTTCTTCTCCAGTGTGGAAAATGGCATGATGTGACTGATGCCTTCTCCTCTCGGTCAGACCAATGATGTCATACTTGATTTTTCGTGCTTGCACCATCAGGTCCTCAATGGATGCATCCGATGCCAGTGTACGTTCATTGAAAGTACAGACAGTCATTTTTGTCCTTCTTCGTTTTGGCAGCCTAGTTCGGCCCTGAGATTTTATCAGCCTCTCCTTCCTCATCCTTTTTTTTTTTTAATTTTATTAGTGAGACACCATGAGTTGTAGACTTACATATTTTGTGCTTGGGTTTCAATTATACAATTATCAAATACCCATCCCTCCACCGGTGCCCATTTCCCACCATCACGGATCCCAGTATCCCTCCCATCCTCCATCTCCCCCATCCCACCCTGCCTCTGTGGCAGGGCATTCCTCATCCTTTTTAACGCTGCTCTATTGGTGGCTCTTTCAGGGTCAGGGGAATGAGACCCATTGTATTTACTGGTTTTGGCATATCTAATACGCCAGGAACAGCTTGCCAGGCTCTACCCTGAGAGCGGAACACTCTTAGTAGCTTGCCAGGCTCTCTGAGAGGGATAGAAGCTTTTAGGGCTGCCTCTAATCATCCTTGCAGAACAATAGATCCTTAGATCCTCAGTAACACTTTATATGCAGGTATATAAAGTGCTACTGAGGATCTAAGGATCTATTGTTCCTACTGTACAGAGAAACTATACACATAGAAATTAGATCTAGTAAATTTTTTGGTGGGTGTGTGTGTGCGGGGGGCGGGGGGAGGGGGAGAAAGACTTAGCAATACTCAGGGTTTACTCCTGGCTCTGCACTCAGGTATCACTGCTGGTGTTGCTCAGGAAGGCCGTATGAGATTCCAGGGGCCTAACCTGCGTTGACTGCATGCAAGGCAAGAACTATGTCCTCTGTAATATCTGGTCCCTAGATATACTGAATTATTTTTCATTGTCTATATTTGTTTAAGCTAAGTTCTTTATATCTTAAATTCAGCTGGAATTACCCTAACCCTTCATGTGTAGATAGTGAGAGTTTCAGATGTCCCTTTCCACAGATCGTGAGGGGTGGGCGTGGGAGAAAACAGTAAGTTTATAGACATTTCACAGAATTCCTAAAAGTTTTCTTATATTACTTTTTTTTTTTTTGCTTTTTGGGTCACACCTGGTGATGCACAAGGGTTCCTCCTGGCTCTGAACTCAATAATTACTCCTGGTGGTGTTCGGGGGACCCTGTGGATGCTGGGGATCGAACCCAGGTCGGACGCATGCAAGGCAAACATTCTACCCACCGTACTATAGCTCCTGCCCACCTTTTTCTTTCTTTCCTTACTTCCTTCCTTTTTCTTTTTTTCTTTCTTTCTTTTTTCTTTTTTTGAGGAGAGGATTTGAAGGCCATACCAAACAGTGTTCAGGGTTACTCCTGGCTCAGTTACCAGGGATTATTCCTGGTGGTACTCGAGGGATCATACGCTATTCCTGGGACAGATCCAGGATCAGCCACAGGCAAGGCAGATAATTATATTTCTTGATTAGCTCAGCTTCTAATTATCCACTTCTTTGGAATTATTCTGTTTGTAGATTATTTTGTTGTTCTGTACAATTGTGACCCACAAATGTTTATCATATCTATATCCATACAAGGGTCACAGAGATAGTATAGGAGCACAGGGGTTAAGGTACTAGCCTTGCATGTGGCCAACACTGGTTCTATCCCTGGAACGGCATGTGCTCCAGCCTTCATCGCTGCCAGGAATGATCCCTGAAAACAAGTGTGCAGAGCCTGGAGCATTGCCAAATGTGCCCCCACCAAACAAAACAAAATAAACCAACCAAAAAACCTGGCTAAATCCTTAAAGGTCAACACATTAGTCACAAAAAAACCTTGCTTAAAATTTAAGATTGTCCTTTCTAAGGACTTCATTAAATTATTGGCTGAAGATAAAACTCGCCCTTTCTGTTTCGAGGACAGTGGGAAATAGGGAGAAGACAGTTATTAAAATGCATTATCTTAATTACTTCTCACAGTAATGCTTTTAGGTAGGTTTATTCTTCCCATCTTATCACTAGGAAAATTGAGGCTCAGAAAAGTTAAGGCAGATACCCAAGGTTACTGAACTGGAAAATGATGAGAGGCAAGAACATATCAGCCTGGCTTGGAATCCCTCATTATTTCCCCTTTGTTTCCCCTGGACCTTAGGACAGAAAGTATCCCAAATGCAATTCTTCCTCTGCCTGGACCAGTTTCCATTATGCTCCTGATTGTTTTCCTATACGAAGTGTCCCTGACTTCATCTATGGTGTTGAACCTGAGCCCAGCCTACCAGGTCAGATCTGACCCACACACAAAGGAGCAGAACCCTCCACTTTAGTCTTTACTCTGGATTCCTAACCATGCACCCCACGGTCCTTATAGCAACATAAACCCACACTGAGAGCTGAACCATCCCGAATTTTTAGTCAGTGGAAACCCCTATTTACAAAGATCCTGCTTGAGCTTGGGAAGCAGATCCAGGATGAATCACTGTTTCACCACTTCCTGCAAGAACGAGACAGTTCACCTCTCTTGATAAATCCTCAGTTCCTTGTTCCAAGGAAGCAGTTCTAAAAATTGACATGATTTACCTAGTATAAGAAGAATTAAGAGAATGAGTGCAAATAAGGTCCTAACCCAGGACATGAAATGTCACAAAGTTCACTAAATATTAGCTGTAGCATTAATGCTAAGTGCTCATTCTCTCCCCTATCTCCAGACAAATCAGATCTTTCCACTTTATTTCTCCCGCCTTCGTGCATGCTGAATACACACACACACACACACACACACACACACACACACACACCCACACGCCATGGAAGGACTCTCTTAAATCCAGCAGCCTGGCCTTAGAAATCTTGGATCCAATTTTATCACATACTCGCTGTATGATCTTGGGCCAGACAATTAACCCCTCTTTATTTCCAGTTTTACTCTGTAAAATGGAAACTATAATTTTGAACTCTCAACACACAGCACTATCATAAGGATTGCATAAGTACACATGTAGGAAGCTCTGTGTTTACCTTATTTCTATTGTCTTTGTAAAGTAAGTTAGCAGGTTTTCTTAAAACTTCATGCAGGACTTTGTATTATCCTGATGCACTAAAAAATATGGAGTAACTCAGATTAACATTCTAAATGATTCCTCTATGTTCAGCTTTCACATGTCTCATCCTTATGTGATATATCTCTAAAACTTGAGTTTTAAATGAAGCATAGGAACTCTATGCTTCTGTTAGACAGATTTTATTTTCATTAATAATGTA
Source organism: Sorex fumeus (assembly GCF_029834395.1). NCBI lineage: Eukaryota > Metazoa > Chordata > Mammalia > Eulipotyphla > Soricidae > Sorex > Sorex fumeus. The sequence goes on from NW_026606091.1 coordinate 39,936,668, forward strand.
TTTACACCAATTGGCTACACTTTATACTGTGCTAAGAGTAAAGGCAGAATCAAATAAATGGAATTTGTCATGTGTACCTTTGCATGTCTTGGGGAAATGACCTAAATATTTAAATCTTTAGGTTACTGTCTTGAGACAGCTACACAACCCTTCAAAGAAACCCAGGAAACCTCAAAAGTTCCTGTCACTGTCGTGAACTTTAACTGATGGTAATTCTCTTTAACAGCTTTGCTGCTGGTCCTGTTTTAAAAGAAAAAGAAAACATGACCTGAAGCTGAAAAACTTAGGTTTCAACAACTAACCTTAGTGCTAAAGGCTCTGGAGACAGGGCAGGGCGTGGTTAAGGTACCTCTACCTGTATTTTTCAGGGGAAGTTATTGATCCTGGAGAAGTCTAGTACTGGGGGTGGGCTTGTTGCCCCGCCTTAACTCCCTGGGTTGCTGGAGACTGGTTGCAGGAACCAGTTGATAGTGTGAGGAGAGAACGAACGCAGAGCGACTTTGCACACATCTGGTTCTCATTCCTCCTCCTGGAACATGCTCCCTCCGAGAGTCAGTGGGCTATCGGGGGAGGGAGTCCCCCTCACCCCCAAAGCATAAGAGATAGCAAGAACCCCAGAAATCCATCCCTGAGGCTTGGTGGTTGCACACTGAAGATGTTTCTGCCTATGTGGTTTCCAAGGGCCAAGACGCCCTCTTCCCTGCCCTCTTCGCACACCATCCCATCCCCAACCGCCGGGGTGCTCTCTCCCCGCCCCATGCCCGGCAGTAACCCCGAGGCAGGCTGCAGCCTCCCGCGGTCTTCACCGTAGCTATTTGGGGCAAGTTAAACACACACATACACACACACACACACACACACACACACACACACACACAGAAAATGTTCTCCTTGGGGCAAGTTAAACACACACACACACACACACACACACACACACACAAACTCACACACACACACACACACACACACACAGAAAATGTGCTCCTTTTCCTTGCAAAGCTGGTCGCTATTTGGGGCAAGTTAAACACACACACATACACACACACACACACACACACACACACACACACACACACCCCGAGAAAATGTGCTCCTTTTCCTTGCAAAGCTGGTCGTTAGGTCCCGGCCCCTCCCGGGCAGCTCTGGCAACAGTAACTCTGCGCCCACGTGGCTGCTCCGCGGGCAAGGGTTCTCGGAAGCCTCGGAAGCCCAGGGCTGCTGCCTCCCCGCCTGTGAGAAGCCGAGAAGAGGGGGGAAGGCAGCGCCAAATCGCGGCCAGCAGTGGGAGCAGAGGGGCTGGGGGCGGGGGGGGCGTGAGGCCGAGGGATGCTGGAAGGGGACCCGAGAGGCACGGGGCCCGCACGGGTGCCAGGGGCACCGCGCACGCGTAGGCACAGCCCCGCCAGACCCCGAAAGGAGGACACGTGGGCCCAGCCCACACCCTGGGCTGCAGAGCGCGGACCGAAGCCGCCCAGGATCGACGCTCCGGGCGCGCGGCCCGGGGGCGGGGAGGCGGCGAGGCGGCGGCGCGCAGGCGCGCGGGGCCCCGCGTCTGCCCTCTAGTAACCCCGCGCGGCGGCCCGGCGCACTAGGTGAAAGGTAACTCTCAGCCACTGCTCCCGCCGCCCACAGCGCGCGTGCGCAGACGGCCCGAGACGCACCCGCCGGGGGCCGCGCCTCCCCCCGCCCCCGCCCCCTCCCCCCCCCCCCCCCCCGCCGCCCCCAGCCCCGCGGCAAAGGCCGTCTAGGAAAACGGCGACCGTTTGACTGTGCTGGGCGACTGTGCTGGGCGACTGTGCTCGGCGGTTCATTTCTCCCACCCACACACCCTTTACAAAGGAGGCACCGTGGTGTCTCGGAGGAAACTGAGGCTCGGCGAGGTCAGGGAACTTGGCCCACCGGTGTCTAGTTCATAAAGGAGAGTTCCCCTACATCAGGAGTTCAGCCATCTCTTTAGGGATTTCTTTTATGTTCCCCCCCCCCCCCCGCCCTTGGGGATTTATTGCTTTTTGTGGTGGTTTTTATTGGTTATTTTCTTGGTTATTTATTGGTTTTATTGGTTATTTATGGGGGGCGTTGTCTGTCTTGTTCTGGTGCTACTAATGGACCTATGTAGCACATTCTACAAGGTACCCTCAAAGGCATTTTATTTGAGTTTGGATTGTTTTGAGGGCACGCCCAGCAGTGCTCAGGGCTTACTCCTAACTCTGTGTTCAGGGATCACTGCTGGCAGGAACCATATGTGGTTCCAGGGCTCAGGATAGAACCCAGTTCACCGGAGTGCAAGGCAAGTGTATACCCACTCTCCTGCCGTTTGTACTTTACCTTTCCTTGCTAGAAACCTATGTGGTAGGTACTATTTCACAGAAAGAGAGAGAGAGAGAGAGACAGAGAGACAGAGAGACAGAGACAGATACACAGAGAGAGACAGAGACACAGAAAGAGAGAGAGAGAGAGAGAGAATTCCTTTGGAATTAGAGATTAGCCTGGGTTTTTTGTGTATGTGTGCCCCATTTTAGAGGAATAAAAATTCAAAAAGGGTAGGTTCCTCCACCCCCATTCCTCAGACTAAGGGAAAATAAGCACTTCAAACCTCAGGCCCAGGCCATGAGAAAGACAAAGATGTTCCTTTGATTGTAGGTTTCCAACACAGAATTACCAAGTTAAGTGACCGCCCCTCCTAAGCACTAGTTGGGTTGTTAGCTCATTGAGAGACGGGATAGACACACTGTTCATTGTTGAACTTGGTATTTGCTGGCTAAGGTTCTGACTCAGTGATCACATTTTCAAGCCCAGACTACCCTAGAGGGAAGCTTCATCTGGATCCGGCAAGAAGTGGGAGCTTTGCTCTGGGAGAGTTCTTGAATCCATTTCCCTGCACGTTCTTTTCGCCAAGGTAGGGTGGGGGGGGGGTCGGGAATGGGAGCAAGAGAGCATTATCTGGTTGTGCCAAGGGTGTTCTCCTGCTCCATGCTCAGGAATCACTCTGCTGTGTGCAAGGCAAGCACCCTACCCGCTGTAGTCTAGCCCCTCCAAGCAATTCTTAGCACCTGGAGCTTCAGAGGGCAGCAATGCTTTGCTTTCCTGAAAATCCCACTGAGTCTCAGGCACCTCGGAGCTTATTCACCACTATTCTCACAGAAGCAACAGGATTTCCCGTGAGGCGAGAAGTGCATGACCAGGACAGGACACGGGACAGATTCTCACTCCTTCCACCAGTTCTTTGGGCCCCAGCTGTCCCTGCGAGTCACACAAACAAAAAGTAGCTATGTGCCTCTCCTCCTCGTAAGGCCTTGGAAACAGGCAAATAACTACCAAAAGGGAAGCACAAGCGAAACAGAAAACGCTGCAGAGCAGTCAGCCAGCCCTGTCTGGCCCTTATTTCTTTCCAAAATCCCCCTCCCTTCAGTGTCCAGTCAGAGAATTGGAATGTCAGAGTCTTATGCCCCCAAACTGCGCTGCTGCTCGGACTGATAAGACAAAGGCCACGACTAGGCTGTCGTTTGCCCTAACAGAACCCTGCCTGGCTGCCTCCCTGAGGTGGCCGGGGAGATCGTGTGCTGCCCGATGATGTCAAGATGCCACTGTGAACTTCTCCACTGACCTGTACTGCTGGCAGGAAGAAAGAGGCCTGGTGTCTGACATCATCATTGTGGAGAGTCTCATGCACCAAGAACTTTGCGCCAATAGGGCGGTTGGTGCCACACTTTCACCTGAATCCCCCCAGGGTCCTCTCTAGTGTGGTGAGTGCTGTGATCCCCCATCGGAGAGGTTGGACTTGAGGCTCATGAGCTGGTGAGTGCTCTTCCTACATTACAGAGCCAGTGCAACTCAGCTCCTTCCCTTGCTCTATGTATTCGGACCCAAACGTTCCGCCCTTCCCTGAGTCCACGATGAATAGGTATCTAGTACTGGCACAGAAAACTATGCGTTGCTTCTCTCTTTCTTCCCTAGTTTGGTTAAAAGAAAACATTAAGCAAAACAGGCGAAACCCCCTGCCCTACACACAGCTTTAATGAGTGCCTAAAATGGATGTCAAGAATGAGATGAGATGAATTATCTAGAACTGTGCATGGTACATAGTAGATATTCATTTTTAAATATTTTCCAAATGAATTACTAAAGGGAAAAAATAAAACATAAGGAATGGAAACATTTTAATGTGA